>NC_088361.1:116685811-116703311 GCF_034508935.2 Berghia stephanieae | reverse complement strand
TCCCGGTGATATTATTGATATTATTATTATTATTATTATTATTATTATTATTATTATTTATTATTATTATTATTATTATTATTATTATTATAATTATAATTATTATAATTCACTATATTATTATTATTATATTATTATTATTTATTATTATTATTTATATTATTATTATTATTATTATTATTATTATTATTATTATTATTATTATTATTATCATTATTCATCCTTATCATTGTTATTGTTATTATTAAGCAAACCGACTTTATAACCATTTGTCTGCATTTAAACGATTGTTGTGAGATGAATATGACAATTTAAAATTAAAACTGTTTTTGATCAGACACTTTGGTATTTTGGAATTCTCAATATGAACAAGACTCACAATTCTTACACTTCTCTAAATAAAATAATATTAGGAAACCAGCCTGATATTTGTGGATTGTTGGATTTGTCTTCAGATCAAATAAATAAAATTCCCTTTATTCATCCAACAGGGAAAATGTGTCTTTAGGGTCTATTCCAAAGGAAGACTGGAAAAACACAGGCGTTAGCCGCAGTGCAGCGCCGCAAACTGAGCTAGGGTTGGGTGGTTTCCTCAAGGCCACACAGCGCAGAAGGCATTCGAACTTGGTACCCTTTAGGTACGAAGCAAAGACCGTACCGCTGAGCCACGCTGTCAATGGACTATAATAAAACAAGTACATATGAACACTGCTAAGTGCATCATCATATATTCTCATTTTTAGCTATGAGGATCAACAGTTTCATTCCATACAGTATACATCGCATGAAAGCGTAGTTTTTTGGTATTTGTACTCTTATAACACCCGCCACTGCCTAAAACCAGGTACTCATTCACATTTGAGTCAAGTAAAGTTATGTGTGTAAAATTCTTTACTCAATAACCCCCTATCAATCGGCGTCAGAGTCTCGCAATCCCTTACACACATTCCTTGCTGATAATGCTCAACATCGCTTGATTTGTTTTAAGACGAGACTCCAGACCGCTGCGTCATAGACTGAAAATGTGATGATTGCATTCCCTTGATACACAATTAAACCCATTCTAAACATAACATTATATGGTACGTATAAAAGTAAAAACATTTGATTGATAATCACAATAATGAGTTCAATAAAATACAACCAGATGGTTTTATTACACAATTAATCTCAATTAAAATAACAAACAAAGCTATAAAATCAGATGAAAATGGAAGAAAAATATGGTATAAAAGTAAAAGCATTTGATTGACAATCACAATAATGAGTGCAATAAAATACAACCAAATGGTTTTATTATACAATTGATCTCAATTAAAGGAACAAACATACCTATAAAATCAGATGAAAATGGAAGAAAAATACCAAGTTATCTCCGTTCAAGCACACATTAGTACGACTACGTTCTCATAAGCATACAGCTTCCTCATTAAACCCTTAAGGTGTATAAGTCCTGGTTTTACACTGTAAGCTGGCCATTAAAAGGTGGTGCAGCCCTATGTTATGACAACTTGAAGTAAGATTACAATTAATATCTTAGAAGATATCCTTAACTACATTTATATTAACTCACCTGCCTCCTCCACACCCCACCCCCCCCCCCCCCCCCCACCCCCATCCCCCCCCCCACCTTCTTTGTCCAATTACTTCTACCTCTACTGTTTTACAATTTAAATTTTTACGCCGTGCCTCCTCACGAAACCTTCATAATTAGTTATCATCCTTGAAGACAGTGCATATTATAAGGTAAGCTGTGTGAGATATTTTTTACGACCCGATATAACAAATCGGTTAAATTTTCACGTAAAGTCGTGATAACAACGGTTTGTTTATATCAACGACTAGAGGCAAGAATGTGAAATGACGCAATATCCGGTGGCCCATGAATCACCATGATGTAATCAAGATAGCTTAATCCTACTTTGCTGTGGAATACATGAATTCTTAATTAGCAAGACCGGGGCATTCAAAATGTTTACATGAAAGAAAAGTGTTAGTGTACGTTGAGTTGTCTCGCTTTTATTAAATAATAAAATGTTGCTGTTGTTATTGCGGTTGTTGTTGTTGTTCTTGCTGCTGCTGCTGTAGTTGTAGTTGTTGTTGTTGATAATGATGATGATGATGATGAAGATGATGATGATGATGATGATGATGATGATGATGATGATGATGATGATGATGATGATGATGATCATGGTGATGGTGGTGGTGGTGCCTGCTGGTTTAAGACTAGAATGATAATAGTCCCGTTTCAGTTTAAGTTACGTCGGAGATTTTCAGACCTCACTTCGTAACAATATGACAGTTTAAAAAAATAGGTGGGTCAAAATTAGCTATTGCTGAAAATATTTTGCGATATATTCAATAGATAGTCCGGAGAGTAGAAAATATTTGTGCTGTCTTATGCTTCTGACTTTGTGACAATCTTTATGTCATAGGTTATGTTCACATAATTCCAAGAAGCTTTTTTTTTTTTTACGTAAAGTGATAAATTTATACTCAACTCTTTTTATAATTGTATCTTTTTCGATAATCTGAGAAATATTTACTATCGTTATTTTGAACCCCATCCAAACATCTTACGCCCTCGGCCATTACGGCCAGTCATACCCAATTTGGTCAAAAGGTCTTGGCTTTGAATTCCTACTTAAATCCCACTCAGGATACCGACCAGCAAGCTCTTCATGTAATATTGCTACACTTGCTTCCACTGTAGTTCTTGTAGAGCCATTAAACCCATGGAGTTTATCCACAGTAAATAACCTCAAAACTTCTCTACTATAATAATAGCCAATCTTCTCAAAACGATATAATATAATTAAGGATATCTTCTAAGATATTAATTGTAATCTTACTTCAAGAGGCCATGTTGAACCTGGTGTAACTTAAAAACCAAATGAGGAAATTTGAGTTTAAATAAATTCTTCGTTGAGTAGTCGAGTGAATTTTAAGAAAAAAACTTCAAAAGACCTTTAAACTCCTGACTCGGATCATTTTGACTATTGAGTGGTTCTGTCCCCTGATCAGTGAATGCTTTATGATATAGATAGTTCGAAGATGACGTCACTCATGTCTTTATTATTTTTTTTGCCATCCGCGTTTATGAGTAATTCTCACTAAAATGTATTAACCAGACTGTAAAACCTTCAAGGTTACACACAGTTTTGTGTGTTGGCCAGTTTTATTTCCGGATGGCAATGTTGTGAACTTCTTAGCCAAGCGCATACTATCTATTCATGAGACCACAAATATTGAACCATTATCTGAGTGTTGTGGATTTATTGTCTATGTTTTGTGTGATCTGTGAGTTTTGTTCACTCGTAGACATCATCAAGCCTTTCAAGTTTGTTATTTTCATATATGAGCGTTCATCATAATGGTATTCACTGTGTTGGGCACAACTAAGGGACAAAATCTGTAGCAAACGAATTCCCCTAATAGACTCAATTTTATTTCGCTTGTTCATGCAGACTTCATTGAGATGAGTGCATTTTATTTTACTTTTTATCTTCAAAAGACTTCAATTTCCTGACAGAGAACTTTGGTACTACCGCAAACTCGGGGACCCAAATAATTTTGGGGATTTGGGAGGGAAGGAAACTTTTAAAAAAAGTCTAGTAGGGGGTTTGAGACTTTAAAAAAAAGTTTCCCCCCTCCCAAACCCCCAAAATTATTTGGGTCCCCGAGAACGCGGTAGTACCATAATTTTGACTACCATAACCCAACTATACTTCGCTAGTTCATTCCGACATAATACAAAATTAAACACGATGGGTCACAACTTGATTTAATTACTCTCTACTCTCTTCGCTCACGGAATGAATGCTCAGTTTTTAGTCAACCTCATAATCCCTCTGTCTAAAAGGCCATTGAGACAGGTAGCTCAGTGTCAGAGTGATGTACACAAACCTCATCAAGCATTATTACATTTCTGACGTACCCACACTGAGTAAACACATTTTATAAATGTTGCCCAGAAAACTCGTCCTTCAACTATCGATTGATAAAAATGACCCTCATCATGTAAAAAAACAAACCTGTCACTTCCGTAAGTCTCAGATTAAAGAATTCTCGTCAAGATGACCACCAATCTTAATCGATCGATATTTGAAGGGCATATTTTCAGGCCAAAAGTTTAAAAACTTGGTTTTTTTTCAGAGTACGTTATACTTGTTTTGGTTGGATGAGGAGGTTGGAAGTTGGAAGCACACACATGATATTACGCAAACGTGGACATAATTGGATGACCTGTGTTATTTTGATGGTGACATTTTTATGAATCGTCACGTTGCTGTGACAACGATATTATTACTTATTGTGTTCTCTGACGGACGCTGTCCGACAATGACTGACAAAACACTTTATATATTTTGGCTTAGATAACTTTTTCTCCATATATTATATTATTGATCAATTAATATTATGACAACAAACTTGTCAAATATTTTAAACTCAAAAAGAAATATCGGGCTAAAAAAAAGTATGCCTAGTTGGGTGTTAGTTTAGTCGACCAATATATGAAATAAGTTTGTTGACCACGACGGCTTTTTGTCAATCTGTGAAAAATAACATATCTTAAGGTTTCCATGGTTTATGTTCCTCTGTCTTGTTATCAAAATCAATTTAATAGTTTAGCGCCCGGTTTTCACCTTATTATATGTGATTCATATGGTCTCTTTTAGTGTGCGTTTGAAATAGTAATATTATATATGGAACCAACTATATTAAAGCTCCGAGGCCACATGACATCCTTCCTATCTGAAGGTCAGTAACACCATCGGCTACCCTGTATACTCGGAATTTTTGGTGAAAAGCACTTCTAAATGCACAACAGACAGTGCCCGAGCACAAGCCCAGTTAAATCCTTTGGCATTCAAGGGGGATGCAATTACGAGACGGTCGTCATTCTGGAAAAAAAATATATTATTTCTAAGGATGGGGAGGTCATCACCTCTGAACTTGGAGAGATACTACCCAGGTTCTGTATCAGTAAGAGGAGAAATTGAGATGCTAAAAGTAGGCCTTAACCCTAACCCTAACCCTAACCCTAACCCTAACCACAATCGCGGTCCTGTCTAACGTTAGACAGTCAGTGGTTGCGGCAACGTCCGGCCCAGAGGACTTGGGACATCAGATGGAACACCGCATCTTGACGTCAATGGCCAGAGATTTCACAATTCATGAGTTAATAATAAGGATTGGATAGCGTAATACCCACTGAACGTGCTCAAAGTAATTTGCAAGGGGTCCCTAGCCAACAACAACACTTAACATGAAGTACGAAACATGACGCCTGTTAGGCGATATTACATTTTTTTTCCGGACAGAGACAACGTTGTTAACGTCCAGGTACTCATTTCACACATGTGTACGGTTAGATATTGTGAGTAAAGAGCATTTTCTAAGGACTCAACTATACACCGCTCTGAGCGGAACTCGAACCCAAGACCTTCCCATCCGAAGGCGATTGTCATACCACAAGCCCACAGAGACACATTGTAGTGTAGACAAAAAAGATACTGTTGCCACTGATTTTCTCAATTTCCCCACGGAGATTATAATCACCAATGAATTTACAGTAAAGAAAGGCAAATGAAAAGACTATAATATTATAACATTCTTTGGGTTTTAAAAGATAATACATGTGAGGATTTCTAGTGGTTGGCGTACCCGTTTTCCAAATACTATTTTTTTTAAATCTTGATAGTAAAATAATTTGATGACTCTGTGATGAGGCCAGTATTCCATTACGTTGTCATTGGTTTAATTGCAATATAAAATACAGAATAATACACGGTCATCGCATAGGTACTGTATCCTTTTTATATTATATACAATCTGTCCTCGAGATTAAATAAACAAGAACATGATATGAGGGCGAGTCTGAATTCTCTTTGGACATTAGAGTAAAAGAAATTATGCTGACAACCACTGTGAAAGATTAAAGAAAAGAGAAAGATAGAATATCCAACCGTTATGGATTCAAATTTCTGTTTCTTGAGTTTCTTAACAGCGCAATATCCACTAAAACCGCTCAATGCTCTTTTAAAAAAAGTTTCATGCATTACATGTTATGTATAAGATAACTTTATTGTTTTAGGACTCTTGAAATATATAAAACAGACTAACTCAAGAAACACTCTGGAGCCAAATTTCTACCATCATTTTTACCCATTCCACAGTCCACAATTAATGCTACTCAACTTCTTACAAGACAAGACATAGTACCTAATATGCCGTATTATGGAAAAACACGTATCTAAAATGTTGGCCAAGAGCTTGCCTTTCAAAGTCGATCGATTAAAATTACCCCCAGCATGACAAAATCTCTCAAACCTGTGGGAGGTTTTTGCCAGGATGAGGGTCATTTTAATCGATCAATATTTGGAAGACAAGGTTTCTGACCAAAATATTACATACGAGATTTTCCAGAGTGAGCAACGTCTCATGGATTGCTCTCAATGCAGCAGTTGCAAGATTTGTGGTTTAACATTCAACTTTCATCCATTCCTCGGGGAAGGAATGTCAGTCAAAGAAATTCGCCATTTTAAAGAAGAATACAGTACCCAGATATCTTGAACGACATTATATGAACACATAGTTTAACGAGGGGGGGGGGGGGGGGGTCTGCTTTAGTTCTGCCTAGAACTGGTGAAACATTTCATTCATTTTTGTCAGAAAACTTTTTGTTAAAATTTTGATCGAATAAAATGAACCTAAACTTATCAAACCGCGTCAAAACTGGGACTTCAGAGAAGTCTCCTCCCAGGAGAAGAGTCATTTTAACTTATCGATATTTATTGAAGTAAAAATTTTCTGACCAATTTTTTAATAAAATGTCTTTTTGTAATATCACGGCAGTTTTTAAGTGATATGATTTGTGGTAGATAAAGGGTTCAGACAAACTTAAGTTTTATATGTTTAACGGCGTTTTTGACTGTGCTAGGTCATTTCAACACTTAACAAAAGGGCAGATGGTACACTGCACAACTTAATGGGCAGTTAGATTAATTTATAGTTTAGTGCCAGCGACACTCCTAGGTCACAGACATCTATGACAAAGTAAGACAAAGAGAAACGTATTTCAAGGGAAGATCTTAGCAATGGCCAAGGATGGTTTTACTATAATTATAAATGCTTGACCTGGTCCTGGACCAAGAAAATCCTTTAAGTTCAAATATTATATCCTGAAGTGCAAACCCCAAAAACAATGGCGACCCTAAGGACAATTGTATTGGGTCTTTTATGCCTTGTTAATCCAGGACATGCGTTAATGCACGGAATATCACCTTGTACCCACCTATTATTTATCTGGGCAAGACATGACAGGGTTATTTTTTAAACATTATTTAAAACGGATGACCGACTGCACCATTTCAATTTCTCCACGTCTTATTAATTCAGGCAATGTCGTGATAGTGTCAAGGCCAAAACATGCAGAAGATGGGGCAGCGTGGCTCAGTGGTACGGTCTTTGCTTCCTACCCGAAAGGTACCGCCGCTGCGTTGTGTAGCCTTGAGCAAGTCACATCGCCCTAGCTCATTTTGCGGCGCTGCTCTGCGGCTGTCGCCTGAGTTATTCCAGTCTTCTCTTGGAATAGACCCTAAAGATAAATTTCCCCTTGGAGATGAATAAGGGAATTTTAAAATATCATGCTACCGGATTCTGAAAAAAACACGAATTAAAAAATGTGACATGAAAACTAATCTTTCAAATATCGATCGATTAAATGACGCTCGTCTTACCAAAAATCCTTAAACCCGAGACTTCTGTGAAGTCCCAGTTTTGAGAGCTTTTGGCAAGATGAGGCTAATTTTAACCCATCGATATTGGAAGGTCGAGTTTTAGGTACAAATTTTTAAAAAGGTGTTTCTTTTTAGATTACTGCAGTGTGGGAAGTTAAAGCTGGGAACTCCCCTGCTGAAATGAATTATAGTGCACATTTAGCCCGCGGTCCTCGAAATTAAAACTTGACCTCACCGTTCACAGTAGTATTTTGTCAGGGTGATTTGACCATACCCCGGAAAGACAAGTATTTTAAAATGGTTAAACACTTTACAGACTGCGGCAGTCAATTGCTAAATTTAAATCTAAATAAGCGCGAGACGTGGGTTAAATTTAGACTTACGGAGAAAAATTAGTACAGTTTATTAAGTCTCTCCTAACCGGTTATTTTCGGGATTATTTTTCACAAATGTTATTCCTACTGAACACAACAATTGATTTTTTGAACTCAAACTTAAAAACCAATAAGTAAATTTCTACACATTATTTTGTTCAATCAAACGAGCCTTCCACAACAACATTGAATTCTTATAAATACAACTAAGATTTTTCTTCAAATTCGTTGATGTACGAATCAAATCTGAGTAATCAAAATGTTCATTGTATAGGAATCGACGTGTACATATCTATATGCAGATCTGACATCCAAACGAAGTTATGGGCCCAGTTTAACATTGTTGTAATGGACAATATTTTGAGTCATTTTTTGAGATTGCTATTATATTAATGAGATCATAATAAATTAGGTTATCAGACCTACAAATAAGTGCACGTTGATTGGAATGAATGTGGTGATTTTCTATATTTGGTAAAGAGAGGGTTCAGAATGAAAACGTTGGGTTTTATATATCTAAGAAATAAACAAAAATGAATATAACAGCTTAAAAAAAAAAACCCCAAAAAAACACGGAACATCTCGGTCTCAAAACCCTTCTTCAGCCAATAAGAAAAAAATTCAATGAAAACATAAAAATACATAACTTAAAGACTAGATCGACGACAGAGAATTATGTTAAAACAAGCCCATAACTGCGTTCGGCTATCAGACCTACTGATATGTGCACAGTGGTCACAAGTCTTTTGAATCCGTTCTGGATCTTACAATTTTCATTCATTTATGACGTCAGAAAGATGTATCGTAGTCAAATTTGAATTGTTCGTTTAGATATTTATATTTTCCGATACTTTTTTTTTCAATCCAGCAGCAAAATCTCTTTTTGTAATATAAAATATAAATAAAATATAAATTATAAATTCTCTTTATTCATCCCTAAGAGGAATTTTTTCTTTAGGATTCATTCCAAAGGAAGACTGGAATAGCGTTAGCTCAAGTGCAGCGCCGCAAAGTGAGCTAAGCTATGTGATGTGATCAAGGCCACAGGTAGTAGAACTCGGTACTTTTCGGGTAGGAAGCAAAGACTAAACCGCTGAACCACACTGTCTGATAGAAAGTATTTTCAAAGTATTCCAGCAGATATTGTGGGACAATACCTAAATCTCAGAGGTCGCTAGAAAAAAATACATTCAAAGTGGTTAAATCCTGTGATAATTAGATCATTGGGTGATCATTGTAGATCAAAGTATGCCATTGTGTTATGTTTAAAAAAATGACGTAAAATATTGTCCATTACAACTATGTTAAACTAGGTCCATAACTGTTTTCGGATGTCAGACCTGCATAAATGTACACGTCGATTCCGATACAATGAGCATTTTTGTTACTCAAATTGGATTCGTACATCAAAGAATTTGAAGAACATTGTGTTGTTATGCCAATGTTATAGGGTTCGTATTGCTCAATCAAATGAATACCCGGCTAAGGCCGAAAAGATATTTTGTCGACCTCATGATGTGACGATTTCTTTTTCATTTCTAGCTTCCTTGTCCATTCAAAAATGATTGTGAAGCTGATTTTATAATTTTTAAAAATATGTCAGAAAGTACCTTCACTTCTACAGGGTAGCCCCGTATTCAATCAGCCGAAATAAATTGAGGCTCTCTCTTACTTAAATAGTGATGGTATTGGTATCAAATTATATAACGCCTTTCCCTAGGTTTTTCACCTTTAAAGGAGGAGGCGATTAAAAAGTATTACATTGTGAGCCAGAAGGACCCGAGTTCGGGCCCCGCTTCAGGCCTTTTGTTGTGTGTGCAAGACTATCAACCTAAATTTGGTCATATTGGACAAGAATTATTCCTGTTGATATTTACTCAGAGAATTATCTATATTTCCTAATAGAATGCCTAGGCAACGGCATCTAATCATTCCGAGAGGAAGGCCGTTATTCTTTTTAAGATCTATTCTTTGCCTGAAAAGTGGAAAAAGAGGTCCAACATGTTGAACCAGTTCTGGAATATTTTTATCGGCATGGCTGTAGCAGGGCTAAGTGGAGATCCTTCCGTGACACCCAGCGCACCAACGAGCCAGGGTTGTAAGTGTTTGACAAGATGAGGGTAATTTAAATAGATCGTTATTTGTGGGGGCGAGTTCTCTGGCCAAAATTTTACATACATCTTTTTCCAGGGCATGGCGGTTAACTGGTTAAATAAGTAAGAGTTTTCACGTTATATAGATCGTGTTAAATTCCGGCAATTATGGCGTGATGGCTGTTAAATATCATCTATTTGCGTCATTAGCTCGCCCAACCAGAGATTGAAATGAAACATGTCATGGTTGATGTTTTTGGAGACTTCATGATTTCATTTCTCGGTTGTCGTGATTCAAATGTCCTCTACGAAAATTTAACTACTTGAAAGCTAAAGAGTCTAGACATTAAATTATATCTTGTTTACATATCCATGACTTGCTCAGTTTATGAATTATTTAAATCATTAAAAGGTGGATGGATGGCCTTTGCGTGTGCATTCATTATCTCTTTTTCTTTGGTTTTGTTCTTTGTTTTAGGACTGTCCGTCGACAGGTCATGTTATTATGTATGGACCCACTTCGTTTTTAGTAGACATGGTATGTTGTTTGGTTTACCTACAATGTAAACAAAACGGGATCGCATGAAACGAACTAATAAAATATAATATTTGGGAAACAGTTGTTCACATCATTAAAGCACCATCAATGGTATGCATTTTAGCAAAATAATCACCAGTTCTGCCCGAGGTAAATTCCACCGAACTGTACCAAATCTGTAATGTTAGAGGAACTTTCGTGAGAACGCATCACGCAACTGGCGGTCTAAAACAATGAGAGGAGTGACGTCATCTTGATTCATTCTCTAAACTGAATGAGGAACTTAGTGAAGACTGATCAACCAATTGGCAGTCTAAAAACAGTAACAAAGAAGTAAGCGACGTCAACTTCAATCATTCTATTGATGCTATGCGCTTAGGTAATTTACTTACAACTTCCGCCAGCCGGATATAACGTACCAACGCACAAAACTGTGTGTAATCTTGAACGTTTATTGTCTGATTGATAACATTTAATTTAATGAGAACTACTCATAAAAATGGCTGGCTAAAAACAATAACAAATAGCTGGGTGACATAAATTTCAAGTATACAAGTAGCCTTCATAGCTTATGACTTGATACTTCCCCCAAAATTTACAATATCCAAGGCAACGATCAACAAAAGAAAGCAAGAAGTGCAGTACCCAGGAAAAAGATGATCCCGTTGGTTGAACAATTGAATACAACTCATTATTCACTTTTCACTATTCATTTTGGTGGTTGTCGCCTTATTTTATGACGTAAGTTTTTGTCATCGTCAGGATATGAGTTAACGAAGGCTACGCTCGACAAGGGGCTCCTTTAATTACTTTCGTTGTTCCAGTCCAATCGAAATAATGGTAATGCCAATAATATATTAACAAGAAATGAAATAAGATGAGTGGAGAAGAGCCAGAAGACAAACAGAGAATAAAAACTTAAGCGATGATGAGAATTAATTGCGCCGTATCACTTCCAGTTCAATTCCTATCTCTCTCCTAGGGAAAGAGTGTGTGTGTGTGTGTGTGTGTGTGTGTGTGTGTGTGTGTGTGTGAGAGAGAGAGAGAGAGAAGAAAGAAAGAAACGAAGAGAGTGAGATAGATAGATATATAAAGAGATAGATAGATATATAGATAGATATAGAGATAAATAGAGAGAGATAGATAGATGGATAGATAGATAGATAGATAGATAGATAGATAGATAGAGAGAGAGAGAGAGAGAGAGAGAGAGAGAGAGAGAGAGAGAGAGAGAGAGAGAGAGAGAGAGGGTCCTTATTTTTATGATGAGTGTGTATTTGTATGGAATCAGAATGAGATAAATAAATAGATAGATAAACAGATAAGTATAATGGTAGAAATGGAGATTGGTTCTTAGAGTGGTTGAAGAAGAGAATAATAGTGATCTGAGCATAGAAATAAACATAGAGAGAGCATCGCCATTGTCTTTAGAGACTCTTCAGACTTTAGTTATTCGTACTGCATACCACGAGAAGAGTTTGTCAAACAAAAAACACCTGCTCGGTCATTATTTCTCAAGTATTGTTTGGCGGTATGTCCGATTGTCGAAACTGTCATGGACTTTCCTGTCGGGTCTTGTTTGGATCTTATCTCCGGCTTGAGTCAGATGACCAACTGTCTCGATAACGGATGATACGTTCAGGGCAATGTGACATTTCTTCATTAACATAGATCCAAACGATGCATCTTGATTTTAATTCCTACATACTTGTTATCCGGTAACCGATGGTCGACTTTGACCCAAAACAAAAACAACTTTTTTTCTCTCCATTTTTGCTAGAAAGCTTTAGCTTTAAATATCGATCGATAAATATGACACTCAACTTGTCAAATCGTATATCTATTTCTAAAGAAGGCAAATAGTAACAAGTGATTAAAAAATGAAAGAGTGGCACCAAAATAATATTGGAAATTATTTCTCAAATAATGAACAAGTGTGGAGACACTTATTGCTTTCTCCTCATTTTGGGATCAGTTTTAGAGGCTATTTCAATGTTTTTTATATGACAGATGGGCAGGTTTTGGAGTATTTTTCAGTAATGAACACAGAGAAGCCGACGAAACTAAACTAAATCCTTCCATAATTATTCAAAATAACTAAAATTCGATGTCGCTGTGTCGAAATATTACAAAACGACCATTTGTCACAACCGCTTAACACAAAAATACCTTTATTGTGTTGTGGAAACAAAATCAAGGTCATAGGATTGTGGTAGGATGCTTTACGCATTTACCTTTTGGTAATGAAAAGGTACATGTCTTTGGTTAATGAGTGAGTTGTTGGAATTGTAATGACATCCTCACTGCCCTACCGCCCTTCCGTGACCCAGCGTTGCCTTCCTTAACGGATAACCTGACACCAGGACTTGTATTGTAGCTTTATTTTGAACACTCTCAATCCTAGAGATTTTTGCTCCTTTTCAAAATTGGAAGAAATTGTATTAAAAATGAACATGTGCATATATAGTTTTATTCAACTATCATTAACATGTAAAACCTAAAAACATTAACTTTGATACTACGCCTATAATTTGTCTCAGAAAAAATAGACATGGGGTAAAAGTAACCCGGGTAAGCAACGGATATAGTCGGTGTTAGGGTTGAGTGAGTTAAGTTAGTGCACCCCCTAGTGATTTATTGTCGATAGGTAGAGTAGTGCTCAAGGAAACAGATGATCCCTTAGACTAAGCCATAGAACCAAATTGCTATGTATAGAACTCAACTCAAGATTTGGTTTCTTTTGATGGTCGTCGCCTTGAATTTTGACGTAATTTTTTGGTCAGTGTCAGTCTCTATGAGATTTCAAAGACTACTGACCTAGCTCGTGGGGTCCAAGGGATGACACTCGATTTTGGGGATTGTGGGTCCAAAATGTGACAGAGAAGTCGTGAAATTACACCTTCTACTCCTCCGGTTCCAAATTCCTTGGAATTATGTAAATAACTCGCCCTTCGGGGGACTAATAATGAATAGGCTACATATTGAATCATAAGGTGCCATAGCTATTTAGTAGCAGGTGGTATAGGCAGATTATTAGTATCTATAACGGAATGAAAAAAAAGCGAGGATGGATGATCTTTATTGACGACCAACATTTATTTAGACTAGAAAATAACGTGTCATCACTCTGAAACTAGAATATCAATTTTAAAAAGTATAAATCCAGTCCTCCGGATGTTTGGTTTACATTTCCAATGAGATTGAAACCAGTTTCTTTTCGACATCACACATTTTTCCCTGTTGAACTCCCGCTGTTGACGACGGAATGATGAGTCATGGCAACAGGGTTTTACTCACATTTTCTTACCCTACACAGGTGGGTTTTTTTTCTGGGTTTTTTTTTTTATGCGAGGCTTCGTGGTCTTGTGGTATGGTTTGTAGATCTCTGGGTTTATTCCCACTATTGTCTGCCCAAAGTTGAGTGCTTCGAGAAGGCTCTTTACTCACATTTTCTCTTCATACTCAAGTGTGAAATGATCACCTGGAGAGTATTAGTGATCTCTTTTTTAAAAATTGTAGTAGCGCCGTACAAGGGGCATGTAAAAATGAAATTATTTTTAAAAATTGAGCTTTTATATAGTGCAATATCCACTAAATGTGCTCAAAGCGCTTTACAAGGGGTCCCGGTCAACAGCAACATTTAACATGTAGGACGGGACATTGATCATGTATCACCCAACGTGTTGCTGATGTATTCGAGCTCATTTAGTGGATATTGCGCTCCATAAAAGTTCACGTTTTTCTTATTTCTTAAGTGTTGAAGAATAAAGCCATCACAATTTAAACACTATTCCTGGATTTACCTTGAAACTAGTCTAGGTGTTGATTCTCAGTTTTGTGTGAAATCAGACGCACGGATAGAATCACTGCAGATGTTATTTGCAATCGTTATTATTATCATTGTTAATAATGTTGTTATCGAAATGTTATTGATTCCATTATGCAAGAAGTGTCACTAAATTGACATATCTATTCTTCTATCTATCTATCTATCTATCTATCTATCTATCTATCTATCTATCTATCTATCTATCTATCTATCTATTTATTTATTTATCTATCTACTTATCTATCAATCTATATATTTATCTATCTATTTATCTATCTGTTCATCTGTCTATATATTTATCTATCCGTCTGTTTATCGATCAATCAATCTAATTATCAATGAAAATCTCTCTCTCTCTCTCTCTCTCTCTCTCTCTCTCTCTCTCTCTCTCTCTCTCTCTCTCTCTCTCTATATATATATATATATATATATATATATATATATATATATATATATATAGTGGCGCTGGCTTCCGGCGACAACAGACGTGTTGTGAATGTTTACCTATTTTCTACACATATTTTTATTCATTTATCTTTCAATCGTCGGAATTTACGCCTAATTTTTATTCAAAATGGATGTGAAGTATATATTGTTCCTGATTTTTATATCTATTAGTATATTTATAAGCATAAATGGTGTTTTAGCCTGTAATTTTGCTGCCAAAAGCCTATCGATAACTTATACTCCAGAGACTCTCCGATCCCTCCAACCCGTGTCACCCCACCACCCACTATTGACACGTCGTTTATTAAAGTAAGAAAGAGGGGGAGTAAAGGAGGAATAAAAACAAAATTTAACAGACGGCCTTTTCGTCCATTTTTACCCTGTGTAGTGACAGGTAATGTAAGATCACTGAAAAATTGATGAACTGTTTTCACTGTGTCGTTTTAATAGTGACTATCGTCAAGCCTCCATAATAGCTTTAACAGAGACTTGGCTATCTCCTCACATACCATCATCATGTTTTGATATTGAACAATATTCACTATTTCGAGGAGATCGGACTAATGTAAATAAACGAACTGGGGGTGGGGTGTGCACATATATTAACAACAAATGGTGCCACCCCAATAACTGTCAGATAAAGAACATGTATTGTGACCATTATATTGAATTTATTACTGTTTCGTCACGACCATATTATCTACCCCGGGAATATACTCATGTCATCATCATCAACGTCTACATTCCACCATCATCAGACAACACCACAGCGAAAAATATTTTGAGGAAAGAAATACAGGACAATCAAATTAAGTCACCCGATGCCGTATTGATGGTCACTGGCGATTTTAACCAATGTAACGATTTTACTCTCCCGGGACTTCATCAATACGTGGACTGCGAGACAAGGGACAAAAAAACATTAGATTTATTCCTGTGTAATATTAAAAATAGTTATAAATGTTTACCCCGTGCCCCATTAGGTTTATCTGACCACTGCATGCTCTTGCTACTCCCCACCTACCGCCCTGTTTTTAAACGTGTAAAACCAGTAAAGAAAAGTGTACAGATCTGGAACGGAAGTGTGTGTGAAGATTTGCGTGGTTGTTTTGAATGCACTGACTGGAATGTTTTTATCGAATCATGTGATAGTGTGGATGAGCTGAATGACTGTGTGAGTGAGTATTTAAAATTCTGTGAACAGCTAGTGTCTTGTAAAAAAGAAATAAAATATTATCCTAACAACAAGCCTTGGATAACAAAAGATCTGAAACTTTTATTGAACCAAAAGAAAACTCTCTTTACTAGTGGAAACAAAAAAGATCTGAAAACAAAACAAAAAGAGATAAAGAGGGTAATATCTAGTTGTAGAGACAAGTACAAAAATAAAATTGAAAAATGCTTTTCTTCTGGGGATATACGGGACACGTGGCGGGGGCTTAAAACTGCTGTTAACTATAATCCAAAGCCCACGATTATATCAGAAGATATCGAAATTGAAACTTTAAATAAATTTTATTCACGTTTCGACACAGCAAACAAATTTGATATTGAAAATGAAAAACATAAATTAGACAGGGCTTTGGAAGATGAAATGACTATTGAGGTCAGTGAAGAGGAAACGAGATTCGTATTTTCGAAACTAAACGAGAGGAAGGCTGCTGGGCCGGATGGATTGAAAGGAAAATTATTAAAAGAATGTGCCCATCAGCTTTCCCCCATTTATACACATATTTTTAACTGGTCCCTCCAATGCGTTTCGATCCCTGAAATTTGGAAAACTTCAAAAATTATTCCTGTTCCAAAAAAAGAAAAACTTGAAACTATGAACGATCTCAGACCTGTTGCACTGACTTCAATAGTCATGAAATCTTTAGAAAAACTTGTTCTTGTTAAAATTAGGAATCAGTTTATGCCATTGAGTGATAGTCATCAATTTGCTTACAAACCAGGACGTGGCGTAGAGGATGCCATTTTGCTGTTTACAAACAACATCTACAGGCATCTAGATCACGCTAGGAGCTATTGCAGATTGCTTTTTGCAGATTTTTCTTCAGCGTTCAATACAATGCAACCTCAGTTGGTTGTTCAAAAATTGACTAGTCTGAATTTAAACAAGTATATAATTGCTTGGGTGCTCGAATTTCTACGGAGAGAGCACAATATGTTCAATTAGGACAAAACAAATCTTCCTGTATAACTACAAATACTGGTGCTCCTCAAGGTTGTGTATTGTCCCCTGTATTATTCACAATATACACGAATGACTGTAGAAGTCAAAACCTGAGTGTACCTTTAATAAAGTTTGCAGATGACACCGCTCTTCAAGGCCTCATAACAAATGGCAACGAAGTGGCTTATAGGCAAGAAATTGATAGATTTGTGTCTTGGTGTGATGCCCACCACCTAGAGCTTAACATAAGCAAGACAAAGGAGCTAGTGATTGACTTTAGGAGACTAAGGAACCGATAGAA
>NC_088361.1:116675811-116683311 GCF_034508935.2 Berghia stephanieae | reverse complement strand
GGAAGCTGGTAATCTTGGAAATATACGAATTGATGGATAAGCCGAGAGTAAATCAAAGAAAAAATAATCTGCTAATCACAGTTACTATCAGTGCTGTACTGATAGTAAACGATAGACTAGCAGTGCACAAAGTAAGAGACCATAAAGTATTGGACATTGTAAAGACGCGTGAAGGAATGCCGTATGCTGACAAAACACCTTTTATCATTTTGACCTGGAAAAAAAAAACAACTTCATTTAACGACAGATTAAGATCATCCTAGACTTTTTAAAAAACCTCCGGTTTAAGACCTTTTGACATATGGAGGTCATTTTAATCAATGTACGAGTAATATGAAATAACATTTCTGTCCAAGATGAGAAAAGGTGTTTTATAGGTGTATAGGCAAAAACGACTTTGCTGGTTTTCAAACAAAGGGCGAGATGACGGATGGAAGGATTTTACTATTTGACATTCCCTCACGGTCACTTTAATTCAAAGTAATATGGTTTAAATGACATTTCAACTAATGACTCGCCTGGTTAATTAATCACAAAATCAACCTGCCCGTATGTGATAGATAGAGCATTAAACAGAGAGACGCCCCTTTGTCTTGCCATTTCTTGTTTTGTCGCAAAAATATTTTTCAATCTACTTTCATGGTTGTTTAGGTTTATAAAAGTTCGGTTATTTTATCATACATGCAATTTAATCAAATTAAAGCCCTTATAAAAGTGCCCCCACTGCTTAAATTTTAATTTCTGAACTGAATTTTGGAATTATATTTCGCCAGTAAGTATTTAACATTTCATTATGAAGATAAACACGTTTAATCAATATTATTATTAAACGAAATCAGATTCAAATACAGTCGGTTATTTGTGTTGAGTTATTAGAAATCAAAATGTGTACACTCTATCATACGTTATTCTGTGTTTTTTATTCATTTTTTAAAAATTCTGTTCAGCTAGGATATTTTCTATCTTCCCATACAAGCGATGGTTAAAGCGATCAGCAACAACCATTAAGACACGACCAAGGATCAATGTATCCATTCCTACGTACCATAATGTTATATTATCAGATGTCTATATACTATAACGATGACTTGCCTTCTTCAAATAAAAATAATTCGGTTTTCTCATAGAGGAACAAAATGTCGTGGTCACTAACTTAATTAAATTACCAATTTACCGTAAACAAGATATTATAAACACTCCGAAGTCCTAATAATAATTTGTCCCACCTTCTTCATTTGGTGTTATATCGGAATGAACCAGATGACAAAAAGTAGATGTAAATCTGATATGATCAGAAGCCTTATTAAACTGGTTCATCACCATTCTCCTGGCTGGGCGGATGGTGCTGATTGCAGAACGTCCTACTAGCAGCTAGGCGAAGGTTGCCTTATCAGTTTGATCCCCATAACCGCAAAAAGTTATTTTATTTTCAATTGTCTTCTGGTACTTTGCTACTCACTTAATTTCATGTTATTATTAACAGTAGTACTTGCTCCACTCAGTACTTTGCTACTCACTTAATTTCATGTTATTATTAACAGTAGTACTTGCTCCACTCACTTTTCTGAAGATCAAAATGTTTTGTTGCCATGACGGTGGTGGCCGAAATCCGTTCTGCAAAATTTTCGAAGACGTAGGCAAGTCTGCTATAGATAGTATGCAGATGACGTCACTCAGGTCTTTGTTATTGTTTTTTGCCATCCGCGTTTATGAGTAAAGCTCACTGAACTGTATTAACCCATTATAAACGTTCATGAATACACACAGTTTTGTGTGTTGGTCCGTTATACTTCCGGATGGCAATGTTATGAGCGTCTTAGCCAAGCGCATACTATCTATAGATAGTATGCGCTTGGCTAAGAAGCTCATAACATTGCCATCCGGAAGTATAAAGATAGTATGCGCTTGGCTAAGAAGCTCATAACATTGCCATCCGGAAGTATAACGGACCAACACACAAAACTGTGTGTATCGATGAACGTTTATAGTCAGGTTAATACAGTTCAGTGAGCATTACTCATAAACGCGGATGGCAAAAAAACAATAACAAAGACCTGAGTCACGTCATCTTTGAACTATCTATATCATTGTTCAGTGCAAAACAAAACAATAACATTGAAAGTAGGTTCATTTGGTGACTTTTGTTAATCTGCTATTGCAAATTTAACATATGAGTTAATTTATAAGAACTTATTTGCAATCGCACAGGACCTCATTTTAAAATAAATAAATAAATAAAATAATAAATAAATTGCCTTTATTCATCCCTAAGGGGAAATTTTTCTTTAGGGTCTATTCCAAGGGAAGACTGGAATAACCCAGGCGTCAGCCGCAGTGCAGCGCCGCAAAGTGAGCTAAGGCTAAGGCCACACAACGCGGCGGGTAATCGAACTCGGTACCTTTCGGGTACGAAGCAAAGACCGTACCGCTGAGCCTCGATGTCCCATTATACAAACATAAGCTGTAAGCATTTGGTACAGCGGACATAAACTCGTCATTAACCTTGACTGCTATCATTAATATCGTTAGTATGTTCAGAGGTAGTTTCTAAATTAGTTCAGAAAAGTGAGGAGAGCAGGTACTTATGATGATAATAACAAGAAATGAAGTGAGTTGGACAGTGCCAGAGGTCAGTAGAGAATCAAAATTTCACGGTGGCGATAGGGGCTCAAACCGTGGCCTTCGTAAAGTTATATCCTGATACTGACCAAAAAATGACGTCAAAATGCCAGTCTTTTGCCACAAAAGAAAATAAATCGTGAGTTGTATTCCCTAATTCAACCAATGAAATAACTTATTTCCATGAGCTCTACGAACGACAACTCACTAGACGGTGCAAAAACCAAATAATGACTTCAAACTGCCAGTCCTTTTGGATTTCAGTGTCAGGCTATAACATAACGATGTCTACGCTCAAACCGTAGGCATCGTTAACATATAGATAGTGTGCAGATGACGTCACTCAGGCCTTTGTTATTGTTTTTGCCATCCGCGTTTGTGAGTTGTTCTCACTAAACTGTATTAACCAGACTATAAAAGTTCATGGTTACACAGAGTTTGTGTGTTGGTCCGTTATACTTCCGGATGGCAATGTTGTGAACTCTTTGGCCAAGCGCATTCTATCTATAGCCGAACACAAGAACCATCTAGGACTGGCAGTTTGACGTCATTTTTTAGGTTTGTGTAGCGTCTAGTGAGTTGTCGTTAGTAGAGTTCATGGAAACAAGTTATTTCATTCGTTGAACTATTGAATACAACTCACGATTTGTTTTCTTTTGTGGCAAAAGACTGACATTTTGACGTCATTTTTTGGTCAGTGTCAGGCTATTACTTTCCGATGGCTACGCTCAAACCCGCGACCTTACTGGTACAACAACTCCGCCTGGTCGGGGAGACCGTGGATCTAGTGTATCCATCAATGAGTGGTGGATCGAGACCCCATCGCCGCCGCGAAAGTTTTATTCTCTATTGTCCGTCTTCTGTCACTCTTCTACTCACTTCATTTCTTGTTTATAAATTAGTGTTAATTGGAAACATTCATCATTACCTTGTTGTTTATGGTAGCCCTTTAATAATACCAAACATTTATCAAAAAGATACTGAATATTAACATATATCTGCCCATCAACTGCAAAATTAAACTCACTACACTGTAAAATAAGCAATTAGAATTGATTAAGGCTCTTTAAGATTGCAATTCTAAATAAAAAAGTTCTTGGAAGTAATGTCTTTATAGATAGTCTTTATGGAGGCCAAATAGTTGTGCGTCTCATTTTATAACAAGATCATACGATATTAAAATTTATATGAGTGAAATGAATACAATTCTCAAGCCATGGCGTTGTGTCCTCCAATTAGTTATTTCGAAAGAATAAATAAATGAGACTATGCCAAAATGTTACGCTTTGTAGCACAAAAGACATCAACATTAAGTTATTTATAAAACATAGGGAAGATTTCTCTTTTCACCAGTTCTGCCGTTGTTTTTTTTAAAAAACACAACATATGCAAATAACCAAATTAGCACATATACTGTGTTTATTTTTATTGAGCATGCGCTCTAAAAAGACATTACGCTCAACGACGCATGGGTATTCCATGCCCGGAAACCATCAAACAAACCTGTGATGTTAATAGATAACATCCATATTGTTCAAGCAAGCAAATATTATGGATTAATAATCTTGCCCAAGGTAAAAAGTGCCCGAATCATGACTCTCACTCTTGACCTTCCAGGTCACAATGCAATGTCTTAACCATTCAGCCACCTCGTCCCATTCGCATCAATTAAAGTATAAATAGTATGATTTCATGCAAATCTGAAAATAACTTCTAAAATGATATAGATTAAAATTATTTTAAAACGACTTTAAGCGACGACTTAAAAAAGAAAATATTTATTGCTAGAATTAATATTTTAGAATGATCTAAGCATTCTAATATATATATATATATATATATATATATATATATATATATATATATATATATATATATATATATATATATATCTTTAGCTGAAACATTGTTTATCTTTTGAAATGGTATTTATGCGACTATTTAAAAATCAACTGATGGAACATTCTTTACCCTCTGTTTAAAATAACCAGTGCTTAATATCAAAACGCCACTTTGTGTTTTGACTTTTGAACCTATATTTTAAACCTTTGAAGTGTATTTTGTGATACCTTATCATAAACATAACAGTAATGTAATTCTTGATAAGAATATAATCTATGTTTTTTTGGGTTGTATTTTTTTGTTGTAAATGTCATCATTAATATGGGTCCCTCTTACCCGGTGTCTGTGTCCAGTAGGATTTTAAATAATCAGAGAGTGAACAAAGGGGCATATTAACTATTTGGATCTACTTGTGTTCCTTGTGGAACTTTATCCCTTTGTCTCACCTACTTTTTCATTGGTGCTTGTTTGGGGAGAAAAACATTAGATATATCTATGATTATTATACTTCCTTTTTACTTGTGCTGAGGCAATCCAAAGTGTCGCAAGCAAAGTAGAGCTTCAAAATATAATAAATAAATAAATAAGACAAATGAGTGAATAAATGAATGAATGAATTAATAATATCATTGAATGAAAGAATGCATAAAAGTACATCAGAGTATGAAGGATGTGTAGAGCTTAATGAGTTTATATTTTTACACTTACATTTTATTATGAAAAGGAATTAAGTTTCTAGTGAAATTAAGAAAGATAACGAAAATATTTATTAGGGTACCTGTCATTTTTAATCTTAATTTTATCGCACCACAAATGAAAATATCCCTTTGTCGCAGTCCAAAATAATTATTTAATTTATCATATTATTTACACCATCCTCAGTGTTGTACATAGCGGTGATCATCGGCCTCTGCCTTGGTGAAGGATCGGCCACGCGTAAGTACTCAACACCACTAGAAATATTATGTTATATTTTCATCATCCAGTACTAGAGATAGAATATAATTCAGTCAAGCCCTCAGAAACTGTGACATGTCGCATCCAATGATGTTTCAGGATTGATCAGATGTTTAAAATCAAATTTATACATTTAAAAAAACACATTTTATTCCACCCCTCTCCCTAAATAGTAACGCATAATGTATCATTTTGAAATTTTTGAAAATGTCTTTTACTCAGAGATGACGAAATCGGAAACGATTGAGGGGTGGAATAAAAGATTACACTCTTGCGTTCTTTTGGAATTTGAACTTTGTCCCCAACGCCCACTCGCAAGCTCTTGCAGCGGTTGGGAACACGTTTGGAATTCCAAGAAGCAAGAGTGTAAGAATTGTATACTATAATTATTTACTATTTACAATATTCTCTCCTTAAAAAACAGGCATTGTTCATTGACAACTGTAAATATAAATCTTCTTGTATCTATTCAATTTACAGTTTTAAACAAGATGATTCTAGACATGGCCACCAGCAATATGGATCCAGTCAGCAGGTCCATCATGAGGTCAAGTATTGGGGCAGATTTTCTTGATCTCGACATGGCTGGTGGTGGAGCCGGGGGTCAAAACACTTTTGGACAAAACATGCTCAAACTTCATCAAGAACAGCAACAATATCAACAAAGACAACGGCAGCAGCAGCTACTTTTGCAGCAAAGACAACAAAAACTGTTGCAATTACAACGCATTCAACGAGAGCAGCAGTTAAAGCAGCAACAGAGAGACGCAGCAAACATGATTCTTGCAGCTACTGCCATTGGAAAAGCTGTAGAGACCCAAAACAATGCTGCGGCTACAAATCAGATGACGAATCCTTACACTGCAGCAGCAAAGAAGGACAATAAAGACACGGTTCACATTTCCCTGTATATCACAAGTCCCAGCGCCACATTGCAACAGAATACCAGACCAATAATAAACTCGATAAGACCAGCACAAATTCAAACTCGCAAACCCACCGTAAATCCGGCAAATAGTATGATGAACAATATGATGATGATGCAGGCCATAAAGGGCTTGGAACTTATATAAAGATCTCTATTACTGTTGCTTACATTATTTTATAGTTAAAAAGTATGTATGAAAAAATAGAAAATATGAATAAAATGTATATTTTCATGTTTGTTTATGATATTTTGGAAATGTCTAGAACTACCAATAATAAAAATAATATAATGATTATACTACTGTTGCAATACCAATAATATCACAAATACATAACAGCACCTATGACTACTGCTACTACTACTACTACCACTACTACATCTTCTACTACTACTACTACTACTACTACTACTACTACTACTACTACTACTACTACTACACTACTACTACTACTACTACTACTACTACTACCTACTACTACTACTACTACTACTACTACTACTACACTACTACTGCTGCTGACTCTGCTACTGCATGCTACTAACTACGACTACTTTACTACTACTACTACTTATATATACTGTATCTACTAATACTACTATACTATGCTGCTGCTGCTGCTACAACCGCTATTTCTACCTCCGTTTAAACTTGGTATCACAAACTTAATTTTCAATGATGCTAATAGAAGAGATTTGTTATCATTAATGCGATGGTAAATTAAATAGGATAATCTTAAACAAACACTGCTACCGATCAGATTATCATTTTACACCAGATTTTGGTGAAGAAATGTGAGTAAAGATACATTTACAAGAACTCAGCTTTGTGTCGCTAACAATGAGACTCAAACCACGGACCTACAGGTCACAGGCTGATTGTCATGCCACAAGTCCATAAAGCTACACCTCTGTGAAATGCTTACAAGTCTGATATTTCGATACAAAAACGAGCTTGTAAGTTTGTTGCGAATCACGACATTTTGGTCACTTGACTTGTACTGCACCCATATTACTTCAATAGTATATTATTGATAGCTATTGATATATTATATACTATGGGTGTTTTAATAAATCCTGTGTTTGTGTCTTGGTGGGACATTAATATGGTAATAGACTTGACAAGCAAGTAGTTATCTACTTCTTATTCCTGTTTT
>NC_088361.1:116665811-116668311 GCF_034508935.2 Berghia stephanieae | reverse complement strand
CCTGCAGCGATGTATGCTGGGTTGCTCTTGTATGTATCTATATCAAATTTGAATGTTATCATTGGGGTAACTTATATTAATATAAGATCATAAGATATCGTCCCCTAGGTATTACATGAAAGAATATAGATAATTCACGATATAAGATGTCTGATGTCAACGGGAATCACCCAGGTTGTCCAAGTGAGAAAATTGGGGGTTAATAATCATGCCTTAGGAAAAAAAAAAGTGCCTGAAGCGGGGTTCAAACCCGGGACCTTTCGAGTCACAGTGCAATGCCTTAACCACTCGGCCACTCGGTAACGTTTTATGAACCACACACTTATGCATATAAATTAGTGTGCTGAATTTCCTAATACTGTGAGACTCCTTATCAATTTAAAAAGTATTTGTAGTGTTTTATTAACACGCAATACACAAAACAATGTTAGCTTGGTAAATTTGGACAGACTAAAACGTTTTTAAAACAAGAAAACGACATTTGGAGTCACTAAATTTTACGATATTCAGCAAGCTAGCTGTTGACCCTGTGTGTGGATAAATCAAACATTACTGTCACCATCGTTATATTCTAAATAACATCAACATAGAACAAAATGAGTGGGATGTTTATACCCAGCCTAAAATTTGACCTTTTCGTTGAGAGCCTTTTTTGCCTGCTCTGCCGTGCACTGCCTTTTTTTTTTTTCATCTTGACGATATATTGTCTAATATCGATGAATTAAGTATAAAACTTTTTTTTTCATTTCGATCAGAAAGCGTTTACATCAATATTGGTAAATTCAGAAGACACTCAATTTTTAGGTGGTCTCAGGTTAAGAATAGTTACTTCCTTTTAGAGAGACGTGTACGGGTTGATTCTGCGTCTGCATCTATTATTACAGTCACGCTAGTTTGGGTATTACAATATGACGTATCGCACCAGGGCGAACGCTGCCATACACACAGATGAAGTGAAAAACGAGAACGTTGTTGTTGATAAAGATGAAGTGGTTGTTTAATAGATGATGGACGATTGAAGAAAACGATGCAGTGGGATAACAGGACAACGGGAGAAAAACATGTAGAGTAGAAGTTTACAGCAATATTATAGCAGTATGTAGTCGTAGCATGTACGGCAGGTCGAATTTCTGGTGCGTTAAGTTCGAAAATGTGAGGACAATCCAGTTCTGGAAATAACATGGGCTATAACTCGAAACTTCCAAGAATATATAGAAACAATATTTTAAAATATGCAGTTGAAACTGCATAGATGTAATTTGAGAGGGTTATAACCTTCACGTTCAACGTTTGGAGAGAAACTGGCCAAGAATGTTGAATCAGTTTACCAGTACTTTTTTAAAGGCGCGAAAATGTTATATTAGTTCACATCATAAATAACAATAACAATGACGATCGTGGAAATAATCATAAATAACAACAAATTATAACAATAAAATAGTGAGTGACGAATACTGACAAAGAGTGACAACTTAGCAACGAGCAATACAAAACAATAAAAACAATTCTGGTCTAACCAGAACACACGCTTCAGCTTGAACAGGTAAGACTGCATCTACAGGGTGATTCAAAAGTTCAGATGAGATTTGCATCTTGAAGTGTGAAAAACTGAATAATGATTTTTAAAAAAAAAAAACGGTTTTCTGTACATTATACAACAAATGCTGTAATTTTAATTCAAGCCATCTTTAACTGTTAACAACTGCTAATACCATGTAAAAACAACATGTCCAAAAAGTGTTGTTTGGAGACAGTGACGCAAAATTTTCCATACTCAATCTACAATCACTTGTGTTACAGACTCTGTTCCGTGATTCAAAAGTCTCGTCGGAGTTTAACCAGTTATCTGTCGCACTCTGGATGGACACTTTTTAAAAATTGGGCCGGAAAACTCGTCCTTCAACTATCGATCGATTCAAATGACCCTCATTTTAGCAAAACTCTCAAACCTGGGACTTTACAATAGTCCCAGGAGGCTATTCGCATTTCTCAAGGGCACTGATAAAACGCATTATTTTTCATTTTAGTCGGAAAGTTTATTATTTCATATAATGATAAACTGTGATGACCCAATAGATATAAAATCCAAGATACGCGTTGAGCATTTTATTTTCTATAAAGCGATTCAATCACAGAATGTTATGGACTCTGTTCCATAATTCAAAACTGCTGTTGGAGTTAGATTTGTAAGCTATTCGCTCTTCTCTGTTGCACTGATAAAACACTTTATTTTTCATTTTAGTCAAAAAGTTTATTATTTCATATATGGATAAACTGTGGTGGCCTAATAGATATCAAATACAAGACGCACGTTGAGCATTATCTATATTTTCTATTAAACTTTGCAATTTGCTGTAATAATACACCGTGCATGTAAGAGCGCGACCATGAAAAGAAATGAAAATAATTTATCACAATGACACAACTTGAGCACAACACATAGACGTCTATCTCTTGATTTAAAGAGGATTTATTATCTTCAATTTTGCGTTTTGAACGT
>NC_088361.1:116600811-116660811 GCF_034508935.2 Berghia stephanieae | reverse complement strand
TTTTTTATTCTCTATTGTCTTCTGGCACTTTTCTACTCACTTCATATCTTGTTGTTACCAACATAAGTGCCTGCTCCAGTGTATTCCTTATAACATAACAAGGTGCGACAACGATAAATAAATAATCGGAACTACCAAATAAGACGTATATTATAAATAATTGATGCCAACATTGAGTGGGATAGCCTTTTAAATTATACTAATTATTATTAAATGACACCTTTGCATCAAACATAACGAAACAAGAACCTAATAACAGTGAAATAAGATGGCTGAAGAAGGCGGAGGGGAAGATGAGAAGGAGGATTAGGAAGAAGCAGAAGCAGAAGAAGAAGAAGAAGAAGAAGAAGAAGAAGAAGAAGAAGAAGAAGAAGAAGAAGAAGAAGATGATGATGATGATGATGATGATGATGATGATGATGAGGAAGAGGAGGAGGAGGAGGAGGAGGAGGAGGAAGAGGAGGAGAAGGAGGAGGAGGAGGAGAAGGAAACATGATTGGTTGAACAATTAAAATGGAGACAGTAAAAACTACAAAATATCTCAGATAAAAAAGAAACAAATGTGGCAAGAACTTTTCCAAGAACTAAAAAACAAATGTCTCATTCTTATCACAACAAGAGAAGGTGAATTATGACAATTCTGTATGTCTTTTACGAAGTCATATCCCTCTTCAGGAATGTGTCAAATAAATAGTCTATTACACATATTTTCTAGGTAATCATGATAACAAAAGGTGGGAACGAAAATTAATGAATTACGTAAATTCCTATTGTATGATTTGACCATTAAACCGGTGTTGTCCTTATGACAAACATAACGATTCGGAATATAGAATTATATTTAAATTCTAGAATGAATGACATTCTTTGACGCTCAATTATGGACAAAAACATCTCTAAATTATTCAGGTAATGCAAATTATTTAGTTTAAGATGTAATATTCAGATCTACAGTTGTACTGACAAAGCGTTTTCCCTTTATGGCAACACTTGATCAAAGTTTGTATCAGATTTGATTTGCATATTTATATGTTTTGTAAAAACAAGACAGATGGGAACGAAAGAGAATACAAGTGACTTGATCAATTAGAACACGAATTCGTTAAGCATCAGGGCGCCGAACATATTTCCAGAAGGGGTGCTCCCAAACATCCCTCCAAAAATATCGTTCCTATTTCTTTGATTCATCTGGTACTGGTAGTAACTTTGTCCTTGTTGATAAGGTGTCTGATAGTATGCGTCCAGCAGAGACGGAGGACCGTACTGGCCACCTGGCGAGTCAAAAAATTAATATAACAGATAAGAACATAGCATAAAATATTTGTATCATCAAAGTAAGAAATTAAGGAGCAGGCACCGGTGTCAGATAAAGATCTGAACCAGTGTCTGACACCTTTCATACACTGTCTGGCACCTTTCATACACTGTCTGGCACCTTTCATACACACTTGTTCAGTTCTTTATCTTAATATTTGTATTGATCAACGTTTTAGTATAAGCAATTTGAATATTTTACAAATCTTAAACGTAACTAGGCATCTTCAATACGAATAATAGCGCTTAATAGAAAAGATAAAATTCCATTTCTTATTCTTTTTGGGGGTCTATTTCGAGAAAAAAAAATACCCCGAGATAACCTCGCAGTACAGCGCCGCAAATCTTGCTCAGGGAAAATAAGATGCGGACAGCGAGGCTCAAATCCTGGTTGAAGTGCCCATCTTTCCATTAGGCATTCTTTCCACATTACCTGATTTTATTCTTTGGCATGGGTACTTGACGTTATATTTCAAGTCATACGATGGCAATGCTTTGATTATCGTTTGGGAAATGTGATGGTAGGTACGACCCAAAGCTTCGCTTCAGACGAAGAGTCTGTTCACTTCAAGTTGAATTATTCTTTGGCATATTATATATCATTAGCTCCCATTGTTTTGAATATTTAAAGTTCTATGTATCTACCCTCGTTGATACTTTGACAAATTATTGTCATTTATGTTTTTGTCGAATGGGTGATGAATAGATAAAGATTTTCAATCGTCTTCCATAAGCATTCCAAATGTATCCTTTATAGGCGTGCTTGGATTTTACTTAAACCTTGACATTTAATGCTTTCTTCTCCAAGCGAGCAGAGGTAGAGATAAAACTCGAGCTTCAATAAAACAAGAGCTGAAGCTCCAGATGATGAAGCATTAAAACACCACTTTTATATCAAACCTCACAAGCTGGAAAATTGTCAAAGTTGGATAAATGATTCATGACTTTCAAAAATACTTTTTCCAAAATATTATACATGTGATCTGTATAACAAATAAATTCTTGTTGAAATAATTCTAATATCTTTATCGACACTTTTTTGTTTGATTAGGTTTCCGAATAGGAAATTCCATGCTCTACAACAAAGATTTTATCCCGGCCTCATTTGTACAACGGGTGTTGCTCTTTATTTAGCTTTATCTATTTCTGACGTACTAATCTATCGATTTAATACAGTTTCGCGGAATGTCTGGGGCGGGGAAATATGCTTTAAATTAAATAAATCGAGCATTTATACAGCGCAATATCCACGTAACGGGCTCAATGCTTCCTTTGTTTTTACAGAAAAAGAATCCAATATACTTTAATTATCACCATCATGATCATTTCGTTGTGATGGTGATCATTTTATTCGTCACCATTGAAACAACAATTTTACAACAATCAGCAACAACAAACCATACTCAGAATATTGATTCCACACTTCAAAATAATACATTATATATTGCAGCATTAACCTACCTTGGGCACCGTAGTTTTGTGAATAGTTGGGAGGGTATATATAGTTGGAGCTAGCACCGTTACCCCATCCACCACCATTGCCACCTTGGCCTGACTCAAACTCCATCTCTCCTTGGGATGAGGTGCCGGGGGCAGTGGCGCCTACTGGAGCGGCGTCACGTGGAGGAACCTGGTTGATGGCAGGGTAAACCGGTGCAGGATTGGGGGGCGCCATGTACTGTTGTTGTTGTTGGTTGTAGTTCATGCCCGTCGGGGGAGGTTGTTGTGGCATTGAGAATGCATTTCCACCGGGGCTTGGAGGCTGAGGCCCATATTGAGGGGCATACTGAGGTCCATAGTTCGCTGAAGGAGGTGGGTTGGGAGGGGCGAAAGGGTCTACTGATGGAGCAAATGGCATTCCTGGAACAAAACAATACAAGAGATGAGCTCAGATACATACATACTTACATACATACATACAAACAGACGTACACACACCACACAATATATATATATATATATATATATATATATATATATATATATATATATATACATATATATACTATTGTCAAATGAAATAACGATCAAGCAATGCAAAAATAGTTAAATCAAAGATTATTGAAATTTAGTTATGAAACGTAATGGGGAAAAACAAATGTTAACCCTCATAATTTGTCAAAACTTATATCTGAATTTTTTAAAACAACCTTCCAAAACAACAAAACCTCACATATTAGCTCAATTGAATAACACGACAGACCATTAATTAAATATATCACCGCATGTCATGTGAAGTAAGGTAGACTTTCAACAAAGCATCAGGGGAAGACATTGTGTGTGTGGGGGAGGGGGGGGGGGGGGGGGGGGGGGGGGGGTGAACCATTAAAATATGGACTACCACTATTTGATGAAAATATAGCGGACATTTTCAACCATATCCATACCAACCACAGGAAAAACGTCACATTCGTTACGATACAACCAACAATTTTCTCATTCAAAAAATATCTTTTGTACATCATAAAATTTCAAGAAAATGAACAGTGTGTTGTAGAGCATGTTTTGCTAAAGAAATTACTGCTGTTATGTTTGAGTGATAAAAAATATATCTAGTTTTGTGTTAGTTGAGTTTGGAGTTTTGGGGAAAATCCTGAAAATGGCTTGTAATGAGAGAGTTAAACAAAACTAAAAAATAGATGATGGGCAACTGATATTAATACAAAATTGCTTATTACAATCAGCCAGTTACTCAAACTGAATAGAATTAGATCATTGTTGAAAATCATCTGTCACACAGTCAAAGAGGATTCATCAAGGCGGAGAAAAGCAATGGAGATATAGTTTGGAGCGACAATTGGCTTACTGCTTAGTTCTTTTTAGAAAATATTGAAATTGTCCTCACTGCAGGAAATCGATATGTCTGCGGCAATCGATACCATCAGCCGCTAAACAATGTTAAAGATTATGAAAAGGAATTGTTATAGAAGACAAAGTTTAATTAATCCAATTCCTGATTAATGAAACCTGGATAACAGTAAATGAAATAATCGGTGATTCATTGGAAAAAAATCATCTCTTGGCAACACTGCTACACCACAGGGAGACAGCTCGCGTCCCGTTTTGGTTATCTTAAATATAGAACATATTTTGAAAGCTGTAAGTTATTCTGTATCTTCAGCCAAATCACAGTTTAAGAAGGAACTCCTGTGGAAATTGCTACACTAAGTTGGCCAGTGTGGTGTAAAGAACATTTTCACATCGAGTAAAAGTAACGATACCAATTTCTAGTTGGTTTATTACTGATTATTGACATTCATATTCGGTGTAATTTGGTGTTATTACATGTTGTTTTTCTTCAAGTATAGAACAGTAAAGTTGGTGCCCCAAACGTAAACAATAACAAGTTGCTAGTGATTTCCGTTAGGGACCGGAATAATTTACGCACAATATAGGTCTCCCAATTTTGTAGTTTGAGTTGTAGGCAATACACTTTCAGTATTGAAAATATGTTTACATAAAATCTAACAGTTGCAGAAATAATAATATAAGACTAAATTATTATGAAAATCGGGCTCCGAATAATTCTCGTTTTGTTCATACCAGCGCAATAATTTGCTCTGGTCTAAAAATAGATAGCCGTAACTTTTGATAAATTTTACCTTTTGTTCCATAAAATATCCATATCTAGACATTATTTGATGCATGGTCGAGTATTTATGAATATGTGTTTCTTTTGCCACCTAACAGCCAAATTTTAAAGGTTATTTTCTTTCTATTATTTACATTGGAACGTGAGCTGTCAAGACAGGAACATGTGGTTTGCCATGTGCTTCTCGACCTTTGTTTACGTTTGGGGCACCAACTTTACTGTTCTATAAGACTTTTGTCACGCTCAGTGATTCGTTTTGTTTCTTTATTTATTTGATTAAGTGTTTTTCTTTAATTAAGTTTTTAAAAAGAAGTTTAAGTTGTGTTAATTTTGATCTGAATAGCTGCAGCCAATGCGATGATTTAAAGGTATTAACTCATTTTATGACACAAGGAAATGTCCGATGTTACATTATCTAGAATATTATAAACATTATGATATAATGTGCAAAACAATGTGTTATTCTTCACAACGTCGTTGAAATAGAGTGAGGGAGGATGGTCTCTATTGCATGTCACCCCCATTACACCTTTAAGGAATGTATATGTAGGGCGCAAAAAGTCCATTACCTGCGCCTTTGTGAACCCTGTAACCCCCATTTACACCAAAATGTTGAACTTTTACCTCTGCATAATTAATCTGTCCGTATTAGGCCGCCAAGAATGTCTAGTTACCCTGCCATCAACTTAACCTGCATAAGAAATGCGTTGTTATTAAATTTTTGGCGTAAGTGAATCTTTTTTTTAATTTATTTTTTATATAGGCCAACCGAGCACATTCTACAATAGACTGACCGTGAACCTTAACCTCGACAAACCACACTCACATAGCCTACACTATTTTCCACTTTTTGTATTGTATTGTGAACGGATGGGCTGTGAAATCAGAGACAGACTGGACTCACATTGTTTTCTCATTTTATCTACGAGTAGCTACCTAAACAAACGGCGGAATAGGCTTCAGCAGTCATGACGTCTCTTCCCTCGAAATGACGCATGGTAACTTAGTAACTGGCTCTAAACTATTGGAACAATGGCGGACGCCCTTATGAAATATTTCTCCGACGAGCATAAAAGCGTATCCAGGGGAAAAAACCATTATAAATCTGATCATATTTTGACTTTTACATATTCTGATCACATGACATATGAAAAGTTCTCGCCATCATGAAGAAAAAAAGTACCCATTTTCTTTGTTTAGAACCAGGCTGCTCGCCGTTGCTGGGCGACTTGACATCAGACTTGTGAATCCAATTAAGGCGGATAAACTGAAGTGCGCCGCGAAAAAAAGTTGTGGCCTCCCCTTATTACCTGCCGGTGATTTTATTGACAGGACTAGAAGTGAGGACTCGTGATGACCAAAATAGACGTGCGTATACGCAGCACTTCTTTTTTTTTAATGCGGACAGGCATGCGTAAAACACCCGATGAACTCATCTCATGTGATAGGATAGTAAGAATTCAGGAGCTTATCTTGACCAAAAAAGAAAAAAAGAAAAAAAGCTTCAACTTTTATTCAAATGCAATTTTCCACTAAACGTGCTAAAGGCGCTTTACACGGAGTCCCTAGCCAGCGGTAACACTTAAGGACGAAACTAGATGCCTGTGATGCGATATTACAATTTTTTCCGACAGAGACAGCGCTGTTAATGGCAAGGTATTCATTTTCTACCTGAGTGCGGTGAAAGAATGTGTGCGAAGAGCCTTTTCCAAGGACTCAACTTTTCTCCCAGCGAGGCTCGAAAACCAGGACAATCCGATCCGAAAGCGAGTGTCATACCACAGGACCACATTGTCAATGCCTCCTCATCTTCTGATACTCTTGACTATCTCAGAAACGCTGCATTAAAAGGCCTAGACTTTTGAATAGTATTGAAGAAAAATTGACATGCACTAACACCTTCAAAATTAACCTAAAATGCGTACCAAGGGTCGATTCATGCTAGAAACCCTTCTTCATCGAACAGCAAGAAATATTAATATGATCATCAGTTGCCGGATTTATGTAGTCAATTTGTTATGATGTACCTCCCTCTAGACGAGAACAGATATGGGTAGCGCAACCAAATAGAAAGAAATCGGCTCACTGTGAATCCTAACATTGGAGCCAGTGTTTTTGACATTACATTTTTGTTTCCTACTGATCGCTTGCGGACAATTTTTAAACGGCTAGAATTCTGGTACAATCTAATATCAAGACTCTACATTTCAAACCACGATAGAACATTGGCCAAATTTGGTAGGGGAGCATTGGACTATTACACGAAAGAACCAGATTCAAATACGCGATATGGTCTAGCGCAATGTCCGGTACAAAAGGCCTACGGCTTATCCAACGGACAGTAAGCAATTTTTACTATTCTTTCAAATTTCAAAGATCAGAATGAAATTATGCCCCATTGGGGGTTTAACGAATATGTAATAAATAATATAGTTATAATCTTCAGTGTCTTCACACTAAGAACAACAGGATATATCATTTGTTATTGTAAACATTTAAAGACAGTAGTTCTCCATAAGTTTCAATCTCCTAAACTGGACATTTAGATTATAATCGATTAAAATATAAACAAAAGCTATATTCATGAAATGGATATCTAATAGTCAGCATACATCAAAATTCATCCCTCTATCAACTTGTCACCTTCCAAGTTTTGAGCTGCTAATAAAGTGGCGAAATGAATATATTAAATTGAATTAATAGCGAATTATTTTTGGTCCATGTCGTACTTGTCACTTTAATGAGTGTGGAGAGAGAAAACTATTTATATTACTAAGCTGCCGCTCAAGCTTTCGTGAATTTTAAGGCCACATTGTCCTATCACAAAGCTACATCTTTGAAAAGACTCAAAAAAACATTTTAACGAAAACGAAATCCCGACTTGACTAAGAATTTCCGTTCTCCAGTTTTTTTTTATGTCGTTAATAATAAGTTTTTTCCTTTAAAAAATGCTTAAATTAAGTATTTATCGTATTTCCGATTCAATTCATCATCATCATCATCATCATCATCATCATCATCATCATCATCATCATCATCATCATCATCGTCATCATCATCATCATCATCATCATCATCATCATCATCATCATTAACATCATCATTGCGACCACCACCACTAAATTCAACATCATCAGGGCCAGAATCCCCGTGTTACAAATATCCAAACCGTGTTATCATATTCACTAATTGTCAAATCAATCATCTTCATACTATAAAGTATATAATTTAGAAGGGCGTATAAACTATTTAGATAATCACCATGGTTTATAGTTATTTACTATAATCATCAAGAATTAAATAGGTACAAAGAAGTCATTAAATACAAAATCCACGGATCAGCAGTAACGGCCATGAACAAGAGATGTGATTGTTACTCCAAAGCTAGGCTTTACCATCATGTCAAGTAGTTAACTATTAGTTACCAGGACGTATGCTAAATCTCAATTCTTGGTGTACATTTTATAATATTAAAGATATAACAAACGACGAAATGTACATCCCCAGGATTCTTTCAATTTGTCTTTTCGCCGAAGATCTTTTGTCAGGCGTTTATTTATTCAATTTGTCATCATATAGAAGCATTTCTAAAACTCTAGAACAAACCTTGATAGATTTGTGAAAGTTAAAAATTTCCTAATTTGACCATTGTTTTGATTCTCGGCCGCCATTTTAATTTGTGAAGTATTGAAATTTAGTGCAAAGCAGTCCGAGGGTTTTTTTTTCTATTAGGGTTAGTCATAATGCTAGGGTGTTTATTTTCCTATTAGGGTTAGTTAAAGGTACTCTAGGTTTTACTTTTTCTTGGGGTTAGTTGAGGGAATATTATTTAAGTTGTTTCCCTTTGTAGGAGCTTTCAGAAGGCCTCCCAAGTCAAGCGTGGTAAAGACTTGTGTCTTATTGATATTGATATCTACTGACTGATAAACTAAAATCATGTCGAATAAAGCATGGCAGCGACAAGCACATCGATTAAAGTGTGCATCTTATCGTAATCAAGATAATCAAGAAAATGATTCAGGCAATATCGAATGAAAAAAGTTCTTTCCCCGCGAAATTGCGGGCTTTTTACTAGTATATATATATATATATATATATATATATATATATATATATATATATATATATATATTTTATATATATGTATAAATATATACATAATACATTATATTTAGGGACTCAAAACACCGATGGATAATATTGACGTTTCGGTTTCCTTTTATTAAAATTCATCGGGGAGCGGCGAGTCGCTCAGGACAGGAGGAGATGGAGGAGTTTTGTTGATGGTCTTTACCATCTCCACTGTCAATACATGCCTATCAACCAAACCCTCTGGCCATCCAGTTTCTGACCATGTGTAACAATGGCGCATGAAAGCACATTGTTAAATTGTATTAAGCCATGCCATTTAGGTCACCTGTCTCAAAAATGATAGCAGACAATATTCAGAATCTTGGGGGCCCACATCTTCACTGCCTTACTCTAAAAAAACCCCCACCTTTTTAGAAATTTTGGCAAGAAAACTCGCCCTTTAAATTATGATAGATTAGCCCTCTCCTTACCAAACATAGGAAAATCGTCACATTCGTTACGATGCAATGCAACCAACAATTTATTTTCTTATTCTGATTTCCTTTTGTTATATTTATAGCTATAATAACAGGACACTGTGTTGCAGAGTTACTTTTTTCTGAACAAAATATAGATTATACTCGGTACTTATCTGTTTGAAAAATATATTTTTGTGTTGGGTGAGCGTGAAGTTTCGGGTAAAATTCTGAAAACAGCTGGTAAGGAGAGAGTTAAAATGATCCTCATCTTGTCGAAAACTCTCTTCCTTGAAGTCCCATGTATGAGAGTATTGCCAAGTCATTTTATTCGATGCATTTTTAAGGACGTGTTTTCTGGCCACATTTTTTCAGAGTACGGCACTTATGGTCAGCATATAACATGGTCTTATTTAACTATGTAGAAGCGATCCATGTATTCAATATATCTATGGTACATCTCTACACCATCATTAACCCGTCTCCAGGTGGTTTTAGGACGACGTTGAATGGATGACATGGGGTCAGGCAAGAGCCACAGCCGTTAACAAGATGGAAAAAGATGGAGTCTTACATGCCATATGGTATGAGGTGGATAGAGTGACAGATCACTAATTATAATATTCTTTCTTGGGTTGATGATCGAGGAAAAAGAAGAAAAAGAAGAGGAAAAAAAGAAAAGAAGAAGAAGAATACGAAGAAGGAGGAGCAGGAGGAGGAGGAGGAGGAGGAGGAGGAGGAGGAAGGGAAGAAAAGGAGGAGGAGGATGAGAGGAAGAAGAGGCTGATTTATGATGATGATAACGATAATGATGATGATGATGATGATGATGATGATGATGACGATGATGATGATGATGATGATGATGATGATACTGAAGAAGATGAAAAGGGAGATCCCATAACAGGAATGTGTTAACAAACAAGTGGTCAGGTGAATTCCCCGGGACTGCTCTAATCCTGCTGACTTAGCAAGGAATTAACACGAATTTGGCAAGACTGAAACCTGAAATGCAGTGTCATCTTCCCCTATTATTACGGTACTTTTAATAACTTTAGGGACGTGCAGATATTCTACCGTTTTTTGTTTTGTTTTGTAAGGCCGGGGGGGGGGGGGGGGGGGGCGTTGCTTCATATGAATCTAATGAAAATTTACGGTAATTAAAATTATTTTCATGGGTTCAGAAACTTGATTATTTTCTTTTCCGTGACCTCAAGAAGTCGGGGAGAGAAGGCTCTAATAAAGACTAGGGTTAAAAACGATCTTTTTTGGGATCGTGGATAGCTCATACGGTAGAGTAACGATCTCCCCGGCCAGGTCGTACCAGTTAGGTCGCGGATCGAGCCCTCATCGCTGCCGCGAAATTTTTATTCTCTATTGTCTTCTGGCACTTTCCTACTCACTTCATTTCTTGATGTTATCAACATAAGTGCCTGCTCCACTCACTTTTCTGAATTGAGTAAAGGATAATGGTAAGAAAAATTAATACAGTTATATATTCATAGGACCGTATTTAAATCATATTATTGGCTGTAACGTTTTGCTAATAAAGATGTTATTAAACACTGACAGATTTTATGGACACCTCGTATATAGAATTTTTAAAAAGATGAAAACAAGGAAAAATGATGTGGGGCTCTAGAGTTAGATATTGACAATCAATTTGAAAGGTATTTTGCTACACCACTGAAAATAAAACAAAACTATGTTATGCTATTTCTCATTACTGTAAAATTATGTTTTCAGGTTGTGATTAAATCAAAGCACCGGCACCATCAAAGGCATTTGCGATGGAGATAAGATTTCACATTTTCGATTGAATTTATTTTTTAATCTACGACCTCGTGCCAAGTTTTAGGCAAATCGGTCAGACGGTCGATAAGAAATTGAACAAAACAATATTTGGGTAATCGTTTGTTTTCGCTTTTGATTTTTGTCGTGTGTGGATTTTTAAAATTTGAGAATGATAATCTCTATTGCTGTATTTTGTGAGGAAGTATTTTGATTAAAGCAGAAATGCAGAATTAATTATCCACAGTAAAGTACATTCATTTTAGCTTACATTTTAAAAATGAAATAATACATTTTTTTAAAAAACACTCTAAGTTCAGATATACTTTAAATGTCTCATATTCCAAATGGCATGTCTAAAATAATATTTGTAAAATGAAATAATACATTTTTAAAAACACTCTAAGTTCAGATATACTGTAAATGTCTCATATTCCAAATGCCATGTCTAAAATAATATTTGTAAAATGAAATAATAATTTTTTTAAAAACACTCTAAGTTTAGATATACTGTAAATGTCTCATATTCCAAATGTCATGTCTAAAATAATATTTGTAAAATGAAATAATACATTTTTTTAAAACACTCTAAGTTTAGATATACTGTAAATGTCTCATATTCCAAATGGCATGTCTAAAATAATATTTGTTTAGAAAATATTCGAATGAAAAATCATTTTGTGCTTCGGGGACATCAAGCTATCAACACGCCAGTTCATTGACGTTTGTAATGTCAGTTTGTCATAAACTTTGAGTGACATGAAAGTTATACTAAATTATGGACTTACCATGGGCGTGTCAGTTATATTATGATCTATTTGTTCGACTATCCAATATTCGCGTTGAACAATTTACGTGTTTCATTAAAAAGACAGAAATTATGCTTTATTTTTGCGTATTTGTGATATATCGTATCGTATTGTACGGCCAGTTAAAAACGATACAATCCAGTTATAAACATTACCAGCAATTTCATAACCTTTAAGGATGAGTGATGAAATGGTGATAATAATGATGATGATGACGATGACGATGCTGCTCCTGCTGCTGCTGCTGATGATGATGATGATGATGATGATGATGATGATGATGATGATGATGATGATGATGATGATAATAATAATAATAATAATAATAATAATAATAAATGTCATTTATGTAGCGCTTTACCCCGTTGTCACATGCTCTAAGCGCTTTACAGTGATATAAAACAATACATATTACAGTAAGACAAGTTTGATGGAAACGTGATACGAATTCAATTTAACAACAACACAATATGATAATAGTATTGCAACATTATGACGTAAAAAGATAAAACTTTAAGCGAGATTTCAACCATGTCAACGAACCCGAGCATCCGTGTGATGGGAGAGAGTTCCAAAAATGGGGGGGGGGGCGAAAATTGAAAAGATTGTTCACCTATTTTACGCAATGGCTTAGGTTTGACAAGGATTGATTGGTCATTTCTTGACCTCAAGTTTCTATTGGGGACATATGTTTAGAAGGTCTTTAGTATAGGAAGGACTGTTGGTACTCAAGGATTTGTAGACAACAGTACAAATCTTATAGGCAACTCTTTTTTCTACAGGAAGCCAATGTAACTCACGGAGAAGGAGAGTTGCTGACGAGTATTTTTTGGTCATTGCGTACAATGAGTCTGGCTGGGTTAGTTTGAGCAACCTGAAGTTTGCTCATTTTGTCTTTAGCTAAATTCGATCAAAGGGAGTTACAATAGTCCAATTTAGATAAAACAGGGGAATTAATTAAAAGTTCTGATTTATGCTTCGGTATTAAATTACGAATTTTGCTTATTTTTTTCATTTCTATGTACATAGATTGTATGGTGTTATTCACGTGGCTTGTCATGGAAAGATCTTTATCAATGATGACGCCAAGGTTTTTTTGCTTTATTTGAAATTTCTATTGTGCTATTTCCGAGAGTAATAGGTGATTTATTTGCCTATTTAAGGATCTTCGGCCTTCAACACATTAAAATCTCAGTTTTACTATCATTTAATTTTAACTTACGAACATCCAAGATTTTATCTCATTAAAACATCTCGAAATTCGTTGTGTTAAGAATTGTAAATTACTTAGGGGTATTGAATCATATATTTGTGTATCATCTTCATAAAAATGATAACTCAGATTGACTCTGGATATCACACTAGAAAGGGGCTGCATATATACAGTAAAAACGACAGGGCCAAGAACAGAGCCTTGTGGTACTCCAAAGTTTATGTCACCCTCCCCAAGAAATCATCATATGAACTATATCCAAATCTTATATTATTTAGCTTTTAAACAATTCTGGCTTAAAACCGATTTCTTCTTCTTCTTCTTCTTCTTCTTCTTCTTCTTCTTCTTATTATTATTATTATTATTATTATTATTATTATTATTATTATTATTATTATTATTATTATTATTAGTAGTAGTAGTAGTAGTAGTAGTAGTAGTAGTAGTAGTAGTAGTAGTAGTAGCAGCAGTAATAGTAGTAGTAGTAGTAGTAGTAGTAGTAGTAGTAGTAGTAGTAGTAGTAGTAGTAGTAGTAGTAGTATATTGTTATTATTATTATTATTATTATTATTATTATTATTATTATTATTATTATTATTATTATTATTATTATTATTATTATTATTATTATTATTATTATTATTATTATTATTATTATTATTATTATTATTATTATCACTAGTAAAAAGCCCGCACTTTCGCGGGGAAAGAACTATTTTCATTCGATATTGCCTGAATCATTTCTTGATTAGCTCGATTACGATTAGATGCACACTTTAATCGATGTGCTTTCGTTGCTGCCATGCTTTATTCGGCATGATTTTAGTTTATCAGTCAGTAGATATCAATATCAATAAGTCACAAGTCTTTACCACGCTTGACTTGGGAGACTTTCCGAAAGCTCCTACAAAGGGAAACAACTTAAATAATATTCCCTCAACTAACCCCAAGAAAAAGTAAAACCTAGACTACCTTTAACTAACCCTAACAGGAAAATAAACCACCTAGCATTATGACTAACCCTAATAGAAAAAAAACCCTCGGACTGCTTTGCACTACCTTTCAATACTTCACAAATTAAAATGGCGGCCGAGAATCAAAACAATGGTCAAATTAGGAAATTTTAAACTTTAACAAATCTATCAGGGTTTGTTCGAGAGTTTTTAAAATGCTTCTTTAGATGACAAATTGAATAAATGAACGCCTGACAAAAGGTCTACGGTGAAAATACAAATTGAAAGAATACTGGGGATGTAGGAGCTTTCGGAATGTCTCCCCCCTAGCACCTTTACTAAGACTTATGACTAACCCTAATAGAAAAAAAAATCCTCACAAATCTATATGATGACACATTGAATAAATAAACGCCTGACAAAAGATCAACGGTGAAAATACAAATTGAAAGAATACTGGGGATGTAGGAGTTTTCCGAATGCCTCCCCTTTACCTAACTTATGTGAGGTCAAATGAAAATCTGAAGCAGACGCGAAAAATATCAAGTTTGTTCGGGCTAGAAACTAGACAGATACAACTGACAGTTTGCCGACAACGTTTAATTAAATATTTCCCAGGGCAATAATTATCACATCGATGGCATAAAAACGACCGTAATATCACCAGTAATATTAGTTGACGTTGTTAATCAGTGAAACTTGTTTAAAATTTGTGTAAATCAGAATACCTTCATGTGACCAAGTGAATAATATCACTATGAATGCTACGATTTGCTGAAAAATGCCAACACACACATGTATACACCACACACAACACACACACAAAACACACACACACACACACGCACACACACAAACATACACGCAATTAGAACATACTACTACATAACAACACTGATCACCGCTAAATCAACAACACAACGGAAGTAATAATAATACTTGATGTCAAAATAGATGACGCAAAACTGACACTTTTTACAGTGACGAAATTGGTTGATTTTGAGAGTGTTAGTGTCGTCGGTACGTATTTTATGATATCTGTGTGACTCAACGAACTTTCAAACTGACTTTAAATTATAAAAGGAAATCAAGTTATCTGTTTATCTATCTGTAAAGAAAATACATTTCTAATTTTCAAATCTTTCAGTAGAGTTGGGCGCCGTATCATTTTTTATTGACTCAAATAAACACAATGTTCTGCACAATGCTATATTTTTTAAAGAAAGGATTGTTATTATTATTATTATTATTATTATTATTATTATTATTATTATTATTATTATTATTATTATTATTATTATTATTATTATTATTATTATAATTATTATTATTATTATTATTATTATTATTATTTATTATTATTATTATTATATTATTATTTATTATTATTTTTATTATTATTATTATTATTATTATTATTATTATTATTATTATTATTATTATTATTATCATCATCATTATTATTACTATTACTATTGATATTATCATTATCATTATCATCATTATCATCATCATCACCATCATCATCATGATTATTATTATTACTATTACTATTGTTATTATCGTTATTATCATCATTATTATTATTAGCCATAAGCCTTAGTAGAGGCAAAATAGCATTGATTTAAAATCAATAAATTTAAATTAAACACCCGAAAACAAAACGAATTAAAGTCAAATTATGAAAAAAAAATATGTAGAATATTTAAAAAATCACCACAAACCTTGTGGAGGACGAGCCACGACCACATTCCACAATGCGAACAACAAGAAAACATCTGTGATTACTCTCCAATCATTCGTTGAAAGCCTCCACGACATCTTGAGCAATACGTGTTCAATTATAATAATAATAATTTTATTTTAAAAAACAACAACTGTGCAGCAAGTCAATCTCCTGCAATGAAATAGTCCTCAGAATTTCGTATGGTAAAAAAAAGGCACTCTCGGGGAATAAGTTTGTCTCTGTGGACGAGAGTGATACTGGGTGACAGGAAAAGTAATGTATGGGTTTAGCCCGTTAAGTCCTGTTATGTTAGCTCGACAGATAGGCGACCAAGATATAAATAAGGATGCAAAAGATAGTGAGGGGAGGGGGGGGGGGTGTCATCCAATCCGATGGCTGGCCTTCTCCACTCCAATAACAGCGGCATGTACTTAAAATGAGGCACGAAATGCTACTTTTCTGTCTCATAATAATAACAATGAATATAAGGCATACTGATTACACTTATTCAAATTCTGAGAATAATATCTGGGACCCATTGCTTCAAACGTTTTTTTTTTAATTGAGCTTTATACAGCGCATTATCCACTAAAAGTGCTCAAAGCGCTTTACAAAGGGTCCATGACCAACAGCAAAACTTAACATGTAGAACGAGACATGACGCCTGTTAGGCGTTGTTATCATTTTCTTTCCGAACCGAGACCATGCTGTTATTGGCCAGTTACTCATTTTACGTCTGAGTACGGTGAGTAAAGAGCTTTTTCCAAGGACTCATGCGCCGAGCTAGGCTGGAACCCAGGACCTTCCGATCAGAAAGCGAGTGTTATACCACAAGACCACATAGCCGCCGAAAAATTATGTCGAGATGCTAGAAATGAATGAAAATGGCAGCGCAGTCTCTATGGACGCTTGCCGTGAATGTGTGCGTCGCTTCGAGTTTGTCAGTCTGTTTCTATTATCCAGTTAGTAATTTGCCTCCATCAATCTCTGTCTTGTGCAAGTGTTCTTAGCTTTAGAATGTCACCATGTGTGTTAAGGTGGTGAGGCAGTTGGATGTTTCCTTGTGTTGTTGAAATTAGTTCTTCGGTTGTTGTTTCCAAAATGTATTTGCTAGAAATGGGATTTTAAAATCGAAATGGCCAGAAATGTAAATTTTTAGTTTTTGTCCTTTTAGAAAATAAGGTTATATTCTTTCTTCTCGATAACAACATCAAAACTCGAGACAATGTGAGTAAAGAGCCTTTTCCAATGACTCAACTATATCTAATAGTGTGACGTTAGCATTGAAATCACTTATGATAATATCTTATTCAGTCGATGGGACTTGAAGTTCGGTACTTTGTTGCAAGTTAAATAGTAAGAATAGGTTATGAGGAGAGTGACATTTGTAAAAGTATAAAGGTGGATGGCGTAGTAAAAAAAAAGTCAGGATGTGGCAGGCGGAAGAATCTGGCCAAAGTTTATGCTGCCGCACTCTAGAAAAACACATATTTAAAAATATGGCCAGAAAACTCGTCCTTCAAATATCGATCGATTTAAATGACTCTCAAACTACGAAGTCCCGGGTTTGAGAGTTTTTACCATGATAAGAGTCATTTAAATCGATCGATATTTGAAGGACGAGTTTTCTGGCTAAATATTTTAATCTGTGTTTTTTCATAGTACGGCAGTATGGTCATGATCACAATGTCACCATCTATCACCCAGAGGATTTGAGAGGATGTATTTACCTAATATTCCGCAAGTAACCAATGTGCATGGACACAGGAGGCGACAGGGGGTGATAGAAAGAGGAGCTGTCTCATGACATGAACATACTTTAGGAATGAGATGCATGACAGGTCGGGAGTTAAAAACAAGCTAGGAACACTTTGAGAGGGAAAGGTTGAAGGAATAAGTGTGCATAATGGAAAACCTGTGTTTGTTTATGTGTGTATTATGTATGCGTATGTCGATACGTGTTTTTATATAAGTAGATGGGGTTTATATATTATGCCCACGTTGGTTTAAACATGCAATATATGTAGTTATATGAATGCTCTTATAGAGTGCATATTATCAGGCGCACAGGTCATGGATCTCTGTTTGCGTTCTGATATATATATATATATATATATATATATATATATATATATATATATAATATATATATATAATAGTAGTTAGAAGTCATATTTTTTAATGAATGGCGCATGTTTTTCCAGTTTTTTTCAGATGTCCCTCTATCAAAAGTTGTAAAACTTATTGTCAACCTCCAAATCAATTTCTCTTAACCGAATAAAGAATTTGGCCCGTATTTAATTGTGGTGCCATATCACAAAAAAAAAAAAAAAAAAAAGATTTTTCTTCACGACCAATAAAAAGCCACTTTAAAACCGCTGTCATAAAATTAGAGATTTTACACTGCTAAATATGTAAACAGTTTCACACCACAAAGTAAGAGATGAATTCATCATTTTTCAAAAAAAATCTTGTGACACGGTAGTTCCGGCTAGTGGTTATGAGTTCACATCATACGATTTTCCGAATAAAAGCAAAACACATTAACTGTTATAAAGTAACAACTTATGTAGTTTGCATCCAATTTTGACCTTATAATTTATTGCTTTTTATTTACATTACGTCGAAAATACCGAAGACTGATATGAATCTCTATCTTTAACTCATTTGAACAAGTGATTAATACTCAAAATTGTCAAATTAACATCGAATGTTTATATTTAACTTTGAAAAATTGTATCTATGCATGAACGTTTCACATAGCATTTTAAGTTTTCTTTTAAACCTATAAGCTCTTAAACAATACGATGTGATACGGAATCTCTTTCAGTTCCTTTCTCGTAAAGCTGCGAAAAGAAGTCTACCTGTATCTGTCGATAAGCCATTAAAGAGGACAGCTATGGAATTGGAATTTCACAATCAACCATGAGTTTCGCATGTTATTGTTGTTACGTTGTTGTTGAACACATGCACATTTTGTGGAACACTGTATCATAAATTGATGAATCTCTACTTTTGACTGGTCTACATTAAATTTATGTAATCCTCTTTGGCATAAATACCAAGCTATTTCTCAAAAAATTTGAACTCAAAATAATGGTGGAAGGGCGTAATGTTCACTTTTATTTGTATTCATCAATAACGTATATTTATTGTTATAAAGACAAGACAGCAAACGATGCCCTCCAGCCCCCAACAGAAAAGCTCCCAGCAGGCACAGACCTCAAGAGAAAAGAATGGGTGGCGTTGAACAGAGCTAGAGCAAAGGTGGGAAACACCGCCACCAACCTCTTTAAATGGAAAATCTCACCGGGCACTGAATGCCCATGCGGTCACCCCAGACAGACCATGGACCACATCATGTCCGAATGCTCGCTGGGACCTCACTGCACCAATGCTGACCTGAGGGAATGCAACCAGACTGCCCGGGACTGGCTGACTCACTGGCGCGACAAGATATGATGATGATTGTTATAAAATGTAAACTTGTCTGTCGTTCCTTCATATTCGGATTCTGTACGAACATCATATAAGTTTCAATTAACTGAACATTCCATTTTAACAAATTCTTTCAAAATGGATAAGCGGAAAATCATAATTTCGACACTATACATCATTTTTTAGTTCCAATCCTTACCAGTTATCGATTTTAATATAGCTGTAATAAGTGAAACCTATTGTTTTAAAAATTCGTGAAAAAAATTTTATTAAGAAAAAATGATCCAGAGGTTCATACACATTTTGCAGCTGTACATCGTGAACAGCTAGCTGAGAAAAAGAAGAAAAAGACGCGCCCCTTATTAAAAATCCGACTATTGTATTCTAAATATATAGTTCTGTCTCATTGATCTGATATGTTACTTTATTAATTAACTCTATGAATATGGAATGGAATGGAATTTGATGCTACTCCATTGACTATATTGAATGAACCAGTACTCTGAATGTTTTTCCTCACATGAACTTTCGCCTCTTGCGGGTCTGATGTTCATGGACGTGATTAGTTAGCAAATTCAAGATGGGGAAAATTGTGGTGTTGCGAATTGCAATGGTAACTACAATGAAGCCAACAAATGTTGTGTGTTCAGATTGCCTAAAGAGGAACCAGAACGGTAAACATGGTTAAACAAACTCCCTCCTCGTGATGATATTAAACCACATCCAACAAAATTTGTTATTTGTGAAAGACATTGGTCTGCAGGTGTTCCAATGAAAATTCTACCTGGCAGACCGATCGTCCCTTATAGGGATGAAATAGTGTTCAAAAAAATTAAAAATTAATAAATTCGAGAGATCATAATTACAACTACTATGTAGTGCATCCCTTAGTAGATATTTTGGTATTCATATTTTTCTTGGGATCAGCCTCCACAGATTACCTCCCTTTGTTGATATTGTACATCTCCTTTCCCCTTCATCTAATTGTTCATCTTCATCCTCATCATCTCTTTAAATGTACATTCATTAATCAAGCTTCCAAAGAAGTCATCCTGAATCAATCACTATAAGGTCAGTTTTTAGAATATCTAACTACTCATCCTTTCCGTTTCTTGGCTACTCTTATTCACTGCTGATAATAATAATCATTAAATATTTTTTGGGACCCAGAATCCACAATCACTCTCTAAAATGGTAGATCTTGCCATATAATGCCCCTGCTGTTATTTTGGTTTGAATTTTCTATATTTTCTGTTGGCCCCCACTAGCGTTGCCTGAAGATTCCATATGAATGTCCTTTCAGTATAGTTGTCCTTGGTATATATATATATATATATATATATATATATATATATATATATATATATATATATGTGTGTGTGTGTGTGTGTGTATATATAATTGTAATAATTAGCACGATGTTGGAGTCAGTCTACAACGATGTTTCAGGCATCAACGGCCGTTACGGCCTGAATCTTCGATGTAGACTGACTCCAACATCGTGCTAAATATTACAATTATAATTCGCTCGATTGTTACATGTCGAGCACTATTCGTACCATACTTGTATCTAACACGATTCAATATATATATATATATGACAATATTTGTTCTCACCTCTTTTTTTTTTTTTACATGGACCTCCCTGATGATTCCAGGAACGAAACAACGTTGTTGGGGATTATGTAAAATAAAACGAGGTGAGAACAAATAAATTAATAATTCGCTCCAAGAAACTACCGAGCACAGGAGTTTGTACAAGAGTAAGGGTCGTGGTTTTTTGTTTATGGGGGTAAATTTTAACAATTTAGAAAATATGGATATGGTGGAGGTGCTACAATACAATTTTGACCTATCTCGATTGTCTGACGGAAGGAAATCCGAGCATTTTTTCATCCCACCTGTACAAAATGTACTTTAACGCTTTGTCCATTTACTTGATCAATGTAAATAATAAAAACCGAAATTCATTACTTTAGTAGAATTCCCCGTATCACATCAAATGGAATATATTTTTTTAAACTTGAGTTTTATATAGCGCAATGTCCACTAGACGTGCTCAAAGCGCTTTATAAAGGATCACTGACCAAAAGCAACTCGTAACATGTAGAACGAGACATGTCGCCTGTTAGTCGATATTATTTTTTTTCAGACAGATACAAGGCTGTTAACTGCCAGGTACTTATTTTACACTTGAGTACGGTGAGAGAGTGTGAGTAAATAGCCTTTTCCAAGGACTCAACTATGCGCCGTGCCAGGCTCGAACCCAGGACCTTCCGATCCGAAATCGAGTGTCAAACCACTAGACCACAAGCCGCACATATAGAGAATAAACATAAAAAGGTACCACTCATCAATATGGACACAACACACATGCGCACGCACTTACTCATGCGCACGCGAGCGCGCGCGCACACACACACACACACACACACACACACACACACAAAAACATAATAATATAAGGTTACAAAGGAAACCCAGACGCCGGGACTTGCATAATATTCAAAAGAACGTTCTGACAGTTTTGTTAATCGTATTTTGTAAGGTATACCTTACAAGTCGTGCTTTATTACTTATTATCAAATCACAGTTGGCAAGTTGGAACATGAACACAGCAGACAATGATAAAATGCTTATATTTTTTATATATTATATTCTTTATTTTTTTTAATTTTTATATTTATATTTTTTGTTTTGGCCAAGATAAACCTTGTCTAAATATCTATAGATTAAAATGATCCCAATCTTGTCAAAAGTTTTAAACCTATCACTTCTTAACTTCCTCAATCCTAGAGATTTTTGCTACTTTTCAAACTTGGAAAAAATGTATTTAAAATGAGCATGTACATAGATAGATAGATAGTTTTATTCAACTATCATTAACATGTAAGAAACATTAGCTTTGACACTAGGCCTATAATTTTGTCTCAGAAAAATGTAATAAATAGGCATGGGGTAAAAGTAACCAGGGTGAACTACGGATATAATCGGTGTTAGGGTTGAGTGAGTTAAACTTGAGACTCCCGATCGGTCGATAATAAAAGAATGTTCAAAATTTTAGAAATGAGTTTTATCGGTGTTCGTCATCTGGTAAGATGGTATTGTTTGTATTGTAAATAATCGAGAGCCAATCTAAGGACGGTAAAAGGGGTTTCAGATCGCTCTCTCTCCCTCTCTCTCTCTCTCTCTCTCTCTCTCTCTCTCTCTCTCTCTCTCTCTCTCTCTCTCTTTTTTTTTTTTTCTTTTTTTTTTGTTGTTTGTTTGTTTTGGTTTTTTTTGTTTTGTTTTTTTTTTTTTTTGTTTTTGTTTGTTTTGTTTTTTTCAATATCACCATACTCCTACTGGTTTAATGGCTGCTCAATTTTGAAGTTCTTTAATGAAGAAATCTGGAAATCGAAGTAATCAGCTCTGGAAAATATGCAGATGTTAGCACTAGCCAATGAATTTTTATTAGTTGACGATTGCCTTAGCTCATAATTAAATGAGTAGAATTTCAAACACGTGCATATGCCGTTGTCATTATTTTTCATCAGCTGTAATCTTTAATCTAAATTATTTGGCGAAGTCGCTGGCAAGTTAAGATTTTAGGGATTACGTAGATACATTTCAGTTATATTTTCATTTGACTTCGGTCAGTTTGAATTCGTCATTTTCTTCAAATGAAATTTATAAGATTCTACAGAAGCAAATTTGAGTTTTAGGGATGAATGAATTTATGATAAAGAAGAGTTTTGTCGGCTTGTATTTGAAAATATGAAACCCTATACATTTGATGGTAACTGCAAACGGTTGTTTGTATTTTACATTTGGTAAGGGGCTATAGTCCGTTCCAAGTCCCGTGCGCACGGAATATCGCAAATTCCTCCAAAGTTACGAAATGTGGTGCCGTGATTTTTTTGCATGTAGGCTTAAGTTTTAAGTGACATTATGAATTTTGAATACCGATAGTGATAGACCAAACAGTTTTCTAACAATGCCGAATAACTTTGATGTTTCATCTTTCGCAATAAAACATGACTCAAACTTTAAAATGTTTACAGTACCAAATTTGGATTGGACTAACGTCATATTTACTATAGTACCAAATTTGGATTGGAAAGTTGAATTTGGTCTGGAACCTGCTGTTATCTTGAAATGCTAATTTGTTTTGGGTAGTTGTTACATTTGCTCGGGAAAAGGCATGATTCATTGCAAAGTGTTTTCTAAAATAATTGAGTTTATCAAAGGAATATTTATTTTTTTTAAAGTTTTTTTTTCCAATTTATAAATGTGATTTTTATACAACCCTTAAGCACGTTGGAATTGAAATGGTTCGGGGGGAAATTAATGTACAATGCGGCATCTTGTTCCATATTTTTTGGAGCGTATTCGAAAGACTTGTCGGAAAATGAATCATTCGCTCACCATCAATTCTTATGTTTCCTACACTTTAGTCGGTCATTTTTCTTATGCTCAATGCGCTTGACAATGCTTCATTAAATTTTCTAGTAAAATATGAAACCAGTTTTCCAAGTTATACCGTACAGATTGTTAGATCTTTTCTCCCCCCCCCCTTTCTCCCCCCACCTCCACCACCACCTCCTCCTCCTCCTCCTCCTCCTCCTCCTCCTCTTCCTCCTCCTCCTCCTCCTCCTCCTCCTTCTTGTTCTTCTATGTGCGGCTATGTGGTCTAGTGATATAACACTTGCTTTCGGATCGGAAGGTCCTGGATTCGAGCCTCGCTCAGCGCATAGTTGAGTCCTTGGAAAAGGCTCTTTACTCACATTCTCTCACCTTACTCAGGTGTAAAATGAGCACCTGGTCGTTAACAGCGTTGTCTCTGTGCGATAAAAAAAATGTAATATCGCCTAACAGGCGTCATGTCTCGTTCTACATGTTACGTGTTGTTGTTGGTCAGGGACCATTTGTAAAGCGCTTTGAGCACGTTTAGTGAATATTGCGCTATATAAAAGCTCAAGTTTTTTGTTGTTTTATTTTTTTTTTTCTTGTTCTTCTTCTTCGATACCGTTGTCGTACTATCTTAAATGGAGAATCCGAACTATAGTTCACATTTAATCAATTTCAACACGCACACACACCAACATCGACACCCACACACATACACACACACACACACACACACACACACACACACTCACTCACTCACTCACACGCATACACACATACACATTCCAAATACACGCTGTGATCATTTCATTATTTCGTATTTTTCCACTTTTTAAATATTTTTTTTAAAAATTAGTATTGTTTTTAGTTTCTATTAATTTTAGGGAGCTCATTCCATAAACGAACGAAGAAAGTGGGTGTCTGTTTTTGATGTTTGAATTAATAATTTGTACACTTATTATGTCTGTCACTGTCTATAAACAAAATCTCATTCATACCTGAGTCGTAAAAGTTATGAATACAAATCGGGTTTTTGTTTTTGTTTTTTTTAAATAACAAATCAATTTTCTAATGTACGAAACCTAGAATTGCTTTTATGGGTTTAAGTGGACGGCAATGACATTTACTTTTGTACCTACACTAAGCGCTGCATGTATGGAAATAAATAGTCGTAGGCAAGAGTGAATGGTTTTAGCCCCAAGTTGGGGATAAACACATCAAACGTGTCAAAGGCAGAGACAGGTAAATGTCCTAGAGTGATCTGTGGTCGTGATTTTGGTATTTGCGTTCCTCTCCAGTTGTTGGGCCCATTCGCCCAATAAATAAGGACTTATTAATAGCACGCATCCAAAGACAAACAGTCACAGGTAAGGAGCGAGTTGAAGAGAATGACGAGTTTCGATTGAAGGAGAAAATGGATTGGACATAAAATCGGGATACTTTTACATAATACATATACTATTGCTGTCAGCAGTGATACTTAGATCAATGGACACGCTGTGTGTGTGTGTGTGTTTGTGTGTGTGTGTGTGTGTGTGTGTATTCGGAGGAGGTCTTTTTTGTTTTTGTTTTCCCTTGTGGTGGTGCGGGGTTATTTATTTGTGAGTTATTTATTGGGTTTTTTTTTTATCTGGCCAAATACACGCGACAGAGGTAAGCGAGTTTAGAGTGATGTTTTCACAAAAGTTGAGTCACTGTGCATTCGATTATAGACACCAGATTTCATTTTACTTACTTGTATGGGTTGTGTGAGTTTGTGTCTTTGTGTGTGTGTGTGTGTTTGTGTGTGTGTGTTTGTGTGTTTGTGTGTGTGTGTATTATTGGGTCATGTAAATTAGGAATTCATCAATGTCATATCACCTTGCACATCTTTACTAATATTTGCATTCAAACATATTACTATCCCTAAACCAGCATAATCCTATGCCGCTGCAACCAGCTTAAGCGATTGGGAATGGGAAAGAAAAGTGTAACGTCAAAAACCTGGTTCCTATTTCAATGGAAGTGTATTGTACAACCACTCTTCCGGGGAACTGAATACATACCTTTTGTAATTCATCTTCTGGGTTCAGAGTGATGGCATATTATTTTCTAAATAATAAAGTCAATAAAGATCATCCATCCTCGCTCGTTTACGCTCTTTTCCTAAGAATCTGCCTATTCATCCTGCTCCTGAAATAGTTATGCCACCGTTATGTAACGTATTCATCATTAGTTCTCCGAAGGACTGGGTACATACACACTCCCAAGGATTTGTGGGGGCTATGTAAACTAGTGGTATGACACTCACTTTCGGATCGGAAGGTCCTGGGTTTGAGCCTCGCTCGGCGCATAGTTGAGTCCTTGGAAAAGGCTCTTAACTCACATTCTCTCACCGTACTCAGGTGTAAAATGAGTTCCTGACTCTTAACAGCGTTGTCTCTGTCCGAAAATTGTAATATCGCCTAATAGGCGTCATGTCGTCTCGTCCTTCATGTTAAGTGTTGCTGTTGGCCAGGGACCCCTTGTAAAACGCTTTGAGCACGTTTAGTGGATATTACGCTATATAAAAGCTCAATTTTTTCTTTTCTTTTGGGGAACAAAAAGAGTAGAGAGTTTGATGTCACGACTTTCTTCCCTATAAAACCCTTAACATGATGTAGACAGGACCAACGAAAATGACGCAGCGGTATTGAGAACTTATTCGAAATCTCTAACGCATGAGTTCAAGAATCTTATAATATTCAACATGGAAACATGGAATTACTAATCCATGCACCGACTTTGAAGAGTGAACATTCCTTTATGAGTTGGAAGTATCGAAAGGAGAAAGTAGTTAGCTCGCAAAGAAGGCAACAGTAGGTCCAAACATTTATAAAGTTGTATACGAACAAGTGCCATAAAAAACAATTGTATTTTTCTTTCTGACACTTTTTAAATTATCTTTTCAGATTTTTATACTTTAAGCAAAAAGCATCTTCCTATTTATTATACACCAACATGGAATGAAAACTCGAGTAGCTTTTGATTGTGTGTGTGTGTGTGTGTGTGTGTGTGTGTGTGGTGTGTTTGTGTGAGAGAAAATTAGGAATTCTTCATTTTCGTCCTATTTCCAAACAGTTTATTTACAATAAAACCAATGATATCTACTTTTTTATGTAACAACGTTCTGATTAGTTATTCAAAATATATTTTAATAATTATCGAGCGTATATTTTGTAGAATAATATTTTTTAAAGCAACAGACAGTTTCAACAAGAAAGAGTTGCTTTCCTGAAGAGGCGATCAGTGTTCCCTGACTTGATTTGCTGTAGACATAATGTAACGTAAGACTATGACAACACTTACGTCCATGAGATCACTGGTTCCACAACAGCGTTTTCTCTATCCGAAAAAAAAAGTTGTAATATCGCCCAACATGTTACATGTTGCTGTTTAGTCAGGGACCCTTTGTAAAGTGCTTTGAGAACGTTTAGTGGATATCGCGCTATATAAAAGCTCAAGTTTTTTAGACCACAAATTCTACCCTGTTGACAAAGAGTTGTGTTTGAGCCAGGGCTGCCTAATATCCGCCTGGCCTAGCGGGGCGACACTGTAGGAGATACCGGCGTTATGGCACCCAGGGTAAGTAGGAATGGGAGCCAACATTAGAAACCAGTCCTGACATAATGATGAACTGATAGTGAAAGTTAACGCAATGGAATAATCAATGCCTTTTTTATTATGACTAGTCTATATCTAACAATTTATTTTTTCTAAATAATGACCATCTTAACTAATTAACAATCTGAATGCTTGTTAGGAATATTAAAGATAACTAAAAAAAAAAAAGTCTGACCTTTTGACTGTTCCATGTGTTGATATAAACATCATCATCATTATTTCTTAATTATCATCATCGTAAACATCATCATCATCATCATCATCATCATCATTATCATTGTCTCATCACTCATCACCATCGTCGCCATCATCTTATCGTCCTTATAATACGCTTCAACAGTAGTAACGTCACTTCCCTCGAAATGACGCATGGTAACTTAGTAACTGGCTCTAAACTATTGGAACAATGGCGGACGCCCTTATGAAATATTTCTCCGACGAGCATAAAAGCGTATCCAGGGGAAAAAAACATTATAAATCCGATCATATTTTGACTTTTACATATTCTGATCACATGACATATGAAAAGTTCTAGCCAGCATGAAGAATAAAACGTACCGATTTTCTTTGTTTAGAACCACGATGGCCGACGTGACATCAGACTATTGAATCCGATTAGCAGGGTGATAATCCATACACTTATTGTTATACTCACATTTATAACGAAAGTTTGTTCAAATTCGCTTTTGTCTTCTCTAATGACCAATTAATAGAACTTGTTATGGATCATTTGAGCTAAACAAATACATGCTGACATAGAAAATGGGGACGACATCCTTCTCCGGTTTACTGCCAATTCATTGTGACAACAACAATAACAACAATAACACCAAAAACAACCACAGCAACAACAATAACAATTGTAATCGTCTATACACCACCAATTACTAGGACTAGATAATTATCGAGCATTTGAGAAATTAATTTGCTTACATAAAAAACCTGGACGACTCCGCCTCCGATTTACTACCTATTCACGGTAGTCACAACAACAACAACAACAACAACAACAGCAGCAGCATCAGCAGCAGCAGCAGCAGCAGCAGCGCCAGCATCAGCAGCAACAACAAAACCACGAAGTTCACGACAACGCGCATACGTAATGTGGAGGAATCTCGAAAGACCTGTAAATCACCCCGTGACAAGAGTAAGTCCGATGTCAGTGACATGATAAGCAAAGAGGGTACCTACACGATTATAAAGAAGAATGGCATTAAATGCATGAAACCGGGACAGAAAACTAGCATAACGTCTACAGGTTACTTATTGTATTAATGCATATACATTTATTGTATTATCATATGATTATCATTAAATGAGACTGAGAATTTGTGTATGTTAAGCTGGGATGTAGCTAAGGATAAAGAGACTGCAACTTCATCTTCTTCTTCTTCTTCTTCTTCTTCTTCTTCTTCTTCTTCTTCTTTGCATCCACCTTTTTTCTTTTCTTCCTTCTCCTCCTCTTCCTCCTCCTCCTCCTCCTCCTCCTCCTCCTCCTCCTCCTCCTCCTCCTCCTCCTCCTTCTTCTTCTTCTTCTTCTTCTTCTTCTTCTTCTTCTTCTTCTTCTTCTTCTTCTTTTTCCTCAAAGTCCCCATCATCATCCTGACTTCGTTGTCATCATCATCGTCATCATCATCATCATCATCATCATCATCATCATCATCATCATCATCATCATCATCTTCGTCATTATGTCTGAAACTCATTGTTCAAATAATTGTACACATTGTTCATCATTGATTGATTAAGATGGAAAGTGTTTTTGTTTGTTTTGTTTTTTAAAGATGGAAAGTTTGAATCTTGTTCTATTTGACCTTAGTGCTGTCTTCGATACCATTTACATTTATAAACATTGTTATTGCAGTCAGTCTCATGATTCATACTGACAAGGTTTTTACACGAATTTTGAAACAGATCGACCACAACAGCATGACCCCGTTGGTCATCCTGTCGGAGCGAAGTCTTTAAGGATTGTCTACCTTAGTATCAACTTGATTCGCTGTTTTGTAAAGCGCTTTGAGCACGTTTAGTGGATATTGCGCTATATAAAGCTCAATTATTTTTTTAGATTTATTTATTTATTATTTTGCCAACTGTCTTGTAAAAAATCCAATTATTAATCAACGAAGTCCATTTGGTTGTTTCTGTTCGCTTTCAGTCTGAGAACAACCCGTGAGTCATAGACGATATTGATGATATGCGTTTTGGTAAATAATCACAACTCCATGAGCAGGCAGGATATACCATACCAACCCAGGAAAGTAAATGTAAACTTGATCGTTTATAGTCTGATTGATATATAATTTAATGAGAACAAATTATTAATATAGCTGTCTAAAAAAAAAAAATAATCGGAGTGACGTCAATTTCGTTCCTTCTATACATTTGAGTAATTTACTCACAACAAACATGCCAGCACACAAATCTACGTTTAAGATCAAACGTTTATATCACAACTCATGCCTTTGTGATATTGAAGAAGAATTGAGCTTTTATACAGTGCAATATCCACTAAACGTGCTCAAAGCGCTTTACAAGGTATCCCTGGCCAACAGCAACACTTAACATGTAGGACGGGACATGATGCCTGTCAGGCGATATTACATTTTTTTCAGACAGAAACAACGCTGTTAACGGCCAGATACTCATTGTACGCCTGAATACGGTGAGAGAATGTGAGTAAAAAGCCTTTTCCAAGGACTCAACTATGCGCCGAGCGAGGCTCGAACCCAGGACCCCATCCGGAAGCGAGTGTCATACCACTAGACCACATAGCCGCACATATATCGTCTCAAAATGGTGTAATGTTGGGATAAACCCGATACCCAAAAGCAATTTTAAAGTTAATATGACGACAAGAAATTTCAAATGTGACCCAACGTCTCAAAACGGTATTATGTCGGTATGAACCTGATGCTAAAAAGTCAAATTAAAACTAAACTGGTCAAAATGATGAATGACTGGTATTTATCACTCTAAAATATGATATTCATTCTCCTCAATAAAACAAATAAACTCAACGGAAGTCTGATATTTCTGGCCACAAATTCAATTTTCAGCAACTTAGTCATCCCGACTTAATACCGTTTTGAGACGAGGGGTCACAAATTTAGTGGTTGGCAATTCATGAAAGGATAGTCTTTCTCAATATATAGAGCATAAAAAATTAACTCATGCCTCGCAGTTTGACTATAAATTCAACTTTTAGCAAACACCGCAATATCGTGAAGCGGCGGCGGGACACGTTTTAGTAAGAACTAATCATCCAACGGGTGTTCTAAAAACAATAACATAGAAATTACGCGTGTTGTTTCACTTTTTCTGGTGGAAAACAGAAAGAAACTTTATATTTCCGAGATAAAACATTCGCGTTCAGTTCGTGTTCGATTCGACTACTGAAACAGAGGAGAATAGCTACACTCAGTTTGCTAATATATGATTTTAAAAAAAATATATAAATAGAGACCGACTGAGAGGACAGCTCGAAATCAGACGACTTGATAAAGCATATCGTTGATCTGTGTATGGAAGGTTTCCCAGCCATTCGTTGCTCTTTCGCTGTCGTTCTGGTTATTTTTTAAATTGAGCTTTATATAGCGCAATATCCACAAAATGTGCTCAAAGCGCTTTACAAGGGGTTAACAGGGTCCCTGGTCAACAGCAACATTTAACATTTAAGACGGGACATGACGCCTGTTAGGCGATATTACAATTTTTCGGACAAAGACGACGCTGTCAACGGCCAGGTACTCATTTTACACCTGAGTACGGTTACGAATGTGAATAAAGAGCCTTTTCCAAGGACTCAACTATACGCCGAGCGCGAGACTCGAACCCAGGACCTTCCGATCCGAAAGCGAGTGTCATACCACAAGACCACATAGCTGCTGTCGTTCTGGTAGCTTGCCCACAGTGTAAGCAGAAACAGATAATATGCATCAGTCAATGCTATAGGATTTTTGGAGATGTTCAAAGACTTGTCAGTTCTCTCGTCAAACGGAGCATCAGTTGTATTGATATTATGGTATCGATTTACATACCGAGGTACATGTGGACCACACTGTGCTTTTGGATTCACTTACTTAAGATAAATGAACCGAATACGTTGATTTGAGTCAAATTGACTAGAAATTTGCTCTAACTCATTTTAAGTCTCGAGTTTAATATGTTTTGACAAATAGGCGTCATCTTAAACAATCAATATATGAAGTAAAATATTTTTGATCAAAATAGTATTTTTTTTTTTAATTTTGGTCATTTCACACCTGAACTGTGTGTCACACCCAACACACGTCTCATGGCCGCCTCATTATTGGCGTGTGATGAAATGATTGGTGACAAATAGACCTCCTGGGAGAAAAGAATTCAGAAATTAACTGGTCTAAACATAGAACAAATAGTATTTGTAGCAGGTCAGCCTGCGGGCCGAGTGTCAATGGACACCTGTGAGCTCTGTAACGCAATGAACATTGACACGAATTTGTTTCTTTAAGATGGAGACTCGTGGTTGAAAAGAAGGATCGCTTCTGGTCTAAGTTGGCTAAAAAAATTATTCAATATGTCAATCTATATTCGTTCGCTTATGAGGAGAAAATGCATCGAGGTCCAATGTGGGGAGTGTTTGTATATTTGACAATGAAGCTTGGCGTCACCGCTGACATATCACACTTACCATATTGTTATAAGGAGAGTGGCGTATTGATATGGGTTTTGTGTGTGTGTGTGTGTGTGTGTGTGTGTGTGTGTGTGTGCGTGCGTGGGTGATTACAGCTTTTCGTCCTGGCTCATTTAGTTTAGAGGAATTAGTATATTATAAAGAGGGAAAGAGAAGACTCTAACGGTGCTCTGGGTCAGAATTGGATTGCACTTGATTTAATTTTTTTTAATTGAGTTTTTATATAGCGCAATATCCACTAAAAGTGCTCAAAGCGCTTTACAAGGGGTCCCTGGCCAACAGCAACACTAAACACGTAGGACGAGACGAGACTGTTAGGCGATATTACAATGTTTTCGGACAGAGACAAGGCTGTTAACGGCCAGGTATTCATTTTACATCTGAGTATGGTGAGATAATGTGAGTAAAAAGCCTTTTCCAAGGACTCAACTATGCGCCGAGCGAGGCTCGAACCCAGGACCTTCCGACCCGAAAGCGAGTGTCATACCACAAAACCACATAGCCGCACAATAATACAATAAATGCTTTCAAAAATGCTTTTGAAAAAGAACTCCATGTTATGGATAAGATTTGTCTCGATTTATATTTATGATGCTCCAATCCGGAATAGAAAACCTTGACATCACCACTGCCTGGGCCAATGAATGGCAATCAAACCTGCCAAAAAATGGACAATACATTACCAACCCCGCTCTGCGCCTTCCTGGCTTTAAAACAGCAAAAAGAAAACACTGGGTCACCGCGAACCGACTTAGAACCAACCATGGTCGCAGCAAAGAAAGCCTCTATCGATGGAGACTCATTGACTCACCAATCTGCCAATACTGCAAAGGGGCACGCACGTCAAACCATCGATCATCTAGTCCTGCAATGCCCAGTAACAAAATTAGAAGGGGGCTATGAAACAATCTTTGAAGCCGGAGATGACCTGGCATTATGTATCGACAAACATAATATGGAGGTGTAGCCATACGCAACTACTACTACGATGATGCTCAAGTCTATAATACACCAACTTGACCTTTTGTTTGTATTTAAAATGTTGTGTACCTATATTATACATGCATCACGTTGGTCACGACGTTGAATCCTTGGGTAAAGCTATTATCACACATTACCTCACTCGACTCAGGTATGAATGGCTACCTGGCTTAAGTTGAGGCGGATATTGGAAGAATATCAGTACACAACTAAAGCCTAACAAGTGACTGGTACTGTATGATTTTTTAATGGTTCTATGTGGACTGCTGGGGAAATAAACGAAATATAGTGAAGTGCATTGAGCTTGGCAAATGCTCTATGTAAATGTTTAAATTTTAATAAGTTATCGAAAACTCATTGATATATTTTCTTTCTCTCGTTGAAATGAGTTTATTAATTTTGTTTCAAAATGATTTTATTGTAGTTAAAAATAAATATAATATGAATGAATGGGTAAATAAATAAATAGATTTTAAAAAACTAAATTATAAATATCATATATATATTTAAAAAACTTCGCCACTTCGCCCCCATATATGGGGGCGAAGTGGCCGAGTGGTTAAGACATTGCACTGTGATCCTGAAGGACCCGGGTTCGAGCCCCGCGTCAGGCACTTTCGTTTTTTTTCCTTGAGCAAGATTATTAACCCCCAATTTGCTCACTTGGACAACATGGGTGATTCCTGTTGACATCAGACATCTTGTTTGATGGGTTATCTATATTCCTTCGTGGAATGCCTAGGCGACGATATCCTATGATGTCGTGGCGAAAAAGGCATAATTTATATATATATATATATATATATATATATATATATATATATATATATAGAGAGAGAGAGAGAGAGAGAGAGAGAGAGAGAGAGAGAGAGAGAGAGAGAGGGATGAATAAATGAATGAAGACAGGACGGAATAAATGTGTAATACATTACAATTACGCCCTCCTGCACGGATCGTCTAGCGGCCTTCAATTGGATAGACAGTCCATGAAGGAAAAAAGTTCATACATCAACAAACGCCAATGTCATCATGATTCATTCATGTCCAAAAGACAACTATAGATAGATAGATAGATAGATAGATTGATAGATAGACAGATAGATAGACAGATAGATAGATACTCGTAGATCTTTATCAATCCCTTACAGCTTATATTTTTCAGGTTCTATATATTCGAGTTAAGACCCAAAATAACCCAAACCTTTCATTCACAGCGAAGTGTCACGAACGAAAGGAGAAGAGATACATTTGTTAAAGAGAAAAAAAAGAGATGCCGAATAAGGGCTTTGAATACAGGTCGTCAGGTAAACAGTGAGTGGAATATCTAGAGGTATGTGACAAATGTCGTTGATTGTCCAATGAGATGTCAAGTCAACGTGTATATAATCAAATATTAAATATAAAAGCAATTCGTATAATACAATATATTTGGAAATAATTGATTTAAAAAAATGGTATAAGTATGTACTTGAAACGTTTGATTATAGTTTTCACCATCACACACGACATACTTTTATAATCGTACCAAACGAAAATGTCAGAATTTACTCGTTATATTGAATGGCGAGATCTTATTTTGTCTATCATTTGTAGATATTCCGATACAGTATTTTTTAACCATCGTTTCTATGGGTTTTTTTTTACAATATTATCTTTTGATATTTTTTTGGGTCACACTATAATATAGTCAAGACAATATCAAATTGAGAAATTATGAAGCGGGCGTTGTAATAAGACAAAGATCTGAAAAAGTGTGTATGATTCGGTGCTAGACAAAGCAAGACAGAAAAATACAAGAAAAATACCATCCATAAGAAGTCAGTCCTCCTCGACTGGGGACCGAACATCAGACCTCCTAATAGCCTTCAACAGTCGTGACGTCACTTCCCTCGTAATGACGCATAGTAACTTAGCAACTAGTTCTAAACTATCGGAACAATGGCGGACGACCTTAGCCTTATGAAATACTTCTCCAACTAGCATAAAAGTGTGTCCAGAGGAGAAAAAAACATTATAAATCTGATCATATTTTGACTTTTATACATTCTGATCACATGACACGTGAAAAAGTTCTAGCCAGCATGGAGAATAAAAAGTACCGATTTTCTTTGTTTAGAACCAAGCTGCTCGTTGCTGGGCGACGTGACATCAGACTATTGAATCCAATTGCGGGTTGTTGTTTTTTTTTTTTTGTTTGTTGGTATTTTGTTCTTTTTCGAACCTGTTATAATCATGTTTGTTCATTACTTTTACATTCGACAGCTTCTAGCAGCTTAGTTTCACATTATCCTGTGTTATCTCTGTAAGATAATTTAGTCCTTTGAACATAAATTTTGTTGTGCGGCTATATGGTCCGTGTATTAATTGTCTTTACAATGAATAGAAAAAATAATTGTATTTGTCTTCGCGGGTAAATTTTCATGGAAGTATTTAAAAGTGTAGTGTGGTCAATTGGATTCAATAGTCTGATGTCACATCGTCCAGCAACGGCGGCCATCGTGGTTCTAAACAAAGAAAATCGGTAAGGTTTATTCTTCATGCTGGCTAGAACTTTTCATATGTCTTGTGATCAGAATGTGTAAAAGTCAAAACATGATCAGATTTAAAATGTTTTTCTTTCTTTGGATACGCTTTTATGCTCGTTGGAGAAATATTTCACAAGGGCGTCCGCCATTGTTCCGATAGTTTAGAGCCAGTTAGTTACTAAGTTACCATGCGTCATTACGAGGGAAGTAACGTTACGACTGTTGAAGCGTATTTAACCTAAATCAGTTTGTATAACTATAAGGTCACTCCTCTTTTTTTTTCTTCAATTTAAATATGGGTGGGATAAAAATTCTAATCCTTCCTCTAAAGGCAAAATTTCAATTTCGTTCAAAAGCTTTGTTACATTTTCTAAACTCATTTACTGACGTTAAATAAGAGACTGATATATATATATATATACATTATTCAAGTATTGGTATTTTGACCAATTCAAATATTAATAAAAGAAACATGGTAACATTCATATTATTAGATAATGATAATAATTAGATTATGATAATAATCATCCTATTTCAATTGTCAATAGCAATTTTTTCAAACTTGAGCATAAATATAGCGCAATATCCACTAAACGTGCTCAAAGCGCTTTACAAGTTCCCTGACCAACAGCAACACGTAACATGTTACTATTTTTTTTCCGACAGAGACAACGCTGTTGACGGTCAGGTACTCATTTTACAACTGAGTACGGTGAGAGAATGTGTGAGTAAAGAGTCTTTTCCAAGGACTCAACTATGCGCCGAGCGAGGCCCGAACCCAGGACCTTCCGATGTTGACCAAGGACCCCTTGTAAAGCGCTTTGAGCACATTTAGTGGATATTGCTCTATCTAAAGCTCAATTTAAATTTTAAAATGTAATAATAATAATAATAGTAATAATAATATTAATAATAATAATAATAATAATAATAATAATAATAATAATAATAATAATATTCTCTCTCTCTCTCTCTCTCTCTCTCTCTCTCTCTCTCTCTCTCTCTCTCTCTCTCTCTCTCTCTCTCTCTTCAAGTATCAAGTCTGTGCCAGACATCGGTGTCCATCGTACGCCATTCATCTCTCTGATCAGATAACCTCAGAAAACTAATATTACTCTTCTCTTTCTTGGTTACCCAGCTATTCAAACTATTCAAATACGCTTTTCTTGGTCTACCTTTACTCTTTTTACCTTCTATCTTTCCTTTGAGAGCAAGATGTTCAATACATTTATACATGAGTGAGGAGAGTAAGCTGGAACCACGTAGAGTGCTCGACAGTTTCTTGGAGCGAATTATTTTTTAAATTATTATTATTCGCACCGCGTTTTTTTTTTACACATTTTCCAACAACGTTGTTTCGTCCAGACTTCCTGGAGACACCAGGGAGGTCGTTTTGACGTTGTTGGAGAATGTGTAAAAATACATGGTGAGAATTATATATATATATATATATATATATATATATATATATATATATATATATATATATATATAATATATATATATATATATATATAATTATAATTATAATTATTATATATAATATATATTTATATTATATCATATTCACAAATGGAATTCGTAATGTAATCAGTTGATTAAAAATAGAGACTTACTAAATTTGGAAAGGTTCGCATCACATCGAATTTTTTTGTTTTCTGACTTTGTGTGATCAAGCAATGACTTGGTACAAATTCGTCTTTGGTATTTCATTTCTTGTGTTTTCTTGACAAAGGGAAACCAAAAACGTCTACATCTCTTCGTCAATTAAATTGAAGCATCCATTCAATGTGACCATTGTTATTTATTAGCATCATATTCAGAGAGTTAGTAATTATCACTATTTAGCGCTACAAAATCCAGGATGATTTCCAGCTTCACGATGACTCAAAATTTAGCAATGACTATGAAAAATGATTTTTTCTCTTTTTGAGAAAAAAATTTGTCTAAAATCAAAGCCCTATCTCCACTGAGTAAAAATGTTTTTGAATTTTGAAAATCCATCTATAAATAAACAAGTTATGCAGTTTCAAAGGTGTCATTTATTTGGATGACCCGCAAAGAGGACAAAAACGCGAAAATATGGGACGCTTTTTCGGCATTTTTTTTTTCGACCTTTGTTTGTACGCGTACCTTGCGTAATAAGTGGATTAAAAGATTGAAACTTGAAGAGCACATTAGGATGGTGTTTTGTAAAATACGGGAAAAGTACTTGTCATATTCATATGAAATTTTACAACCAAAAAGAAGAAATGTTCATGTATTACCTTGTCAGCGACAAAACCTCCACGCCCGGTAGTTTTAGAAATATTTTACTCCAAAGAGTAAAAATCTATTTTTAACAGTCTTCTGGTAATTGCACGAGTTTTGTCGCTTGACATAATCTAAAATGACATTTTTTCAAACTGTGTGCCAACTTTCAGTCATATTCATCGATAAACAGCGTCGTAATAGGCTTCCTAAGTCGTGACGTAATCCTGCGCAGCAACGCATGGCAACAAACCGGCTGGCTCTAAACAGTCGAGAAAAATGGCTGACACGAACTCTATTTCCATCACCGCCCTTATGAAATACTTCTCCAATGAGCATAAAAGTGTCTCGCGAGGTGAAAATCATCATCAGTCAGGTCCTGTTTTGACTTTCACTTACTCAGATGGCTTGATGTTCGGCAAAGTTCAAGCCAGCATGAAGAATAAAGAGTATTCTGTGAAGGTAAGTCATTTCGTCTTCTCATTCTCACTCTCAAAATCTCACATCTCCGTAAAACTACTGTTGGACAATAATCAGTTTACTTTGAGTTTAGGCAGATTTAGTATATCCAATGGAAAGATTTAACTGTTTACGTTCGATTTTAGTTAGGGAGAGAGAGAGAGGGAGTCATTGAATTATTGTGTTTTTATCTTATGGACCACGGACTTTGAGTCTTTGAGGTCTTAGTCTTGCTTCGCTAATTTTCGTTGCTATTGACTATAGTCTACTACATACTATTTAGTATCGTGTTGTAACCTTTATTATAATACTCATATGAGCATCACAATCACCAATCACGCTAGACATTTTATCATACTTCATGTGGGGCAGCGTGGATCAGCGGTACGGTTTTTGCTTCGTACCCGAAAGGTACCGAGTTCGTTCACCCGCCGCTGCGCTGTGTGGCCTTGAGCAAGTCACCTCGCCCTAGCTCAATTTGCGGCGCTGCACCGTGGTTATTCCAGTCTTCCCTGGGAATAGACCCTAGAGATAAATTTCCTCTATGGGATGAATAAAGGATTTATTTAGACCAGTGTTAGTCACGGTAAACTAAACTTCCTATTGGGTTAAGGTGTAATGTAAATGTTGCTGCTTGAAACTCGAAGAAATCAATAACATTGTGAAATTGAATGTGAACTTCAATTTAATATACGAAAACAGATAAAATGGACGTTTCGGGTTTCCCCCTTATCAACAAAGCAAGATGAATGAAAGAATCACTTAATTTGTTTTTTTAATTGAGTTTTTATACAGCGTAATATCCACTAAATGTGCTCAAAGTGCTTTACAAGGGGTCCCTGGCCAACAGCAACATTTAACATGTAAGACGGGACATGATGCCTGTTGGGCGATATTACAATTTTTTCGGACAGAGACAACGCCAGGTACTCATTTGACACCTGAGTACGGTGAGAGATTGTGAGTAAAGAGCCTTCTCCAAGGACTCAACTATGTGCCGAGCGAGGCCCAAACCCAGGACCTTCTGATCTGAAAGCGAGTGTCATACCACAAGACCACAACAGACGTTTAATTAGTTTGTTTGTTTTTTGCCTATTGAGCATGGTCGCAGCTCTAAATTTGAATCTTTTATTCTTTTACTTCCACAGATCTATCTTGATGATGCCTGGGTTGATTCAGTCCAAAACTAATTTGTGTGGTTTTATTTAACAATGTTAATGACATTGAACATACATTGATACAACAATGCCATAATTTGTCATGTTTATCATGTAAAATCATGTATGGACCTACAAAACCATTATTTTGAATGGTGATTTGATGATGATGAACAAAATATGTGTGTTGTACAAAATAAATGGCAAAGCTAACAAAATGCAATCTCCTTAATAAGAGGAGACTGGGGATTGACAAGTGCTGCAACAAATTGAAAAATAATATCAGATGTTTCTATTAACATGGTTGGAATATATGAGAGGATGTTAACATTTTTCAGTCTTTCATTAGCCCTCTCAACATGAATTCTACATGAAGCAATTTCTTTTGTTAATAAAATCTCATTTTCAGTAAATTTATTATGTAAAAAGGGAGGGATATTTACAGTTACTCCTTGAGGTAAAATATCTTGAATCAGGATGGGGTTTTACCTTTATTACCTTTATCTGCTAAAATTAATTCTCCAGGGCTTAAAATTAAAAGTTTTAGTAATCCACAATTTTGTACAATGACCTTATCCGAGACAGACCCTGGATCATGTTTAGAAATAAAATTTATCACACCATTTGGACTTAGACCAACAAGAGCTTTAACAGAATTCATGGACCTATAAGAAGAATAAGTTAACCGTTGTTTATCCATTTCTTTAGGAATAGCAATTTGGTCATCTGTACAATCAATGATCATTCTGCAATTTGGAAATCTTAAAAATGATGATGGAGCTGATAGTTTATTTTTATGTCTAGAAGGGCATGTAACCTTCATAACATTTTCAAAGAGAAGCGTATGGCTTATGTAAAACATGAATAAAAGTTTGTATAATATTTGTTATAGTACTTTCACTAACGCTAAACAATTGTGAAATATGAAGGTTAGCGTAGTTCTGTCTAAGTTTCATAAGTGTAATAATGAAAATTTGGTCTTTTAATGCAACTGTCTCTTCCTGAACTTCCCATCTACTATAATAAATAATGTTACCTCTAAAGCACTCAACATATTGAACAATAATATTAAATATTTTAAAAGAATGTACACCTGTCTCCATTCGAAGAACTTTTTCTGTAAGGCTTGAAACAGTGTAAGTGCGTTGAATCTAACTTAGTTGGGTTTTTTAAAGCTAGCTATTTCCTTATTTTTGTCTGTAATTTTTTGTTCTTGAATTAAATTTGTTGTTCTATTTAAAATATCCTCACTTGTTCTACAATCTGTTTTTTTTTTAAAAGATGGAATCCTGTGATGATGGTGACGAGAGTTGAGATGATGATGAGGGAGAAGATAATGAGGAGGAAAATAATGATGATGAGGAATCTGGGTTTTTTAAAGGTGGGACTTTGTGATGATGATGAAGAGAGTTGAGCTGATGATGATGATGATGATGATGATGATGATTATGATGATGATGATGATGATGATGATGGTGATGATGATGATGATGATGGTGGTGGTGGTGGTGGTGGTGGTGGTGGTGGACTTCTTGATGTTGGTGCCAATTGAGATGGGGTGGGAATTCCTTGTGTCACTTTTCTTTTCTTTCTTTCTGGCTCTGATGGAAACAATTTATTTTTATTTCTGTCAAACAATTCAGGGAGGTTGGCTTTGTCACCATCTCTGAAGTGACAAGAACACACTCTTGATGATGATGTTGGATCTTTTGTCCTTTCACCTGAAATGAAAAGATTTAAAAAAAAACAATAATTCTGTTGGGCATATTGGGTATATTATTTAATTTGATAAGTACTTTGTTTTAGACTATCTTGTTTGACACCAGCTCAATGCATGATAAATCAAAGGTGTGCAAGAGACTAGGTTACTGGTGGGTCTCTCGCCTGTCTTTTATGAAATCGCACATTCAGCAAAATGTCGCACTTCCTCATTACTTCTTTTGATGATTTTGACTAGGTATATATAAAAATATGAATTCTTAAATTTACACAGTTAAAGTTGATCTTGGGGTTGAGTGTGGCAAGACTGGCGTTTTCTCTTTATTTCAGTCAGTACTGTACTGGACAGTGCGGTGATGGAAACTTTGGAGTGTCAACAATCGGGCACAGGTAAAGGAGAGAGGTCCCTGCCGCCATCTTGCTTTGTTCACACAGAGTTGCCACCTCGGCTGTCGGGGAGGGGAGGCATGGCAGAGAATCAGAGAAACTTTCCAAAAAAAAGAGGAAAGTATGTGTGTTTGTTTGTGTGTGTGTGTGTGTGTGAGAGAGAGAGAGAGAGATATCTGCGTGAGGGGAGGGGGGGGGGGGAGAGGTTGCGTTATTTTATTTATTTATTTTCATTTTGCCATAAAGGTATCGAGTTTAAAGTAAGATTTTAACAAATATTCTCTTCTCTTTCTTCTTGTTCTCCTTTTAAAAAAATTATCACTTATCAGTAGAACTTAACTCTCATTCAGTTTATCAGCCTTAACATCAAAACGATTGAGATATCATTTTTGCTTCAACTTCAATAAAAACCTAGTTTGGAATGTATTTTTATTTATAATTTCGTGCAATTGTACACTTTAATCATAAAATATAGGTCTACGTAAGCTAGAACTTGACCTAGATCTGGACTACGAACTCTATCAAATGTTCGACGAGGCGTGCGTGCTTACCTGACTAAAGTGGTCCACTTTTTCTTCAATTTTTTGTCTGCCTGTCCATTTGGAAATCTGTAAAACTTGCAGGAGTGACTCTCTGACTGATGTAGACAATCTGGTACAAAATACTGGACCATATTTAAGATAAAAATTGTTTTTTGAGCGATTTTCCAATTATTCCTTGCCTGGACCAAGCACGGATTTTTTTTGTTTAGAGCCATCCGATTCGTTGCTAGGCGGACGTGACGTCAGACTGTGGAATCCTATTAATTTTTTAAAATAGCATATATTCGTCCCATATTTTGACGCGAATTCGGGCACTTCGTGAGCGAAAAAGAGGCCCAAAGATTTGCGCGGGATAGTCATTGCTACAAAATGGACTGTTTAAGTTTGAATAGCGTAAAATTGATAAATAAAGAAAAGTTGTTATAGTAGCTGCGGCTGTTGGTTTGTGTTGTTGTGTTTATTTAGAGCCATTCTGTTTTAACCTTGCTGCGTCACATAACTCTACCATGTATTCTTCGCTTTATGGTCCCTTCTCCTCCCATTGTCCATGTCTGCTTCGGCTATTTATTAGAATCATTGTTGCTCCACTTGCTACGATGTAAAAAAAAAAAAGAAAAAAATTATCCATTGATTGCAACCCTTTGGACTGAACCCTGGTCTATTAAAATTTGTTTCACAAGTTGTTTTAACCAGTTAACTGCCATACTCTGGAAAAACATATATATTTAAAAGCGAATTTCCAGGTTTGAGAATTTTTGCCAAGATGAGTATCATTTAAATCGATCTATATTTGAAGGCTGAGTTTTCTGGCCAATTCTTTAAAATATGTCTTTCAAGGGTACTTTCAGTTACCTGGTTAAATTTGACCTAGCTGCCCACTCGGCAATCGATGGAAACAGGGATCAACAAAATTAGGATATCACGTGTTAGTTTCGTGTTCGCAATGATAACCCCCCCCCCCCCCCTCTCCCCCTCTTTCTCATTTTCCAACTTCACTTCATTACTCTAAACTTGTCTTCCAGTAGTTGATGAACTTGGGTTGGGGCGTGTCTTCCCCACTGCACAATATCATGATGGAAAGAAAGTAAGTAATCGCAGCAATTGTCTATGTATGTACTCGTAACAATAATAGCTACTCTAGCCCCATCATCGGAATAGTTATAACCACCAACAACAATATTCATTCTATCATAAAAGTCAGTGCAATCGTCACTAGTCACTATCAGTTCAATATTTGTATTCCGATCAGACTACAAAAGGTGCTACTTTGGAAGGGTATCATCGGGGTCCGTGTGTAAATGTGTACCGAGTAGTTCTATGTAAAAAACAAACGTAATTCTCGCTGCTGCGCTCAAATACAGAAGAATTTGGCGTTCTTAAAGTCATGAGCACGTGACTTCATTAAACAATGGTGCCAATATTGATACTCATGAACCAAACTCCATTTTGCAATAGTTTCCTTTTTTACCAAATCTATATCCGGTGGCCGGTCACGCATGCGTGTAGTCTGGTGTATTCATGCGTGTTTTGTTGTCATTCCAGCATTTGTTACCATCCCGTGAAATTACTATACAGCCCGAAGCAGCCTCTGACAAAGAATTAGAACAAAAGACCAGGACAATCGTTGCGTTCTCGTGAGGACAAATCGTCGAAAAGCGTTAGTTCAATATTGATTCAAAGCCGGGGGGCGACTTGGGCAGGCATTGGACGGACCATTAAGTCCTTAGGTCAACATCCCGTCCGGACTAATGGACTCACAAGTTTCACTAACCGTTTACCTCGTCCAGTCCGTCTTTCGAAGCACTCGATGCCGTTATCGGTTGTTGACGACAGAACACCAGGAGCCCCTGGAATTCCCATAATAGTTCAAGAGGTTTCCGAAAGACATTTGGTTGCTGCTGTAGGCGCGGGTTTTCCGCACTAAAACACCTGTCTGGAAGCTGTGTTAAAGCTTCTATGAGGAGAGGAATTAGGATTAGCGACGTTGAGGAAAACTTACGAGAGATCAGAAGAATTTGGAACGAACTAAGTTCATGGGTGTGACATAATAGACGCCAATTGGCGTGAGGGTCGCGGGGATATTGAGTAAACTTACTTATAAAACGTTTTTATAAACTTATCTGAATGGTTCGAAGTATGTAACGTATCAAAGTCTTTAAAACATATTTAGTTTCGTTTTATCAAACAAAATGTAAGCTGAAGATGTAACCACCAGACAAGATAGTACGACCAGATATTCCATCAGTGTGGGTTTCGTATATTATGTTATTACCAAAAGCAAATTTGTGTCCTAAATCCTCAATCTGGTATTTTGTACGAATGAACTATGTTTGTTTGTTTGTTTTTAAGGCTTTACGGCACTTGCAACATATTTAGGTTATATCAGCGCCAGTATAAATGAAGAAAATGGAATAGTAAAAAGTTCTAGAATTACAATTAAAGCACCCAAGAAAAAGTAAGACATAGGGGAACTGGGAACAAATAGGGGTTAGATGTAGATTCCAAGAGCATACCACCAATGAACTTAGTTTGAGATCACCTATAAGCCTCATCCGGACACAAGCACAAAATCCACTCAAATGCGTACATTATACATTGAAAATAACAAATATAATAATACATAACAGAGAGATGATTTACAACAAAAAAATATCATCTCCCAAAACAATAACTATGCATTTGACTGATTCCCTCCCAGTCAGGACTCCGGCCAGGGCCAGGACAAAACCAAATAATCTCATTCCAAGACAAAGACAGAAAGCATGTTGGAAAACAGTTATAAGGGGATAGAAGACACAGTATATACCCCCTGCCAACTATGGGAGGTCAGGAGCCCCACCCAGACGAATGAACTAGGTGAAGAAAATTGAGCTTTAAGTCAAAATTATCAGATAAAACTGAAGATTCTTTCCGTTTAAACCCACTACTGAGTCGCCTCAATTATATAAGTTAATATTTAAGTAGAATTTAATACGTTTTGATACGATTTGAGACATTTGAAGTTGAGAATATAGGATCATCGCAATCCTCAACAAGAAAATTAACAAGATAGAATTTTAGAGTTTTGGAATATGAGTAAAGGGAATTTTATTTATTTTTTATTGTTAGATCTGCACTTACAAGCGTACAAAAGAAAGATTTTAAAAAGCGCCTTTTCAAATAGAGAACACAAGATCAGAGAGCAATCTATCCGTTTGTTCATTTTGATATCGCTTAAATTCAAACCAGAGTAAAGTTTTCATTTTTTCTTTGTTTTCCAAGGTCTTACGGTACTTCGGTAATATCAGAGCCAGTAAAAAGGAAGAAAATGGGATAGTAAAAAAGTTCGAGAATTACAAATGAAGCACCCAAGAAAAAGTAACATAAAAAGGAATAGGTGCAAATAGGGAACAGATGTAGAAATTTTATGAGAGATATCTTGCATTTTATTGCATTGTTTTATCTCGGTTTTATTTATATGTGTCAATTGATAGTATGTGTGTTATTTGACTATTGTTACAAACATTTGATTTTTATGTCATGATATTATTGCCAATGTAAAGCGAATAAAGCCCGGCATCATAATGATTATGCGCTGAAGAAATGCTATTTATTATTTATTATTAATAGAATTTTATCAGTGTGCTTAGTTTAAGATCACCTAAATGTCTCACAGCAACAGCCAAATATTTACAAATCATATATAATATGTAATATATAATACAACAAATCATAATACAGTACATAACATAGAGGTGATATACAAGACAAAAAATATCATCTCCCAAAACGAACTATACATTTGATTGTTTTCCTCCCAGCAAGGCTATCCGGCCAGGGTCGGGACATAAACAAGTAATCTCATTCCAGGACAAAGACAGAAAGCACGTTGAAAAACAGATATAGGGGGATAGAAGCCAGTATGTACCTCCCTTCCCACTATGGGAGGTCAGGAACCCCACGCATAGAGAGAGAGAGAGAGAGAGAGAGAGAGAGAGAGAGAGAGAGAGAGAGACAGACAGACAGACAGACAGACAGAGAGAGAGGGGGGAGGGAATATTGTAATATCGCCTAACAAGCGTCATGTCTCGTTCTACATGTTATCTGTTGCTGTTGGTCAGGGACCCTTTGTAAAGCGCTTTGAGCACATTTAGTGAATATTGCACCATATAAAAGCTCAATTTTAATTTTTTTTTAAATGTGTAATAAAGAGGTGATTAATTCACACAAAAAAAATGATTTACATTTTTTTCACACCTGTGTATAGGAGTGTAAATGTGATACAAACAATTTCCATTTGTTTCCGTCTCGATAAACAAAATAAAAACATGAACTATCCAGACAGAACCAATAAATGGTCTCCAAAATCTACGACACAAAAGTGTATGCCAGGAAAAATTGATATAGTACGAGACTTTGGTTTATAAAGGTTAACGGCCCTTGCGACACTTATAGGTAATTTCGGCGCTTAAGAAAAGCGATGGTATGCACAACAAAGACGGACATTAAATTATATTAAAGAGTTCAGTGTCAAGAAGACACAAACTAATACAAAAGATAATAATCGGCAAAGTACATTCAAAATCAATTTGTAAATGTTTCCAGTCAGAAGCAGCCCATAGTTCTACGCACAAAGAGATACCCAGGTTATTTCTAATAGGCATATTGTTATAAGTAGCACCGAGGGATTGTTTACAACGAAAAAATATCAGTTTTCAAAGAGTGAAACGCACATTCTCACATTTATATTCAACTGCATCCCTCGCTGAAAAGCACTCATAAATGAATCATAAATTGACCCCACAAAAATGGTGTGGTGTCTGTTTACCTTTTTACACTTTGAACACAATTTCCATCGCATTTACTTAGAGTCTATTATGTCGTATCAAAATTTGTTGCAAGGCTTTGGTGACTCGTACAGAATGATATTCCACCAAATAAGACCTATTTTAGAGCAAGCATGGCTTGCCATGAATTATTCAACTCGAGGCAGCAGCCATGACAAGATTTTTCAAATGGCTTGCACATTGCCCGGTCCCCATCTGTAGATAGTGGGATACTCTTCAATTGTTCCAAGAGAGCTTGATCAACTTGACTTTAAAATATCGCAAAACCGATAGTGGTGTTGACACCCCAGGACGTGACTGCAAGAAGACTTCAGCCCTAGAAGATGGTGAAGTTGTTCAGCGTTATATCAACAACCCATTCTGATGAATGAGAAAGACATCGAAAGATTTCAACATTTCAATGTCAACAGTTCTCAGTATACTAAACGCTAATGGTTCGAAATGTTGTCGGTCCGACGTTTGAATCTTGTTAACAGATGCACACATTCCACGGTGACTGAAGCGGGCAGAGATGCATGCCTGATGTTCACACTAGCAATGTACTTAGATTGAGATCACCTAAATGTCTCATCCAGACACAAGCACAGGTCCCGCTAAGAGGAACACACTCAAATGTTTACAAATCATATGAAGAAAAAAAACAGTACAAAACAGAGAGATGATTTACGAGGAAAATATAGCATCTCCCATAACAATAACTATGCATTCGACTGTTTCCCTCCCAGCCAGGACTCCGGCCAGAACCAGGACAAAACCAAGTAATCTCATCCGAAGACGAAGGCAGAAAGCATGTTGTAAAGAAGATAAAGAGGGATAGAAGACACATTAAGTGCCTCCCTGTCACTACGGGAGGTCAGGAACCCCACCCAGAAAAAAGCATGTATGACAACAGATATAGGGATAGAAGAGACAGTAAGTGCCTCTCTGCCCGCTACGATGATATTGATAAATCATTTTGTATACTTCACATCAAAGGCATTTAAAAGATATAATCCTAAATTAAGCATTGAGCCATGTTATGCTAAAGTATATCGTAAAGACCAAAAGTAACTCTTGCATACAATTTCAAAGCTTTTATTAAAATTCATTTATTTGACAATACGACATTCTGTAATGGATTTCTTCACTAATAATATTCAAAGACAACATTGGAATGTAAACAATAGGGTGCAATAAAGACTCATTATACAATTTTTTAACATGGATAGAGAATAATAAACCAACTGATTGAAAACGATGATATCGCTTTATATTCATTTTTACTCTAAGTGACAAATGCGCACTGATAAAGTAATGTAGACATTCAAAGGTCGGAGGACTCATAATTCTTACAATAGAAATGTGACCTTCCCCTTCATAAGGGTTTAAAGTCGGAGTGAAGTTGATGCTGGAAAAAATCTAAAGTCAAAATTATCAGTTAGCCTGTTGCAGTTTAAGAATTACATATATTTTTGTCCTCAAGATAGAAATTTAATCAAGATTTAACTTTTTGAATATATCCTCAATTTTCAGCATCTCCATAACGACATAATACTTTTTATAGAAGGTGGGTCATAAATAATAAGTCTCTCACGCCTAAAACATAAAAAGTTGCTAAAAATTACAATAGCTATTGTTGAGTTAAACATCGCTCACAACTCTTTTGAATCAAAAAGAAAGGTTTAGGAAAAGGGTAAGATCACAGAATAAAATTATTTGTGTTCTTACACTCCTAGACGACAAATATATAAGGCCTGATTTAAAAGAAAAGAACAACAGCATTTACTGTAGGTCAAATCAGCAGTTTTCTCGCCAGAGGTAACCCGAAAGTTTACCAGAATTTGGTACGGAATTTCCGCCGAATGGGAGATATTCAAACGCTTTCCAATATTCACAGTTTCATTCACTTACAAATGTAGTATCCCCTACACCTATAAACATCTCACCTGATAGCTTCATTCTTTTTGAAGGCGTATCCCCGACAGGGCCATGGTAAAACTAAGTCGCATTACTTCAAGAGAAAAATAGAAAAACGCATAAAGATCCAGTATAGTGTGATATTGAGATCATAGGGTAGTTTTTGTTTGTTTTTGTTTTTTAAGGGTTTTACGGCGCTTGCAACACATTTAGGTCATATCAGCGCCAGTAAAAAGGAAGAAAATTGGATAGTGAAAAGATTCTAGATGTACAATTAAAAGGACTTGAGGTAAAAGTAAGACAAAGGGAAATAATTCAAATAGGAAACAGATGTAGATTCCAAGAGCACGTTAAACTTTCAGTGTACTCAGTTTGAGATCACCTAAATGTCTCAATCAGACACCAGCACAAGATCCCACTAGGAGGAATACACTCAAATGTTTACATTATACAATCAAAATAACAAATATTAACAATGAATAACAGAGAGATGATTTACAAGGGAAAAAATATCTCCCAAAACACTAACTATGCATTTGATTGTTTCCCTCCCAGCCAAGAACTACGGCAAGGGCCAGGGCAAAACCAAGTAATCTCATTCCAAGACAAAGATAGAAAGCAAATTGGAAAAGAGACATAAGGGGATAGAAGACACAGTAAGTGCCGCCCTGCTCACTATGGGAGTCCAGGAACCTCACCCAGCATAAGAGTTGTGCTTATGTACCAATAACCGTGTTACCAAGAATGAAAATAGGTACACACTATCGTCTATATTTTTTTTAAAAACAACAATTATGGAGTTTTACGGCTCCAGGAAAACGATGGAAATATTCAAGTCTTTTCAACCCAGCTAACACACATTTAAGACTATGAAGACATTCTTTTGTTTTGTTTTTAATGGTTTTTACGGCGTTTGCAACACATATCAGCGCCAGGGAAAAAGGAAGAAAATTGGATAGTAAAGACATACTAAATATACAATTAAAAGGACTTGAGGAAAAAGTAAGACAAAGGGAATGGCACAAATTGGGAACAGATTTAGATTCCAAGAGCATACTATCATTGTATTTAGTTTGAGATCACCTAAAAGTATTATTCAGACACTAGCATAAGACACTAGCATAAGATCCCACTAAGAAGAATACACTCAAATGTTTACAAATCATATTATTTTTAAAAATAACAGTAAATAACAGAGAGATGATTTACAAAGAAAGAAAATATCATCTCCCAAAACTATAACTATACATTCGACTGTTTCCTTCCCAGTCAAGGAACTCCGGTAAGGATCAGGACAAAACTAAGTAATCTCATTCCAAGACAATGACAGAGAGCAATTGGAAAACAGACACAGGGGGATAGAAGACAAACCAAGTACCTCTCTGCTCAATATGGGAGGTCAGAAACCCACCCGGTATGAGGAAATTCTCAACATACAAACACCAGCAGTCTCAAATCGCTTATATATCCCACATTGGCACAACCATTACCTCCGCCAAAACTCAAAATGTTTTTGAAATGTATTTTCAATCAAAAGATAGCGATGCCTCAATATAAAATGAAAGATGATTTAAAAGGAAAGAAAAATACAATTTGTCGTGAAAAAAATAAATCTCATTTTTCCGCTCAACAAAAGACACAAGACAGGCAATTACGGTGTTATGGGCATTCTGTGCCATTAAAAAACCTAAAGGAAACTAAGATTTGCACCAAACAACGAGATAAATAAGAGATCAGCGCCTTCAACGAATTCGGATTCAAATATGCACGTAAAAAGGAAAGACAAGGAAATAGTTAAGAAAAGGGAATATTTTCTAGAAGATCTTGTTTGATTTTTGGGGTTTTACGGTCTTGCAACACATTAAGGTCATATCAGTGTATTTAGTTTGAGGTCACCTGAATGTTTCATTCTGACTCAAGCACAGGTCCCCACCAAGAGGAACACACTCAACTGTTTACAATACAAAATAATATATATATATGTAAAACTAAAAATAATACAGTGCATAACAGAGAGATGATTTACAGGACAAAAAATATCACCTCCCACAACTATCTATACATTTGACTATTTTCCTCCCTGTTAGGGGTATCAGGCCAGGGCCAGGACAAAACCAAGTAATCTCATCCCAAGACAAATACAGAAAGCATGTTGGAAAACAGATAAAGGGTGGTAGAAGAGACTGTAAGTGCCTCCTTGCTCACTGTGGGAGTTCAAAACAACCAAGCCAGATAAAAGACTTGATGCTTAAATTTTATCTTCCATACAAGAAAGAGCCAGATGGTCAGAGATGTTTGTTTTTCTTTTTAAATGTTTTATACGGCGTTTGCATCGCATTAAGGTAATTTCAGCGCCAGTAAAAAGGAGGAAAATGGGAGGTAAAACTTTCTAGATTTACAATTAAAAGAACACGGGAAAATGTAAGACAAAGTTGATAGGTTCAAATAGGGAACAGATGTAGACAGAGCACACTTTCAATGTTCATAGTTTGAAATCACCTGAACGTTTTATCCAGATATAAGGACAGGATCCCACTAAGAGGAATACACTCAAATGCTTTTTAAATCATATATTAAAAACAAAACAAAAAATTAACAGTACAGAGAGATAATTTACAGGGACAAAAATATAATCTCCAAAAACTATAATTCTACATGTGACTGTTTCCCGTACAAAACCCAAGAAATCGTATTCCAAGACTAAGACAAAAAGCAAGTTGGAAAACAAATATATATAGGGATAGAAGACACAACAAGTAACCTTCCTGTCTACTATAGGTGGACAATAGACTCTAGCCAGAGATAGTAAGAGACATCAGAAAAATAGAATTTTGATTTAATTTTCATTGTTAGCAAAAAAAAATCATAATGAAAACAATTATCATCAACATATTTCCACAAAATACAATTGGAAACTTGGGGTGCACATTAGATAAGGCAATAGCACACCGTTTCAATTGGCTGCACACAGATTTGAACATAAATTAATGTAAAGATTTACAATTTGCGTAGCAGAGTGCACATTAGACAAGGCGGTAGCACCCCTTGACATATAGATTCGATTATGAATCAAACGTATCGTATAATGATTTACAATTTGCGTTGCAGATTGCACATTAGATAAGGTGGTAGCGCCCCTTGACATACAAAATACAGACTCAAATATAAATCATATATCATTGAATGAATTACAATTTGCGTAAAAGGTGCACAGTAGTTAGGATATATAAATGCCTACAGGCTCGTAAATACATCATTTGATATAGATTACAGCAGAAAGTGCACTTAATAATACAGCAGTTTTGAGTATTGGACAACCTAGAAACTCCTGAATGGTAATAGACATTTTATTGGATTTTTGAAGATGATTGTCAATAATACATCCTCAATATTTGATTAATTTGGGAATTTTGTTTTTTGTTTTTATTTAGAAGTTTTACCTCGCTGGCAACACTTTTAGGTAATTTCAGCGCAAGTAAAAGGGGACATAAGAGAAAGGTGGTAGATCTGAAGTGAAAAGCACAAAAGAAAAAGTAATGTTTTGTTTTTAATGGCTTTACGGCGCTTGCAAAACATTTAGGTTATATCAGCGCCAGTAAAAAGGAAGAAAATGGGATAGTAAAAAGTTCTAGAATTACAATTAAAGCACCCAAGAAAAAGTAAGACAAAGGGGAATTGAGAACAAATAGGGATCAGATGTAGATTCCAAGAGCAAACCATCAATGTACTTAGTTTGAAATCACCTACAAGTCTCATCCAGACACAAGCACAAAATCCAACAAAGAGGAACACACTCAAATGCTCACATTATACATTCAAAATAAAAATAATAATACATAACAGAGAGATGATTTACAAGGAAAAAAATATCATCTCCCAAAACAATAACTATGCATTTGACTGTTTCCCTCCCAGCTAGGATTCCGGCCAGTGCCAGGACAAAACCAAGTAATCTCATTCCGAGACAAAGACAAAGCATGTTGGAAAACAGATATAAGGGGATAGAAAACACAGTATGTACCTCCCTGCCCGCTATGGGAGGTCAGGATCCCCACCCAGTCCACGGTGACTGAATCGGGCAGAGATGCATGCCTGATGTTCACACTAGCAATGTACTTAGATTGAGATCACCTAAATGTCTCATCCAGACACAAGCACAGGTCCCGCTAAGAGGAACACACTCAAATGTTTACAAATCATATGAAAAAAAACAGTACAAAACAGAGAGATGATTTACGAGGAAAATATAGCATCTCCCATAACAATAACTATGCATTCGACTGTTTCCCTCCCAGCCAGGACTCCGGCCAGAACCAGGACAAAACCAAGTAATCTCATTCCGAGACAAAGACAGAAAGCATGTTGGATAAGAGATATAAGGGGATAGAAGACAGTATGTACCTCCCTGCCCGCTATGGGAGAAAGAAAAAAAAAGTAAGATAAAGGGGACTTATTCAAATGAAACAGAAGATACCATGCAATTTATCAATGTGTCTATTTTGACATTACCTTTAAAAAAAAGTCCTATCCAGGTACAAGCAAAGGATCCTGTTATGAAGGATACACGCTTACAAAGTACAATATATTCAAAACTAAAAACGCTCATAACACATGACTTATGGGAGAAAAGCATATCTCAAAAAGCTACCCTACATTCAACTGCTTCCCTCTCAGCTAAGAAACCCAATGAGGTCTAAGTAAATACGAGCAACGTCTATCCAGAGAAATATAAATAAAGGCAGAGTAGACAGAAAGAGTGACCTCTCCACCCACCAAGGAAGGTCAAAAGCCCCAACCCCAGGTAATTTTTAGTTGTAGCTCGATGAATAAAAAACAATCATAATTTTTTGTAATGTTAAAACTTTGATGGGTTTTGTTATAATTTCATGATAACTTCTCTCAATTTATTTAAATTTGCAAAATAATATTCTTGTTTACAATTGTTTCAAGGAATTGAAAGATAATTTTGATTTTTTTTTCTCTCAAGTTATTAAGTCATTATACACAAATGCTTTGATACAATAAAATATTTCAATTTAAATTTGCAAAATGATATTCTTGTTTACAATTGTTTCAAGGAATTGAAAGATAATTTTGATTTTTTTTTCTCTCAAATTATTAAGTCATTATACACAAATGCTTTGTTTTGTTTTTTTGTTTTTAAGGGTTTTACGGCGCTTGCAACACATTTAGGTTATATCAGCGCCAGTAAAAAAGGAAGAAAATGGGATAGTCGAAAGTTCTAGAATTACAATTAAAGCACCCAAGAGAGAGTAAGACAAAGGGGAATTGGGAACAAATAGGGATCAGATGTAGATTCCAAGAGCTTACCACCAATGTACTTAGCTTGAGATCGCCTATAAGTCTTATCCGGACACAAGCACAAAATCCAACAAGGAGGAATACACTCAGATGCTTACATCATACATTAAAAATAAATATAATAATACATAACAGAGAGATGATTTACAAGGAAAAAAATATCATCTCTCAAAACAATAACCATGCATTCGACTGTTTCCCTCCCAGCCAGGACTCGGGCCAGGGCCAGGACAAAACCAAGTAATCTCATTCCAAGACAAAGACAGAAAGCATGTTGGAAAACAGATATAAGGGGATAGAAGACACAGTATGTACCCCCCTGCCACAAATGCTTTGATACAATAAAATATTTCAATTAAAAGCTTGTTTATCAAACTTTTTTATCATAAGAATAATATAGTCAAAATATTGATTGCATTTACTTTTGACCTTATAAAGTGGAAATGTGAATTTAAGTAGAATTTTTAAAAATAAAAAACAACATTGCCTATCTTAGTTACTATATTACAATTATAAAAGCAACAATTGGACAATAAAACAAGCTTAGATTATGATTTATACAATAATGTAACAATCATTAAAATGTACAAAAATACCAGCAACTCCTGGGCGAGTTCAATAATATGATAATTTAAAATAGTTTACAATAACTTAAGTCAACAATTGTTTTTCAGAAGGCAAACTTCTTTATCATTCCAAAAGTAATTCACCCTATTGCTTCGATGTTTTGGGAACAGCCAGGCAGCGTCCCATCAAATTGGATAAGATTATAGTTTTAGTCCCGACTACCTAAAAGGGATGAGAAGAGGTGAAAGCGTAGAAGTAAATTCTAGCAACAACTTATAAACTCTAAGTTTCACACAAACAACTGCTTTGAATCCCTGACCAAAGAATGACATTAGGATTTCTTAAGCACAGTGAGATCCTTTAATCTACAAGAAAAAATGTCTCATGCAGAGTTTTTTGGGATTTTTTTAACACGCACATATCAGCCTGCCTTTTTCTCGGTGACGGATTCCAACCAATATCTAAGCCGTTTCGTTCCAAGACAAGAGCAGTTAAATACAGATGAAAGTGGAGTATTTTTTAAGTTGACAATCAAAAGGCAACAGGATATTGTTTTATAAGCCTCGACCTTCAGCCATTTTTATATTTAGTTCAAATTCGATTTTAGAGGGGAAATTAGAGCAATATCATACGTGTGTAAGAAGCTACAAAATGAATGAAATAAGCTATAGATTTCATTTCCATAGCTTTCCTGAGAATTAATGTCTGGTGGGAAATCGACAAAATGTCTTTAGATTAGTTGAGTTCGTCATTGAATGAAAAAAATAATCCAGCTTTAGTAATCATTATGAATTATTTTGGAGCAAAAGAACCTTGTCTCCTGGAATGTAATAGTTTTGTTTATTTTGGCACTCGCATTATCGTGTCATGTCCTTATTTGTGCCTGTGGGTATTGTGGGTATGCGTATGGACTCTGTGTCAGAGCTGAGTAGCTACTATGGGAGGTCGATGACATCTGGGGTGCCATTGGCATCGGTAGGTACGATCCTGCCAAGCTAGAACCTGAGAGGTGTGAACTGGGATAAGCTCCATTAAAATGTGCTGACGAGCCCAGACTGGAACTACTAAGGTGAGATGCACCTAAAGACGACGGTGAACTTAAATGTGAGGAGCTGAGTGTAGATGGGCCGATATGACTGGAGCCCAGATTAGAAGTTGAGAGATGAGATGACCCCATAGTAGAACTACCAAGGCTTGGGGGTCCAATGGGGGATGTAGGAACTGAACCAAGTGATGATCCTATGTGTGAGCTTGAAGCTTGCAGATGGGAGTCTGACAGCGCTGAACATGGTGTTGAACTTAGTGAATGCGGTGGAGGTGGAGGAGGAGGTGGTGATAGGCTTTGTGAGTGAGGCATGGGTGGTGAATTGTAATATGACGCGTAGCTGCCAGGACTAGAGTTCCATGAATCTGGCATAGGCTTATGGGAAAAGGCGTATTGTTGTGTCAAGGAACTAAAAGATAGTGGGTTAAATGGAGAATACGGCTTGTAGCTTGAAGCAGGGGGCGGTGGCCCGTGCATGTTAAAGTGACCGTAGGAGTTCATGTGCTGGAGATGAGCGTTTGCTTCAGCCTTAGCCTTAGCTAGTTTGAATCTCTTAGCTCTTCGCAGAAAACTTCCGTTTCCAAACATGTCTCCACAAGCAGGATGCAATGCCCAATAATTCCCCTTCCCAGGGCGCCCAGGAGCCCGAGCAATCTTGATAAAACAGTCGTTAAGAGACAGATTATGTCTAATCGAATTTTGCCATCGTTGTTGATTTTCTTTGAAATATGGAAATCGTTGCATGATGAAGTTATAAACCTCGTTCAAAGTCATCATTCCGGAAGGAGAACTTTCAATGGCCATAGTGATCAAAGCGATGTAAGAATATGGAGGCTTCACATCGGCAAATCGACGGTTTTGTTGAGACAATGTTGAAGTACCGGAATAACTTTTCCCATTCACATCATAGTCTTCTGATAAGTCCTCGGCGGATGTGTCTGTTTCCAGACTAGTTTGTTTGATTTCAGAGTCGTCATGTCCGTGATTCGAGTCATCAGAGCGTGGGGAGATGCTGTCAACAGTTCCAGTAGAATCGTTTATCTTTGGGGGCGTTCTGGGGTAGGACATGGGAGGCATTTCAAGTCCTGTTGAGTAAATCAAAATAAGGATGAAATGCCAATAGTTTGTCTTGTGTGTGATGAAAGTTTTAAAGATTTTAGGAGAAAATGGGCAAATGAATAGCCAGGAAACGTAAGACGATAGACTTAGATTTATAAAAATAACAGAAGTCGACAAAGATGAAATGTACTTCTGTATTATAATCTGAGACAAAAATCGCCCTCTCATCTGGATTTCGGTCTAAAATGGAAATATATTTGTATTATTACTAACAATGTTTGATTATAGACAGTAATCGATGAGGAAAGTAAGAAATTGATAAACATATTAATCCAGATTTATTTAGATTTTCAAGATTTTGTTTATTTGGTATTTGATAGACTTTCAGGTGATCAACATTTACTGTTGTGATACCGTGATTTTTTAATGCCCGTTTCTTTGGGTTGATCAGAAAGAAATTAATATAGATCTAGAGTGAAATAATAATCTCAAAACTTTAAGAAGAATACAACCATCGTGTGTTATGAAAAATAATACATATTTAAGTTATGCTCGGCTCTGTGGTCTAGTGGTTTGACACGCCTTCGGATCCTGCTTGAATCCCGCTCTGAGCGGCTCAAATTTGAGTCCTTGGAAATACTCACATTCTCACGTGTAAATTGAGCACATGGCCAGTAACATTTTATTGTGATAGTGCTATACAGATGAGTTGCTGTTGGTTTGAGAATCCTTGTAGAGCTCTGTGAGTATATTTAGTGGAGATTGCGCAATATATAAGCAGGATTATTTTGGTTGTTTGTTTTTATCTGTTAGATAAGATCATCGCATAGATAGATGCTAGATTTTGTGAAAGTTGTTTGTTTTTGTTTTACATGGTTTTACGGCGCTTGCAACACATGTAGGTTATATCAACGCCAGTAAAAAAGAAGAAAATGGGATAGTAAAAAGTTCTAGAATTACAAATAAAGCACCCAAGAAAAAGTAAGATGTATGGGAACTGAGAACAAATAGGGATCAGATGTAGATTCCAAGAGCATACCACCAATGTACTTAGTTTGAGATCACCTATAAGTCTCATCCAGACACAAGCACAAAATCCAACAAAGAGGAATACACTCAAATGCTTACATTATAAATTCAAAATAACAAATATAATAATACACAACAGAGAGATGATTTGCAAGGAAAAAAATATCTCCCAAAACAATTACTATGCATTTGACTGTTCCCTCCCAGCCAGGGCCCGACCAGGGTCAGGACAAAACCAAGTAATCTCATTCCGAGACAAAGACAGAAAGCCTGTTGAAAAACATATATAGGGGGATAAAAGACACAGTAAGTGCCTCCATGCCCACTGTGAAAGGTCAGGAACCCCACTCATGGTTAACTGAAACCATCAGTTTATGTTATCGCCAAATGCGTCAAACTTATACAAGAAATGATTGTTATTGTTTACTTAACAGTTCTTTATTTCCTCCCTGAGGCTAGAGTAAATATTAGTTGTATTAATAAGAACAAGTGTTAAGACGAACGAAACATGTGATAACAAACAACTTGAATCGTTAAAGTAAATGTTTGAACTTTGAACCTCAACCTCTTACCATCAAAATACGACTTAATAGGACTTGTGGTGGCTTCCTCAAATTGGGGAAATAGGGTGCGAACCGCCAAAGAACCTTTATGGAAAAGGAACGGTTATGAGGTATCCAGACACTTTTATGCGATGTTACAATGGATAAATTTATAAATTTATAATGACTTCAAAACGATTACAAGATAACTTTTGGGATTCACCAAATTGCTTCTAATTTTCATGGTTTACAGTGGTTGTTGGAACGCAAAAGATTATAGATTTGGGTGGTACTGGTGACTCATATCTTTTAATAAGTAATCCCAAATGTTCACAAACAAAAGATTGTTTCTTTTGGTGTTAATTGCATACATTTACATTTTGCTGTCGATAACGCAACAGAGATTTTTTTTTATTTATATATGGTGTAAAGAATAAATAAATATCCACCCACTTCTCACGGTCTTGTAGGACATTCGCCTGCGATTCGGAAGGCTCAAGGTTCGAGTCCCGCTCTGAGCAGCAAATAGTTGAGTCCTTGGAAAAGGCTCTTTACTCACTTTCTTCTATCGTACTCAGGTGTAAAATGAGCACCTGGCCGTTAACAACGTCAACTTTGTCGGGGGAAAATGCAATATCGTCTAAAAAGTGTCATGACTCGTCCTACATGTTAAACGTTTCTGTTGGCTGGGAATCCCCTGTAAATCGCTTTGAGCATGTTTAGTAGATATTGCTCTATACAAAATGCCTTAAACGTACTTAACAGCTTTGCCCCCTTCGCCTCAAAACAAGAGAAGGTTCTCTAGTTATCTTACCTTGATTGTGTGGCGGTATAGAATACATGAGTGGGTTTGGGCCTAGGGGTGTGCTGCTCATCATGCAAGATGGCGATCCGTGTTGTCCTCGCGACGCCACCATGTATTGGTTCAAACCAGATGCTGCTTTCTCTACGTCCATTATCATATTGATGCTCCGAGTTTCTGATGTCCTTCGTCGTGTATTTGTTCGTGCTCAGGGTGATATCTACTGACAACACGTAAGGAAGAGGTCAGAGTCAGAAAAGAGGTGATCTTCTCTCACGATAACGTCATGTCCACTGAAAGAATGATAATGACAGTGACAAAAAGATAAATGAATATAATGATGATGATAAAATAATAATAATAATAATAATAATAATAATAATTAATAATAATAATAATAATTATTATTATTATTAGTATTATTATTATTATTATTATTATTATTATTATTATTATTATTATTATTATTATTATTATTATTATTATTATTTAATAGTAATAATAATAGTAGTAATAATAACAATAACAATAAAAATATTAATATTAATAATAATAATGAGGGAGGCCTTCCGAAAGCTCCTACATCCCCAGTATCATTTTTTATAATGTTCTAGTAGGGGGTTTGGGAGGGGGGAGACTTTTTTTTAAAGTTTCCCCTCCTTCCCAAACCCCCTACTAGAACATTATAAAAAAAAATACTGGGGATGTAGGAGCTTTCTGAAGGCCTCCCAACAACAACAACAACAACAACAACAACGACGAAGACGACAACGACAACAACAATGTTTTTTTTTTTGTTTTTA
>NC_088361.1:116543311-116593311 GCF_034508935.2 Berghia stephanieae | reverse complement strand
TTCCATGTCACAGTATCTCATATTATGAATAGAAATTAAATCACACACTAACATTTTGAGTTGTGACTACACACTGTGTCATTACCTTTTTGTTTGTTTGTTGTTTAGTTGGGGGTTTTTTTCTTTGGGTGTTTTTTTGTTTTTTTTTTTTTTTGGGGGGGGGGGGGGGTATTATTTTGGCTCATCGTGCAGGAAGTCTGGATATAGATAGAACGAAGATGACGTCACTCAAGCCTTTGTTATTGTATGTTGCCATCCGCGTTTATGAGTACTTCTCACTAAACTCTATTAACCAGACTATAAAAGTTCATGGTTACACATAGTTTTGTGTGTTGGTCCGTTATACTTCCGGATGGCAATGTTATGAGCTTCTTGGCCAAGCGCATACTATCAATTATGAACTGTTCTCAGAAACATTCCTTTGCTATCTCTCTCTCTCTCTCTCTCTCTCTCTCTCTCTCTCTCTCTCTCTCTCTCTCTCTCTCTCTCTCTATCTCTCTCTTTTTTTTTTCTTTCTTTCTTTCTCTCTCTCTCTCTTTCTTTCTCTCTCTCTCTCTCTCTCTACTTTCTACTCTCTCTCTCTCTCTCTCTCTCTCTCTCTCTCTCTCTCTCTGAGTGACGTCAACTTCATTCTATCTATAAAGTACCGATGCATAAATCTATGTGTAAATATTTATAGATAGAACGAAGTTGATGTCACTCTGGTATTTGTTGTTTTGTTGTTTGTGTTTGTGGTTTTTTTTGTTTTTTTTTTTTTTGTTTTGTTTTGTTTTGTTTTTTTGCGTCCACGTTTATGAGTAATTCTCACTAAACTGCATTAACCAGATGATAAACGTTCAAGGTTACACGTAGATTTTATGTGTTGGTCCGTTATATTTCCGGATGGCAATGGTGTGATTTTCTTAGCCAAGCGCACAGCATCTGTAGTCTGATTTATGGAATTTATTGAGAACTAATCAGTAAAAGGGTTGTCTACAAACAATAACAAAGACGTCAATGTCATTCCATTTATAGATAGAATGCGCTTGGCCAAGGAGTTCACAACATTGCCATCCGGAAGTATAACGGACCAACACACAAACTCTGTGTAACCATGAACTTTTATAGTCTGGTTAATACAGTTTAGTGAGAACAACTCACAAACGCGGATGGCAAAAACAATAACAAAGGCTTGAGTGACGTCATCTGCATACTATCTATAGATAGAACGGAGTTGACGTCACTCAGGCTTTTGTTATTGTTTTCTTGGGGTCTGTTTGTTTTTTTGTTTGTTTTTTTTTTTTTTGTTTGTTTGTTTTTTTGTGTTTTTTTTTGGGGGGGGGGGGGGGGGTTGCCATCCAAGTTTGTGAGTAATTCTTACTAAACTGCAATACCCAGACTATAAACGTTTACGGTTACACATAGTTTTGTGTGTTGGTCCATTATACTTCTGAATTGCAATGTTATGAGTTTCTTCGCCAAGTGCACAATATCTGTAGACAGCCACCTTGATGATAAGTTCTCATTAACTTTGATTAATCAAACTATAAAAGTTTAAGTCTACACATAATTTTGTGTGTTGGTACGTTAGAATATAGATAGAATGCGCTTGGCCAAGGAGTTCACAACATTGCCATCCGGAAGTAGAACGGACCAACACACACACTCTGTGTAACCATGAACTTTTATAGTCTGGTTAATACAGTTTAGTGAGAACAACTCACAAACGCGGATGGCAAAAACAATAACAAAGGCCTGAGTGACGTCATCTGCATACTATCTATATAGATCGAAGTTGACGTCACTCCGGACTTTGTTATTGTTTTTTGCCATCCGCGTTTATGAGTAATTATCACTAAACTGTGCAAATCATACTATAAACGTTTAAGGTTACACATAGTTTTGTGTGTCGGTTCGTTATACTTCCGGATGGGAATATTGTGAGCTTCTTAGCCAAGCTCACAACATTGCCATCCTGAAGTAAAATATGAGTGACATCATCTTTGTTCTATCTCTGGTCTTTGTTATTTTTTTTTTACCATCCGCGTTTATGAGTAATTCTTTCTAAACGGTATTTACCAGACTATAAACGTTCATGGTTACACATAGTTTTGTGTGTTGATCTGTCATATTTCTTGATGGCAATGTTTTGAGCTTCTTAGCCAAGCGCAAACTATCTATAGATAGAATGCGCTTGGCCAAGGAGTTCACAACATTGCCACCCGGAAGTGAAACGGACCAACACACAAACTCTGTGTAACCATGAACTTTTATAGTCTGGTTAATACAGTTTAGTGAGAACAACTCACAAACGCGGATGGCAAAAACAATAACAAAGGCCTGAGTGACGTCATCTTCGAACTATCTATAAAGCTGGCGGATATACATAGCTTCAAAAGAATTCAGTCATTAAAAAGGCTGTATAAAAATAATAACAAAGAGCTGAGTGGCGTCAATATCGTTCCATCTATACCTATGTTTTGTTATATGTTATGTTATGTTGTGATATACTTTTTAAATCTCATTTCAGCATCAAAATATTTTAATCATTAAAAAGGCTGTATAAAAACAATAACCAAAACCTGAGTTACGTCAATAGCGTTCCATCTATACCTATGTTTTGTTATTATATTATGTTATGTTGTGATAATACCTTTTTAATCTCATTTCAGCTCACAACATTGTGTGATTAGATAGTCAACATCACTCATTTATAGATAGAATGCGATTGGCCAAGGAGTTAACATTGCCATCCGGAAGTATAACGGACCAACACACAAACTCTGTGTAACCATGAACTTTTATAGTCTGGTTAATACAGTTTAGTGAGAACAACTCACAAACGCGGATGGCAAAAACAATAACAAATGCCTGAGTGACGTCATCTGCATTCTATCTATAAAACATAATTATAGATAGAACGAAGATGACGTCACTCTGGTCTTTGTCATTCCTATTTGCCACCCGCGTTTATGAGTAATTCTCACTAAACTGTTTTAACCAGACTATAAACGTTCAAGGTTAAACATAGTTTCGTGTATTGGTCGGTTATACTTCTGGATGGCAATGTTGTGAGCTTATAAGCCAAGCGTATACTATCTATACGCTTGATTGTCTCTTGTTTTCCACGTGGAAGTATAAATCGGAAATGACATTTTGAACAATGAAAATATGTCAAGGCTCGTGGAGATGATCTATAGATAGTATGCGCTTGGCTAAGAAGCTCATAACATTGCCATCCGGAAGTATAACGGACCAACACACAAAACTGTGTGTATCCATGAACGTTTATAGTATTACTCAAGAACGTGGATGGCAAAAAACAATAACAAAGACCTGAGTGACGTCATCTTCGAATTATCTATAGCCTGACACTGACCAAAAAATGACGTCAAAATGCCAGTCTTTGGCTACAAAAGAAAACAAATCGTGAGTTATATTCAATAGTTCAACCAATGGGACCACTTGTTTCCATGAACACGACTAACGACAACTCACTAGGCGGTGCAAAAACCAAATAATGACGTCAAAATGCCAGTATTTTTGGGTTTCAGTGTCAGGCCGTAGCCATCGTTATGAAGGCCACGGTCGATGGCTACGATGTGACCCACATAGGGAAAAGTGTTCACAGTTTTCGAAATATCCAACTTCACAATAGACACCAAGTGGAAGGGAATAAAACCACGCCTCTTGGACAATCGTCATAATGTACACAATGGCAGTAATTGGTAAACATAGACAACTACACAGGTTTTACTATCGATGGTATGTGTCATAGTGCGGCTATGTGGTCTAGTGGTATGACACTCGCTTTCGGGTTGGAAAGCCCTGGATTCGAGCCTCGCTCGGCGCATAGTTGAAAGGATCGTTACTCACATTCTCTCACCGTACTCGGGTGTAAAATGGGTACCTGGTCGTTAACAGCTTTGTCTTTGTCAAAAAAAAATTGTATTATCGCCTAATAGGCGACATGTCTCGTTCTACATATTACGTGTTGCTGTTATGGACCCCTTGTAAAGCGCTTTGAAGGCGTTTAGTGAATATTACTCTATATAAAATCTCATATAAAAGCTCATATTATTTTAAGTAAAATACCCACTGTTCTACCGCTAGTTCAATAAAACCAACATAGAAAGCTATGTAGTCTGCAAACTAATTCCATTCGATTTCATTCACGTTATTGTCGAAAAACAATCAACTACGTTTATCCGAGTACGCCTGAAGGTGTGTCACAAATCCCATGTTTTAATTGGTCAAAAATCTACTGGTTCCTGTTATACTCATGGCTTTGTTTACAACTTTCACAAAGAAACCAACGTGTTTACATTTATTATTTTTTTAAAACATCCAATCGTTGGACAGCAACAAATCATGTGATCGATTACTCGGTTCGATGAAAACCTGGATAATGATCGCTCCCATTGAATGGAAAATCCGAAACACTAAAGAATAGGATTCAATAGTCTGATGTCACGTCCGATCATGCAACGAGCAGCTTGGTTCTAAACAAAGAAAATCTGTACTTTTTATTCTTCATGCTGGATAGAACTTTTTCACATGTCATGTGATCAGAATTATAAAAGTCTAAACATGATCATATTTATAATGTTTTTCTCCTCTGGATACACTTTTATGCTCGTCGGGGAAGTGCCGATTTTCTTTGTTTAAAACCAAGCTACTCTTTGCTGGGTGGACGTGACATCAGACTATTGAATCCTATTCTCGGAGATGCTTCGCCTGTTTTTTTGTAGCAAGTTAACGATTACGGCGCGCGAGTTTAACGTGTGCGACGTCTTGGGACAGATCCTGGTTGATTACCTCGTCGTTGGTCGATCGTTTAAGTTCGGGGAACGAAATCGTGAATTCGCTATTGATGACTTTCCCAGTACAATTTCCTGCCACGTGATATTTTCTAGAAGAAGATAATATATCACTTCTGACGATTGATTCTCCTCAAAGTAGACTTTAAAACAAAATAATGATGAAAACTTATATAGCGCAAAACTCCGAGATACCAGACTCTAAGCAAAATATAAGTTTCCTCTTGAAATCCCAGAATAAGTTTTTGCAAATTAACTGAATCTTGTTTCTGGAATCATTTTCTAGCTTTATCCACACAGACGTGTAGGTAAAATACTCTCAACATCTCAACATCCGCCAGCCTGATCAACGTACCAACACACAAAAACTATGGGCAACCATAAACGTTTATAGTCTGGTTAATACAGTTTCGTGAGAATTACTCATAAAAATGGATGGTAAAAAAAATGAATAAATAAATGTAGGTAAAATACTCTCAACATCCGCCAGCCTGATCAAACGTACCAACACACAAAACTGTGTGTAACCTTTGACATTTATATTCTCACTGATAGAATATAGTAAGAACCAATCAGATCATCCAAATGGCTGTCGAAATATGATTGTTAAAAAGAGCTGAGTGACGTCAACTCCGTCCTTTCTATACTTTGAACTCTGAACTGAGGACGAAAATAATTACACATAACCTCTACATTGATTTTTTCGAATTTTTTTTTTCCGATTTATTTTGTGTTCTTGGCAAAAACTTTCGACGTTATAAAATAATGTGTTTTTTTTAGGGTAGTTGTGTCAGCTGAGAAGGTTCATAACTACAAATGTATTCCATCTCCGATGAATATAGATGCTGTGTGCTTGACTAAGAAACTCACGACATTGCCATCCGAAAATATAACGGACCAACACACAAAACTATGGGCAACCTTGAACGTTTATAGTCTGGTTAATACAGTTTAGTGAGAATTACTCATAAAAATGGATGGAAAAAAAACAATAACAAAGACCTGAGTGACGTCAACTTCGTTCTATCTATAGATGATGTGTGCTTGGCTAAGAAACTCACAATATTGCCATCCGGAAATATAACGAACCAACACAAAGATGACGATGATGGTGACAACTTAATCCATTGCAAAATCACCAAGTTGACATTAATCTAAAAAAATGTCTATGCCTTGCTTGGATAAAAGAGGGGGGGGGGGGAAGAGAGAGAGAGAGAGAGAGAGAGAGAGAGAGAGAGAGAGAGAGAGAGAGATAAAACCACAAAATAGAATGTGCATTGAAGGAAAGATAATGTTTCAGAAAGAGCTGATTAAATGTCAGTGGCGACGTGGTGCAGTGGTTAAGCTGTCGTTCGTTAAAAAAAAAATAGAAAAAAAATTATCGTTTTTATTGCTATAGTAAGTAGATATATTCATAAAACTTTGAATTAATTTATTATTATTATTATTAGTAGTAGTAGTAGTAGTAGTAGTAGTAGTAGTAGTAGTAGTAGTAGTAGTAGTGTAGTAGTAGTAGTAGTAGTAGTAGTAGTGATCGTAGTGTAGTAGTAGTAGTAGTAGTAGTAGTATAGTAGTAGTAGTAGTTAGTAGTAGTAGTATTAGTATATATAGTATATATTATTATTATTATTATTTTATTATTATTATTATTATTATTATTATTATTATTATTATTATTTTATTATTATTATTATTATTATTATTATTATTATTATTATTATTATTATTATTATTATTATTATATATTATTATTATTATTATTATATTATTATTATTATTATTATTATTATCTTTATTATTATCATTATTATTAATAATTATATTATCATAATCACTATTATTATTATATTATTATTATTTATTATTATCATTATTATTATTATTATTATTATTATTATTATATATTATTATTATATTATTATTATTATTATTATTATTATTATAAATTTTATTATGTTATTATTATTATTATTATTATTATTATTTATTATTATAGTATAGTAGTAGTTAGTATATTAGTATATTATTAGTATATAGTAGTAGTAGTAGTGTAGTAGTAGTAGTAGTAGTAGTAGTAGTAGTAGTAGTAGTAGTAGTAGTAGTAGTAGTAGTATTATTATTATTATTATTATTATTATTATTATTATTATTACTATCAGTGGCGTGGGGCCATTGGATCGAATGGTGCCAGGAACCACACCAATCTTTTAAAAATCATTAACAGCATAATTTAATTAAAAATAAAACTGAGCAATTTTAACTCCACTGTCTTTCGCCAACTTGCCAACAACATACTGCCTTTTTCGTCTCCACTCTATTCAAGATTCCGAATCACGCATTGCGCCGACTCGTGTGTTGGTGACATCACTGCGCGAATTAGTGACTGAATCAACAAAGTGGTGCAAAGCAATCCGAGCTCCAGTTAATGTTCTATCCATTAGTATCGCTACAGCTGATTGAGCGAGAAACTGGGTCGAATTATACTATCTTCAAATAGCGGAAAAACCCTCGACTTGTGCCAGGATCTGAGAGCTCCACCGTTGGACGTCATAATTAGGGTAACTTCGGCCATCCAAAATATTACATTAACTGTCAAAAACACTGATCATTGTTAAGTTTATTTGTGAGCAGCAAAGAAAAACAACATAAAACTTAAAAGTATGACATATCAAAATCCCCCTCCCCCCCCCCCCCCCCCCACCACCTCTTTTTCACGATTATTGAATAAAGTAATTCTTTGCAACACGAAGCATGGGGGACGAATTTACCAACATTTTTCTTGCTTGTAGTGCGAGTTGATGGTTACGTGTGTATGAGTGTTTATTTGTGTCTCTGTGTGTGTATGTCTGTGTGTGTGTATGTGTGTTTGTGCGTGTGTATTTGTGTCAGTCAGAGAAAGAAAGCAAAGATTGTCAACAGTTATACTTTGGTGTGTTTTTTTATTTCTTAAGTACTTAAGTGGAGTGATTTTTTCTTTGTGATGCTTTAAGATCTGCATCTACCTTTAATTTGTGCAATCATTAATCGTATTCCACTGATTTTCATTATTTGAGATATAATTTGAAGTTTTGTTTTGTTAAACAATGAATTACAATGAATCAAGTTGACTCTTTACTTCACCGACCGTTTGGGAGATCGACACTAGATGATAAATTAGAAATAAAAAGACTAGTTCCTCACCAACCAACTGATTTTGAATTAACACAGGTGTGGAAATCTCGAAAACGCTCTTTTTCAGTGACATGGTATGACAGACATGAATGGCTCACAGTTAGTTTAGAAAAAACACGTTTCTTTTGTTTTTATTGTCTACTTTTTACAGATACAACAAACACTGACAAATCATGGACATCTATAGGCTATAGTGACCTTAACCACTTCTATCGTATTTCTTGACCTCCTGAACGGTGTTTTAGCACCCTTAAAAGAGTGAAAAATTTCTTGCGAAATTCAATGAAACGGGAGCAGTTAAATTCGTTAATGATTCCGTCAATTCACAAAGCTGAAATAGATGCCATTCCAGATTTCAATAAACAAATTATAAAAAGATTTGCAGAGATGAACCATCGCCGTGCAGATTTTCTTTACAAGTACTAAAAGTAAGTAATTTCTGTCATAGGTTTTTTTTTCTCTTTTGATTTACATTTATCACATATTGATTGCATTATCTACCAAATCCAATCCTTTAAATGGTTGACAAAGAATAATTACAAAGACCTTTTCACACGGGACTTGTATCTCAGTGTTGTGTCTTGTTGTTTTCATGAATTATTTGTTTTCGTGAGTTTTGTCCACTCGTAGAAACCATCGACCCTCCCCCCCACCCTTCCGAAAAAAAAGAGAGTTTTTAACAGGTGCTCTCTCCTCCTAATCGTGTTCACTATTTAAAAATGTTTTTTCTTCTTCTAATCATGGCACCACCATATGCCGTCAATACGCCACGCCGCTGATTACTATTATTATTATTATTATTATTATTATTATTATTATTATTATTATTATTATTATTATTATTATTATTATTATTATTATTATTATTATTATTATTATTATTATTATTATTATTATTATTATTATTATTATTATTATTATTATTATTATTATTATATCGGCAATAAAACTCCTACTTTAAATATCTATCTGTTAAAATTATCCTCGACTTGTCAGAAGCTCCTCTGAGGATTCGATATAAAAACGTTTTAACATTTTAAAAAATTGTTTATTTGTTTTTCAGAGTGCGAAAGATTTGATATTCATGCTACTCACCATGCTTGTGTATTTTCCACAGGAAAACGTCTCGTGTATACCTTGTATAATAGCACTTGAATTTATTGTGAATACTTGTCAGAAACAATATACACTTGACTTTTATATTACTACTACAAATGTTCAATCTTCAATAGTGTTTTATAAAAAATGAAATATTGTTCCCTTTTTTTTAATATCTCGTTTTCCTCTTGAGATTGCAACCATCCGTTAAAGTATAATATGTGCAAAATCTCCAGATCGGAAAAAAATCACGTTACAGGTCGTCACTGATAATTCATTAATTTGTGTACTTAGAAAGAGATTAGCTCAGTCAAATACAGTAGTAAGATCTATGACAAAGGTACAGATATGAGAAAAAAAATTATAGAAACTTTGATCACAGGTTGGGAGAGTTGGTTGGGCGGTAGCTGGTAGCTACCCGAACTGTCAATCATTGGTCACATAATCCCAATAGGTGAGAGAGGAGGGAAGCCACGCCTTTGGCCTAACAAAAGACTGACCGACGATTGGTTGGCCACTATACTACTGTTTGATATCGTTATAAATATTGTTCGATACAATACCAGTTGAAATCTATTGCTAGAGTGGAGGCGAGGCATTTAGTCAATCAGAGGGGAGGGAGAGAAATAGAGTAAAATGTACTATGTACAAGAACAAGAAAATGGACGGTCGGTGGGAGGTAGTTGGCAGGTGAGCGAGGCAAATATTCTATTACGTAGTACCAACATATAATTAGATATAGGACATTGTAGCGAGTCGTTTAAAAACATAAAATGAAAGGGGAGTGGTCATTACAAGCCTTGTAAGGCCGTGGTAAAATCCAGAGATTTGAAATGGTAAAATTGTACACAGTAATAAACACAACTAAATATATCTATCAAACAAAAATAAATGACACCCTTTTGCAATGGCACAATTATTTCCGTCGCCGATGCATTCCATGAAGGAATATAGATAATCTATCAAGAAAATTATGCCAAGCACGGAAAGAGGGAGGCCTTCCGAAAGCTCCTACATCCCCAGTATTCTTTGTTTTTTTTTATGTTTTAGTAGGGGTTTGGAAGGGGGGAAACTTTTTTTTAAAACAGGCTCCCCCCCTCCCAAACCCCCTACTAGAAAATTATTTTTTTAAAAGTCTCCCCCGCTCCCAAACCCCCTACTAGAACATTATTTAAAAAAAAAAACAAAGAATACTAGGGGGTGTAGGAGCTTTCGGAAGGCCTCCCCGGAAAGTTTCGGGCTCAAAACCCCTCTTCAACCAACAACAAATTAAAAGAGCTACCCAGTAACTGCTGGGTGAACAGGGGGTTGGGGTGGGGGTGGGGTCAGAACAAAATCTTGACTGATATACGGATTGATCTCGGTCCGTTCGTCTGTGAAGCGACTGCTCTACCGACTGAGCTATCGGCAGGTAAGGAGGTAGTTACAAGGATATTACATCGGGCTCATTTAGATACTGATAAATGAATGACGTTACGTTCACAATACTTAGGTTTAGTTCTTGCTACTTTATAAAAGATGAATATTATCTCATGAAGCGGCAAAATCTCTCAAATTAATTTACTGGTTTATTAAAATCCCTATTTCTAAAAAAGGCACGAGTATAATGTCGAGATGAACGAGATCTCGAAAAGTGAATTTGAAATTGAAATAAGAAGATTTTTTTTTAAACATTTAAAAAAGTTTTTGTAATGCATGAAATTGGGGATCTCGATAGTTCAGTTGGTATAGTAGAGCACTCGCTTCACAATCAAAGGGACCAAGGTCGATCCCGGGTGCAGTCGATGATTTTTCGGACACCCCCCGTCCACCCAGCAGTGATTGGGTAGATGGGTCTGTTTGATCCTAATTGCTATTGTCCGTTTCACGCTATAGAAACCGGGATAAACTTTAGCTCCATGGGCCTAATGGCTCTGAAGGAATGCGTGGAATTGTATTTTTTCTGCAATAATGAATATAAATTAACTCTCTTACAATCCATTTTCTGAAATTTCCCCAAAACGTCACACCCACCCAACATGAAAATAGATTTTACTTACCCAAACAGAAAAGCAATGAGCACATTCTATACATAATATTGTTCAGTACAATGAGCTCTACGACACAGTGTCGGGTTTTTATAGCGATAACCAAAAAAAAAATAATTAAATTTTGTGATGTACAAAAAAAAAAAAAAAAAACAGTGAGAAAATTTTGTGTTGTATTGTAAAGAATGTGACAAGTTTCATATAGGTAAAGAGAGGGTTTAAACCCCAAGTTTTCAGGACAAAGGCCATCCATTGACATCTGCTGCACCCCGTCTTTATCCCGTTTGGAGGTGATGCGTCACACGATGTGGTGATTTAGTCTTCTTTGTCAGATTGATGTTAGACGTCGGTATATCATATGCAATTGTGAAGTTTAAGTGTTTTCTCTCTAAAATGATGGCTTATAAATATTATGTTTTGGGAGAAATTCGTCCAGTCTGTTGATGTAAATGGTAAAATTTTAATTTTGAAAATTAATCACCACGAGTATTGGGATTAAAGGAAAGTTGGAAGAGCTTTCCAAACTTGAATAGATTGTGAAACTTTATTGTAATATTTGAAGAAAAAATTCACTTCTTTTCATTTTTAAAGTTATTTCATTGGTGAGGTTTTAAGCTAGTATCTATAATCGTAAGACATTATTTCATACCAGCAATAAATTCACTGACAAATCTTGGAACATATTTTAGGAAAATAGACTGCTTTTATACTGAGAAGTGTTAAATGGACAATGATAATTACATGCTTCCCTTTAGATAAAACGTTAATCTATCGAAAAATACTTTCCACTTGACCTAGAAGATCACACTACCCAATCATTGTTGAGTGGACAAAGTTATCAGAAAATTAAAGAGCATCCTGACCAATCCAGGAATCAAAACCAGTTCCTTTGCCTGTGAGGCAAGTGCTCCACCCATTGGGCTATCGGGATTTCCATAATTCATAATGTGGCATATAATAGTCTCGTCGCCGTGTTCATCCACAACAAAGACCAGCCAGATATTCCGACATGTCGCATGTCTTACTCATGTCTTGTTCGGTTTATCGAATGTCTTGTTTGTGAATTGAACCGAAACTATCAACCGTTGATGAGAAAATAGAACGGGATCAGATGTGAATGAAATCCTCCACTATTCATTCCAAATAGGGCCAAGCTATCGGGTGTTGAAGGGAGCCAAGGACCTACCAAGATCCGTGGTGGTGGTCTGTGGGGCTGGCCAGCCACCCGTCAACGGTGATGTGGATATAACGGAGAGGAGGATAGGATTAGTGCTCGGAGATAATCGGGGTGGGATTGGGATAAGCTTAATCCCGTTACTCCTTATCAAAACAAACGTGACACACAGAGATAGTCGGTGTCTGACGTGGGGTCGCTTCCCGGAGTGGCTGCTTGTTGTGTTTCGAATTTGGGAACACCGGTAGTTGTTGTTGTTGTTATTATTATTATTATTATTATTATTATTATTATTATTATTATTATTATTATTATTATTATTATTATTATTATTATTATTATTATTATATTATTATTATTATTATTATTATTATTATTATTATTATTATTATTATTATTATTATTATTATTATTATTATTATTGTTATTATTATTATTATTATTATTGCCATTCATCAGGGAAGGGATAAAATATATATTCGGATGTGAATGAGTACGTTCGTGAAGAATATTGTAAGAATATCAGTACAAAAGAGGCGTCTAACGACGAGTTGCATGGTTTGGGAAACGGAAATATGATTCATTATGCCATGCTTTAATAATAATAATAATAATAATAATAATAATAATAATAATAATAATAATAATAATAATAATAATATAATAATAATAATAATAATAATAATAATAATAATAATAATAATAATAATAATAATAATAATAATAATAATAATAATATCGCGCAACTTCAATGAATTCATGCTCTAAGGCGCTTTACAATAAAACACGAGTTCACAAAGGGAAAATAAAATAAAAACTACAGCACTGACAGCTTAGTTTGAATAACATTAAACTAAATAAAGTAAAGGCTATTTTTAAAACAGTTCAGTCTTTAAATTGGACTTGAAAGAGTTAAAAGTTGGAGAGTTTCTTGTTATGGGGGACAGGGAATTCCAGATTTTTGTACCTGCATTTGAGAAAGATCTGTTGGAAAATTTGGTTATTAATGTAGACCTAGTTCCGAGTTGAATGGAGATGGAGGATCGAAGATTTCGTGATGGTATATTGACGTTTAAGAGAGATTTGATATAGTCAAGAATTTGTCATGTAAGCATTTGTAGGTGATGCAAGCTACTTTGAATTCAATTCGTTGGGCAATTGGAAGCCAATGTAGTGATTTCAGAACAGGGGTTATTCTCTCATATTATCTTCTAGTCCTGGATATAACTCTAGCGGCGTTGTTTTGAACTACTTGCATAGCCCGAGTTGTTTTAGCGGGTAAACCAGATAAGAGGCCATTGCAATAGTTAATACGACTTGTCGTGAGGGCATGGGTGATTATTTTACCCGTCTCAGTGTCGAGGAGATCTCTAATTTGATTTATCTTTCTCAGGTGGTAATTTACTGACTTAAAGACTGGTGATATGCGTGGTCATGTCAAGATTTTCATGAAAGTAGAAGCCCAGGTTTCTGACGGATGGTGAGTTGTCAATCAATTTAAATGGTATTCGGATCGGAAGGACCTGGGTTCGAGTTCCGCTCTGAGCAGTGCATAGTTGAGCCCTTGGCAAAGGCTCTTTACTCACATTCTCTCACAGACAAAAATATTAGAAATATTACCAGTTGTTTGTTTTTCAATGAGGCTCTCTTTAGTTAATTGAGAAAATTATCTATATTTCGTTCCAATCCACAATTCCTCATTTGCATATTGCAAAATATTTTATTAAAAATCAATATAGATAGTTCGAAAATGACGTCACTCAGGTCTTTGTTGTTGTTTTTTTCCATCCGCGTTTATGAGTAATGCTCACTGAACTGTATTAACCCGACTATAGATAGTATGCGCTTGGCTAAGAAGCTCATAACATTGCCATCCGGAAGTATAACGGACGAACACACAAAGTTATGTGTAACCATGAACTTTTATAGTCTGGTTAATACAGTTCAGTGAGAATAACTCACAAACGCGGATGGCAAAATATAACAACAAATGCTTGAGTGACGTCATCTTCGAACTATCTATAAACGTTCATGGATACACACAGTTTTGTGTGTTGGTCCGTTATACTTCCGGATGGCAATGTTATGAGCTTCTTAGCCAAGCGCATACTATCTATAGACAGAATGCTGAATGCGCTTGGCCAAGGAGTTCACAACATTGCCATCCGGAAGTATAACGGACCAACACACAAACTCTGTGTAACCATGAACTTTCATAGTCTGGTTAATACAGTTTAGTGAGAACAACTCACAAACGCGGATGGCAAAAACAATAACAAAGGCCTGAGTGACGTCATCTGCATACTATCTATAGACGAGTCTAATTCATATTCCATACAATTAAGAGTTACGGAATTTCATTATCTATTTACGGTTTTCCAATTCTATTTCAGTTATCAAAATGACCTTTATTCATATAATTTACTATTTAAAATATCCGTTTCCAATTATCGATTTTATATTTGGATGAAGCATTGGCAAAGTGGTAAACCAGTCGTCTCTGAATTGAAAAGAGGTGGTTCAAATCCTAGTCCAAAGAGTTCAAAGTGATATTCAGCTGCTAGAAGCTGTGGACTGTAAAAAGTAATAAACAAAAATGAATCGTCGATCTGGTATTTTAGAAATGGAGTTATGTTTACATTTGTTTGGGGTTTGTTTTTGTTTTGTTTTTTTTTGTTTTTTGTTTTTTGTTAGCTGAAGAAGGGTTTTGAACCCGATACATTCCGTGTTTGGTATTTTGTTCTTCCTTGAAGCTGTTTTATTCATTTTTGTTTAATAATTTTAACAGTCCAAACAGCCGTAGGTTTATAATTAATTTGGCAACTATGTACTGCCACCCTAGTCACAATTGGATTCAATAGTCCCATGTCACATCGCCCAGCAACGGCGGCCATCGTGGTTCTAAACAAAGAAAATCGGTGCTATTTATTTTTCATGCTGGCTAGAACTTTTCATGTCTTGTGATCAGAATGTGTAAAAATCAAACATGATCAGATTTTTTATGTTTTTTCCTCTGAATACGCATTTATACTCGTCAGAGAAATATTTCATAAGGGCGTCCGCCATTGTTCCGATAGTTTAGAGCCAGTTACTAATTCACTATGCATCATTACGAGGGAAGTGACGTAACGACTGTTGAAGCGTATTCCCTCCTTATCTTATCACCAGGAGATGCAATATGTCACATTCTTCTTTCTAATTTCCTGTCATGAACCGGACAACTGCCGTACTCTGGAAATACACGTATTTAAAAGTATGATCAGAAAATTCGTCCCCCAAATATCGATCGGTTTAGATTAACCTCACGTTGGAAAAAATCTCTCAAACTTGGGACTTTGCTAGGTTTGAGACTTTTTGCCAAGATGAGGAGGGTCATTTATGTCTATCGGTATTTGAAGGACTTGTTTTCTGGCCAAATGTTTAAATACGCGTTTTCCTGAGTTCGGCAGGTGATTGGTTTAAAGTTACACTAGTCTTCGGCCAAAATTGAATCAAGCTCAGTCCTTCCAACCATTTTGTGACTTCGTGAAGTCCCAGGTTTGAGAGTGTTTACCATGATTAGGGTCATTTAAATCGATAGATAATTGAAGGACGAGTTTTCTGGCCAAAGTTTTAAATATGGGGTTTTCCAGCTCTGTCCTTCCAATCCAGTCTAAAGGACCAGGGTAGTAATTTTTTTTCCTCCCTCTCTTTAAAATAATGTCCAATCCAATCTCCATCTTTTCACAAGAGCTTTACTTTTTTTTTCCAATTTCTATCAAAGTGATAATATCGCAGACAATTCTAAATTTGATATGTCCCATATTAGATAGCATGATTTGTATCGAAACTTTGAAATGTCCTCTGAATCTTTTCTATCCTTTTATTGGGAAATATGTATTCTTTAAAAAGACAATTTATTGCTAAAATCCGGTATTATCCTCCTAAATATTTATTTATTAAAACGAAAGGGAAGAATAGATAATTTCGGACAATATGAGCATGTTGTATTCAAATGAGAAAATATAATTTATCAATACGGATTAAACGATGGCCTCTTTTCCATTTGTAACGCCAACGTCTTATTTATACATTAAGACATCTTATACAATTAATGACATGGATTCGCATGTTGATAACACCTATAGAGGTTATTCATGATTGCCACAATGTTCATATCATCATTTTTCTCATTTCCTTGACACCAATAAAAATAAATTATTGACTACGACCAACATGTCAATTTTTTAGTAGTCTACCTTCTTTGGCATAATTTCCATTCAGGATCAATCTTATCTTATCTTATATCAGGAATAAAAAATATAAGCAATATGAGCAATGGTAATGATTCAAATGTGACCGGCCGTCTCAAAGCAGGTATAATGTCGGGATGGACTCGGTGATGGAGATTGAATTCAAGGCCACGAGTGTAAAACTTGGGATTGGTTTCTCAAAAAAAGATTTTAAAATCTTGAGCTTTTAGAAATGGCAATATCCACTAAACGTTCACAAAGCGCTTTACAAAATGTCCATAGCCAACATCAACACTAAACATGATAGGCGATCTTACATTTTTTGTTCCAACAGAGACAACGCTGTTCACGACTAGGTACTCATTTTTACATCTAAGTACAGTGATAGAATTTGAGTAAAGAGCCTTTTCCAAGGACTCAACTATGCACCGCTCAGAGTGAGACTCGAACTCAGAACCTTCCGATACGAAGGCAAGTGTATCCGAAATTTAGGCTTTTATTTAGATTATTTTTTGGACATGCAAACTCACATCTCGAAATTATGTCAAAATATCAACTATTTGCTTAGAAACATTGGACAAGTGCGGCACCTTATCGATGAAGACGCATGCAAAATACTAGTCCACTCACAGATTACCTCAAGACTTGACTACTGCAACTCCCTCCTCTACGGGTGGCCAAAAATCTCGATCGCAAGACTGAAGCTACTCCAAAATAAAGCTTCTCTCGTATTGTTACCAAATCAAAAAAGTCAGATCATATCACCCCACTCTTGCAGTCGTTGCATTGACTTCCCGTGGAGAAGCGGATTGCTTACACAAACTTGCATGTTTCTGTTTCAAGTGCATCCATGGCACTGCTCCCAACTACTTGACATCTTATTTCTATCTACAATCCGAATCGCTCTCTCCGCTCATCTACTTCCTTGTACTTTAACCATTTGATTCCTAAGTCGAATTTTTCACGACGTGCTTTTGCTTATTCTGTTCCTTCTGTGTGGAATGCTCTTTCAGCGGACACCAGACAACCTAATTCTCTGTCCTCCTTTAAAGCCTCTTTAAAGACAGAGTATTTCCTTTCAGTTTTCTGTGAGAGATTTTATTGATTTTATTGAATGCTATATATGAACACATGTGCATATAATATGTATAAGCGCTTCCGAGCACTTTTGGTGGAAAGTGGCGTTATAGTAGACATTACGCATTATTATTATTGTTATTATTATTATTATTATTATTATTATTATTATTATTATTATTATTATTATTATTATTGTCATCATCATCATCATCATTATCATCATCATCGCAATAGACCACATAGCCGCACACTCATTATGGTGGAGAATAGATACGATTTTATTTTTATTGCAAAATATCAATTCATCCGGGCATAATACCGTTTTGAAATGGTTTGTCACAATTTGTTGAAAGTAATCAACAAAAAGGAATAGAACAGCTTCAAAAAAAAAAGAACACAGTACCAAACACGGAACGTTTCAGGCCCAAACCCATTCTTCAGCCAACAACAACAAAAACAAAACAATAAAGACATAAAATACATTACTAAATAAGAAACGAAAACAACATATTATACAAAAAACAGTAAACAAAAAAAAAACAAAAAAAAACAAAACAATCGATAAAATCCCCAAAGAAACTCGGCAAATCACTTTTTTTAAAAAAGCAAATAGAAGAACAACAACAGAACGTATGGCGTTCGAATAGGTGTACTTCTCTATGTGCCAAGTGTGAAAGTCGTTTGAATCGATCGATATTTGAAGGACGAGTTTTCTGGCCAAATTAATATTTAAATACCTACCTGACTTTCCAGAGAACGGCAGTTAATCAAATTGTTATTCATTATCTTCTCTTCACTTAATGATATTCTTCTATAAGACAGTATCCTAATTCTTTATATTAATTTATTATCAATAGTCTCAAGCGACCCCGCAGTATCAACAGTACGGGATAGATAACTAAATATTAGTACGCGACGCGTGCCATTGGTCCACTTCGATTGTGTAGATGAACAATATTGAGACAAATCTATTCAGAATAAACAACTTGGCGACCTCGGTAGCCTCTGATAGATAATATTTTTACATCCTTATGTACATAATGATCCTGAGAAGCGTCGACGATCGCCTAGTCGGGACTCGGGACTGACTTCAGGGTCAACATTTAGTTTGACACAAAGGTATAGAGCTCTGCCAAAGTAAACGATTGCGTTTTGGATGTATTATGAAACACAATTGTAAAGGAAAATATTATCAGCTTTTATTGTAGGCAAGTCGTTTTTCTTTTCTGTTGGGGAGGGGGGGGGGGTAAAATACTGTTTGACATGTTGGGATCGGTTCATCTTAATTGATCCATCTTTGAAACAAAAGTTTTCTGACTAAAGTTTTTTTTTTTTTAAAGGGACAGTAACAATTGCCTATTACACTCTAGACAGGGCGCTAGTCTATCTCAAAGTTTAAAATGCCTAAGTGCGCCAGTCAAAATATAACGAGAAAACATGGCTCATAATGTGAAACAATACACAAAAATATACAACGTTTCGGTCTTTGGCCTTCGTCGGGCAACAATTACCTTAACGTCTCCCCCCCCCCCCCTGTTTTCCCCTTCATAATTGGATTTAATTTCATGATGAAATATTTCATATCTCGTCATGTCATTACCCCCTGACAAAGGCCAAGGACCGAAATGTTGTATATTAGTGAGACATTTTTGTTCTTTATATTTGTGTTATACGCTAGTCTATCGCATGTACTTTCCGGTGTACTGAATAGATACAGTTTCTCAAATCAGTGCTGGGTGGACACAGCAGATGTCAGGGGAAACAGAAAAAGAAAAAACCCAACTCGACTGCACCTGGGATCGATTAAGGTCCTGTTATTTATGAAGTGTGGGCTCTGATCCTCGCATACATTTTAGATGAACAGTTGATCTTGGGTTTCAAGAATGTATTCCATTCAGGACACAAGGAATCAAAAAGTAGGTAGTGAGCATTATATCATAACTTGTAGGTACGATGTGCTTTCTGTCAAATTGTTTAAGAAAAACGATCGAAAGATATTTACAAGTTTTACTGAGACGATCATAGATAAGATATAGACAACATCGCTCTTGATGACTTTAATGCATTCACTGTAAAAATTGTCTCCGAGGATCAAGATTTGTCAACAAAAGCTGTAATGCAAACATTACATTGCCTTTTAAGACAACATAGTTTATCAATGAAAACAATGCAAGCCACATTCGCACAGTAGATACAAATAAAGTACAAGTTAATTATCTGATCCATAACTGAAAAGGATCTTTAAAAAAAAATAGAGAACAATAGTATGGCTGATAGGTCAGTTAAGTTTTGAATAAAAAAATATCTTCAATGTTGCCAAAAGAAATTTCTAAGTTAAGACTTATTTCTCAGTTTCAAGAACGCGAAGGCAAAAGAAATTATATTTAAAAAATGTTGATGCTCTGTAAAAAAGAATTATATTTTTTTCCAGCGCTGTAAATGGAAAACTCACAATTGATTTAACTCGGTCCAGTCTATAGCTAATCAGCTATGGCATGGCTGGGTCCTATTTCTATTTTGGCCAGAAGTATACTCGCATTACTTCATAAATAATTGATCAATTCAGATGATCCCAAACTTGTTAGAAAATCTCAAACCTGAACCTTCAAAGAAATAATATCAAAGAGATTAAAGGACAAAGATTATTTAAAATGTAAATTATAGAATATATAAAGTTGACGTCACTCAGTTATTCATTATTGTTATTGCCAGATAGGTGATTAGTTCTCATCAATTTGTCTCTAAATTGATCAAAAACGTTAAAGGATATGTACACATGATTACAATAAATGATTTGGCAGACAGGACAGGTGAGCATTTTAATTAACCGCAATTCATTAACATGATGGTATAGCGTTTTATTTATATTCAATGTAATTGTTCTACCTAGAGTATAAAAGTGGAGGTTTATAAAGAGATAAACTAACTCGTCTAAAAAGCAAGTGTGTATCCAAAGCGTGGTATTGACCCAAGATTAAGATCTACAAAGGACTTACTGGGCCACGCATTGACACGTCACCTGCAAATAGAGAGTCGCAGATATTTTTAGTTCGTTGCCTACCACTCCAGTTGACGACTGTGGTCAAAAGTGTCCTCACGGTCCATTGACTGCGTCCAAACACCAGAACCAAGCGATCAAAATCCTTCGGGTCAATATTGACCTTTCGTCGAGTCCTTTCGAGATCTTGTCACAGGAGCTCAAATGGGATCAGACTGTTCTCCGAGTCGATCAGAATGAGTCTCATCCAAACTCAAGCGGACATCATTTCTTTCAGGAACCTATTCCCGCGCCCCTCTCGATTCTCGACACGATTTAGCCAGGTGAGCCCTCTGGCGTGCTTGTTGTCTTCAATTATAAGAATAAAGGGCAGTAATCCAAATGCCTCTGTCCAAGTACTTTGCTTCTGGGGTTTTCCCCGTGATCGCATCTACAAGACAGGAAGGGAAAGCAGTAATGTTAATGAATTTGGAATATTTACTATTAGCCAGGTCCAGTAACTCGAATAGTAGAGCTTCGTTCGATCCCTCAATTCTTACTGTCCGTTTCATCGTACAAAAACAGGGATAGGCTCCTGCTACAAGTCCCTGATGGCTCTTCTTCACAAAACTATCAATAATATTCATTAAGTTTATAGAAAACCAGAGAACTAAATCTTGTTAGATATTTTCCTTTATCAATTTAGTTATAGTAGTTTATTAGCTAAGTATAGTTAGTTTCAATAGACATTATTAATGGGGTTTTAAAAATAATGTAATGTCATTTAAAGTCGCTGTCATCAACATTTAACATTTAACATTTAATTATTAAATCAAACTTATTAAAAGGCTAATGGTAAAAATATTTTAAAAACACAAGTGATAACTGAATGAACAAAAAGTTAATTTTTTTTAATGAATGTATGAATAATGAACATTTATCTACATGCTTTGCTAGTGTTTTTCATACGGAGATACGATGCCTTAAATTATGATACCCAAAACGGATGGTTTGGGGTTTTTTTGTTGGGTTTTTATGTGGGGTTTTGTTTTGTTTTGTTTTGTTTTTTTTTTGTTTTGTATTTTTTGTTGTTGATTCTTTTTTAAATGTCGTTTGTTTGTTGTATACACGAGAATATGAACATTTTCTTTTATTGAATTAATCGAAATTTTCAATAATAATCTGGTCCATATTCTTTCCCTCAGTATTATGAACTACACCATAGAGTTTCTGGAGGTTTTGTTGTTTTATTTTATTTATTTATTTTGGTTTGTTTGGGGTTTTGTTTTTGTTTTTGCTTTGTTTTTTGTTTTTTGTGTTTTTTGTGTTTTTTTTTTTGTTGTTGTTTTTGTTTTGTTTTTTGTATTTTTGTTTGGGTTTTTTTTTTGGTTGTTGTTGAATTTATTTTTTGTTGTTGTTTTTTAAAATCAGCTACTTATTAATATTTTGACAAGATACCCGATCACGAGCCTTCACTGCTTGTCTTGTCTTAGATGTGACCCCTGCGTCAGTCTGGTGTTATGTTGAATGTACCAGATGAAGGGGGGGAAAAAGCTTAAAGTCAAAATTATTAGAACTTTTTTAAAATGTTGGGATTTTTTTTGGGAGGGGGGGGGGGCTGGGTTTTTTTTTGTTTGTTTTTGTTTTGGTCGTGTTATGTTGTGTTTTTTTTAAGGAGGATTATTTTTTTCTTTTTATTTACTTTTATTTAAAGTGCAAAACTATCCTTCCGCAATAGACTCGTTCTACATGTTACATGAACTTTTATAGTCTGGATAATACAATTAAGTGAGTATTGCTCAAAAACTTGGGTGGCAAAAAACGATAACAAAGACCCGGGTGACGTCAATCTATCTATAAAGAAGACTGTCAAGTGATACTGTAAAAAGTTTAAAACAGAATTATAAAGATGTGGATATCGCTCTAAGATACAATTTTAATTCTGCATCAGTTAACATAGGAGAAGGAACTCGAATCGAATCTGTCATCGCTAAAACTAAAAGTTGTTTTGTTTTGTTTTTTTCATCCCCTGCCAATTCTAAAATTGTGATTTTTTTTCAGATACGCTTGAAAAATGATGGCCCTGCACCATGTGCACAATATTTGCACGTCAATGTGCACCCATATAGAAAACGATTCAATTTCTTTTGATATTTAACATTTCGTAAATCACGATTTTTAAACATATCTATCGTTATAGAAACGCTTTTGTTATTATGTGAAACGGTTTAAATGTGACTAGCTTTTGTTGTATTATTGTGAGCTTTTATATAGCGCAATATCCACTAAACGTGCTCAAAGCGCTTTACAATGGGTCCCTGGCCGCAGCAACACTTAACATGTAGGACGAGACATGACACCTGCCTGTTAGACGATATTACAATTTTTTTCGGACAGAGACAATGCTATTAACGGCCATGTACTCATTTTAAACCTGAGCAAGAGAATGAGAGTAAAGAACCTTTTCCAAGGACTCAACTATGCGCCGAGCGAGTGTTGAACCCAGGACATTCCGATCCGAAAGCGAGTGTCATACCACAAGACCACATAGCCGCACTATATCTTGCTCACTTACAAACTGCAAAAAAAAAAAAAAAAAAGAATCTTACCTTTCAGCGTTATATATACCGACATCCCCTGAACTATTTGACCCAACGTGTACATATATGCAGGTCTGACATTCGAACCCAAATAATATGGCCTAGTTTAACATTGTTGTAATGGACTATACTTTGCATCATTTTTTGAGATTACCATTACAGCAATGAGCCCACAATGATTTAGGTTATCAGACCTGCAAATAGTGCACATCGATTTGATCGATTGAAAAACGGTTTGACATAGTTACTAGGAAATAATATTATGTTGAAACAAGTCTGACGCACTTGTCAAATGTGAATGACCTTTTTTTTAATGTTTAATGAACTGACGACTGATTGATATGACTTTAAAATGAATTTTAAAAAAGGATTGGTCATTCGATCTATCTATCTGTAACAAGAGGATTGTAAAAGCCATTGTAGTTTCTGAGTGAAAAATATTATTCCCCATTCAACTGTATATAAGATAAATAAAAGTATTGTAGAGGGAATCCGACAAACGCTAGAATGTTAGTGGAGTGTCAAAAAGTTTGAACACGAGCTTATTAGATGTAGCTTGCTTTTCTCGCCAACTGAAACTTAATGGTTTGCGATAAACACTAAAATTGTATCCCATTTAAAAGAAAAGAATTGAAGTGCGGGAGGCTACTGGGCCATATTTCTCGGATGAGTTCATTATCAGTAGGAAAAATAGAATGGGAATTCCCAAACCTGAGTCGATCATCGAGCAAAATAAATATTTAAAAAAAAAAAACGTGAACAGGTTTATGGACCAACAATTTGATTTGAGCGACATAATTTCTAGTGACGAGATCTCAATATATCTAGCTCCATTTTCATATAATATTATTGGAGATTTTATAGAAATCAATTCATTGTCCGCTTTGCTTTGCGAGCGCCAAAACACGGTCGCAAGTCACATTTATTTGTGAGGTAGGATTTAATCTTTAATCGCCATGTCACTGTGCATGTTTTGTGACAATAGACCAAAACATCGGTCTGTGCAAATTCTAGACAATTCTTTTTTTTCTACCAATGACATAATATGAGCGATTAACGAACAATCTAGTTGTTTTGTTGTTTTTTTATCATTTTTTGGGGGTTTGATTTATTTTTATGTGTATTTTTTTATTGGGGGGGGGGGGGGGTTGATAGGGTTTTTTTCTTTTGATTTGTTTGGGGGTTTTTTTTTTTTGGTTTCTTTTTTCCTTCTTTAAGTCACTCAACCCTAACACCGACTATTTCCGTGGTGGTATACCCGGGGTTACTTTTACCCCCATGCCTATTTATTACATTTTCTGAGACAAATCATAGGCGTAGTATCAAAGCTAATGTTTTTAATATTTACACGTTAATGATAGTTGAATAAGAATATCTATGTTCATGCTCATTTTTAATGCATTTTTTTTCCAATTTTGAAAAGTAGCAAAAATCTCTAGGATTGAGTGAGTTAAAAAATAGTAAATCAATGATCTAAAACACACGCACATAGCACACGCCATTTTAAATAAAGCAACAGAAAGATGTGTCTGTAACAGTTCGTTAAATAACGGACCAAAAAGCCCTGTAAAAAAAAAAAACAAACAAACAAACAAACAAACAAATCAAAATAACAAATAGACAATATCAAGGACTAAAAGGGTTACATATTGGCAGGTCTGAAAACCCAATTCTTTAAAGGGCTCATTGTTGTACATAATTGAAATCTCAAAATATGACGCAAAATAATACGGTCCATCATTACAACAATGTTAAACTAGACCCATTAGTTTGGATTCGTTCGGATGTCAGACCTGCATAATATACACACGTCGGTTTCATGAGATCAAGGTTCTGCGATAATCCAAGTAAGACCGATTTTACAGGTGAAGAAGGCATTGCGAGCTGTACCCATGGAAACGATGTCATCACGAGATTTCGAAATCATATCAAATTTATTCCTAAATCTATGATGTCAACAAACGGAAAACAATAATCTGTTGGGGTTTTTTTTTCTTTTCTTTAATGGATGTTAATGACTCTCTCTTCTTCTTTTTTAAAAAAGTAATTAATTTTTTTTTTTTGTCGCGATTCCTCTTAGGCAACGTATACATATTTACAGGTCTGATAACCCTAGTTGTTCTGGTCTCATTGTTGTGATGGAAATACTCTCAGATTAACGCAAAAAATTCTCCGTTACAACAAATTTAAAACAACAGGCCCAATAATGCGACCGGCTCTTAGCCCTTCAAATATGTGCACGTTGCTCTAGGGTAATAGATTATTGACTAGTTTGTTCCTCTGTCTATATATACATCTTATTTTACTGCTGATAATTCATTCTCTTCCGGTCATTGCGTCATCGTCACATAATTATATTATTATTATTATTATTATATTATTATTATTATTATTATTATTATTATTATTATTATTATTATTATTATTATTATATTATTATTATTATTAATATTATTATCATCATCATCATCATCTCATCATCATCATCATCATCATCATCATCATCATCGTCATCATCATTATTATTATTATTATTATCATCATCATCATCATCACCATCGTCGTCATTATCGTCATCATCTTTATCATTATCATCATCATCAATTAATTGTTTATTTACTTATTTAATAATTTATCTATGTATTCATTGATTTATTTATCTTAAGCAATTAATTTAGATACCGGCAACTTGTCAAAATACTAAAACCCGAGACTCCCCAAGTCTCAGACGAAACGTTCATTTGATCTGTTCTTGTCATAAAATTGAAGCTTACATTCAATTTCAAATTATTTCTTTCAAGTCTCAGACGTAAAACCATTTCAATAAGACGAACATCAGCCTAATCTATCGCACAATTGATACATTCGTATTTTTATAATAAACGTTTCTGGTTAAAAGGTCATTGTTGTGTGTGTGAAATGACTGTCTTTGATGAGGCCTGTATGCCTGTTGGGTGTGTAAAGAATGATGTCAACAAAACACGTCAGTGTGTTAGATGGGTGTGTGGGAGAAAGGCCGTTATCAAAATAACCCATTGATCCTTGGATGTTCTTGCAGTGGTTCTAACACGATCTTCAGAACTGTCGTACTCTGGAAAAAACCATATTAAAAAATTTGGCCAGAAAACTCGTCCTTCAAATATCGATCGATTTAAATGACATTCATCTTGGCAAAAACTCTCAAACCTGGGACTTCGCGAAGTCTCAGGTTTGAGAGTTTTTGCTAAGATGAGTGTCATTTAAATCGATCGATATTTGAAGGATGAGTTTTCTGGCCAAATTTTTAAATATGGGTTTTTTTCAGAGTACGGCAGTGTAATGGAAAAACCTTTGATGATGTACCGGCCATTTTTAGCCATTTCAATTTTCTAACATTGGGTAAGAATTAATTTCAAATTAACTCTTTTTGTATGTATCGAGTTTTAGACAATTATCGTACCCTATCACGTCAAAAACGGCATTACGTCCAGGTTAAGAGCAGATCTTGTCAACTTTAATTGAACTCGTACACATTGTCATCTTTTACGTAAACCAGAGTCGTCACAATGACTAAAACTGCACCGATCTTAAAGGGGGGGGGGGGAACTTATTGTGGGATAATAATTGTGATATCAAAATCAATTAATGTTGTATCCATTACATATTATAACATATGACGTTGCTTTTGTACAGATATAGTCACGTACACCCTTCCAGACCACCTACAATATCACCTATAGTGACAATGTCAATCCCTTTTTATTTAAATTACACTTGTGCATGCCTTATAAGTACCATGTGATGCACCCTTTTTTGTGGAACTTGGTGCAATGCACCCAGTTGAAAAGCACTGATTTAGATGATAAAAAGTGAATTTGTTGATGCTATGCGTTTAGGTAAAATACCCACAACATTCGCCAGCCAAATTTAAACGTACCAACACACAAAAAAAAACTGTGTATAAAACTGTCTATAGTCTGATTGATAAAGTTTAGTGAGAAATAATCACTAAGAGGATGTCCAAAAAATGATAACAAAGAAAGAATGTTGACTTTGTTAAATTTTTTTTTGTAACGGACAAAAACTAAAATTTCACATTTCTGGTCATCTTATCTCTAAAATTTCTTTTTTGACATCTGGTCTACCCCGACATACACCATTCTGAGGCGTTACGTCACGATTTCACACCATGATCCAGTTAATGAATTGAATCAAGCTGTAGATTAATTTCAGTTAGCTCTCGATATTAGTTATCAAGGCTATCGAGCCGGAGTTTATCCGGTTTATAAAGCAATAGCAATTGCTTGCTATCATTTTGATAGGACGCTAGACTTTTGCAAAGTCATCTCCGCCAGATATAACAGATCCAACCACCCATTCACTGTTGGGTGGACAGGGAGTCAGAAGAAAAAAAAAATCACCTGCACCCGGGTGGACATTTGTCCCTTTCCGTGTGAAGCGAGTGTTCTACCAACTGAGCTAACGAGACCCCCTAAGTATAAAATATTATAACATGAATACAACAATCGTGTAATTAATTCATTTAGTAATGCTCGATTAAGAAAAATAAGAAGGAAAGCACTCGGTGCATTCCCGGATTCGAAAGATATCCCAAACGATACACAATGATATAATTTAAAATAAAATATATTCTCTTTCTTCAAGAACCAAGTCTTTGCCAGACATGGGTGATCATGGTACGCCATACATCTCTTTGATCAGATAACCTCAGAAAACTAATATTACTCTTCTCTTTCTTTGTCACCCAGCTGTTCAAACTATTCAAATATGTTTTTCTTGGTCTACCTTTAGTCTTTTTACCTTCTATCTTTCCTGTGAGAGCAAGATGTTCATTACATTTATGTCGATTTAGGTGAAAAATATACAAGAACGTGAATCCTTTGGACTCTACATATTTGATAACGGGTTAATGCCCTTTAAAATTGAATCAATGACTAGTTACAAACATTTATTTAAATCTAAACTGGATTTAAGATGACAGAACATGCCTTTTTTCAAATCTGCACAGATAAATTATTATTATTATGAATTACAGTAAAAATCAAAACAAGATCACAATTATGTTTAGTGCTGCTGTCGCTCCAATAACAACTGCAACAACAAGAACAACAACAAAAACTACTACTACTACTTCTACTACTACTACTACTACTACTACTACTACTACTACTACAACAACAACTACTACTACTACTACTACTACTACTTCTACTACTACTAATACTACTACTACTACTACTACAACTGCTCCTACTGCTATCACTACTGCTACTACTACTACTACTACTACTACTACTACTACTACTACTACTACTACTCCTAACACTACTACTACCATTGCTACTACCACTACTACTACTACTACTACTACTACTACTACTACTACTACTACTACTACTACTACTACTACTACTACTACTATCACCACCACCACCAACACTAATAGATACCGCTATGTTATAAGAGCTATGAGTTATTTTTATTCAAGTTTAAGATATCTGAAGATCCAATGCCTTTTCCCAGCAAATTAACAGCGCATTATTGCCATATTAGCAGAAAACGGTATAGGTAGGGGCTGCCTGAAGCCGGTGATCGTAAAATACTAACGAAAGAGTGAAAATGGAGAGGCTTCGTATGGGAACAAAACAGACATTGGACGTTTCGGGTACAAACCGATCGTCAGCACAACAATACACAAATTAACGTGGAAAACAAATAAAATATAATGAAAAATCTTCGTCAACACAACAATACACAATTAACGTGGAAAAAAAATAAAATATAATGAAAAATAATTTAAAAATTTGTGTATTGTTGTGCTGACGAAGGGTTTGTACCCGAAACGTCCATTGTCTGTTTTGTTCCCACACGAAGCCTCTCCATTTTCACTCTTTCGTTGCCATATTAGCGCACATACGACCTGGAAACTTTTCATTCCGATTTTATGGAAATTCAGCCTTATTTTCATGACGCATTCACAAAAATATTCTCGAACAACGTGAAGGCGGGTCTAGTTATTTAATTAAACCCGATATTGATAATTTCATGGATTATGTCACCAAGTGATATACATATTCATACCTTTTCGTCTTTCCCTTTTCCTTATGAACCAAGGACTTCTAATTTGCTATTTTATTTATTATTTTCCTTGTCTTTTTCTGTCTTTTTTTTTTATCTTGGTGAAAAATTAAACTATTCTACAATTTTCGCCGATATCTTTTGATCTGTACTATTGAATAAGAATAAAATCGATTCTTTTGTTGCAATGCACCAGAAGCATAGACAAGAGTAAAACTTGATCATTTTCTTCATTATTAAAATACGTGTGGTCTCAAATTAATGTCTGACGACGAATCGGCTGTCTTTCTTGTGAATTTTTGTATCGGACGCATGAAAATCAAAACATCCGTGGGCCATTTGAGAAAGTAATTAGGTGTTGACAGTGTTGTGAGCGAGCTGAGGTAGGACTGAAATTCCCATTGGACTGCCAGTCTCAACAAGTCGAGTGTGACCATAGCTCTTGACCATTCTGACACTGTAATAAGAAAGAAAGCTGTGTCAAACCGAAAATCCATTTGAATATTTCTTATATTTCTTACTTAAATTCTACAATCGTGTATATAAATATAGTGCTATGCCTTGGAGAGAGAGATTTTACTTTAAAAATATATAAATATATATGATTTTATTTAGTAATACCACACTTTATGAAAATTGTCCTACGCCAGACTGACACTCAATTTTACCACTTTCACATATACGTCGTTTTGAAATAATTTGACAATGTTGCAACTTTTACTCTTGTGACCAATAACTAAAGGATGAAGGTGGCTATAGATAGTATGCAGATGACGTCACTCAGGCCTTTGTTATTGTTTTTGCCATCCGCGTTTGTGAGTTGTTCTCACTAACTGTATTAACTAGACTATAAAAGTTCATGGTTACACAGAGTTTGTGTGTTGGTCCGTTATACTTCCGGATGGCAATGTTGTGAACTCCTTGGCCAAGCGCATTCTATCTATATTTCTTGTCATGGCCAACTTCTCTGTCCAAAACCCCTCTGTATTTTTTGTCCAGTGGCGTAGCAGCCTCGGGGCAAGGGAGGGCGACGAACTGGTAGTGTAAAAGACGCACAAGGCTAGACGTTGCTCCACCCGCTTTTGTGACGGAAAGGTGTTTGTCAATATTTGTACAGCTATTGATACGGGTTATAATAGTAGGAAGATGTGTGAAGAAACAATGAACTCTCCCTTGGCGGCGATTTCATAATTGGTCAATCGTGTATTTGGTAAACAGCTGATATACAGGTCAGAACTGGTGATGTTACGGGATATTACATCATTTTTGTAGCATGACGTCAATGATAATAATAATGATGATGATGATAATGATAATAATATTATTAATGATAATAATTATGATAATGATAATAATAACAACAACAACAATAATAATAATAATAATAATAATAATAATAATAATAATAATAATAATAATAATTGACCATCACTGTTGTAAATAAATACAGACGAGGCCTATTCCTAGCTTTCATGACCTAAAAAATAAAAAGCTTAAAGGAAAACGTCAAATTAAAAACGATGTTTGACAATGTATACAGCGTGGTATTGGGGCATTCTATAGCCGACTTGACAATCTACATCGAAGAAATAAAGAGAAGAAGAAGATGAAGAAGATGATGATGATGATGATGATGATGATGATGATGATGATGATGAAGAAGAAGAAGAAGGAGGAGAAGAAGGAGGATGAAGATGAGGAGGAGAAGGAGGAGGAGGAGGAAGAGGAGGAGGAGGAGCGGGAGGAGGAGGAGCGAAGGGGGAGGAGGAAAAGGAGAAGAAATGGGAGGAGGACGAGGGGGAGGAGGAAGGGGGAGGGGAGGAAGAAGAAGAAGAAGAAGAAGAAGAAGAAGAAGAAGAAGAAGAAGAAGAAGAAGAAGAAGAAGAAGAAGAAGAAGAAGAAGAAGAAGAAGAAGAAGATGAAGAAGAAGAAGAAGAAGAAGAAGAAGAAGAAGAAGAAGAAGAAGAAGAAGAAGAAGAAGAAGAAGAAGAAGGAGAAGGAGAGGAGGATGCGGAGAAAGAGGAGGAGGAGGATAAATACAATAACAAAAACAATGATGTTAACATCGTCATCACCATCACTAAAATCAACACCACCGTAAGCGTCATCATCATCGTCGTCATCATCATCATCATCATCATCAAAATCATCATCATCATCTTCTTCATCATTATCACCACTATCACCATCATCATCGTCATCGTCATCATAACCTGATGAGCATCCGAGAGTTAACTCGACTACATTTATAACATAAATATATGATTTACAAGGCCCCTTAGAATTTACTATTTACTTTTTTTTAATAACAAATTTAGAGTAGTTTATGATGATATGAATAGAAAGATGAAATCTAATGAAATGAGTTTCACTCATAAATGAATGACGATCACAGTTGCAAATGAGCATATGATGATTTCACGTAACTAAAATGGTTGTGATGAGATGATACTATTGCGGGATCTTTAGGTTGTGTTCGGATTCGTGGAGTTCTTACTTCCAAGCTGAAAGTCGTTGCAATATACTTTCCCACCAATTCCAAGCATCGGGAACACACTTTATAGTCACCTGGAACAACTACAAAAGACGTCTAACTTCTACGTCATGGCACAAGACCGAAGGGCTAGAGCTCAGGTGGTCGCTGGTTCGGATAAGTAAGTAAGTAAGTGGAGTTCTACTTCCAAGCTGAAAGTCGTTGCAGTATACTTTCGACAATTCCAGGCTCTATAACTTGATAACAAAGGGGGTTGCCACGTCTTGATGGTGGAGATCGATAAAATGAAGTAATCCACATAGTCCTGAGATTAAGATACAAATTTGAAACCTAATGTGAAGGAATTTAATTTTCAGAGCAGTCAAGGCGTGTTTGTTTGTGAGAGAAATTAGTAATAAATATTAAATCAATCAGCTTCTATAATAAGTGGCTTGCTACGTGTCAAGGTTGAAAGAAAAGTATTTACAAAATTTTAAAGTAATTCATAGAGATTATTGAAAGAATGATAATCTAATCTTCTTCTTCTTTCAACAGATTCCGCATTTTGCAGTGTTGCCATAATGAATGCCACATCTCCACGCATCTCAGTTCATAGCATCATCCTTCTCCAGGCCCAGTTTTTTTTCATATCGTTCTTTACACTATCCAACCATCTAGTCTTTGGGCGTTCCTTTTTGCTCTTTCCCGCTAATTGTATGTCCAATACCTTCCTTCCCACGTACTCTCTCTCTCTCTCTCTCTCTCTCTCTCTCTCTCTCTCTCTCTCTCTCTCTCTCTCTCTCGTCTCTTAACATGTCCGAACCATTTCAATTTATCATCTATCATTTTCAGTCAACCTTCGAATTCGTTCCTTTTTCACTCTATCTTTTCTTGTCCAGCCAAGTGATCATCTTAACATCTTCATTTCTGTGGCATCAACTTCTTTATCTTGTTTCTTTGTTGTAGCTGTTGTCTCTAGACCATACAACATTGCTGGTCTTACAACATATGTATATATTTTTCCATTCAGCTTTGCGGAAATTCGTTTGTCACACATAACTCCAGTTACTTTCTCCAATTATTCCAGGCCTGTATCCTCTAGTTAACCTCCATCGCTTTGCCTCCATCTATTGTAAAGTTGTTTCTAAATATTTGAATTGGTTTTGTTGCTGGCACATCCTCTTCTCCTATCTTTATTGGTGGTCCTGCTCTCTGTTGTCCGATTCACAAATACTCTGTCTTCGATCTGCTTACCCTTAATCCCCTCCTTTCCAACACCCGTCTCCAAACCTCCAGTTCCTTTTCTGCATCAGATTTTGTATCATTCAAAAGTACTACGTCATCCGCATACATCATGTTCCATGGTGCCTCTTGCCGAATGGGTTCTGTGAGAACATCCATTACTATTGCAAACAGCAGTGGGGCTGAGAGCAGATCCCTGGTGTAATCCAACTCTTACATTAAATGGCTCAGTTGAGTGAACATCTGTCCTTACCACTGCCTTGTTTCCTTCGTACATATCTTGGATAACTTTGATTTATTTCTCTGTTACCCCCTTTGCTCTTAGACATCCTCCTCCTCCTCCAAGCCCAGTTTTTTTTTTTTATATCGTTCTTTACACTATCCAACCATCTAGTCTTTGGGCGTCCCTTTTTGCTCTTTCCCGCTAATTGTATGTCTAATACTTTTCTTCCCACGTACTCTCTCTCTCTCTCTCTCTCTCTCTCTCTCTCTCTCTCTCTCGTCTCTTAACATGTCCGAACCATTTCAATCTATCTTCTCTCATCTTCAGTCAACCTTCGAATTCGTTCCTTTCTCACTTTATCTTTTCTTGTCCAGCCAAGTGATCATGCTCCATGGTGCCTCTCACCGAATGGGTTCTGTGAGAATATCCATTACTATTGCAAACAGCAGTGGGCTGAGAGCAGATCCCTAGTGTAATCCAACTCTTACATTAAATGTCTCAGTTGAGTGAACATCTGTCCTTACTACTGCCTTGTTTCCTTCGGACATATCCTGGATAACTTTGATATATTTCTCTGTTACCCTCTTTGCTCTTAGACAGTACCACATTTCTTCTCTTTGTATCCTATCATATGCTTTCTCCAAGTCCATAAACACACATTGTAATTATCTTTGCTTTTTTCTTTACTTCTCTGCGGTCACCTTTAGAGCAAATATAGCATCCGTTGTAATTTTACCACCAACAATTTCAAAATGTTTCTCGCTTCTAATTCTCTTATCGATTACTCTTTCCCAAAATCTTCATTGTGTAGGTCATTAACGTGATCCCCTTCTTGAATATCTCCCTTATTTTTGTATATGGGGATCAAAGTACTTTCTGTCCATTCTTCTGGATTTTTTTTCCTTCTGTTAGATGTCGTTGAAGAACCGCACCAGGAAATTTAACCTTTCATCTACAAGTGATTTCAGACCTGCTGATATCTCTTCGTGTCAAACTGCTTTGCCCCTTTTCATCTTGCGCACTGCATCCCACACCACGTTCTTGCTTATCTCGTCTATTATCTTCTCTTTATGTTGTATAACTGAACTTCTCCTCTCCCTGTCATTCTTTTCATTCATGAGGTGTTCGTATTATGTTTTGCATCGTGCTCGAATCTCTTCATCTTTGCCCAATACTCTTTGATCATCTTAATATGTTGTATTTCTCTCCTATTCTTGTCCCTCTGATTCGCTATTCTGAAAATATTTTTCTGGCCTTTTTTTTTACTTTCTAAATGCTCATACTATCTGTGAATGCCTAGGTTTTTGCAACGACTCTTTTTGCTTCTCTCTCTTTGTTCATCTACTTTCATAGCATCCCTGTTTGTCTCCATGTTCTTCCTTGCTTCCCTCTTTTTCTTTATTGCTTCTTGAACCTCTTCATCCCACCACTCTGTTTCTTTTCCAACTTCTCCTCTTCCCGAGCTTACCCCTGACACTTCTTTGGCCACTTCATGGAGTGTATCTGCGGTTATTTTCCAATCCTTTGGAAAATCAATCCTAATTTTCCTTTCACAGTTGTATTAGCAAATATTAAGAATTACAATATAATATTAAATAGTAAAGTTTTTATAAGCCTACCAAATATATTATTATAGAGTGAGATGAACTCCGTTCTTCTGTTAAACAAAGTTATGCCCTTCCACCACATAATTATATATCGTCACCTTGGCATTCCACGAAGGAATATGGATAATTCATCAAGCAAGATGTCTGATGTCAACAGGAATCACCCATGGTGTCTAAGTGAGCAAATTGGGGGTTAATAATCTTGCCCAAGGAAAAAAACGAAAGTGCCTATAGGGGGCTCGAAGCCGGGAACTTCCGGGTCACAGTGCAATGCCTTAACCTCTCGGCCACTCCTCCATCTTCTGTTTGTATTACTAAAATACAAATATAGAAAAATAAAGGGGAATCATTGTTATGGGGCAATCATCATCATTGTCGTTGTCATCATTATCATCATCATCACCATCACCACCACCACCAACAGCATCATCTTCATTATTATTATTATTATTATTATTGTTATTATTATCATCATCATCATCATCATCATCATCATCATCATCATCATCATCATCATCATCATCATCGTCATCACCATCATTGTTCACGTTACGTTGATAAGACAAATATTTTCTTTTTTTTTTTCTTTTTTTTATTTGTCGTTAGGTCTATCGAGGTCAGTGGCATCGTTACTCTTGAGCAATTCTAAGATTGTGACATCAACAACAACATGCCAAGAACCAAATAAATTACATCTCATTACATCCTTCCACTACTAAAACATCACAATAAACGACACCTTCAATAATTATTTTGTTTTTAACATTGATCGCCAATGGAACATAATAATAGCCTAGATTACACAGGAACCAATCAAGACAAAAATAAATTGAACTCGCATTAGACCATGTCCTTTATCAGAAACAGTGAATGGTACAAATACATACCAAAGCACGTCACACCAATGACGTCAAGGGTCTCTTAGAGACTCCTCGTGGTAGGTGGCATGAAGAGTGTTCTTTCATTCTTCATGGCATGTCAACTAATTTAGACACATCAATTGGATTCAACAGTCGTGACGTCACTTCCCTCATAATGACGCATAGTAACTTAGTAACTGGGTCTAAACTATGGTAACAATGGCGGACGCCCTTATGAAATACTTCTCCGACGAGCATGAAAGTGTATCCAGATGAGAAAAACATTATAAATCTGATCATGTTTTGACTTTTATACATTCTGATCACATGACATGTGAAAAAGTTCTACCCAGAATGAAGAATTAAAAAGTACAGATTTTCTTTGTTTAGAACCGAGCTGCTCGTTGCTGGACGGACGTGACATCAGACTATTGAATCCTATTACAGTGTATACTACCACCTAGCGTTGTCAACTTGACTTCCATGGCAACCGTTTGTATAGTAACTGCGTGACGATTTTTATCATGCCGTGGGAATGTATTAAGAAATAATTCCCGCTCTTGTTTTTTTTTTGTTTTTGTTTTTTTTTTTTTAATGTTGTTTTTTTTTTCCCCTTCTTTAAATTTTAATATTGATTTGTGTGTGCCTTGCGTATACGATTTTGTTACTCCATGATTTACGAATGTGAAGATCTGAAAAAGTGTGTAGGAAGCTGTGCCAGACAAAGCAAGGAAAAAAAAAAACAAGAAAAAAACACAAACTAAAAAAAAAAGTCTTCCTCGACTGGGGATCGAACCTCAGACGTCCCGATTACCGATCAGACGTGCTACCCCCTACACCACAAAGGTTGCCTGATAGTTGGGATTATTTAATTTGTTTGTTTTCTGTTGTTTACTCTTTTTCTTTTTAGTTTTGGGTGAGGGTTGTTCTTTTTTAAAATATTTTTGGTTTGTTGTTTGTTTTTTTTTTGTTTTTTAGTTATTAATTGGTTGTTTTGTTTTTTTTTTAACTTTTGCTTTAAAAAAAGATTTTGGTTGTTTCTTTTGTATTTGTTTTTTTTTTAATTGTGCTCTCTCTCTCTCTCTCTCTCTCTCTCTCTCTCTCTCTCTCTCTCTCTCTCTCTCTCTCTCTCTCTCTCTCTCTCTCTCTCTCTCTCTCTCTCTCTCTCTCTCTCCCCATTTCTGTATCAACTCGACTCGTGTTTTTTTTAATGAAGAAATACCTTATGACAGGTTGGATGATAATATGAATGAACGGAAGAGTTAATTAATTAATTAATTACGAAAAAATTGATAAAAATGTGATAGATGAGTAAATTGGTAGATTACGGAACTGACTTGCCAATTTATCTTCCGTTTTCAAAGATCAACAACCAATGTCTAAAATACACTAATTTAAAGCAGACTGAAACCCCAAACATTGGTCATCGGGGTATCGAAACGTTTAGTCCTGTGGGGCTGTTTTACTGCCTTACTGTGAATTTAAAAAAAACACGTATCTAAAATTTTGGCCAGAAAACTCGTCTTTCAAATATAGTCCGATTAAAACGACCCTTGTCTCATCAAAAACTCTCAAACCTAGGACTTCACAAAGTTTCCGGTTTGAGAGTTTTTGACAAAATAAGGGTCATTTCAATCGATTGATATTTGACGGACGAGTTTTCTGGCCAAAATTTTTTCGTTGTTTTTTTTTCAGCGTATGGCAGTTTGGTCAGTGGACCTTAACCCTCTTCTTACCAACCACAGGAAAATCGTCACATTCGTTACGATCCAACCTGCACTTTTATCATTCTGATTTCTTTTGTAAATCACACAATTTAAAGAAAAATGTTTTATTATAGCTATAAAAACGTGACACTGTGTTTTAGAGTTCATTTTGCTGCTCAATATTATGCATAGAATGTAGGATTTGTTGCTTTTCTGCTTGAGTAAGAAAAACATATTTTGGTGTTGTGTGGGTGTGACATTTTGTGGAAAAAAATTCTGAAAATAGCTGGTAAGGAAAGGGTTAATCAACCCTTGGGCCTTCTGCACGTTGCTTTGGAATTCTCAATCAATTGGCAAGGAGGTGGTGAAGCCTTTAAGACGTAAATGACGAATTGTTTTGGATCGGGTTATTTTGCATTATTTTTAAAAGTTAATTTTTCAACAACGAATCCTCACAGCGAATGATATTAGAGAATAGAATTTTACCGACAATTTTAGCAGGTTTACGCGAGAACAATTAATAGCACTTTTTAGATAAATAATTAATTTCTAACCATTTTCTAACGGGATTTTCATCACAACGACAATTGCATATACGGTTAGGTATTGCATGATGAAACCTTTGTCAGGAAATTAATTGATTTACCATGTGTATATGTTAAAGTTCATCAATGACTAGGTGAAATGAATCTTAAATTTGAACGAGGAAACACTTCAATAATTAAAAGAAAAGTATTGCGGTCATAAATGTGGGTCTAGTCTTCTATATCTTTGGCGTAAAATGCAATTTTTACAAATTCAATTTTGACGATTTATTTCACCTTACTGTTGAATATGATTTAATTCAGTCACGAAAAACACATTATTTGTATAGTCTATCTTTGCCTTTATCACTATTACCGTTATTATCATCTATTATTTAGGGTATACATTATTGCTTATTAAAATAAATTTGATGATTAAGGTTTTCTATGTATTTGTTTATTCATTTCTTTACTGTGTTTTCTTATTCGTTTGTGTTATTCACCCAAGGTAAAAAATTAATATCATCATAAAACACAACAAATACCTAATACGTGGAGCCAATAGTGTATCTTTGGTGTCCTGTCACAATGATGAATAACTGATATGCATTAGAATGATATAAAGGACAGGATATCAAGTATAAAATAACCACACATTCAGTCTTCATCGAATTCAAACTTAAGGTCATTTAATTACTTATCAACATAGTTCTTAAAAACGTTGATATTCCTCGCAGTTATTGTACAGGCGTGGCGATAGTTCCTACGGTTCTGAATATTAAATCATCATCATCATCATCATCATCATCATCATCATCATCATCATCATCATCATCATCATCATCATCATCATCATCTTCATCATCACCATCTCGTCAACATCGTCACTATTATTATTATTATTATTATTATTATTATTATTATTATTATTATTATTATTATATTATTATTATTATTATTATTATTATTATTATATTATCATTATTAATATTATCATTATTAATATTATTATTATCATTATATATTATTATTATTATTATTATTATTATTATTATTATTATTATTATTATTATTGTTGTTGTTGTTGTTATTGTTGTTGTTACAAGGATGTCACATGATTGTGCAAAAAGACGAGATGGGAAATTGTCTCGGACTAGCTTTGAGCCAAATGAAAAATGTTCAGGACGGTGTCGAAGCGAAACCACTGAAATTAAAGAAAAAAAATTATTATTATTATTATTATTATTATATTATTATTATTATTATTATTATTATTATTATTATTATTATTATTATTATTATTATTATTATTTATTATTATTATTATTATTATTATTATTATTATTATTATTATTATTATTATATTATATATTATCATTATTAATATTATCATTATTAATATTATTATAATAATAATAATAATATATATTATTATTATTATTATTATTATTATTATTATTATTATTATTATTATTATTATTGTTTTTGTTGTTGTTGTTGTTACAAGGATGTCGCCTGATTGTGCAAAAAGACGAGATGGGAAGTTGTCTCGGACTAGCTTTAAGCCAAATGAGTAAGGTTCAGGACGCTTCAGGTTCGAAGCGAAACCACTGAAATTAAAGAAAAAAAATGTGAGCATTTATATAGAGCAATATCCACTCAACGTGCTCAAGCGCTTTACAAGAAAATAACAACATGTAAGACGTGACATGACGCCTATTAGGCGATATCACCATTTTTTTCCGACAGAGACAACAGTGTCAACAACAAGGCATTCATTTTACACATGAGTCCGGTGAGAGAATGTGAGTAAAGAGCCTTTTCCAAGATTATGCGCTGCATGCTCAGAGCGGGACTCGAACCCTGGAACTTCCGATTGAAAGCAAGTAAACAACTAGACCACATGACTCACAAGAAGGGAGTTGATCATGCTAACAAATGACCAGTGGCCAAAAAGGAGACAAATGAACCACACGCTCTGCTCATTTCAAGTCTTTGTTAAACACGCAGGTAGCAAGAGGTAGTTGGATATAAGCTATGAATACAAAAGGTAAGCCGTTTGCTGACAATCATCATTCGATGACCGCGGGCAATTTTACCGCTATGTCTCTTGTACGTTTCGGAGCCGCTATATTTTTATTGGACGGCTAAGCCTCTGGTGTAAATTTAATTCTGCCTTGTGATAGAATTAACTGGTCTACATTCGTATCTCTTTGATCAGACAAGCCGCTGTAATTTGTCTCCTTTCAAATTGCCACCTAACAGTATTCTGTTAAATCAATTACAACTATTTTATTATAATTGGATCGATAAGGGCAGCGTGGCTCAGTGGTACGTTTTTGCTTCGTACCCGAAAGATATCGAGTTCGATCACCCCCCGCTGCGCTGCGTGGCCTTCAGCAAATAACCCCCATCAGCTCAATTTGCGGCGCTGCACTGCGTCTGACGCCTGGGCTATTCCAGTCTTCTCTTGGAAATGAGCCTAGAGAAAAATGTCCCGTATGGGATGAATAAAGGGAATTTTATTTTTATTATTTAATTTATTTTCATTTAATTTGATCAATTGGTTAAAGGAGATCATGTTTTTACTTTTCTTTTTAATTGTGTAGGTACCTATGTCTAGTTTAAAACATATATTGGCTAAATCGATGGCGCGATAGACAGTCACACAAAATCGCTACTGTTTGAAAATATAGATGCCGTACAATGACATAATGTCCTTTTTCCATACTATCATACAATATCATAACATATCATGGCTAATAAGTGTAAACCCTGTACGCGCATTTGATGATGACAGGTAATAAATATAATGAAGAACGGTCTCCAATCATTGTATACATTTGAGATAATATAGACAATAATATAGACCCTACATAACGCGTTCACTCTAAACAAATCTTTAGTTCTTTAAAATCACTCGATTAATTTTTTTCTGCAACTCTATACTATTCAGGGCCTTGACTGTAGGGAACCTAGATTTAGATCACCACACACACAAACACACACACACACACACACACACACACACACACACACAAAATATATATATATATATATATATATATATATATATATATATATATATATATATATATTCTCGCAAACACAAAAGCAGCCGCTTGTGTAGCCTCGAACAAGTCACCTTGCCATAAATATTCGTGGACATTTCAGTCTTCATTTAAAAGTTACTTTAGCGACAAATTTGCCCACCAGTTGGATAAAGGTGATTTTAAAAATTGTTTTAATTTTTCTGAAAAAAAAAAACACCTCAAGGTTACCTCAGCACATTATCGGGGTTAAAATGAACTTAGGGGAGTTCCTGATCTCTCGACGACTTACTTGACTTGACTTATGAGCCTTTCGCATCTCTGTCATCGGACTGGGACGCATCAACTACCTCCACCAGGTCATGTTTTAAGTCGTTGTCGATCCCAAACAATCGTCTGCAGTGCTTGAAATTCTCAATGGTGTTGAGATTCAGTCGCTGATCTTCCAATGTCCTTAGGTAAGGATGTCATTTGCCTTCCCCTAAATGAGTTTCCACACTTTTTGAAATACGCGGTCATTGCAATTTTGGCAGGAAATTCCTCATCGGTGTCGCTGCTTGCATGTCATGAAATGTGAGTGCTCATTATATATATATATATATATATATATATATATATATATATATATATATATATATATATTGATATATATAATGAGCCGACATTCATGACATGCAAGCAGCGACACCGATGAGGAATTTCCTGCCAAAATTGCAAATGCAAATATATATATTTATGAGTTTTAGTGGGTACTTGTAGGTACGAGAGTGCTCGATAATTTAGGTTAGAGCATAAATGGTTAAATGCCGACTGAGGAAATGAATGACATGGAGCCTCTGTCATACAATTCTACCTGACTGTCATTTTATTTTTATGCTATGTTACGAATCGAAGTGTACATATAAGCAGGTCTGAGATCTGAACGCAATTATGGGCCTAGTTTAACATTGTTTTATGGACAATGTATTGCGTCATATCTATAGATTTCCATTACAGCAATGAGCCCAAAATGAATTGGGTTATCAGACTTGCACACGGGTACGGATCACTCGAAAGTAACAAATATAATGGGATTTTGAGAGAAAGAAAAAAACAAGGATAAGAGGCTCTTATTTCCACGACATCCAGCTGACCATAAATTGGGCTCGAGTTTGGGGATCACGGATCTTGATTTTAGTTGCAACTCCCACAAAGCTCCCACAAGTGTTGAGCACGCAAAGATAGTTGCCATTCTGAAGCCCGGGAAACCGTCACAGGAGGCCGACAGTTACAGACCCATATCAATACTGAGCTGTCTATACAACTTGTTGGAGCGAGTTCTATTAAACCGATGGGGGCCGGTCCTAGACGCTACCCGAGCAGGCGGGCTTCAGGGAAGGGAAGTACAATACGAAACAGGCTATTGCCCCATACAGAGCATGTTGAGGCAGGGTTTGAGAGAAAACAGCAAACTGGTGCTGTATTTATATCGGCGGCGTACGATACGGAAGGATTAATGCTCAAACTTGCAAAGATCATAAGGTGCAAAAAGACCTTGAAGTTGTTCTCTTTAATCTTAGGGGAAAGACAATTCCACGTCGCGCTGAGAGACGCTACGAGTAAAGTAAGGAAATTGAAGAACGGGGTCCCTCAGGGCTCGGTTCTAGCGCCAATGTTGTTTAATGTCTACATTAGCGACATGACGAACACTTCCTCCCTGAGGCTGGGATATGCGGACGACTTGGCACTCGTTACTCAAGGTAAAGTATGGACCCGTCCCGAGAGAGTACTCAGCGAGGACGTCACCAGACCAAAATCCTACTTCGACAAGTGATACCTGAAGATGAACACTTCGAAAACCGTGGCCACTGTATTCCACCTATGCAGTGGCTGGCGCACCCGTAAATTGAACGTCCTCGTCGGAGACCAGCTACTCCCATATCAGCAGCATCCAAAATACCTAGGGGTGACGTTGGATCGCAGCCTTACATATCGTGTGCATTTCGAAGGGATTGCCCGGAAGATAGAGAAACGCAACAGTCTTCTGAGGAAGCTGGCGGGATCAACTTGGGGCGTTATCCAAGCGCTCCTGAGGACGTCCGCCTTGACACTATGCTATTCCGCCGCGGAGTATTGCGCTCCAGTGTGGGGTAGAAGCAGGAACGTAGTGAAGGTAGATGTTAAACTTTGCAAGTCGATGCACATAGTGTCAGGAACGCTGGCAACAACGCCTCGAGAATGGGGCCCGATAATGGCAGCAATCCAGCCCCCCCCCCCCCCCCCCCGTCCAGCTGTCCGGAGGGAAACGATTACGAAGAGCTGGCTTAATAAGATCAAAGAGAGGGGGAATGGGGATACCCCCTCTCAAGCGCATAATGGACGGTGTCCCCGTTTCGAGCCGAAATAAGTCCTGGAAACCCTTGTAGGCAGATTCCCTGACTGCGGATAAAGATGCATATACGAGATGGAAGTCGGTTTGGACGAATTCAATCCCGGTGCACGAATGCGGTAAAGACTTTGGTGATTGGGTCGATCGTCATAACAAAGTAGTGTGAGCACCATTAGAAGCTGCTGCTGCGACTGCAATATCGTGTCTCTATGAAAACAGCACGAGGGAGATAATCCAGGAAAATCCAAACGATATGCATACTTGATTATTCCTGATTGTGTTATCTCCCTTGAGTTGTCTGGTTTATGCTTTTGTGTGTGTGTATGTGTGTGAATTTTATCTCCTGTTATGCGCCCAAGATCACGACCTTTACCAAAGCCGAGGCAGATTTTCTAAATAATCATTCGTCAACATATGGTAGTATTACCCTTAATTTTAAAGAAGGTTGGCAAGTGGCTTGTATGTATATTAATCTGTCAAAGATAGTTTTATCATTGTTAGATTTGCAAGTAATTCTGTGCTGGGTGGTCTAGATTGAGCACTTTTACTCCCCCCCCCCCCCAACCCAATCATTATTGTACACCTCCCCAACATAGTAAGGTTTTAGAGACAATGATAGGTGTATGATTTTCCCACAAAGGCCTGTAGAATCAAGCTGGAACTAGTTTATATGGACAGCATGAGTTGGCTCATCAGTAATAGAAATCAACGTAAGGGCCAACACACAATTAACCAGTAGATTTTTTACTAATCAGTAAAATGGAATTTGTGACACACATTCACACGTGCTCGGACAAACATAGTCTGTAATTTATAAACAATAACGAGAATGAAAATCTCTCTCTCTCTCTCTCTCTCTCTCTCTCTCTCTCTCTCTCTCTCTCTCTCTCTCTCTCTCTCTCTCTCTCTCTCTCTCTCTCTCTCTCTCTCTCTCTCTCTCTGATCATTGTTATTGTTTTTATACCACCAAATGGGTGACTAGTTATCACACGATTTTCTCGATCATATTATTATAAACGTTTAAATTTACACATAGTTCGTTGGTTCTATTGATCAAATCGTAGAACAACAGGTATTTATTGACTTAGACGCATGACATCGATTGTAAAACCTGTGTATTTTGCTATATTTACCAATCACTGACATTGTTTACATTATGACGACTGCCCGAGAGGTGTGGTTTTCTCGGTGTCTATTATTTGGGTAACCATTGTTGATCGCCGTCGGTCAGAGTCAGAGAGAGAGAGAGAGAGAGAGAGAGAGAGAGAGAGAGAGAGAGAGAGAGAGAGAGAGAGAGAGAGTTGAGTACCATTTAAGTTGTTATAATTAATTTAATCCGTGAAATATTCCCATTGGCCAGAGTAGGCCTAAATAAAGTCTTGAATCTTGAGTCTTTAATATACGATTTTTTAAGTACTTAAGTGGAGTGATTTTTTCTTTGTGATGCTTTAAGATCTGAATCTACCTTTTATTTGTGCAATCATTAATCGTAGTCCACTGATTTCCATTATTTGAGATATACTTTGAAGTTTTGTTTTGTTAAACAATGAATTGCAATGAATCAAGTTGACTCTTTACTTCACCGACCGTTTGGGATATTGACACTAGATGACAAATTAGAAATAAAAAGACTAGTTCCTCACCACCAACTGATTTTGAATTAACACAGGTGTGGAAATCTCGAAAACGCTCTTTTTCAGTGACATGGTATGACAGGCATGAATGGCTCACAGTTAGTTTAGAAAAAAAAACGTTTCTTTTGTTTTTATTGTCTACTTTTTACAGATACAACAAACACTGACAAATCATGGACATCTATAGGCTATAGTGACCTTAACCACTTCCATCGTAATTCTTAACCTCCTGAACGTTGTTTTAGCACCCTTAAAAGAGTGAAAAATTTCTTGCGAAATTCAATGAAACACAGAGCGGTTAAATTCGTTAATGATTCCGTCAATTCACAAAGCTGAAATAGATGCCATTCCAAATTTCAATAAACACATTATAAAAAGATTTGCAGAGATGAAACATCGCCGTGCAGATTTTCTTTACAAGTACTAAAAGTAAGTAATTTCTGTCATAGGTTTTTTTTTCTCTTTTGATTTACATATATCATATATTGATTGCATTATCGACCAAAACCAATCCTTTAAATGGTGGACAAAGAATAATTACAAAGACCTTTTCATACGGGACTTGTATCTCAGTGTTGTGGCTTGATGTTTTCATGAATTATTTGTTTTTGTGAGTTTTGTCCACTCGTAGAAACCATCGACCCTCCCCCCCCCCCCCCCCCCCACACACACACACACACCCTTCCAAAAAAGAGAGTTTTTAACATGTGCTCTCTCCTCTTAACCGTGTTCACTGTTTTAGAATTTTTTTTCTTCTTGTAATCATGGCACCACCATACGCCGTCAATACGCCACGCCGCTGGTAAGAACTAAGGACGAATGACATGCGACTTGTTCAAAATGAAAAAAGAAATTAGGTTCCATTTGGCTTGCTAGGATAAATGCTACACATTCTAGAAATACTCCGTGTAAATGTTCCGATGTTTTTTTTTTTTAACTTCATTTTTTGTTTCTCATCAGACAGGTAGCGTCTACATTACTTCAGAGCATGACGGATCTTCATATCATCCTCAGAGCTTGACGGATCTTCTTCACATCAACTTCGCCTCACCGATTTTTAAGGGAAATAATCGCACGACTTCCTACTCCTAACGTTAAAAATAAAACATGGGTTACATCCCCTTTCCGAGGAATCGTGCTTATTCTATATTATTCTTGTTCAACCCTGTTCATTGCTTTGAAATGAATTCACAATTCAATAAAAACATGTAAAAGAAATGAATACGTTGTCTCGTGTATTTATTTTCAGATCCACGTAATAACTCAAATCATTACGGTCTCAGTGTTGTAATGGAGATACTCTCGAATCGACGCAAAATATTGTCCAATACAACAATGTTAAATCAAGTCCATAATTCTGTTCGGCTATCAGGCAAGCTTCTACTAGAGTGCACTTCACCTATTCTACCTATTGATTATAAAAAGGAGTTTAATATTCTTTTCGAAAACCGATTATCGTTGGATAAGGAGAATGTGTTTATTGTTATTATTTCTTAAATTGTTGGTTTGGTTTTTTTCTGTTTGTTTGATTTATTGGTGGGTATTTTATTTATTTATCTATTTCTTTATTGATTTATTGATTGATTGGTTTATTTATTTATTTATTTATTTTCATTTGTTTTGTTTGTTTTTTTTTCCTTTGTTTGTTTTTTTTTGTTGTTGTTTTTGTGTTGTGTGTGTACGTGTGTGTGTGTGTGTGTGTGTACGTGTGTGTGTGTGCGTGTGCGTGTGTGCGTTAGTTTTTTTTTTTGTTTTTTATCATTATGATAAATAATGGACATCGATAATCTAAATTCTTATTAAACTTATTATCGGTTAATCGATTAATTTCTTTGGATTAAAAAGCAATTAAAGCAAATAAAATTACGCCCTTTCGCAAGGGGACCATAAAATCCCATCGCCTAGGCATTCCATGAAGGAATATAGATAATAATATAATATAATCTTCACTAGCCAAACAAATAGGATGTAACAGGATGTCTGATGTCAACAGGAAACACCCATGTTGTCAAAGTGAGCAAATTGGGGGTTAATAATCTTGCCCTAGGATAAACGAAAGTGCCTAAAGCAGGGCTCGAACCCGGGACTTTCCGGATCACAGTGAAATGTATTAACCACTCGGCCAATGTCCCTTGCTGTGGATAGTTTAATATAATACACAAACATTCGATACCTTGAATAGAATTGAAACGTGTCCCGGATCACAGTGAAATGTATTAACCACTCGGCCAATGTCCCTTGCTGTGGATAGTTTAATATAATACACAAAAATTCGATACCTTGAATTGAAACGTGTCATTTTCGACTTAATCCATATTATAGATAAGCGAAAAGGTGTTGGTTTCATTTGGGATTGCGTTGGAATACTTCTCTGCGGTCACTTTTAGAGCAAATAATATAGAATCTTTTGTACTTTTACCAGCAACGAATTATAACTGCTCTTCCCTTATATCCACATCTTATCTAATCCTCGTATCAATTACTCTTTCCCATATCTTCATAGTGTGCATGCAGTTTTCACTTCAGCCGAAACTACAATATCTGACGACATTGGCAGTGGAAAGTGTTATAAAGTTGGTCATGTCACTATACCTTGCATTGTTATAAAGAGTATTTAAAAACTCTCTTAACAAACTATTTTGGATTAAATGATCATTTACTATTGATATGAGACAACCCTATTTGGCTAATATTTCCATTCGCACTGGTATGTTCGTAATTAATCAATTTTACAAGATTGTAACTTAATTTTAGTGACTTACTTGTCTGAAAAATGAATTGCCCTATAATCTGCATTCTTTTCTTTCTTTTCAACAAAAACATATTTGTCAACTGCGAAAATGGCATATGTGTTTGGTATCAAAATAACATTTGATTTAATCAACAAAAATCAAATACAAATCAAAACAAACAAAAGATAACATAAAACAAATCTGTAACATAACATAATTTTAAATCTTGCTTGATGAAAGACACTAGTAAAATTTTGTTGAATAAAAATGGTATGTCAGACGTGCTGGAGCAGGTAGCAAGCGGAGTAGTTTTGGCGTAGGGAGTAATTTTCTGGTGTGACACCGGCAAACTGCCACAATCTGATAATTCCTACAAATTTCTCTTCCAACACAACAGGTAATCAATCCATTTGTGTCTTTCTCACATCATTTGAAACCGTCACTCTGTACTCGTCTTTCTTTCTAAAATATGCATATATATATATATATATATATATATATATATATATATATATATATATATATATATATATATATATTATATATATATATATAAAATATTGCCAGATCCAGCCTTGTTGCAAATCTTACAATTCCTTCGCCTTCTTCATTTCTGCTGCCGCCATATCCATACATTCCCAACTATCACTCCTCTCCTATAATATTGCTTTCTCCAACGTGCCCATTCAAGCCCGCACCGTTGAAAACTCTTTCTGATTTGTCTAAAATTTCCATTTGTTCATCAAACTCCTTCCAAAATTCCTCCTTCTTGACTTCTTGTCAATCAGACAGACTATAAGCGTTTAAGATTACTGTTTTGTGTCCGGAACGTTAATCCGGTTGGAAGGTTGTGAGTTTGCCTTTTTTTTTAATGATTGAACGCCCTGCATTATCAATAGAGCAGTATAATTAGGTGCCCCAAACGTAAACAATAACAAGTTGCTAGTGATTTTCGTTAGGGGCCGGAAAAATTTACGCACAATATAGGTCTCCCAATTTTGTAGTTTGAGTTGTAGGCAATACACTTTCAGTATTGAATATATGTTTACATAAAATCTAACAGTTGCAGAAATAATAATATAAGACTAAATTATTCTGAAAATCAGGCTCCGAATAATTCTCGTTTTGTTCACACCAGCGCAATAATTTGCTCTGGTCTAAAAATAGATAGACTGTAACTTTTGATAAATTTTACCTTTTGTTCCATAAAATATCCATATCTAGACATTATTTGATGCATGATCGAGTATTTATGAATATGTGTTTCTTTTGCCACCTAACAGCCAAATTTTAAAGGTTATTTTTTTTCTATAATTTACATTGGAACTTGAGCTGTCAAGACAGGAACATGTGGTTTGCCATGTGCTTCTAGACCTTTGTTTACGTTTGGGGCACGTAATTATACTGCTCTATAAGTCGTAGAGCGACACACTACGTTCCATGAGGATAACGAAACGATTCGATACTTCCATAAAATAAATCCCCCAGAACAAAGGAAAGACAATGATTTGCACAAGCGATCAAACATGCGTTATCCGCTGAGACAGCTCGGACTTACTGTGACAAAACATTGGATCACTTTGATCAGAAAACTTCCACTTCAAATCAAATTGATTGATGAAATCGACTCCTATTAAATTTAATCCAAAAAAAATTCTTGAATCCGCGACTTAGCCACACGTTCTTAAACTTCTTAGACAAGTTGGGGGTTGTGAGTTATGATGCTGCTGCTGCAGCATAATAATAATAATAATAATAATAATAATAATAATAATAATAATAATAATAATAATAATAATAATAATAATAATAATAATATAATAATAATAATAATAATAATAATAATAATAATAAATAATAATAATAATAACAATAATAATAATAATAATAATAATGATAATGATGATGATGATAATGATGATTCAATGTTTATGTTCTAAATTATTCTGACAGACCAGGTTTGCAAAACTGGACCTCCACAAAAGTATTATAATTTAAGGATAATAAAAATAATAACTATAACAATATATAATGATACTACTACTACCACTACTACTACTACTACTACTACTACTACTACTACTACTACTACTACTACTACTACTACTACTACTACTACTACTACTACTACTACTACTACTACTACTACTACTACTACTACTACTACTACTACTACTACTACTACTACTACTACTACTACTACTACTACTACTGCTACTATTACTACGACTACTACTACTACTACTACTACTACTAATAATAATAATAATAATAATAATAATAATAATAATAATAATAAAACATTGCAATGGGAGCTGATCACCCACTTTAAAACTGCCCCGAGC
>NC_088361.1:116513311-116540811 GCF_034508935.2 Berghia stephanieae | reverse complement strand
AACATATGGTATAGGGCAAAATAGGATAAAATCCCTTGAATGCCCTTAATATTAATAGTAATGCTATAAGCTTTTTGTAGAACATTAATGGGATAGATTGTTATTTAAAGACAATTCAAAACGGAATAAGTTTTGGTCATTTTGGTCCTATCACTTTATTCCTAAACATTATTTAATGATAAGGATTTCATATTATAAGTATAAGCGTGCATTTGAATTTTCAAAAGGATTGAGTATCTTGAATGATTCTTCTGAGTGTTTAAACAGTGTTCTTATAACTTTAGAAAGGTAGATGTTATTTTGCGCCTGACATTATTCTCAATGATTCTATTTAGACCAACGTCTACAAATATGTGGGTCTGACAACCCAAATTGTAATGGGCTCAATGTTGTAAGGGAAATACTCTCAAGCCAATGAAAAATGTTTTCCATTGTAACAATGTTCAATCAAGGCTAAGGCCATCATTATTGTCTTCGGTTATCAGACCTGCTAGAATGTCAAAACACAAGGGGGCGCCATGCGCATGCATGTTATAATGGAAAACATTTCGCATTGGTTTGAGAGTATTTCCCTTACAACATTGAGCCCATAACAATTTGGGTTATGCGCAACGATTCCAATACTTCACTCTCCTCTTATAACATTGTCAAGCAACGGTAATTTTGTTGTCAAAGCATTGTCAAGCAACGGTGAGTTTGTTGTCAAAGCATTGTCAAGCAACGGTGAGTTTGTTGTCATAACAATGTCAAACAACGGTTAGTTTGTTGTGTTTTCAAAGAGAGATTTAAGGTACTTTTCACACATCATAATAAGTCCAGTGACAGATAAAATTTTAAACGTTTGTTTGAAAATGGCGCCTTTAAAAAGTCGACTTGGGTTTCAAATGGAAATTTTGGTTAAATGAGTATCGTGCCGTAAAGCATAGTGAGTATGTATAACCTGTTAACTAGTGTAGACTAGTGAAAGACGCGTATTTAAAAATTTGGTCAGCGAAGTCGTCCTTCAACTATCGATCATTTAAATGACCATTTAAATCAATCGATATCTGAAGGACGTTTTAAAAGAAAGTCTTATCATTTAAGAAATACTTACATTTCGAATTCTCGACATTTTAGCCTTTCTGGCGACGTGTGATTATTCATGGGTCTGATAACCCACATGGTTATAGACTCATTGTTGTTCATATAATGGAATTAGTCTCGAACCGACGGACATTATTTACCATTGCAACAATGTTAAATCAAGCCCAAAATTGCGTTCGGTTATCAGACCTGCTATTATGTGCACCTCGCTTTCAGGATAATTGCGTAACTCACTCAATCCTGGAGATTTTTGCTACTTTTCAAAATTTGAAAAAAAATGTATTAATATTCTTTGCCAATATTTATTTAATTTATTAACATTTGATATTTCTTTTATATCTTACCGAATTGTGTTGTGATACAGAATTATAATTTCCACACAAGGATCAATAGAGTATATCTTATCTTATTTTATTGTTTTTTAGCAATCAAGGCATACCGATAGCTTAGTCAGTAGCACACTTAACTCAAGTAAAAGGGTCGCATCGGTCACATGTTGTTGGGGATCTTTTTACGCCTTGTTTGAGTTTTTATTTAGTCCAATGTCTATAGATATGCACAAAGCGCTTTACTAATTAAATTGTTTCAAATACATGTACATGGTGTCCCCCAAAAAAATGTATACACATGACAAATAATTGAATTGTAAGCGTTGAATTTAATCAATTTTAATTATTTTATAACTTATATAAGTGTAAATATATATATATATTATATATATATATATATAATATATATAATATATATATATTATATATATAATATATATTTTATATAATAATATATATCCTTTCTTTAAAAAATATAGCATTGTGGAGAACATTGTGCTTATTTGAGTCAATAAAAAAATTGATACGGCGCACAACTCTACTGAAAGATTTGAAAATTAGAAATGTATTTTTTACAGATAGATAAACAGATAACTTGATTTCCTTTTATAATTTAAAGTCAGTTTGAAAGTTCGTTGAGTCAAACAGATAATATCATAAAATATGTACCGACGACACTTGGCTCCCAAAATCAACTAATTTTGACACTGTAAAAAGTTGTCAATTTGCGTCATCTATTTATGACATCAAGTATTATTATTACTTCCGTTGTGTTGTTGATTTAGCGGTGATCAGTTTTGTTATGATATGTTTGTGTGTGTATGTGTGTGTATGTTTGTGTGTGTGTTGTGTGTGGTGTATACATGTGTGTGTGTGTGTGTGTTGGCATTTTTCAGCAAATCGTGGCATTCATAGTGATATTATTCACTTGATCACATGAAGGTATTTCAGTCGCCATTTTGATTCTTTTTTTACTATTAGGGTTAGCTGGGGAGGTTAGTCATAAGTGTTATTAAAAGTGCTAGGGTGTTTGTTTTTCCATAAGTTAAGTAAAGGGTAGACATTCCGAAAGCTCCTACATCCCCAGTATTCTTTAAATTTGTATTTTCACCGTTGATATTTTGTCAGGCATTTATTTATTCAGTTTGTCATATAGACGTATTTTAAAAACTCTAGAACAAACCTTGATACATTTGTGAAAGTTTGAAATGTCCTAATTTGACCATTGTTTTGATTTTCGGCCGCCATTGTGATTTGTTAAGTATTGAAAGATAGTGCAAAGCAGTCCGAGAGCTGTTTTTTTTTCTATTAGGGTTAGCTCGAGAGGTTAGTCATAAGTGTTATTAAAGGTGCTAGGGTGTTTGTTTTTCTATAAGTTAAGTAAAGGGGAGACATTTCGAACGCTCCTACATCCCCAGTATTCTTTAAATTTGTATTTTCACCTTTGATCTTTTGTCAGCACGGTGGTAGAACAGCACATTCAACGTTCAAAATTCAAATTCCAATAACGGATAACAGCACCTGTAGCATCAGTCGCCAATCAGACACAGCTAAGTTACTGAAGAGTAGTTCTCTCATAATTTGGGATGAAGCACCAATGATGGACAGGCGTGTGTTTGAATGTGTGAGCAGGACATTTTGTGACGTAACAGGCAGTTCAAAACCTTTTGGGGGCAAAGTGGTTGTACTTGGATGGGATTTTCGGCAAATTCTACCTGTTGTTAACAAAGAAAGTGAAGCCGATATATTAAGTGTCACACTTAACAAGTCAATTATTTGGAATGTTGTCACCATTTTTCACATGAACAAGAACATGAGGGTTACTGATGACAATAACTGTTTTGCAAATTGGCTTCTCCGCATCGGAAATGGTACAGAACCGGTTTTCAGCGAAATAGGAAAGTATTCTGTTAAATTACCTACAGCGCTATGCCTTCCTGAAAATGACCCAGAATGCTTGATAAATGCTGTATACAATGATTTGAATCTGAACTTTGCGGATGAACGTTATCTATCAGAGAGAGCAATTTTGACTACAACCCATGAAAATGTTGACAAAATAAATGCAGCCGTTCTGTCCAGGTTGACCTCATCAACTGAACAAATTTACCGCAGTGCTGATTCCATTCAAAGTGACTCTGACATCAACTTATACCCGATTGAATTCTTGAACGAACTTACACCTCCCGGACTTCCTCCACATGCATTACATTTGAAAGCGAACACGTCAGTCATGCTGCTTAGAAACATAAATCCTAAATCAGGCCTCCTAAATGGCACCCGTTTGTTAATAATTAAATTAGGTTCAAAAGTATTAGAAGCCAAGATAATTACCGGTAGTAGAGCTAGCGACATAGTGTTTATCCCTAGAATCAATCTGACGACAACAACTGATTTAGGCTTACCATTTATTATAAATAGAAGACAGTTTCCGGTAAAATTGTCATATGCAATGACAATTAACAAGTCTCAGGGGTAGACATTAAGCAAGGTGGGGATTTTCTTACCACAACCGGTATTCACACACGGACAACTGTATGTTGCTGTGTCACGGGTCAGATGCTATAGTGGCTTACACTTCATGTTGGACGACACAGAAAAATCAACCGAAGATATACCAAATTACACAGACAACGTTGTTTACCAATCTGCCCTCATTAAATGATGGTGGGTAGGCTACAGTATCGAATGAAAATAGTTCTTTCCCCGCGAAATTGCGGGCTTTTTACTAGTATATATATATATATATATATATATATATATATATATATATATATATATATATTATATATATGTATGTATGTATGTATGTATCATTTTATTGGGGGGGGGGGTATTTCATTTTAACTACATTTAAAAATAATAATTGCATTTTATTAAATACCATATTTACAATTATTTTGACGTGTATACATTTTTTGGGAAACCTCTTCCTTTATATAATATGTGGTCGTGTGCGATAATTTGGTCTAGTGGAATGACACTCGCTTTCGGACCTGAAGGTCCTGGGTTCGAGCCTCGCTCGGCGCATAGTTGAGCCCTTGGAAAAGGCTCTTTACTTACTTTCTCTCATCGTATTCAGGTGTAGAATGAGTACCTGACCGTTAACAGCGTTGTCTCTGTCCGAAAAAATTGTAATATCGCCTAACAGGCGTCATGTCCCGTCCTTCATGTTAAGTGTTGGCCAGGGACTCTTTGTAAAGCGATTTGATCACATTTAGTGGATATTGCACTATACAAAAGCTCTTTTTTTATATATAGCTGGATCCGTCAGACCAGGCGGAAAGTTATGCAATAGACTATTATCATATCTTAAGGGGAGCATGTAGTTTTCATGTCCATTCAAAGCCACAATCTGGAATATAGTCGAGCTTTATTATTATTATTATTATTATTATTATTCTTATTATTATTATTACTATTATTATTATTATTATTATTATTATTATTATTATTTATTATTATTTTATTATTATATTATTATATATTATATATTATTATTAATTTCCAAGTACATCTATACATCATAATTATACAGTGGAACTCGGGAGTAACGAGATCGAGGGGTCCGGCCATAAAAACTTTCTATTTCCGAGTTACATGAATCTATGTTTATGATAGTATATTAAACATCCATTTTTAAAAATTATATATATATATATATATATATATATATATATATATATATATATATATATATATATATATATATATATAAGATATATATATATATATCATAGATTGATGTTAGCAATAAAACTATTATTAAATAGCACGGTTCTTAAATACTTTGGATTTTTTATTTATTTTGACAGTAAACGCACTGAAGCGCTTGTATTCAATTGTCCAATAAGACGAGCTGTCACCGACACCATGTCTAGATCTATATTCGACCTTCCTACTCCATGTTTCCTCATTGACAAGGATCGTCTGCAGAAAAACGCCGACAGGATGATAAGCATATGCAAGGATTTGAATGTGTCTCTACGTCCGAACACCAAGACACATAAAACTATGTAAGTAGTTTAGTAAAAAAAAATATGTCAAGTCTTACAACATACATTTTATTATATTCACGGTTCTTAAATAAATATATTATGGTCAAAATTGAAATACACAACATCAATTTTTTTTTTAAGTAAAAGATAATTCCTATAAATAATAAAAATGCATTTTGGGTGTATACATAGTGTTCTCCTTCAGGTTGGGAATTAAATATATATATATATATATATATATATATATATATATATATATATATATATATATATATATATATATATATATATATATATATATATATATATATATAAATATTTTTTGTTCGCGATCATGCATTGTCGATCAGCAGATAATAATATATTAGGAAGGCCCCATGAACAATTTGTGCTATCAATACGACTTTTCCCTTCTCAGTGAAATCGCTGAAATGTCAACAGGAGGAACCAAGCGATGCATTGAAGTGTCCACCCTTGTCGAGGCGGAGATGTACGCAGACGCTGGCTTTGACGATATTCTCTACGCTTACCCCATAACTAATGAAAAGATTGACAGGTTATATATCACAAATGACCTATTAAGTTAAATATTGTTAGTTGTTTTTACCCGTTAATGACATTTTATTTTTAATATGTAAAAAGAATAGACAACAATGTGCATTATATAGTCATGAAATCATAGGTAATATATCATGCGTGGTCAGAGCACATGAGTTGGACCATTTTACAAGAATCCTACAATATATAACTATGTCATGCTGAATGTTACATATTATAAAACTTGCGACAATGCACCAAAGGTGGACTGTAAGTTAAGGAAGAACCAAGCGAATGATATGATAAAATGTCCTGTTTTGTTTGGGTGACTCAATGAATTCGTATGATGATGTTTTTAGGCGTGCCGTGAGTGGTCGACCACGGGCGTACAAGTGTTCGAATTCACATTTCGAAACATCTCTCAGTATTTTTATGCATTTTGATATTGATGTAAACAGTTGTGGAAAAAATTTACAAGTCATTTCGAGACGTCTACGTCCCCACCGACGCTGTCCACCAAGATGTGATTTGTGTAGCTTAGTCTGTTTGACCTGGCAAAAAGTACTCGCAATACCTCCAACCCAATAAGTAGCAAACAGTTGGATGTTTAACGTTCAGTTGATGCGATAAATTTCAACTTCGAGGGTCTTATAGCTCTAATGTACAACTTTTCTTGTAATTTCACCTACCGGTTAAAAAAAAGATAAAGCTTATTCGTATATCAACCAGATGTGTGGAGCTAATGGGCAGACTGTCCGAGTTCCACGTCATGGTTTGTGATTTGTCCGGGGTGGAATGTCTGAAGGCAAACATGGACAAACTGCCTGCAGGGAAGACTTGGTCCGTGGCTCTTGAACTTGACCTAGGATTTGGGAGAAGTAAGTCCCTGCTATGGAGATAGTTTGAACATCTTAAATGTCTCAATAATATAGTAAATTGCTTTCGTTGATGATGACAATGATGATGATGATGATTATGATGATGATGATGATGATGATGATGATGATGATGATGATGATGATGATGATGATGATGATGATGATGATGGTGATATACAGAATAAAAGCTTCCTTAATTTTGATTCTAACAAAGTATAAATTATAACTGGAACACAGGCAAAACACGCTTTGAATTGTTTGAATGGAGGGCGTTACATTAAATGCACGACTCTAAATTAAATATGTTCGAGTAATTGAGACATGAATGTCACCCCTTTCTTACAGCTGGATTCAATCCCGATTCCAATGATTTCGTCAAAGCATACCGGGAGATCGTTAAGACTATGACGCTTTTGAGCCTGTACTACTTTAGCGGAGACGCATACATCATTCGAAAACGGAGTGAACGGATGCAAAGAGAACATGATGTAGTACATTCTTTGATAGCTTGTCAAAACAAGTAAGTTCTCTCTCTCTCTCTCTCTCTCTCTCTCTCTCTCTCTCTCTCTCTCTCTCTCTCTCTCTCTCTCCCTCTTCTCTCTCTCTCTCCCTCTCTCTAGATATATATATATATATAATATAATATATATATATATATATATCAACCCCTCTCTCTCTCTCTCTCTCTCTCTCTCTCTCTCTCTCTCTCTCTCTCTCTCTCTCTCTCTCTCTCTCTCACGTGGGAACGTGTTCCATAATGGAACAATTTTGTTTTACTTTTACCAATAAGTCCATCCCATTACTCACATGAACAAAATCTGTTGTTTTGCTTGAATAATCGGTTTATCCCATTTCATTCTCATAAAAGAGAATGCAAGAAACCACGGCGAGTCGGAACTCATTGTTGAGAGACCTTTACGATTACTCTTCAACAGTTGTAACGTCGCTTCCTTCCTAATGACGCATGGTAACTTAGTAACACTGGCTCTAAACTATCGGAACAATGGCGGACGCCCGTATGAAATATTTCTCCGGCCAGCATAAAAGCGTATCCAGAGGAAAAAACTCCATAAATTTGATCATGTTTTGACTTTTACACATTCTGATCACAAGGCATATGAAAAGTTCTAGCCAGCATGAAGAATAAAAAGTAATGATTTTCTTTGTTTAGAACCAAGATGGCCGCCGTTGCCGGGCGGTGTGACATCAGACTACTGAATCCAATTCTCAATCGTACTCTCTTGCCAAATGTCACGAAACACACACAATGCATTTTTTTGAAAGTCTGAAATCATAGCTATTAAATTAGTACCTCATTTTACTCGCGTGATTACGAACACTCTCTATTATTGTCCTTATTTTTTATATATTTTTTTCATTCCATTCTCACAATTTTATTCTATTTGATTTTGTTGTTGTTGTTGTTTTTACCGCAGAATTTTGTCAGAGTTTCCGAACGTCAAATTTATTTTAGGGAATGGTTCCACTCCCACCTGTTCCGAAAAAATGGACATACATCGTTGCTTAGTAGGCGAATTTCATCCAGGGAGTTATGTCTTCAATGGTGAGTGCTATTTTTTATCGTCGACGGGGTTTTAAAATCGTTCGTTGACCATCTTGTATTAAAAACCTGTGCTAAGCGTGCTAATGTCTCAGCTTGATCATGTCCTACTCATCCCATGCATCATCATCATCATCATTGCCTTTTTCACCCTGGGTCAGGGTATAGGCCACAGACAAACAGTTTCCATCCTTCTCTATCCCGAGCTAACTTTTTTATCTCGTTCCATGTCTTATCACGTCTCTGTATATCAGCTTCTTTAATTTTTCTCCACTTTCCTCGTGGCCTTCCCCTTGATCTTCTGCCCTGAGGGTTCCAGTTCAGTACTTTCTTTGTTATAGTGAAGTCATTCTTTCTAAGGGTGTGTCCAATCCACATCAATCGTCTTCTTCCTATTTCCTCTCCCACGGGTTTCCGTTGTGTTCTTTTCCATACTTCTTCATTTTTAATTCTATCCATCCGCATGCAGATTACGAACAATACCTTGCACAGACTTGTCGTCAGAGTGACATAGTATGTCGCGTCATGACCAAAGTCATCGCACACAAAGAGGAGAAAGGCATGTTGATCGTGGACTGCGGGTCCTTGGGTTTAGGCCACGCAGGAATCAAACAGCGTCCAGATGATTTCTGTATCGTGGAAGGGGAGACTAACCTCAAGTAAGCTAATATACAATACAAAATTATTCCTGTATTTCGTCAATAAATGAAGCATTGCCTTCTAGGCCTCTCAGAATCTTTGCATTGACTTGAAATAGTGATGGTAATGGCTGTTATAGTAGTGATGATGATGATGATGATGATGATGATGATGATATTTATTCAATTTTCATATTCCTTTTCTGAAACTAAAGCGAGGCGTTTTGCATCTTTTACCAACCCAGGACATATCGCAAAATAAACATATCATTTTAAAGTGGAAAAGTCACCTGTGAAACAAAACAAAAATGTAGTTATGTACATCGAATTTTGTTCTAAATGTTTGACTTATCTTATCTTTTTCTTACAGAGTAGTCGGACTTTGTCAGGAGATGGGCATGATCCAAGCTAAGGAGGGAGACTTGGACTGCAAGAAGTATCCAGTCGGAACCATTTTGTTTATTTATCCATACCAGGTATACATGCAGGACATCCATCTAGATTCCTTCTTGTGCGGCTATGTGGTCTTGTGGTGTGACACTCGCCTTCGGCCTGGGTTCGAGACTTGAGCAGCGCACAGTTGAGTCCTTGGAAAATGCTCTTTACTCGCATTCTCTCAAAGTACTCCGGCGTAAAATGAATACCGGGCCGTTAACAGCTATATATATAAATCGACACTCTTTCGGATCCGGCGGGGATGACTGTATCACGATTCCACTGTACTATAATTTTCTTTCTTTCTTTCTATTTTTTTTTTTTGGGGGGGGGGTTTGTTTGTTGTTTTTTTTTTTTTTTTTTTTGTTGTTCTTTTTGTGTTTTTTTTTTTTTTTGTTGTTGTTGGTTTGTTTTATTTGGGTTTTTTTAAATATATAATTCAACATCGACAGCAATACTCACAGTCTAAATGAGACGGTCCGTGTGAGAGAAAATAAATAATAAATCTCACTCTTTTCTGTTTCAGGCTGCAGCGACAGCCGCTTTCTACCCCAAGTTTCATGTTCACTCAGAGGAGGCCGTGGTGGACATTTGGAGGCCTTGTAAGGGCTGGTAATGTACAGTACAAGGGGCCTGCTGATACTCGTGAAGGACGACAACCAGAATAATCAATATGAAATAATAAGGGAATTCTGACATTTACACATTTTACCATTATTGTCTCACCCATCGTTCATGTGTACAATTGACAATATGTCCATATTTGCAAGAACTGTTTCATCGAATTTACACACACGGTGATATTGATATTCATTGGATATGGCGGGCAGTAATGGATCCATGAACAATTAATGCACTTTACATTAGCACCAATGTAATTTAATTTCATTATGATTGAGCAATAGCATCAAAAATTACTGGGCAAGCAAAGAAAGCGGAGTTGGTGAAGAAAACAGAAATGGAGATAGAGGGACGGAAGAAGGCAAAGCAAATGATCGACAAGAAGGTCGAGGACTCCAACTCCCAACCAAATTAATTTTTGTAGTTTTGTCAATAAGGATTAGCAAAATGACATTCCAAGTTGAGTTTTTAGTTTTAGCAGTTGTCTACGTTACCGTGATATCAGCTTTTAAAAATGACAGGACGGTAACAACTTAAAGGACGATCAAGATATCTATTTCGGTTGTAAGAGTAAGAGTTTTACGGGATTTACGACGTACGCGGCAGTTTTATGCGATTTTTCAGCGCCAGTGAAAATGAAAAGTTGGAAAAGTAAAAAAAGAAAGAAAAAAAATTGTCATTTTTCTGCACTTACAATACAGGCACCAAAGAGAAAGTAAGATAAAGGGTATTATATGTAGAACATGGTGCAGTGGAACTTTATTATGACAGTGAGGCGAAGGTGGGACCAGCCTAAAATCCGTTAAAACCGAAGTCCGAGTGTAACCGTATTTCAAGGGAAACCATCCAAAATAGCATAAATCGCCATTTTTTATCATTTGTGGCGTCCCTTGGTATGAAAATCCACAAACAGGAAGACGCTTGAATGGTATATCGTCCATACCTCATCTAAACAGAATAATTCACGTTGTTTTATTATTATATTTTTAAAGTTCTTACGGCGCTTGAAACACATTTAGGTCTTATCAGCGCCAGTAAAAAGAAAGAAAATGGGATAGTAAAAAAAATCCGGGTACAATAAAAAAGCCAAAGAAAAAGTAAGGCAAAGGGGAGTGGCACATGGAAGATTCCATCATTATAATCATTATGAATCGTTTGAGATCACCTAATGGACCTAAAAGTCTCATCCAGGCATAAGCACAATGCCATTAAGAGGAACATATTATGTTTACAAATCGTTATATTATTCAATACAAACGCATCAGTACATAACAGAGAGATGATTAACAAGGGAAGAAAAAATTGCCTTTAAAAGATACCTAATGTAACAATGGTAAGTAGCCTAATTAATTCCTGCGCAACTCAGTTTTCTGCCATTGCTCACTTTGCTGTTTGCTCTATTCATTTTGATTTTTCCCGCTACGAAGAGTTTAAGTTTCAGTCAATTTTTATAGAGCTCATTTACATGTCTAATTGTAGTAATATCGCTTAGCAGGCGTCATGTCTCGTTCTAAATGTTACGTGTTGCTGTTGACTAGGGACCCCTTGTAAAGCGCTTTGAGCACATTTAGTGGATATTGATCATTATGAAAGCTCAAGTTTTTATTATCATTATTATGGAAGGAAAGAAGGACAAAACCAAGTGATCCCATTCCAAGGCAAAGACAGTGACTTCCCTCCCCATGATGAGGTCAGGAACTTCACCCAGAATTCACATCAACATGGAGAGATGATTTATATCTAAAGTCTAAAGTGTTACCTATATAGGGAATAGAAATACATAGACTGACTTACTGACCTTTCGCATCCTAATCATCTGATTGGGGCACCTCGGTTGTTTCTTGTGCGGCTATGTGGTCTTGTGGTATGACACTCGCCTTTGGATCAGAAGGTCCTGGGTTAGAGCCTCACTTGGCGCATAATTGAGCTCTTGGAGAAGGCTCTTTACTCACTCTCTCGCTGTACCCAGGTGTAAAATGAGTACCTGACAGTACTCGCTGGATTCTAGCACTAGCACCCCGAATTCCAGCACGCTGAAGCTGGGTGATCACTTTATTCTATATAAATAAGTCGTTATGACTACACATTAGGTAGGTATTACAGCAAGCTCTGTTTTTTTATAATAACCCCCACCCCTGATTGGTTCTATATAACACTAACACCCAGTGCTAAAATTGGTTTAGGTTACAAAACGTCTAGACATTGTCAACACAAGACAAGAAGAGAAAGACATTAATTAAGAAAGAGACAGAAGTAGCAAAAGGTTGCTCATGTGACGTTCGCCACAAAAATACTCAACTCTAATAATGTGTACTAAGATTTGGAAAGACATCGGTGGTACTGGGTTAAATAATGAAAAGTAAACCAAAGATTGAGGATCTAGCATCAAGATTATAATAATTATATTAAATTTAACGATCAAGAAAGTGTGGACAAAGTTGATAATATGTCCATACTTTTTAAACCTTTGGGAAACTAAGCCTGCTATTCTATTGGAACTAAATTGCCAGGTTTTTTGGTTTATCTTACATATTTAACTGATGGAAACCCTTAGTTTTCCCAAATACATGTACTTGTTTATTTGTAATTTTATTGTGGTCATGAGTGATAAGAACATCGACTTAAGTGGAGTTTTTTTTTTTTTTACTAATGTTATATATAGAAAGAAGGGAGAGGAACCAAGAAAAAAAATCGACTTGGGTAAAAATCGACTTAGGCAACGTCGACGTATCCAGAGGGCGCTGTAACTTATTATTGGAGTATTTTTGTGGTGATTGACACAAAAACGATATTTTGGTACGCCCCAAATACATTTAGTGGTAGTGGCTATTAGTGGTGGGGTTGGGATGGGTGGAAAGCTGAGGAAAGAAATACACTTGAATTTAAGCACTACATTGCTGTATTCTGATGTAAACAGTAAAGGGGGTCGAAGGGATGGTGCTGGTTGGGGGTATAGGCATGGATGGAAGTCACAGTCGCGCCATCTTGTGCATACTTTTACTTAGGGAGATAACACAAAATGTGACTTTTCTTCAGTATTGCCTCCCTTCAAATATTGTAGAAGTGGATATAATAGGACTCGACTAAAGAGGGGTTTTTTCTGCTTGTCCGACTATCCCCATTGTATCTGAGTTCCACCTCGGTTTTGAGTCTCGAAAGTACTTGAAAACATTATGTAGAAATCAGAATATCAATGTCCAAAAGAAAATAACAATAAATAAAAAAAAAAGGATACTTTGGTAATTAATGCATGTATTCAAACACAAATTTTATTCATTTTCAAAGATCGAATGTTGAAATGCTTACATAGCCAAATAGGTTATACAAGATCAAACTATTGGTAACAGTATCTGATCTTTATCATAGATGTGCTATAACAAGAATATTTAATGTTCAACATATTGAAGACTGGAAATATGAATACTGATGTGATGAGCGATGATGACCTGTAGTTAAGAGAGTCGTGATCAATTTTGATTCTGTCAAAGTCTCTTTTAAAACAAAGACAAATTTTTTTTTAATTTTAGGAGATTTATTTTGTTGGGTTTCTTCGAATAGTTAATCAAACAAATTCATAAATGTATGAAAACTGGAGTTGAAGTTATTGGTGACACCTATTTGATATTGACTGCTGAGATTAATGAGTTTGGCATGCTGCAATATTATGATTTAGGCCTACATGGTCATTATAAATGTTATCCATCAAATTGACCACACGATTATTTTTTTTAAAAATAGGATAAACAAGAACAATGATGAAATAATAATAATAATAATAATAATAATAATAATAATAATAATAAAAATAATAATAATAATAACAATAATAATAATAATAATAAATAATAATAATAATAATAACAATAATAATAATCTATCTATCTAATGGAGCTAGGATCAAGTGACCACAAACCAAAAAACGCTAAAAGGACATTTTACAGAATATGGGAAAATCCTAACAAGTATTGAAGATACTTTAAAAGGTGTGCATAGGTATATTTGAATATTTGGCACTACTGAAGTGGCAAATTTTATTTCATATTTTCAGTGACAATATTTTTGAAAAAAAAGAAAAGAAAAGGTGAGCTCCTAATTTTTATGCCAACAATGAGAACATTTTTACCAGAACTGTGTTAGTGTTTGGCAGTGTAAAATAAAAATAAATAAAATTCCCTTATTCATCGCTATGTGAAAATTTGTCTTAAGGGTCTATCAAAGGAAGACTGGAATAACCCAGTCGTCAGCCGCAGTGCAGCACCGCAAAGTGAGCTAGGACAAGGAGGTAACTTGCTCAAGGCCACACAGCGCAGGTAATCGAACTCTGCACCTTTGGTTACGAAGCAAAGACCCTACTGCTGAGCTGTGATGTCCCATATACTACATGATACTCAAATTTTGTATACTCGTTGACTAGACATCTGACCATTGCTCGTAATAACAATATTGATAATAATATGTAATAATAATAATAATAATAATAATAATAATAATAATAATAAGTATTTTTTTTTTTAATTAACAACAACAGCAAATCTTACAGGATTAAAACTTGAACAATGTAAACTTTCGTGCATCCGACTGTTAAATGGTGTTTTATAACTATTGTATCTATCAAAGTCCACACATTTTCTTTTACCCCTAATAATCCCTTATTAAATTTCGGAAATAAAAAACGATTTAACTGACCAATCAAATGAGGTGTGATGACAACATTATGTACAAAATATGATATTTACATTGGAAGGGAGAAAAAATTAAACTTGGCAGCACTAACGTCTATATTTTTTAAAAATAAAAAGAAAGAGAAAAAGATGGTGACCACAAATTAAAAGCATAACTGAGGATGACATGGTTTATTTTAAGGGAACAGAGGAATTCTTTTTTTTTTAATTGGAAGAAATCGATTTACCATAACCACAGATTACTTGTACTCTATTATTAAGAATAAAATGTCATGAATCAAAAGAAGCAGGAAATCCATCCAGTGGAACATTCCAGTCAATTTGCTGCTGCTGCCCCTCCTGCAGCACCACCTTCATCTCCCCCTCCACTCTTTTTTAACTGTTTCTCACGCATTATCTCAGCATCTCTGGGGAAAAAAAACAAACAATGAGAGTGTAAGCAATATGGATGGATGTAAATGACAAGGATAAACAACCATTTATTTAATAATATGAAAAATTTAAAAGAATATATAATACATTTATATATATATATATATTATATATATATATATATATATATATATATATATATATATATATATATATATATATAGTAGAATTACTTAAACTGAAATTTTGGGGACCTTCTAAACCATTTCGGTTTAAAGACATTTTGGTTTAAAGCAAGTTCCCGTTTTGCAATGTTTTTCAAGGGTAGTAACTATTTAAAGAATTTGCTCATTTAATCGCATCATGGGTTTCCCGTTAAATGGAGTTGTTGAATAAATGCCGTCTTCGTAACCATTAACATTTTTTTTTTTCTTTGGGTGTGTTTTAAAAATATTTTTGGGGGTTTTCGTTTTCAAATCAAAATTGTTGAGAGAGTTGAGTTCGGGATGCCGTGTATTTTACATTATATCTCCGTCTTGATCAACTTTTTTTTCATCGACTTCACGTAGTATTTTGATTTTGAACTCCAAAGTGTAAGCACAGTGCTTTCTTTTAGACATCTTTTAGTAAAATGCAAAGCTAAAATAAGATCGAAAGTTCTTGTGCGATAATTGATAATGAATGATGCGCAGCTACTCAGAGGTGAAGTGAAGTAGAAATGAAAAGTGAAAAGGCGTGTAAGTGCTAAGCTGTCTACTACACATCTCTCTTTTGTTGAAAAGCCATTAGGTTCAAAGGCCTAATTACATCGACCCCCCCCCCCCCCTCACACACACACACATTAAAACAAAGTGGAAATGAAGTGGCATGTCAATTGTCGTGTTGAAAATCCAGTCAGTTCCAAAGCATCAACACACGAGCGAGAATATCTCGCTTGTGTGATTCTACACCCCAACTCCCGCTCTTTCCTCATTTTTCGCCTGCCAGTCACCCGCTGTCTTCCTTTTCCAGTCTGTGCGATTGTGGTGTTGGCCAAGCCCAAGTGCAGTGATCAGTGACATCTATAGAGTATATGAAGTCCTAGGCAGTGATTGAAGTGTTTACCTAACCCCCACCTCCCACCACTCTCATCTTATACTTACGCTCTTTGTTTAATATCGCCGGGCATTATTAGCCTATTTGTGGCCTCTTTCCCGAATTTTTGAAGAAAAATAGAGAGAGAAAAAGGGAAGGTGCTCTCAAGTTGTTTCGGTTTAAAGAAAGTCCTGCTTAGAAGTATTTCGGTTCATCGTAAGAATTAGTACAAAGATAAAGAAGAAACTAGTACAATTTATTAAATTCTTTGCGGTTTACGGTATTTTTCGGTTTAGCTTCTTTCGGTTTAAAGTAATTTTACTGTATATACCGGTATATATACAGACTTGCCAAGCATTACGATTTTATCGGAATTTTATGATATTGAGACCGCCATTACGTGATTACGACTTTACCTAAGCAATTACGAAATTTCTTTTAATTACGAAATTTTTGTTTTAAATTTTCTTTTGTCTGTTTTTTTAAATACTCAGATATTGACATAAATTTTACGGGAAGACAGTTATATCAACATTGCAGTATATCCATATCAGCAATAATTTATCTCAAAAATAAAGAAAGCAGAAGTAAAAAAATCTATTTATGATTAGTTATCCTGCAGTGAGGTAAAACAATAAAAATGCAGATATCCCGCTGAGGTAAAGAAGCAGCCAAGAAAAATGCAAGATTATTGTCCAATGCCATCCCGTGAATCGTCATTGATCAGAACCTTTAGGTCAGCAATGAAGTCTAGTTCCGGCTGGTACCAGCATTTCTTGCTTAGACCTGGAAATGAGCTCTATAAAAATTGACTGAAACTCTTCGACAAACTGAAGATTCAATTATTTTTTTTAAAATAAGGGCATCATTGGAGAGGAGAGTGATAAATACAATACATTAAAATAGTGGGTGTTATTTCTTACTGGAAGTATGACTGCCATAATTTGATGTAGAAGGAATGCTAAATAAGCATGTCATTCAGATAGGTAAAGATGACTTCATCAAAGTCATATTCCTGCCTCTGGAATTTTTTTGACATCGTCAGAAAAATAATCACCATTATCATCTTTAACTTCTAGCCATGACCAATTGAATTTATTCCTCACATCTTTATCGATGCTCGACAAGTCTGAATTGCGATCCACGAACAGCTCAGCCATTGTGAGAACATAAGAATAATGTAGCAATGAGCAAACTTGATTTTCAATCATGAGCAAACTTGATTTTCAATCAGTAAATGACAGAAAAAAAAACTTAAATAAATGTGACTTCTGGCCAATACACTGAATTATTAAGTAGAAGTGAATTATCAAGGAGAAACTTCGGCAGGCGTAGAGGAAAAATTCAAAGAATCGAAATGAAGGTAACGCCACAAAACAGCAAGCTCGCTTGGCTTGAGCAAAGCAATGGCAGAAAACGTCCTGATTTGCACGGGAATTAATTAGGCTACTTACCATTGTTCCCAGGTACTCAATCAGTGAAGAAACGGTCAACCAGTTTGTTTACAACGTGAGGCAATCGAAATGTGCTTGTAGCAATCTATCCTAATCTAACTTTCGATTTAAAGTTGACTCCATCATCTACTAGAGATGTTACTTCCGGCATTCGCATTTTACTTTTTTTTATACTTTTAAAACCCAGCTTGTAAATGTGATCAATTTTGGCTTAGATGAAACAGTGAAATTTATCGCTCGGCGGCTCAGTTAAAATTGGCTACCGTTGGGATCATGACAGGTTGGAAAGTGAAAAAATAATTTAACGAAGGCTGTGTGAAATTACACTGGGATGTGTTCAGTCACGCCAATTCTAAAAAGCGCCGCTTAGTCTTGGCAATAAATCCATCGTTAATATAAACGGCTCCCATGAGCTATGCGTAGCATTATGGAACACTCCTAATTACTTTACAGTCATTCGACTACGATTTGTGAATTCTTTCTTTCTTCACTTCATTCTTTCTTTCCTTTTTTTTTAATATTTGAATTTGACAAATTGACTGATTTCAGTTAATTGACTGAGAATTTACAGGTCTACTTGCTACCAATATCGGTACTGGACATTTCCGACATCACATGGACATGGCTTTCAATACATAGGCTAATGAGAAACACACACCATGATCACCCACTATGTGCAGGAATGTCTACCTGTCTTAGCAAGCAGCCCTGGCCAATCCCATGGTGATGGTAAATGAGACTGAGAACCTGTTATCTCTCCGCTTTCCCTATTTCTTTTATGTGCAGTACAGATACTTAGCTTCTCAGTCTCGAGAAAATACTGCCAAGGTTAGTACCAATAATACTGGTACTCAGTTTCAATACTGACAGACACTAATTCAGCCTTAGTTGATGCCATTAATTACCGAAATGACGAGAATTCCCACACCATCGAGACCAATGTCTGGTCATGCCATTATAGCAGCTATCAAAAATTGCACATTAACATCCTAAAGATGTTTCCTTATTTGACTTCAGTGAGAGTGCTGAGGTCGTAAACATTATTACTGGCCTTCAAAAACACTTACTTTTTTAAAAGTCAAACTAAGTGAAAAGTCAAATTTCAAAATCAGCCTTTTTTAAGACCCACAAAATCACCCAGACTGACTTCACTTGTTATCTTGCATTTTCCATTATTTCCCTTTCAATTGTGGAAGGACTAATATATATCGGCATGACACTTATATCGACATTTTACTGCGGTCCCAACTATGTCGATATATCCGTCCTCTACAGTATTAATTGTCTTCTTACCGGTGTCTACGTTCCTCTAAAGACTTGCCCTTATTGCCATCTTTAGAATTTGCTCCTTTTCTCTTGTCAGCTTCCTTCTGCTTTTTCTGAGACTTCTCCCTTGCCTTCTCACGCTGATTTCCACCTGCATTGTTATTCATGAAAAATAAAATAATTTCTCCACTTAGCAAAAGATTACAAATACAACTTATAATGCACTGTAATATAAAACATTGTAATATAGCGACATCAGACGATGATGGGTGGTAGTTGGAATAATACTGACGTTGATAATGACGTTAGTGTGATGGTGGTTGTAGTTGTAATAGTGGTAGTTTAGTTAATGATGATGTGGTAGTGGCTGCATGCAGTTCTGGTAGTGATGAAAAAAATGATATCTCTAAGTACACATGGTATATGTAGTGCTGATGATATATTGGAAGTTGTAGCGGTGCTGGTTGTAGTGGTGATGGTGACTCTGTGCTGGTAAACACACATGCATTCAAATATACATTCATACAAATCTGCATTAATAAAACACACACACACATAATATATCAAAACAAGTGTTTGCCCACACATCCACACAAAAAAAACAAAAAAAACAGATTCCGCATTTTTTAAAAACAAAGAGTCAATAATCAGTCCAACAACATCATGCATTGACCCACAAGGAAACATACATAAAAAACACACACACATATATCGAAACAAAAGTGTAAGCCTACACGTCCACACACAAAAATAAAACCAACAAAGAGTCAAAATAATCAATCGAACAACATCAGAGAAAGAGTAGAGCAGAGCAAGTTGCGTTATTCCATAGCCTTAGTGAACTTATAGCCTGGAACTGACCAAAAAAACAAGTCATAAAACAAGACGACGATGAGTTGTTTTCAATAGCTCCACCTGAGGAATCTTTTAATTCCTTGAACATCACTTTTCATTTTCACTTTGTGATTGATGCCTTGTGATGGGATATAAATTTTTGGTCAGTCTCGGGAATAGCCATCTTAAGTACTTGCCTGTCATCTGAAACAATCGGACCCACAGTTTGTGAATATTTATCACAGTACGTTGACACACTAATGAAGGAATTGCATTGCGATATCCAACAATGCCCATGCTTATTTTTTAATCGCCTGTGTTAAAATTGTAAATGATGTTCATGATCTGAAGAGTTGATTGTTTCAAGTAACAAACACCTGAAAACTCAGGCTTTAGTTTTAAAAAAGGTTATGGTTGTGTAGTCAAGTGCCTTGCCCCCCTCCATTCTTACCACTTCCCCAACATCCTCTCAAGTGTTCCACAATAAAAAGGCATGAATCTAAGAGCCTGGATGCACAAATATTGAGATCATATACTTGTGCATTAGGCTACATCGTAATTGTGTCTCTTGTCTTACAGATGTGTTCACAATTCATCAAAACAAACTTTTCCGATTGTTCCATGTAATGCAATGACATAACTATTTTTTTAAACAAATACAAACCTTACGATCTGGTCCAAAAATTCAAAATGCAATTTTCAGTATACAGTTCATCCTACCATATAATTAAATATCATTGCAATGATGAGACAATATGTCACAATACTAAATTAAAAATCAACACAACTTTTTGTTCCTTTAATGTCTATCACTAACGACAGCCCTTTTTTTAACATGGGATCCTGAAACACAGTTCCTAAAATTCATCCCACCTCCCCAAAAATAAAATAATACATAAACCAAATTAGTACTATTACTATTATACATCTAAATCAGATCTTATTCAAATTTTCACAATACAACAACAAAGATAGAGGAGGGGCATTGGTAAAGGAGAGAGGTCCCTGTCGCCATCTTGTTTTGGCATTGTTTACACAGAGACCGTGGCCAGATGGTTTAAGTTTAAAATGTTCTCCAAGGCTAAAAATTAGTCAATCTTTCTGTACCTGTAGCAACCAAATTAGCAATTAAAAACAAACATTTTTATCATTTTTAATTATTTTTTTAAAAATATACCTTCTTAAACCGATATCACGATCACTGTGGCGGATGAAGATGAAGAACATTGTCATTGTCTTTAAAATTAAAAAAAAAAAAAAAGAAATAAAAAGGAAAAAGAACAAGAAAAAAAATCTTCCCGTTTACCTTAAACCGATACCGCTGTGTCAGACTGATAAAGAAGAGGATTGTTAACAACCCCCCCCCCCCCCCCCCCCCCCCCCCACCTCTCTCTCTCACTCACACTTTCCTCTGACTCAACTGACTGGTATGTTTCTCTGCCATGTCTTCTCCCTCCATCTCCCCATCCCCGACTACGGAACTGTTATTTACAGCTATTAGGCTACAGCTAAGGTGGCAACTCAGTCTCTGTGTAAATGAAGCAAGATGGCGGCTGGGACCTCTCCCCTTTACCAATGCCGAGCCGACGAGGAGGGGGGTAGATTTCAAAGTTACAAACAAGCAAGATCTGGTGATGTAATTAGGTCCGTAAAAGACCTTTGTAATCACTACTTTGCCTACCAACACAAATATTTACTTACGCGTCATTTTGAAAGGAAGGAAAAGCTAATTAGCAAGGTAAAATTATTTTTATAAATAAAAATAATGCTTGGCCGCGGCCAACCAAGTCGGCTGACGATTATATCAGGGACCAATTAGTTGTGTTGGGTTATTTGATCGCTTTTACCCGATCGACGATCGAGTCAGCGTCAACGAGTCAGTGTCCGATCTCAATGCCGGAAGAGCGAGTCAGTAAAACGATCGAGTCACTAAAACGATCAGGCGGGTTGTGAGCTTGAGACGAGCTTGAGACGATCTTGACACGTGAGACGAGCTTGAGACGATCAGGATCCGAGCGAGCGGAGGGGTAACGAGTGTTTCGAATCATTTCAAATTCAAACGATCACAGTTTGCCATCCGATACCAATCGCCAACGTTTGCACACGGTAGTCTGTGGTTCTTCCACAGCCCTCACTCCTTGTCAGATGTTAGTGTGTCTGGGTGGCAGGGAAATTCGTATAGGTGTATCACGCGTGTGTGACAAGTCTTCGTTAAACCTACTCAAGTTTGACTATCACACACACACACACACACACACACACACACACACACACTAAGGCTATTTCTATGACACACACGCATCCATCTATCAATGAACACTCCTACAGTAGTGCGGCTATGTGGTCTAGTCATGACGTACCTATAGTACTCTAGTCGGCCATGGGTCTAGTGCATTATAATGGTCTAGTGGCATGACACCCGCGTTCGGATCGGAAAGTCCTGGGTTCGAGCCTCGCGCTCGGTGCATAGTTGAGTCTTTGGACAAGGCTCTTTACTCACATTCTCTCACCGTACTCAGGTGTAAAATGAGTACCTGGCCGTTAACAGCGTTGTCTTTGTCTGAAAAATTGTAATATCGCCTAACAGGCGGCATGTCCCGTCCTACATATTAAATGTTGCTGTTGACCAGGGACCCCTTTACAAAGCGCTTTGATCACATTTAGTGGATATTGTAAAGCTCAATTTTTAAAAGTAAAACATTAGCTTTGAATATGGAATGTTTCAATTTTAGATGCCTGTGTATTCTTTGTTAGTTCCCATCATCATCATCATCATCATCATCATCATCATCATCATCATCATCAATCATCATCATCATCATCAGGGGCAGCGGCACGGTCTTTGGTTGGCACCCGAAAGGTACCGAGTTCGATCACCCGCCGCTGAGTGGTCTTGAGCAAGTCACCTTGCCCTAACTAAATTTGCGGCGCTGCACTGCGGCTGTCGCTTGGGTTATTCCAGTCTTCCCTTAGAATAGACCCGAAAGACGAATCTCCCCTATGGGATGAATAAAGGGAATTATGTTTAATTTATTTATCATCACCATCATATCAGCGGGATCATCATCATCACCACCACCACCACCACCACCACCCTAATAATAAGGAATAAAATAAATATCAACACATTCCAATGTAATAATCAATCTAAAATCAATCAGTGCTCCTAAAAGACCCCTTTGATTTCTTTGTCTAATTCGTTCCATACTTTTGGAGTCCCGACAAAGAAAGATTTTCAGCTAACTATAGTTTATATATGGGAACATTAATCAGTCGTTTATATTGGAATCGGAGTTGTCTAGGTGTATTAGTTCAAAGCGCATTTCCAAGGATTTACCATACTCAATGAATTTCACAATATTTAATTTAATTTATTCCTCCGGCACACCATATCGACCATACATCCATTTCGTACAGTAGGTACCGATCGCTGTTTGGAGTCTTTTTGTATTAAAGCTCTTTACAATACCCGTCATTGCTTATAAGATAAGAATACATTCACACCTGAGTCAAGTGCCTTACACACGGACTTAACGTCTGGATCACAATTTTCAACAATCACTGTCACTCATTCGGCCATTGACAAGGCTTGATTTTGTGACAAGAGACACCGTACCACTGAGCGACCGAACAAATAATCACCATCTGCGCCATCGTCATCATCATCATTATCATCATCCTCATCACAGCCGTAACAGCCAGCAATACACAATCATCATCTTCGGGTCCGGTCTATCCGTGTGGGGGGTGGGGGTGGAACCTGCTAAAGTATTTCATTTTTTTAAAACAGAAACACGATAATCATCATCATCATCATCGTCATCCATTGTCGTCGGCATCGTTATCATCGTGTCCGGGCAATCCGTGGGTGTCTGGGTGTGGAACCTGCTAAATATTATTATTATCTACCTACCTAATAAAAACACACCATTCTTGTTCATTTATTTTTCAAATAATGAAATGAAAGGCACGACCTTTTCCCGCACACACAAGAGGCGATGACGACCAGTGACAAATTATGGGAGGTGGGGCGGCCGACAACTTTTGGCGCGACATAAATATGAAATGTTAAGGTGACAGCGGGATGATGGTGGTGTGGGAGGGGGGGGGGGGGTCTCAACCCTTCACCATCAACAACTGATGGCGTGTGTGTGTGTGTGTGTGTGTGTGTGTGTGTGTGATGCGACGACGATCATAATCAAGGCTGCCCGACAGCCAGATTTCTTCTTGCCCAAGTAGTCAAATTGACCCCAAATAGCCAAAGACCACAAGCATTCTGACTCCCTTGAAAAACTCATTGGTTTTGATTAACAAAACAATCGACTACAGTTGGATAAACTTATCTTTTCATTTTTTTAAAAATAAAAGATTTTTTTAAAAAATGAATAATAATAGAAAAGCGTTTCTTAGTAACCAATTTTGAACTTGGCCATCTGGCAGCCCCCATCATAACCAGCTGCAGTCAAGCCAGCCACAGACATAAGAGAGGGAGGGGTATGTGAAGTTTCCTGTGGCAAACGAGATGCTCGTATTTTTTTTTTTTTTTCAAACGAATCACTGCTCGATGACGTCACTGACTCGAAACCCGCTCGAAACCGACTCGATTTTAGAGGACTCGATCGAAAACCGGCTCGATTTGATCGTTTCAAACTCGACCCACCATTGGGGATAGTCACTCTTCTTTTCCAAGAAATCACAAAAAATGAAGTGGCAAACTATGGGCTGGCCTCTTTTGCAACAGGTAGCTAAATTGATATAAACTGTAAATTGAATTTTGAACTCATATTATATTCATAATTCGAACTTGCATGTCTCTTTGACATGAAATGCACAATCACTTCAGACTAGGCTATAGACCGACGTGCACACATAAAATTTGCAGGTCTGATACCGAACGCAGTTATGGACTTGCTTTAAGTTAAAATGGGCGTTGGTTTGAGAGTGAGAGTATTCCCATTACATAGTACTTTACGTAGGTATAGTGTTTATTTCTGTTTTATTTGTACTGCTATATGTTGCACTTTTTAAATATACTTTTCAGTTTATCAATCTAGTTTTATCCAACATTGCACTATCATCACCTTTTCATTACTCTCATATTTATATATTTATTTACACTCTTCTCCCCTACCAGTCTACCTCTTTTAGCACACTACCCCCCCCCCCCCCCCCCTCTCCTTATCATTTACATCTCAGCATTATTTTTCACCACACCCACGTTTTCAACCACTACCTCTCTCTTACCACAGTCTATCCCTCCCTTCCTTTCTCTCATTCACTCGCCTCTCTAGTTTACCTATACTTATTGATTACTTTACTCATCCTTTTAGCCTTTCGCCCTCTTTCCCTATTTTCACCATGCCTCATACATCTCCCAAGCAACTCTTGCGCTCTTCCTTACGGGACATTCGTACGTTTCTTTCCTCTTTCCCTATCCACCTATCTCAAGTAGGCTACACTCTCGCCCACGCCACCCTCTATAAAACTCGAGCTAGCAGCCACTTGAATTTCTTAATGTACTGCCTTAGGAAACGCACGGCCCCTAAAGGATTCGTTTCACATTTCCACCCTTCTTTAGGTTCTCTAACCTCATCCCAGTTCTCCCAGTTTCTGGAATTAGAATCCAAGTGTGCCATGCAACGACTTAGACTTACTACAGACATCCTTCGCAAACAGATATCCAAATTAACACACACCATCGACACATCCTCCACATGCTTGAGGCATCGTACTTATCATAATCATCTACTTTACAAAGCCATTAGGTTATTCATACATTTAAGTAATCAACATTACCATGCATGCTTAAATTATGTCAAAACCAGTAAATTAGATGCTCTCTTTCCTAACAGAATTACACATCTTGACGATAACCTCCCTTCCCATTCGGCAACACTCCCATCGGTGGATTCACCCATTGAACCTTCCTCTGGCCCCACTGCTCTTAATGGCACCCATAACCAGCCAGTCACCATTGGTGGTTTGGGAGTCCCTCCAACAGCCGGGGACCAGTCTGGAAGCGATCAATTCACCCCACCCACCAGCGAACCCACCCACGTGATGGATAATGTTGGAGCTATCCCCCCCAGTAGGAACCACAACAACCACAGGCTGGTGGTTTCTGTCCCCCCGACCATCCAGTTGAGCAGTGCAGAGGAATCGGTCTTAAGGAAAGGTCTCAAGTTCATCCCACTGCGAAGAACGTCCGACCAGTCCCGCATTGAGTCGGATGTACGTCGCTTCATGCGTATTTTACGCTTGAAGTATCACTTCAAAGATGATGAACGTGACCATGACTATGACCGTGACCCTGAGGATCCGTTTGCCGCTTTCTCACGACGTAAAAGAAACTGGACTCCTAGTCCTGGCAAGTCCCCTACACTCGACCTGTTTATCCAGACTTGTCTTAGACAGATAGAGGCACTACGACCCACACCTATCAAGAGGTCTAACCTCACCCGTCTTGAATGGGCTGCCGTACGATCACTTAGATCACGTCGTGATATAGTGATCAAAGCGGCTGATAAAGGAGGGGCCGTAGTTGTTTGGGACGCTGAGCTCTATAGAGCTGAGGGCCACAGGCAATTGAGTGACCAGATATTTTATGAGAAAGTGACTTCGGACCCAACACTTGCTAACAACACCAGAGTCCACCAGACAATCCAGTCTTTGATATCGCAGGGAGAATTACCTAGTAGAGCAGAGGTCCTTAAACACGACCCCAGCGACCTAGGTAATCCATGTTTTTACATGCTCCCTAAGATACACAAGATCCGGGTATTGTCTGACACTCCACCTGGAAGGCCGATTGTGTCGGCTATCTCGTGCCCCACTGAGAAGGTATCGCAGTTCCTCGATGCGGTATTTCAACGTATAGTTCCCACCCTGCCATCGTATATCAAGGACACTAACCATGCTCTTGGTGTCATTGACGAAATTCGATTCCAGGATGAACGTCCACGGCTAATTTTCACCATGGATGTGAAGGCACTGTACACATCCATACCGCATCCTGACGGACTGCGTGCCATCAGGCATTTCGTCGACCGCCATCCATTACCAGGGATTTCCAGCAACAGCATTGTGAGGCTCACCGAACTTGTGCTCACACTCAACACTTTTGAGTTCAATGATGTATTTTTCCATCAGATCTCAGGTGTTGCGATGGGCACCAAGATGGGTCCCTCATATGCTAACCTCTTCATGGGCTACCTTGAGGAAACCTTCTTCCATCAGTACAGTGGACCTGCCCCCGAGCTGTTCAAAAGGTACATTGACGACTGTTTCGGCATTACGTCATTGACCTACAGCCAGTTGAAAGGGTTCATCCTAGCGATGGACTCCTTCCACCCGTCCATAGAGTACACTTATGAGATTTCAACCTCTGAGGTGAACTTTTTGGACATCAAGGCTGTATTGACCAGCACGGGAGTACGGACCACTGTACACTACAAGGAAACGGACAGTCACAGCTACCTGCTCTATCGGTCATCCCATCCGGTGAAGTGCAAAGACTCCATCCCATTCAGTCAGATACTCCGCTTACGGAGACTCTGTCTGGAAGATGATGAATTTGCGCTTCAACGTGATCGCATGCTCGATTTTTTTAGGGCACGGGAATATCCCGAAAGGGTTTTGCTTAAGGCTGTCCGGAAAGCCAGCCTCGTGTCGAGAGAAGCAGCAATGAGGCCTCGCAATGCCAGGAAGCAGGAGACACAGCGTCCCATTTTAGTCCTCA
>NC_088361.1:116265811-116510811 GCF_034508935.2 Berghia stephanieae | reverse complement strand
TGTTACCAACTTTTCTATTCCGTTTCTTCTCCACACATGTCCCAAAAACCGTAACTGTCTCTTTCTGATGGTATAATCAGTATTCTTCCCTTTCTCACCTTCTCCAACACTTCCTCGTTCGTATACCTGTCTGTCCATGATACCTCAACATTCTTCTATACACCCAAATCTCAAATGCCGCTCACCTCCTTGTACATTCTTTGTCAAGCGTTTTCACAACCGTATAAAAGGGTACTTACAAGAGATGAAGTGATAGGAAAGTGCCAGAAGACAATAGAGAATAAACTTTTTTCGCGGCGGTGAAGGGGTTTTGAAACCGCGACCTTACTGGTACAACTCCGCCTGGCCGGTGTATAGCTCATACGGTAGAGTCACGCTCTCACCTGCCAGGCGGAATTGTCGTACCAGTAAGGTCGCGGGTTCAAACCCCCATCACCGCCGCGAAAAATTTTTATTCTCTATTGTCTTCTGGCACTTTCCTACTCACTCCATCTCTTGTTGTTATCAACATAAGTGCCTGCTCCACTCACTTTTCTGAATTAAAAGGGAACTTATAACATATGTTTCTACTACTTTCATTCTGGTCTTCAAGTTTAGGTTGTTGTTTGACAAAACTGGTCGCATTTTATGGAATGGATGGTCTCTCCTTTGCTTGACAAGTGGAAGATCGTGTTGTTGTAATTCTTTGAGACCACCATGCATTCGATTTTCTTAACATTTAGTTCCAGGCCCATCTCTTCACTTTTGCACACCAGTATATCTAAAATTTTCTTCACGTGTTCTGGAGAGTATACCATCAGAGTACCATCGTCTGCTTATCTTATGCTATTCACATTCTGCCCTCCAACGACGACGCCTTTCATATCTTCAATTTCTTTGAATATTATTTCACTATATATATGTTAAAACGGTCCGGTGATAAGACGCAACCTTGTCTTACGCCCTTCTCGATGAAGTCCGATGTTTCATTATCCAGTTTGACACACGCTGTTTGATCGCCTCGAAATATATTATGCACGGCAGGATTTGAGAGCGGCCGACCGTCTAACTAGTCAATTGACCATTAATATCATACACTGGATTTTGCTACGATTTGCTTCAGCCGTACCTGTTCCCAGATCGTCACCAGTAAAATCCGAGACGTGTATGGCCCCTCTTAAACATTGTCATATCGTTGCGAGTTGCGAGTGTGGAGTTTTGACACCGTTTGATGATATGACTAACACCTCTCACTTGCATGGTTCCACTAAACCACCAGCACCATTTTATATTATAAATTACAACATGTGTTTTTAAAGGGATTTACGGCGCGTGCGACCCATTTAATGCTATTTCAGCGCCAGCAAAAAAAAAAAAAAAAAGAAAGAAAATGAGATAGTAAATAATTCTATATTCACACACAAGAAAAGTAAGACAAAAGGGAATAGCACAAATAGGGAAAAGATATCAATTCTAAGATCTCATTGTACATTGTTTGAGAGCACCTAAAAGTCTCATCCAGCCGTAAGGACAATTACCCACTAAGAGGAACACACTCAAATGTTTCCATTATATATTCAAAACAACAAATATCACAATAAAAAAAACAGAGATTATTTACAAGGAAAAGAAATCATCTCCCAAAACTTCAACTATACATTTGACTGTTTCCCTCTCAGCGAAGGACTCCGACAAGGGAAAGGACAAAACCAACTAATCTCATTCCAAGGCAATGACAAAAAGCAAGTTGGAAAACAGATATAGAGGTACAGAAGACACAGTAAGTGACCTTCCTTCCCACGATGGAAGGTCAGGAACCCCACCCAGCCACAATAGCTGACTGACCGATAAAAAGAGTTCGGTATAGCGGAATAAGGCTGCCTCGGTACCCGGAGTTCAGCTATTAATAGCACGGTTTGTTGTGGCCAACGTTCGCAAATAATGCTATTTATGTATGTAGGGTAACTCCAGCGGTCCTGTTTAGATCTATATCACCAAATGTCAGAAATCACGACTATGTCAGCCGAATAAAAACAAAACAACAACAAAACAAATAATAAAAAAAACAACAACATATAATTTGAATAGATAGATGCTTATAAAATATTGGCGTGATAAGATAATTTTATATGCTTGTGGATTTATCATAGCAACAGATTAGGTATTGTACTGTTAGTGTATGTATTCCCATGTGTGTGTGTGTGTGTGTGTGTGTGTGTGACTCTGGAAAAAAAAGAACGGGATGACGTCATCTATCTTCACTCGTTCTGTATCTATTTTAATTTTATTTTTTTAATATAGCTGACCTTGACACGATCATGTAGGTACTGTGATTACGTCACGCCGCTGCCTCAGAGCTATTAAGTCATTGGAGATGGAGTTTATCCCAGTTTCTGTAGCGTGAAAAAGACTAGTAATTGCTTGCTGACCTTTGGATAGGACTATCGCAAAGTACTTTCTATCAGATCTAATCGATCCAGCTATCCAATCACTGTTGGATGGTCAAGGAGGTCACCAAAGAAATCTCAACTTCATCCAGGATCGATCTGGGTCCCTTTGCGTGTGAAGGGGGTGCTCTACCAACTGAGCGATTGGGTACCCCTAACTTCATTTAAGATCACCTAAAAGTTTCATCCAAACACAAACACGGGATCCAACAAGAGGAATACACCTACATATGTCACTATAGTTGTTTTTTTCCTTGGGCAAGATTATTAACCTCCAATTTGCTCACTTGGACAACATGGGTGATTCCTGTTGATATCAGACATCTTGTTTGATGAATTATCTATATTCCTTCGTGGAATGCCTAGGCGACGATATCTTACACAAAAACTGACCGGAATGCTCCTGAGGCCAGAGAGATGATTTACTAGGAAAAAAAAATATAATTTCCCAAAACTAATACTATACCAACGCCATGACAAAAACCAACCAAATAAACTGAACCCAAGACAAAGACAGAAAGCAACCCGGAGAGAAAATACAGAGGGATAGAAGACGCAGAAACAGTTTTATGTGTTTATGTTTTAAAGGTTTTACACTTCCGCACAATTATTAGTTCCGCACCAGTATAAAGGAAGAAAATAGGATAGTCAAAAAATTCTAGATTTACAATTAAAAGTACTCAAGTATGTTTGTTTGTTTTTAAGGGTTTTACGGCGCTTGCAACACATTTAGATTATATCAGCGCCAGTAAAAAGGAAGAAAATGGGATAGTAAAAAGTTCTAGAATTACAAATAAAGCACCCAGGAGGAAGTAAGACAAAGGGGAACTGGGAACAAATAGGGATCAGATGTAGATTCCAAGAGTATACCACCAATGTACTTAGTTTGAGATCACCTATAAGTCTCATCCGGACACAAGCACAAAATCCAACAAAGAGGAATACACTCAAATGCTTACATTATAAATTCAAAAGAACAAATATAATAGTACACAACAGAGAGATGATTTACAAGGAAAAAAATATCATCTTCCAAAACAATAACTATGCATTTGACTGTTTCCCTCCCAGCTAGGACTCCGGCCAGGGCCACGACAAAACCAAGTAATCTCATTCCAAGACAAAGATCGAAAGCATGTTGGAAAACAGATATAAGGGGATAGAAGACACAATATGTACCCCCCCTGCCCACTATGGGAGGTCAGGAACCCCACCCAGACCTATAAGTCTCATCCGGATACAAGCACAAGATCCAACAAAGAGGAATACACTCAAATGCTTGCATTATACATTCAAAATAACAAATATAATAATACATAACAGAGAGATGATTTACAAGAGAAATAAATTCATCTCCCAAAACAATAACTATTCATTCGACTGTTTTCCTCCCAGCTAGGACCAGGACAAAACCAAATAATCTCATTCCAAGACAAAGAGGGAAAGCATGTTGGATAACAGATTCAGGGGGATAGAAGACACAGCAAGTACCTGCTCACTATGGGAGGTAGGGAACCCAACCCAGAAAGCACTCAAGTAAAAGTAAGACAAAAGGAAATAGTTCAGATAGGGAACAGATGTAGATTCCAAGAGCATACTATCACTTTACTTAGTTTGAGTTTAAGTTTTTAAGTTTTTAAGGGTTTTACGGCGTTTGCAATACATTTAGGTTATATCAGCGCCAGTAAAAAGGAAGAAAATGGATAGTAAAAAGTTCTAGAATTACAATTAAAGCACCCAAGAAAAGGTAAGACAAAGGGGAACTGGGAACAAATGGGGATCAGATGTAGATTCCAAGAGTATACCACCAATGTACTTAGTTTGAGATCACCTATAAGTCTCATCCGGACACAAGCACAAAATCCAACAGAGAGGAATACACTCAAATGCTTACATTATACACTAAAAATAACAAATATAATAATACATAACAGAGAGATGATTTACAAGGAAAAAAATATCATCTCCCAAAACAATAACTATGCATTTGACTGTTTCCCTCCCAGCCAAGACTCCAACCAGGGCCAGGACAAAACCAAGTAACCTCATTCCAAGACAAAGACAGAAAGCATGTTGGAAAACAGATATAAGGGGATAGAAGAAGACACAGTATGGACCTCCCTGCCCGCTATGGGAGGTCAGGATCCCTATCCAGTACTTAGTTTGAGATCACCTCAAAGTCTCCTCCAAACATAAGCACAGGATCAGACTAAGAGGAATACACTCAAATGTTTACAAACCATGAATATATTCAAAACAAAACAAACAAAAAACCCCAAAAAAAAAACATAACAAGACATAACAAAGAGATGATTTACAAGGGAAAAAAATGTCACCTCCCAAAATACACATTTGATTGTTTCTCTCTCAACCAAGGACTCCGGCAAGGCTCAGGACAAAATCAAGTGGTTACATTCTAAAACAAAGACAGAAAGCAACTCCGAAAACGGATATAGGGGGATAGAAGACACAGCAACAAAGACCTCCTCGTCCACCACGGGAGCTCAGAAGACCCATCCGCCCAGGCAATAAAATATCACAGGCAATTACTTTCAGAATGAGAAAATAAAACGAACCAGTTCATTTAAGAATCTATTTTATTTCAAAATCATAATCTAGCTTTCTCATCATAAATAAATTACATGTTTTCTTTCTTATTATTATTAAATCAAGATTACTTAGCGTGCTGAAAGCAGGGAGACTAAAATCGTCAAAGAAGTTAAAGATGAGTTTGAAATATTTTACAAGCCAAATAAAATAAGTAATGACATTAGAATAACAATAAAGTGTAAATCAAGAAAACAAATTTAAATTTAAAAATCATATATAAATTGAAATTGATGACATTATGGCATCAGTGGTTGGTCCCCAAAGCAGGTGGAAATTGATAGAGCTCGAAGCCACAACCATTTTCATAATTGTAAACAATAACTATGATACTTAGAAGACGATGTCACTCATAGCACAATATCAACTGAGACTTGGGATAGAATCCTACCTTCACATTATATGCCACAAGTGCATCTGAACATCAAACATAGCTAAGGATATCTGGTCGCCATTAGCAATTTCCAAATATTTTGTGTAGCTATGAGTAAAACAAAAGGAGACAATAGCATGCAGATTCGGTTTTTAAAACGGAGATTATAACAAACATACATTTCATAACAAATGTATAAAATCATTATGCAAAACAAAACAATAAAAAATGTATATCTGTTTATAAATCAATAACAAAAGTTATATCCTATATTTTGCAACACGAATCCATGCAACAATAAAAAAGAAATAACCCACAAAAATCAAACACAACCGCTGTGGTATAATTTCAACATGATGAGGCCTTTTAAAAAGAAAGAGAATCAACAAACTGAGTGCCTGTGACTGATTTGCATCATAATTCGGTGAATTGTGAAAACTTAAATTGACCAAATCGAAAAAAAAAAGAAAAGAAAAGAAAAGCAAGTAACAACATAAGAAAGAAAAACTGTATAGTTTATATGGTGAACATTATGATTCAACACAGTATTTGTGACAGAATACAGACTTAGCAAGAAAGATTCCATGTACATTACGTAAGAAAACAAAAAGATTTTTTTTGTTTGTTTGTTTGTTGCTTTAGGTCTCTTCCAACACAATTGAGGTTATATGAGAGACCGCTGAAACCAAAAATCAAGCAATCTAACAAAAATAGTACAAATGTCAATCAAAATCATAAAAAGATGCACAATACAATCATATTTGTTTAAAAACTATATAAATAAATACACTGCCCTGGTCATAAAATCAAGTCACGAATCTCAAACCAAAGTGTATTTCAAATCTCAAATATTTAAACATTTAAACAAAACACAATAGGTTGTCTAGATCAATAAGTCTAGATAACCAACAGAGCCAAAATACTCCAAGACACAATGTGCTAAATGATGTGTTACAGAATGTTCTCAGAATTTTCTTTAACCGGACAAAATAAAAATTATTTCATAACCATGTGTATTCTTTTGCTATTTTTGCAACACATGAAAATATCAAGCTGATAATTCATAAAATCAAATAAAAAATATTAATACAATCTCTATAACTATTCTTTAGGATTTTATAAATTATTTGTTTGAGAGAAAATGGCAATCTACTTGTATTGCATTTTTACTTAGTGCAAGGGGAGGTCTTTCAGTGATTCACTGCAGGAACACAACATAAGTGGTAAAGACCGAGAAGATCGAAATTTGAGAATTTTTCTGTGTCACATCACTTTGTTTAAATTTTGATACATTATGAATCACAGTTTCTTACAAACTTCAGTATACATAGTGGTATAAAATTTTTGTTGTCACGAAAGTGGAGAACGCTGTGGTCCAATGCACCCTAGGAAGATATGATTTGAAATTATCAAACTTTAAGAAAACAATGTATTTTATAAACCAAATGTGAAAAGAATGAAGTTATTGTTTTCGTCCTTTTTTTTTTTTTTTTTTGGGGGGGGGTGTATAAAGAGCTTGTTTTGCGTTTAGATAATTTCAGTCCAAGTAAATAGGAAGATTAAAGAATAATTTAAAAGATTTAAATACCGTTGACACACACAAGCACCTAAATATAAAAGTAGAGAAGGTGTTACAGCAAAATGAATATATTACAAATTTGGAAATTTTGAAATTGTTGTTTCGTTTTAATGAGCCACGAGTGATTCATAACATCATTATGACATCAGAAAATAATTGTATTTATTGTTGTCTGATAGCAAATCTTTGATGAAAAATAAAGTTTTAAGACTCTCCCACAAACACACACCTAAATATACACACACACACATACCCCCCCCCCCCCCCCACACACACACACAAATATTTTTCACTAATGTCCATAACCACATTTTTTGAGAGCACGATACCATCAAATGAAGAGGCTGATAAGCAATATCTTAGTGAAATCTAAAAACTTCAGAAGCAACCAACTTATCTTTACATCTCGTCAAGTAGATAATCATGAATTTCTCTAAGACTTTTGGACAGGACAGCTGATTCCAACCAGATAATACTGTAAACGTTCTTAACCACTTAATGTTTTAGATTTAGGTAATCAAAAAATTTCCAAGAATTCATCAAGTCATTTATTGCAGTTAGAAGAGCAATTTTTAAAAAAATATGCATTAATTGCACTTTTTTTCAAAGAAATTCCAACAAGCGACTGTTGTTGTGAAATCACCTATTTATTTTGTTGCTGTTGTTGTTGTTGTTGTTGTTCATTTCGTCTTTTTTTTTAAATGGTTAATATTTAAATAAATCTTGGGCTCTGCAAGATGCACTCAGAAAAACATTAAGTAGGAGAAATAGATAGAACACATGTTATGAGTGTGAGTGTGAGTGATTTCCTTTATAAGCACGATCTGCTATTCTCAACACTATTTTTAAAATTTTCAATTGAGAAAATGCAAGCCAGAGCATTTGTTTTGAGTGCAATATTCTGAGTGAACAACAACGAAAATTTGTGTATTGTGAGATAAAAATAAAGAGAGAAATGGGGAGTCAACAAATTTTCCTTTTCAATCTAGAGGCCCCTGAATATTGAACCTTGAAACTTCGGAATTTAACCTTTCAAAAAATCTGATTCCCATTCTCTCGAAACGCTTGTGATTATTCACATCTTTATAAAATTGAAGAATTTGATCTTAAGAATAAAGAAACCTTAGCTTCAACATAAGCCCCATATAAGGTAACCATGCCCAAACGTCAGGCATTGCAGAAAGGAAAACACTCATTTTAAGATTGATGAATAAATCAAATTGAAGAGAATACTATAGACCTAGGTATGTGTCAAAAACAATCATGATGCCAAATACTGAACATCAGCTCAATAACAGGAGTATGGTAGTAAAGGGGGGAAAAAACCAAGAGGCTTCGGAATGTTACTTTGCATACATTGCTTCAAAGAACATTTAAACCAAACTACTCAAATTTTCAACAATGGAATAAGCTGGCTAATAAAGCACCAACCTACTAATTCAAAGCCAATTGACCATAAAAACCCGGAGTAATGGAATGGAATTTTTCATTCAGTTCTTAGTTAATGCTCCGAGGTGAAAAAAAAAAAAAGTTACAATAAATGAAGGATTCACACACCCAAGAAAGATCACGTAATGCTATTGTAAGTATATTTTAAAAAAAAAAAGAAAAATTAACATCTAATTAGTAAAAAATGTTTAATCACTCAACGGTTAATTGAGTGACGATTTCAGAATACGGTACCTAATTTTCTCAAGTTATTAACATTCCATCCACCAAGAAACAAATTAATGTTACATCTTAAAATTAGAGAAAAGGTAGGTATAAAATTTTTGTCAAGGAATTGGGTTTTAGTACCTATGACACCAATTCCTAGAGTCTCAAATCACTGTAATCATTTCTGTGACAGTGATTTATATATATATACATTATATATGTATAGATTTTATATATAGGTGTATATACACATGATATTTATAACTTAACTTCTATGTTAACACAATGACATAATATTAGAGTCAATGGTTCCATTGCACTGATAAGGGAAATAGAAAACTGAAGAGGGACTTGAAAAAAGGACCGATGGCAGATGGTATTTAAAAAAAAAAAGTATATTTATCCATATGCAAATCTATTTGAAATCATAAGATATGTACATGATGAAAATGATTCCCCAGTTTCATACAAAGAAAAGAAGTGTACGTCACCAAATTTAACATTTTGCACATTATGATGACCCTTGGGAAAATTGTGGTGGTGTGTAACAGACATTTAATGCTGTAGAGTATTAACATCCTACATAATCAACAACTATTTCAATTTTAAACATACATTTTTAAAAATAACCTAAAAAGAAAGAAACGTAAAAAGAATTTTTAAAAACTTTGATAGAAAAAAAAACAACTGTATTTAAAAAAAAGAAAAACGAATGTTTCATTCCGATTCTCGATAGCAAACTCCTAATCCAAATCTTAATTTGACTATCAATTACAATAATAAAACAACAAACTATTCATCTATCACTGAGACACACACACATCCAAATACTTTTAAACATATATATTCCATGAGTATAATTCTTTCATGAACCATGTTGTCGTACTGTAGTCAGATATGAATTACAATCCTTATCGAAATGTATTTGTAAAGGCCATACATTCACAATATATGATGATCGCAATAAAATAAAGGGGAAAAAATATACAGGAAAAACAAAGACGGACTATAGTATTAGCAATAGCACACACGCTGAGTAATGTCTTGACAAGATGCACCACTAGTATGATGGCAACTTGGTCAAAGTCTTATTTTTTTTATTACAATGGTTATATATTACAATTATATCATGATCTATTATTATTATCATTATTATTATTATTATTATTATGATTATTATTATTATTATTATTATTATTATTATTATTATTATTATTATTATTATTATTATTATTATTATTATTATTATTATTACCTTATTCATGACCATCAACAACATTTTTATCATTATCATGGTCAGGGACAAACAGATAGATCGAAAATTGTTTTCACAAAACTCAACCCCAAATAAGCCATCCCTCTTGAACAATCTTGAACATTTCTCTCCTGTCCAAATTTCCTTCACGTTAAAAAGTGGCCAAGAAGCCCTGGTGACAACAGTTCAAAGTAATTATGAAATGAAATAAAAGACGTCCTAAACACTAGCCAATAATATAATCTTTTATTAGTACAAGGACAAGAGATATATAAAATGCAAAAACATGTACAGCTTGATTGGAAACAATGGCGAGAAAAGGCATTCTAGTGTAGGTTGAAGCATATTTAATGAATCATCTCATTTTAATGATCTACACATAAAATAGCTCAGATTCATCATTTTATTTCATCGATAGAATAACAACCAAATTTCACTTTTCCATGTATATTGCTTCTGCATACAATTATCAAAACCAGTGATGAAATATATTTCAACCAGATAAATATATAATTACCAAAAACTAGAATGAACTCTCATTTCAAATTTGTTCTTTCTTTATAAAGATATAGAATAATTTCATAGCCATCGCTGAAAAAATATTAGTATTAGCAATAAAAAAAAGTTCTTAGATATTTCCAAACTCTCTATTTTCCTTCTTCTTGTAAAAAAAAAAATATGTTGAGATATTATAAGAAGTCAAGCAGATAACTTGACTGACATGATCATATATATCTTATAAAAAGCTGGTAATTTAGAGACCCATTTTTATATTTTGTTCAGTCTACAGCTAAATCATATTAAATTTTTTAAAAACATTAGGCAAAAATAAAGAATTTATGAGTAGAATAAAAGATATATTCATAACAAAATTGAAAAGATAAAATATTGCTGGAAAAGAGACAGTGATAAAATTCACATGAAATAATCTATTGACAGCTCAGCAATATTAATAAGAAAACAACCTCAGTTATGTTCCTTCTTAGCTGAGAACTGTATCAGGATAAGTGATACTGAGATTGTTTAAATGTAAATAAAACAATATCAAATTTTTTAAATATCATATGTGCCACTTATCTTTGCAAATTAATAGTTGTAATTACTGTTGATTAACATTTCCTCAATATAGTATTTCCTAAAACTTGAACTTAGGGATGTAATGAATAGAGCAAAAAAAACAACAACAAAAACAAACAAAAATAATCCTTGAATTATATTTAATAATGGATATGTTGTTAAGTCCCCCATTAAAATGTTGAGGACTAGATGATTGATGAAAGCATGTCATTTTCATTACTACAATGAAAATGGTCTGAAATGACAATGTAAATAAAAAGAGCATTATCAATTTATTTCTTTTTGAAATAAGATGCCATGACTTTTGCCTGCTGACCAACTACTTTAGCCACGGGTTCCAGAAAATTCAAATTTTGTCGTAGCTTGGGCACCAAAGGATGTTTGACAGAGCTGAAGAAAATGATGTAAAATAATAGGAAGGCCAACACGAGGGAAATGAGCAGGGAAACAGTTATGGCTTTGAGAATGCCACCACTGCCTTTTTCTGCTTTTGTGATCTGGGATGGTTGTGATGATGCGGCAGGCGGTGGTGAGGCGAGATTCAACTCAGCAGCTAGAGTTGGGTTCGAGATCTCTTCATCCAAGAGAGCGATTTGTTCATCAAGTCCGGGTTTGTTCGCTTCACTATCATCTTTTTCATCATCATCTGATTCATCAATGGTGCGATTTGGTTCATATGGCAATGTCTCATCAATGCTGGTCTCTAGCACACCTGTTCGATCTTTCACAACCTGTCAAAAAAAAATTGTTAAAACATAAGGTTTATGAATCCACCATCAGGTCATATGAAGGAAATCTCCATTTGAACAAATTAAAATTAAAAAAAAAATCCCTTTATTTATCCCCAAGGCAAGATCTGTCTTTAGGGTCTAATCCAAGGGGAGACTGGAATAATCCAGGCAGTTCAGTGCCACAAAGTGATCTAGGGTGAGGTGACTTGTTTATGTTTTCAAGGGTTTTACATACAGCGCTTGCAACTCATTAAGGTCAAATCAGCGCCAGTAAAAAGGAACAAAATGGGATAGTAAAAAATTCTAGAATTACAATTAAAGCACCTAAGAAAAGGTAAGACAAAGGGGAATTTGTTCAAATAGGAAACAGATGTAGATTCCAAGAGTACACTATCAAAGTAATTTGTTTGAGATCATCTATAAGTCTTATCCAGACACAAGCACAGGTCCCGACTAAGAGGGATTCCCTCAAATGTTTACAAATCATTTATAATATGTAAACAAAACAATACAGTGCACAACAGAGAGATGATTTACAAGCCAAAAAATATCATCTCCCAAAACTCTAATTATACATTTGATTGTTTCCCTCTCAGCTAGGGTATCCGGCTAGGGCTGGGAAAAAAACAAATAATCTCATTCCAAGACAAAGACAGAAAGCATGTTAGAAAACAGATATAGGGGAATAGAAGACACAGTAAGTGACTCCCTGCCCACTATGGGAGGTAAGGAGCCCCACCCAGGTGAGGTGACTTGCTCAAGGCCAAACAGTAAGGTGGGTAGTATAACTTTGTGCCTTTCGGGTATGAAGCAAAGACTGTACCACCGAGCACCGCTACTCCATTAGTTAATGTTATGCATATATTTATTTTTGGAAAACAAAGTGTTCAAGTATCATTACATTAAACAAACCCTTTAGCCAATTCAAAAATTATAATGTCTTCATAAGATCATAGAAAATAGAAATTTTAATTTTCCCTCATTTCATTATAAAATCCTGCACTACAAAGTCATTATTTATTCTTTGTGTTTAACATAATAGCACAAATTTGTATCTTTATTTTTTTAAAAGGTTATCTTCCACACCCCTACTCAATTACTCTTTGATTTTTTCAAGTTAAAGAAAATAAGTGAGCCCGATATGTTCAATGTGAAAATCTCGAGTATGAATGGAGACCACTGTGCAAAATAAAAAGTTTATGAAACTTCAATTGTCGTGATACCTGTCCATTTTCTTTGAATTCTCTGGGAGGAGGAGCAGCGTTGACGCCACTCACAGCGGTTGCCTGTTCCATAACCTCTTCAACAATAGCAGTCTCCTCCTCTGGTGCTAAGGGGGCTGTAACCTTAGCCCCTTCCACAAGCTTTTCTGACACAGGGCCACTTGAGTTCAATGGAGTGCTGCTGTTCACTATAATATTTGGGACATCAACAGCAGCTTCTGAAAATGAAAACAAACAAACATTTTAATCTATTCTGCAAAACTTCTACCTACCAATTTATACAACTATGAGGAACAACATTCAAAACGATAAGACACAATTATAATGAATAGTTGGTATAAAATTATTGGAATGGTCTTTAATTTTACATCAAAACATTTCAATTTCAAGCAAGAGTGCATTAGCACAATCAATAAAACTCCCAAGAAGTCAAGATTTCAAATTTAAATGTCGACTCAACATTCAATAAGAGTATTTAAATAAAGAACACATTCAGCAGACCAACTTTGAATTTTGATTGGACTTAATGCGGAAGTAAAAATGCCTAGCAAATATGGGAGTGGAGAGACGATGGTCAATATGGTAGCAGGAGAGATGGGGAAAATTTAGCGCATTAGGAACAATTAACACAGTGTCAGAATAAAAATAAGATAAATATATAAAATAATGGCAATGACATGGAATGTCAGTCCTTGTTCTTAAAGTTATTTTTATATATTGATTTTTATCTATATTTCTTTCTTTTTTTTATGCTAAGAAAAGACAATGGAGAGGACTTGAATTGCCTTGAATTTATTTTTGATCATTTACTGATAGCAATATCTACTCTAAATCAAGGCTATTGGAGAAAGGGGTAGAAGGTGGGAGAGGCAATCATTGGCTTGGAGTGGTTTGTCGATTTGCCAATAAGTGGACAACTAAAACATTGCATTCATGAAAACAGATAAAGCTGTATTAAATAGATTAAAACATAATTGCAAAATGAAAGTGGTCAGGTATACATGAATACAGAATACACATCCATACATTTGGTCATGTTAGGTTGCAAATGACTAAATGGGTGATTTGGCAACAAGTGAGTTTGAGTCGTCTTATTTCTTCAAATACAACCGCTCTATTTTCAATTAATATGGAGTATAGTGATGGTCGAGGAGAAGGGGGAGGAAGGAAGAGGATGAAAGAAAAAATAGGATCTGTATGAAGAAAATGAGGGGAAATAACAGGAAATTACCAGTAAAGAACAAAGAATGACATGACCGCCTGTCTGCGATTTGGATATCTGGGAAAGTGAAATGGAATGGGCATAAAAAAGATTGATATCACCGTCAAATATGAGGTTGGTAATTCAACTTTCAAGCAAGTTATATAAAAGGTCAGCATTGCAGAAACTCCTCAAGTTAATGTTTACTTTGTAGCATATGGGAAGGTCATTCTATTATGATAGATAGGTCCACATTATCATTTACAAGATTGAAACAATTAACTCAAAATAGAATGCTAAGGGAAGGGTATTGGAAGGTAAGACAACACAGAATTGTCTGGTGAGGTTCAATTGTATTAAAAGTTAACACTGAAAGGCAAAAGATAGGCTGCAAAATAGATCATTCCCAGGAAACAATGCGGAAAGTCCCTTGAATTTTAACGAGTTAACCATCAGCCAATTGATAAACACACAAACAAAAAATGATGATGATAAAGAGAAGAGCTGCAGCAATGTGGAGAACTATCACGTGGGCTTGTGAACATAATACTATTTCAATTGAGAATGGTGTCACCATATATAATAGTGGAGAACAATAAAGAAAAAAAAAAGTAACATTAACAGACTTAATGGGTCCTTACATGTGGAAGAAGAACGGGAAAAATTAGGACTTCGCTTAATTAGGACATAGATTTGCTATGAACAAAAATGGTCTAATGCATTAAAAGTCGTGGATGTGGAAGTGGAATGCAATCAAATTCACCACCATTAAGATTAACAAGCTGTCTTTGATGGCATATTTTGAGCACATATTTCAAGACATGCTTGTCATATGAAATAGTGCAATTCAGATACATCAAAATAGAGATAATGCAATTATACTAAACCTTAGTAAACAAATTTAAGATTCAGGTCAAACATTGAGTAATATTACTATGAAATAAGTCAGCTTGATTTCGAGCAAAATCAATTCAAAGTAAAAATATTAATTAAAGGAGTGAATTGGCTTAAATGGGTTATAGTTGAAGTCAATTCTTGTTTAAGCAAATTATTTGTTGTTTTTTTTTTTGTTTTTTTTTTTGGTTACAAAACATGGAATTACTGGAAAAAATTGTCATAATAATATGCACCAGTATACACAATCAAAATGCATCTATGTGGTCTTGTGTATGACACTCGCTTTCGGATCAGAAAGTCCTGGGTTCAAAGCCTCGCTCTGCGCATAGTTGAGTCCTTGGAAAAGACTCTTTACTCATATTCTCTCACCGTACTCAGGTGTAAAATGAGTATCTGGCCGTTAACAGTGTTTGTCTATGTCAGAAAAAAAATTGTAATATCACCTAACATTCGTCATGTTTCATTCTAGATGTTATGTGTGGCTGTTGGTCAGGGACCTCTTGTCAAGGGCTTTGAGCACGTTTAGTGGATATTGCTCTATATAAAAGCTCAATTTTTAAAAAATCAATTATCTGCAAAAGCTGAGCAATACATAAGAATATGAAAAGGTTTCCATAATAATTTTTTTTAAAAACATCAGAACATTGAAAACGTACAATTTGACACATAATTCAAAAGTAAAATAGCATATTTATACTAAAATAAATAAATAAATAAATTTTTAAAAGTTTTAAAATGTTCAAGTTTAATCTACAAACGTTCATTTTAAAAAGTTACAATAAAGCAAAAAACAAACAAACATGCAATGGTTTTAATCCATATTGTAAATGAAGAATGATTTTTAAAAGCTGTCATTATACATCAAAAGCACAAAAATGAGAGAGAGAGATAGAGAGAGAGATAGAGAGAGAGAGAGAGAGAGAGAGAGAGAGAGAGAGAGAGAGAGAGAGAGAGAGAGAGAGAAAGAGAGTATTAGAAATAAGATTTACAACAAATGATTGATATGATGACTTGGTCATTTGATACATGTGAAGATTTTGTTTAAAAACACCAAAGATTCAGTTCAATTTGTGAGAAGAAGAGAAGTTGTTCTTAATTAATCAAAAATAAGAGTACTGCTCTAAAAAAATTTTGCCGAAAGTAACAGGATTTCACCCTCTAATAAATATTTACAAGTAATGATACTTGTTCCATTCAGCATAATTATCGCTCACAGTTATTGTAATAGGATATCCCAAATTTCAAGAAAAGAAATGAGCTCACCAAAATACATGTAACCAACTTAAACCTTTCACAAAATAAATATTTTTTGAGAAAAAAAGTAAATCTTTATACATGTTTTTGGCCATATGTTTTGTAAACTTGCTTGGAAATGGTTGGACAACATTTTCGGTTAAAATAAGCGAATCCTCAGTTAAAACAAATCACTAGTCTACAGGTCAAAAGATTACAAGCTCATGTCCCTTGAGAAAGCATATGACAAATGGATGCCGTTAGCATAGCCAGAAATGCATTAACAAGAAGCTGAACTAAAACCTTTCCACAAATGATACATAAATTGAAGGCTGTTCTTCAGCGATGCAAATACAAGTATATTTCTTTTATACCCACAAGTATAAAATTCAATATAAGGCCAATACATAGATAAACATTGGCATGATATAACCATTTCTTGATATAAAAATAAACATTTGTTTCTTGAGACAAAAATATAAACCTCTTTCTCCTTCCCCTCCTTCATAATCTTCTTCTTCATGAGATTTTTAATACAAGATTTATTAAACCAAAATAAAAAAAAATCATGTTACAAATATTTATCCACAGGATATCTGTTTCGCTGTTCTTTGAATTTATTTTTAATGTCGTCTCATTGTTTTAAATCACAAATTCTATGTTTAACCATTTTAAATAAATCATCATAAAACTTATTAATCATCTCAAAATGGAAATGCATTACAAAAATTGAAACACTCAAGTTAATGATCGTTTAAAAATCCATTACAGATATCATATGGACATAGTGAAACTCCTTTGACGGTATCAAATCATGAACTAATCAACCAAACATACCACATAAAATATTTTCTGAGACTTTTAGTGGATTTCTCCTTAGCAAATATGAAATCATGTGAAAACTATAACAACAAGAAATGCAATTAAAAATACTGATCCAAACAGACAAAGAAATAAGGCTGACATTTTGCAGGTACAGTATTTAATGAAGGTGTAAAAAAAATGTATAACAGTGACTGGATGGGAGGTGGTGAGAGGGAAGGGATTATGGCACATTGGCAAATGTTACCTTCTCTGTTTTTACCAGACGCCAAGTAGACTGGAAAAATTGACCAACAATGTCCGTCAATAATGCATGTTGGTTTTAACTCAATCATCTATATTTAACATAACAATGTGACAGAAAAAAAAACAAAAAAAAAACACAACCACAAAAAAGTTATCATTTCTTCATTTTCCTAAAATAAAATTTAAAGCTTCAAATATTATGAAAAGGAATACTGACAAGAACATCAAAAGCAAGCCCACTCGGCATAGTGCTGATAACCTTTTAAAAAATCTATTACCGTCCATTTATTTATTTTTTAATAGACCCAAAGTTGATTAGGTTACTAAGGATGACACAATAAAAACCTATATGAAGTTGTGCCAAAAGGTCATTTTCGTAACATTCTACACAAAAAGACATAAATGTCAAAAAAAAATTTTCTGGGTAAACTCAACCAGCCTTGATCACGGAATTATCTGTGATTACCATTACTACACACTAGCCCTGAACGCGGATACATTGGATACATCCGTAGCAGACTATACTGTTCAAACTACTGTTCGCTCGTTGACTGGCTAGTTATCTAGAAACAGACAATAACATTATTATTCATGAATGAAAAACCAATTGTTTTCCATGAGTTTTATAAATAGATTGCTTCATTCAAACAAGCATGGCATTGGTTAACATGCATCTTTTTTGACACACTCTCACTCTTTCACTGTAAGGTTTTCAAGACGGCAAAACGTCTGTTTACCGCAAGTGTTTCACTTTCACAACCAAGCATCATCCTGATCAATGCTCTTCCCGGATAGTATAGAGCTAACAATATTTTACTACGCATAATATTATCATAATTTTATTTTTACATATTATATCATACTGAATGACTTCCTGGCCATATTAAGGTAAAACCCCTATTTCATTTCTTTTCCCGATTTTTTACTTTTTCTTCACTTTTTAGACACTACAAAAATGCTCTCATTCTTTTGATCTTACACGTATCTTACGTATCTTACTGTCTCTCCACATCCATTTAGAACTAGTATTGGTTGTAATAATTAAAAAAAAACTGAAGGGGATATCTTGAAACATTTATAAAAACTGTATGTTTGAAATTAGGTTGAAAGCCCAGTGCTCGGGAATACTACGCCCACTCAGTCAGTCCCAGGGCTTAAAGAATTAAACTGATCAAAAGGTGATTCAAAAACTGAGGATCTACCACCGAAATCAAAGCAAAGATGGCTTTTAAGTTATCAACTTTATCCACAATTTTCGACCCTTTCAATGTCAGAAGTTATAATATTTGCTATTCTCTTGTTTCAAGGCTATCGGTCTAGTTTTCAGTTTTTTAAAATACCACTATTTAACCCGGGGATACTGATGAAACCCAAATTTTTCCATGGCTTTCAAAATAACTCAACATTGGTGTCTTTTATGCATCGAATTTTACAAAAATGACCTTTTGGACAGCCTCATGCACAGATTGCAACCAAAAAAAAAACAAAAAAACAACAACAACAAAAAGAGAGAGTGACAGAGTATTTTTCCTTAGATTTAAATGCCACTAATACCTAAACTTTTTGACGGCTTTCAAAATAACTTGGCATAGTAATGAAAAAAATAGGTCCAGGGTTCAATCCCCACTCTCAATAGTGCATAGTTGAGTCCTTGGAAACACTCTATTCCCACATTCTCTCACCGTACTCAAATGTAAAATAAGTACCTGGCCATAAACAGTGTTTTCCCTATCAGAAAAAATTATATTATCGCCTTACGTCATGCGTGGTTCGTACTACGTATTAAGTATTGCTGTTGGTTAGGGACTCCTTTAAAGAGCTTGTTTAGTGGGTATTGCGGTATATAAATGCCCAAATTTATCACGGTTTTTTTTTTTTTGGTTTTGTTTTGTTTTGTTTTGTTTTGGTTGGGTTTTTTTGTGTGTTTTATTTTTTTTGCAATGTGTCATGTTGACAAAAAGCACCCATTGTTTTTGGTAAAACTTTAACAATGTATCAATCTATAAAAATTGCCCTAAATTCTGGACTAAAATTCCTCTAAATAAGAGACAAAAGTTTGAAGCAATTCACGAAATGAAGGCTATACAATCCCTTTTCCTAGGAGAACATGAGACACAAATTCAAGGTCAAATTTTGTCGACATTATGGACGTCATTTAGAAATATCAAAATTATATCATTTTTAGTCCAAAATCTGTTATTACATAAACAAATCAAAAACAAAGCTTGAAAAAAACTATTTTTAAAAAAGTGGGTATGTACAAGTACACTTTTTTTTTTTTTTTTTGGTCCCGACTGTAGTAAATTAAATGCATTTTTGTAATTTCACACATCATGATTTATTTTCTTAAAATGCAATTTATGGATTTCAGAGTGTCAAATACCACATTTAAATCACCACGAAGTAATATAAATTTCATCTTAAAGACATGCAAAGCTTATGTTTGTTTAATAAAAGATTCATGTGAGGATAATAATTGTTATAAACATTATTATTATCATCTTTTGCATTGAAAGCCACTATTCATCATGTGACATTGCAGCAGAAAGAGGTAAAATACATACTGCAGACACAGTATGGAGTCACTTACCATTGTACTGTCTGCGATCTGATATGGAAGTGATCAGTAGTTGGAGGGAGGAAGAAAAATAAGAAGGCGAGAAAGGAGAGCTTGGTTAATACAGTATAAAGCAAGCAGACTATTCTATATTTAAGGTAAAGACGTGTTATTTCAGTATCATTGATTGCTTGTAAAGATGTATTATTTTAATATCATCCATTGCTTAATACATATAACTTGCACATGATGACTTCAATATTAATATTTTGACACTGGAACACATGACAATAAGATTTCTGATTTCATTTGCTCCACAAATGCTGCACAATGCACTACTTAAGTCGATACAATGTGCTGGTTTGCACGGTTTGTTTGGAAGGGTTTTAACAGAGCTTTTAACATTTAATTAAAGAGAATTTAAGCTTCAGTAAAAAAGGAAAGCGATGGATAGGTTACAAGATTATTGGCCTACACTTGCAAGAACACATTAGAAAACTTGAGAAAAAGGTCTTAAAACAGGGGACAGACATTCCTAGAGCAATCTATCCATATGTCAAGCTGAGACCACCTAAAAGTCCCCCATAGACACTAGTGCAGGCATCCACAAAGTAGGGTGTATTCTGCTACAAAATGTATATTACTAAGCACCAATATAACATAGAGAGATGTTTAACTATCAAGAAAAAAAAAACAAAGAAAAAGAGATGAGTCAAGATGAGTCAATCAGATTGTCCCCTTCGCAGCAAAAGACATGGAGTGAGTAACCGTAGCATATGACTACATGACTACACTTCCACCCAAAATAAGACCCCAACAATACGAAATAGTCTCATTCTTGAACAAGACCTCAAACCTGCATGGAACTTACAGGGGTAAGTAAACACAGGAACGGTAGACTGATACAGTAACACCCCCCCCCCCCCCCCCAACCTCCCAAGGAGCCAAGGAGAATTAATATGATGTATTGCCTCCAAATAAAGATAATTATCTATCGCCTTCACTGTAAAGATAATGCAATATTTCCAATATCAATTTTCAGCAGAGTGTATTTAATACTCAACTCATCACCTGTGAAATTGAATTGTGGACCATGGCAGAAACATGTCAATGTCATTCCATATAAATTAACAAGAATATTCTAATGATATGGAAGGACAACAGGACAGCAGGACAGTACTCTTTATATACATTGCACAACATATTTCAGTGAATGCAAGATATTACATATGCTAATTGAAACCAAATAAAAATGTAAATATACATATAGAAATGTGAAATTTTATTTTCCTCATTAAACCTGAGGTTTCACTGGATCCCTACATAATGAGTTCAAACTGTACACAATATTGGTGAATGTACTCTTGTTTGATTTGGGGGGATAGGGTTGTTGAAATGTTTAAATCTTGAAGCTGGGAACCGTAAAAGGAATTACACACTACAAGGGAATAAAATAGCCGTAAAGGTAAAAACAAAAAAAAATATGTAAGCTTGGAGGTATTCCCATTGAATGTGTTAAATTCACATTTTTAATTTATTATTTGCTCATATTGAAAAAAATCTAAAATCACACCTTTTACATCAAATATTTCCTACTTGATGAATACATGCTTAAAAATCCATTCCCAAGTTAAAAATAAAGTAATAAAGTATCTGAAGCCAGAGAGTGAGTGTGAGAGAGAGAGAGAGAGAGAGAGAGAGAGAGAGAGAGAGAGAGAGAGAGAGAGAGAGAGAAAGAGAGAGAAAGAGAGAGAGAGAGAGATGAATTAAAAAATGGGATGTCTAATTCCAGTGCTGAGGTAATGGCCTTTGGTAAAAGTATTGATCAAAAAGATATACATATCAGTTTTGATAAAGAACAAAATAAGTAACAAAACTATTTCGACTTAAACATTTCATCAGTCGACAACAAACATAAAACATTAATGCAAGTGAAGTTTTGGAGAGATGAGGGTTGTTACTTTGGATCCGAGTTGGAACCTGAAACTTTGTCATTTATTTTGTTCCTTATTGATGCCGTTTCATTCATTTTTGATTAAACAGTCTAGAGCTTCAGACAGTCTAGGATTTACTTTAAATCCATAAAGATTATACTATTAATATATAATATATATTATATATATATATATATATATATCATCATCATCAATACCATTATTCATACAATTCCCTATTCACTCCAAACAAAATCATCATAAATCAGGGAGTGGAACAATAGATTTCATATTACAAAAAATAAAAGGGAAGGCAGAAAGCAATGATTGCTTTTATATATTAATAGTGTGTGGTTTTCTAATATTCACAACGAAATCAATGAAATGAGAGTAACAAAATAATAGACATGTATTGACATTCAGGATACCTACCGTATAACCAACAACCAACTATAAATAACTATAAAAACCAATTTATATCAATACTACAGCAAACCACTCACAAGGCTTTATATACCTGACTGGCAAACATTTATTCAAATTTTTTAAAATGATTCTAAACAACAACACCCAATGCATTATTCCAGTTTTATGTTCTTTCCAATGCGTATTTAAATCAAGAAATGTATCATTGTGAAGTGCTGCATTAATCTGAATGGCAAACTAAAAAATGTTCCTCATTGCTAGGCTTTGAAAAAAATATATATTTCCTATACCTCGTCAGTCTCAATGTTATGAATAATCAATACATCTAGGATTTGTGATAATAATATTTAAAACATTTACAAGTTAGTCCAAATAAAATGTTTGAAGATATATAAAGCCCTGTACACAGAAGGTAGACGTGTGAGAGTTATATATAATATATATATAGAAATGTGCCACCAACCTTCCCGGAAACTGTCAGTGATGAGCGAATCTCTCATGGTATTGTTCTTGCTATCAGCATTATTCTTTTTACCAAAATTGGGCAAGGATGAGGTTCTAAAAAAAAAATAGGATTAAAGGATGATTGTCGTCATGCTCATTCATTCCATATGAAAAATGTTTTAAAATATTACAATTTTGTACGGCAGTACCAATCTGGTAACTCTATTTTAAAGTCTAAATATGCGGTCAACATCATTATCATTGTCAATTGTCTATATCAATTTCATCATAATCACATGCCTGCCTACTTGAAAATTTAAATTTTCGTAATCTTTTGTGGATAACAATTTTAATTGCTATATTTAACTCTAAAAATCATCAATTTACCTCCACAAGGATTAAATAACACTTAAAAATTCTTATAATTATGTAATCTGGAATCTCACTTTCATTTTCATTAAGCTTCAATAACTTAGAGATGTTCATGAAGTTATGAAATTGGAGCTAAAATTTCGTAATTCTACAAATTGTTCGTAACAGAAGGCAGGTCTGTAATCATACACATAGACAAACTACTCCCAATTTTACAACCATTATTAATTGTAAAATCAAAATATATTTTGCATCATGCAGGGTCCATAAAAAAATAAAGAAAAAGTTACCACCTTGATACAAAATTTACAACCTAGGAAAATAAAATATTTCAGATGGACATTTTTCTTTGCAATAAATTGTTAAATTATCATATATCAAAGTTTCAAGTTTCTTTTAAAACTGATTTCCAATACCATTAATGTTGTTTATTCAATGCTATTGTGTGTGTTCAGTAGCAGCATTTGTTGTAGTCGTCGTCATTGTCATCATCTTAGTAGTAGTAGTAGTAGTAGTAGTAGTAGTAGTAGTAGTAGTAGTAGTAGTAGTAGTAGTAGTAGTAGTATAATTGTTTCAAAATTTTGCATAAGTAGGTATTAAAAGTTCAAAGATATATTCCTAAAAAAATCAATCTATAAATATTCATTTGAATATTATAAACTTAGGCGACATTAAAATATTCCACGTATTTGTGTTCAGTTTTTATATGTTCCCAGGACATCTTCTTTGTTGACAAGGAACTCAGGGGTGCTTTTTCCACATTGAAAATGGGTCTTCTGGTTTCTTTGAGGGTAATCTGTTGCTACACAATAATTCAGCTATCTGTCCCTTCAGGTTAACATCCTGGCAGAAACCAGCTACAATGAACAACTTATAGTTTATTGCCTGTTTACTACAATGGGTTTTGATTAGCCTTAATTATTATAGTGATCAACAAATGATCAATGAATAAAGAGTCTGGTACAGAAATGTAGCATGAATAGTTTTCAAATACGTCCAATGTTTTTGTGGACGAAGCTGGTAGTATGCAAGACCTGCCAACCCTTCATATTCCAAAAGTGGAATCAGAATTTGAGACAAAACAATAGGAATCTTTTAACAATGGATAATTCTGTATCAAAATTATCACCAACTTTGCCACCAAACACATAAAGACAGAATTTAGGCACAGTTGTCAAAACTACATATCACATGTATTAGGTAATGGAATGGGGAAGGGGGGGGGGGGAAGGAGTGCAATTAATTTTCCCTCCCTTTTGGGAATCATTTTTAAAAAATTCAGCCTTTCATCAAGGACAAAGCCTTAGATTTGGTTTGGATCTTAGAGACACAATTGGCGTGTCTATATTTGTTGTGAAATACCTGTTGAAATTTGGTTCTGATCTGTGGATTTTCTCACTGGCCTCGTATGCTTCATTCTGGCAACGGCCGCTGTGGATTGGACCATGTGGAGGAGAGAGACAACACAAAGCAAGCTGTTAGTTACGACATTGGTCTATAGAGATGCTTTAGGGAGAAATCACTACTCAAGTAAGTCAAGTCAAAGGTCTCCATAATACATAATGTGAGTTTGTGTTTTGTTGATGGAAAGATGTAGATCTATTTACATGTGTGTGTGTGTGTGAGTGTGTGTGTGTGCGTGTGTGTGTATGTGTGTGAGTGTGACTATGTGTATGCCTGATGCTTCTAAAGGTATGCCTGTTTAAGGAGAGAAGGGGGAAATACTCTGTTATAATTTTCTGAAATCATGTAAGAGTCAAAAAGCCAAGTCATTCATTTCACTCTAAGAACACACCAAGCAGCTAAACAATTTAAAAACTGGTAATACCAAAATACTTTTAATTCACAATTGAAAAAAAAATTCAACTGCTGTTTTTTCATGCCAAAAAAAAATTTTAACATTCAAATCTTACCTAAAACGAAATTTGGATCCTCTTGAGAAAAGAGAGCCACCAGATCGAACCTTTTGGGTAGTCGTCGATGAAGACAGTCTGTAAAAAGGAAATTACAAGAGGAGAAAATGAACCTGTGTTCCAATAACCAACATTCTTTTCAATTTCTTTCTAGATGCAAAGAATATGTGATCTTTGTACAATTATAATGCCAGCGTATTATACCCTATATAAAAATATAAATAAATAAAAGAAGAAAACAACGCATATATTTAGCAAATCATCATTGAAAGCTCATTAAATGATGTAAATAAGATTTCTGATCCAAATGAGACCTAGACTTACGTGAAGAAGAGCTGTTGTTCGACTGCTGATCTCCAGAGGTATTTAGCTGCAGATGATGTGGAACATTTAAATCCAACTGCAAGTGGTTTCTGAAACAAAACAAAAAACCCTTAGTGACATATTTTCGTTAATCCTTTTTTAAAGAAACTTCATAAAGTTTTAAATTTCCAAACGAACATCAATGTCTTAAATTGTCCTTAAATTCCTGAAAATAAATGCTCTTTTCAAATTCACATCTTATCCCACCCAAATGACTCAGGTGTGATTGAGTGCCTTGCACCGAGCTGAGGAATCAGCATAAGACAAATGCTTTAGAAAGGCACAAGTTACATGCACCATGAATGAGATACCTGGTTTCTTCACCCTGCTTAATAGATTAATAAATCTTATATGTGCGGCAATGCAGTCTTGTGGTATGACACTCCCTTGAGGATCGGAAGGTCCTGGATTCAAGCCTCGCTCTGCGCATAGTTGAGTTGTAAAAGGCTCTCTACTCACATTCTCTCACCTTACTCAGGTGTAAAATGAGTACCTGTCAATAACAGCGTTTTCTCTGTCGGAAAAAAATTGTAATATCAGGCATCATGTCTCAATCTGCATGTTAAGTTTTGTTTGGTCAGGGACTCCTTGTAACGCACTTTGAGCATATTTAGTGGATATTGCGCTATATAAAAGCTCAAGAATTTTTATTTTGTTTTTTAATGTTAACTTTTGAGTATGAGAACATGAACTAAAAAAAAAAGCGTGCTCATAATTTCATTATCACTTATTTTGATCATGTTCTTCAAAATCACATGACAAAAGAAAAATGGCACTCTTCAAATAATAATTAATCTCAAACCTAGATGAGTCATTATTTGATATGAATAGAATTGGGGAATAAGAATTGAGGACAAAATATACAATACATAATTCATTATGATATACTTTATGGTACAGCAACAAGTTTGTCCAAACAGTCTATGATGAAACAAAGACAGAAATGTAAACAGTTTTGCCACAAATAGAAATTATTACTTAGGGACTAAATAGTGACTGGTACCCAAATATGCGAGAGAAAAAAGGAGAAGCCATGCAGTAAAAGAGAAAATATTTGTTTTTCTGACGTTGATGCTGCTCTTGTTCTTGCTGTTGTTATTGTTGTTGTTGTTGTGGTTGTTGTTGCTAGTAAAGGTGTTGGTCGTTGATGGTGATGATGTTTAAAGCAAGAGATAAATATAAAAACAGATAACGAACAAAAAACAAACCTCATACTCATTTCCACAACTTGTCAGAATCATAAATTTTCTTATGGTAAGCTTATATCTTAAAGCCCAACCCCTCCCCTACCCTTGTGACCAACAGACTACCACAATCCCGATGGGCAGGAATAGTCATGTGTTCTAACAACACATACTAAGTGTTATCATGATTTTTTAAACAATTTTCTCAATCAAGATCACCTCTCTTGTACTTACATGGCTCTGTCAGCTGCCCTCATTACATATACATTTTGTGAATTTCTTATTTAAAAGTTAATATAGTCCAATTTTCAAATGTCACTTTCCAACCAGAAAGTAAGACAAGGTATAATTAAATGTTATCAATTCCTCTATAGCTACTAAAGACACAATGACCACAATCGCCACATAAATCACTCATTTAAGATAAAAGCAAAACTGAACAAAATAAAACAAATTTGAAAACAGTACAGTCAAAGATCATTAAAAAGAAATACAAATGTAATAATCACACAGTATGGTAACGGTATAAACACTAGACAGACAGAGCATTGATGTTTTCCAGAAAAAATAAAATACAACTTCATATTTTCGCCTGCCATGAGAAGAGTGTATGTAAATAAAATTCCCTGATATCATTAGAATGAAACAAAGTCGTTTCATTATTTACTTTGCATTATCATACATGAATCTTTAATTTAAATATAATTGCCATAATCAGTGCCGAAAACAGAAATAAATTCAATAGCATAAATATAAAAACTAAAAGCAAAGTATAAAATATTTATACCTCTCTTCACTCTTCAAAAATAAGACGGCCACTTATATCAGACATACAATACATACATGGTGCAACACTACTAAAAATTCGTCAACAAAAATCTATCTTTTGCCAAAATGAAAACGCCACTTTCTGATGGTTACTTCAAACCAAGAGCATTGTCAATGGAGCACAAGAAATCAGTGCTCTTCATCTGGATCTGTATTCCATTGGAAAACATCAAATGTTTTTCATTTTCTAAGTGATCAGTCTTATGTTTAGAATTAAAATTGCAAGATTCAATTCTAAATCACCAGTTTTTCCAGGTGGATTATCAATAATGAATATGTGAAGTATTTGTATATACTTTTATACATTTATCTATTTTCAACTAGTTGTTCAGCATGGTTCCATATATTATAGTAGTGAGAACCAATAAAATCATTTGGCCTTTAAAGGATTGACCATTGAACTAAGTTTCTTCTGTTATGCAAACCAATGTAACAATCCTGATCTACAATTTTACTCAAGCTTCCCTTCCTGAACGTACTGTTTCAATATCTCACAAAAATGAACACAGTTCATCACATCTCTCAATAAGGGTTGGTGTAATTCATTAAATAAAAGATCAACAAACAATTGACTAGTCGTCGTATTCGCAGAGTATTCATCATTTTACTGATACAGATGCATCCTATTTTTGATGTTCCAGTCCAGCACGAAAATGCTCTTGGAAGGAGTTTATTCATAGGGACAGTGCTCTTAGAGTTAACTCAAACATGAAAATAAAACGTTTTGCATCAACATTAATATCAAGCTCCAAAGCAGATCATGCACAAAAGTCTTTTAGCTGGAATAATTAGAATCATACTATAGCAAAGGTTCATTCTCTCTCTATGAGCATATAAGAAACAATTATTACAAATGGCAAGAGGACGCTATTGAAGACACTTAATACATATATGCCATGCCCGTTTCTCTTACCACAGTTAAATTGAATTCCTAAGAATTGAGGTGGAGGAAAAGGAAACAAATACAAAGTAGATAGGAAAGTGTGGCACAGATTATATCATGAAACAATAGGATTGATTTGCATCAGAAATATCACGAAAGAGTCACGAATGGGGTTTCAAACATGAAACCTGCATTTTCCATAATGAGAGACAGCTAAAGCAAATCAATTGAAAAGTGTCCATAATATTCCAAAAGACATCGGAAATGTCATCATTATCAAATAGGTTAGCTATAATTATGATAACCTGTTGGGGTTTTTTTCTATCTTTTTTCTTTCTTTTGTTGAAAAACGAAGCAAGGAATGGACGATGCCCATGACCCAAAGCTTGGAAATACTGAATCAATTGCAAAAACAAAAAGGACAATTTTATAAATCCCTCATTGAAAAATCTATAGTTGTGTTCGTTTCTGAGTAATGGGGTTAAGAGTGAAGACCTATTTATTTTAATAAATTACTTATTGAAAAACTGCCCAATCTTACTTTTAATAAGTTGGTTAAAGTAATCAGAACAGTTAATATTCAAATGTAAGAAATAGTTCATCCACTCCACTTTAAAATTAGTACTGGTGATGGTAAACGAAACATTGGCCATTGTTTCAAAGTGTACTGTTATATTCCCAAACCACACAGAGAGTCAATTTTACCCTGGTTAGTATATAAAAAATCATTGTCAGATCAACAACAACCAATCGCATTGCAATCAGTTGAATTATAACCAATCCTAACTGTAGAAATCAGATGGGTATGTTAGAAAATATTTGATTTTCAACTTTCCATTCCAAAAGGGATTATATGTAGTAATAAAAAGTCCTTTATTTATAACATGTGTGAAAGAGAAGGGGAGAAACTGTCTTTTTGTAATATTGTGCTTCTTTCTCTCACCTTTTTAGCAGGTTTATTTTCCTGTTAAAGTAATAACAAATGTCAATACAGTTTTATTACAATGGTGCACAAAATGAAGACATGATCAACTAAATTTAGCCAAGATTTATTATTGTCAATTAATTGTGCAAGTCCTACAGTCCATTAACCCGTTAACAGTGAGATTGAATTTTTTACTCGAATACCTTAATGAGAATATGTCAGAGAATAGTAAAATCGAATGTCTCTTGTAAAAAATGATGCACTTGACCTTAATTTTCTATGATACAATTTAACAAAAATGATTTTGAAACCTAAACATTAATGCTAAGTATTAACCATATCAAATAGATATAATATTATGATTAAAGAGTTAAATTGTAGTAACGTTTAAGTTGAAAAGCTTTTTACAAAAAGGATACACATGATAAAATGATGACAATCAAAAAAACTCTTCAATATCATGACAAATTTGCTTTTAAATGTGAGCAATAGTGTTTTGATAAAAATGAATTGCAATTATGACTGTATATAATGTAAAATTGAGTGTCTTTCATCAAATAACAAACATTTTGTCACTCAAACAATTCCCTAGCACACAACATAATAAGTATGACTGGTCATATAACGTAATAGTGTTGTGTATGTTCGACAGTATAGCACAAGCATCGTTATCAATGGTAGTAAATCACATTTCAATTGTTTTTATTATTTAGCTGAAAGGGTTTTGAGTCCAAACAAAATTTATATTTGTAAATTGTTTCATTTGAAGCTCGCACTGATCAAGGCGTCGTGCAGCCATTCATTAATTCATGCTTGAAAAAGAACTACAGAATATCAGTGCTGAGTCGTAAGATCACAGAAATACTTACATTTTCATGATAGAGAAACATTCATAGTTGAGTCCATCTGCATTACTATTATCATATTAATATTAATAACTATTTTATAGCATCAACAGGACCAAAAAGCCACTGTGATGAACATGATGCAATGTAGAGCTTCAAATATCATTCGCCATTTCAATCCAATCGGATACAATTCAAAGAAAGATGAAATACAGTTAAATTTAAATTCATACCTCAGCATTGCTGTGATGAACAATGAACATTTTCCCTTCATAAGCAAGTCTTCTGATTTGGCTCCTTAAAAAGATGATACAGAATATCATGTTGATAAATTAAACTGTAGGATCTATCAATATGTTTAGGACCTAAAAGGTTGGTCCGAAAGAATAGTACAATATTACCAAAAAAAAAAAAAAAAATAGAGGAAAAAATGAAAGAGAAAAATCCAAGCCCTGAAGGACTGGAGAGACAACATTAGATACAAAACACTAAAACATTGTTATTAATTCAAACCATCTTAGCATACAAACTTTTCCTCGTACAAATTACACACACCATAGCAACATTTCAAAAAGGAAAAAAAAAAAAAAAAAGAAAGAAAGATATGACAAATAAACCTCAAATGACCATTCAAACGACCTTTCTTAAGACTTCTCTCAATAACTCCTTTGACTTAGAGTTTTTCCTCTTAATTCGCCATCTTTAAATTGACCTTCCAAAAATGTGACAATAACCACTCATTTGCTGAACAAAAATACACTCAAATCCCCTCAAATCGGAGTACTCTTTTCTTCTCCTGATTACCACTACTTGCAGATCACCCCATCAATCACCTTGTGACCTGCCATGTCAATTTGAAGACTAAATGCAATCAGACAGACCCATTGAAAACGTTTACCTTGTAACAAAAACCTTGTGATCAAAAGGCTTGGTAATGCATAAATCAGTTCAGTGTAACCACTTATAAGCAGCGACTGGAACATAATTCAGATATGACTATGGTGTGAAAGACTCTCATACACTTTAAATACAAGGAAAGAAATTGTTAAAATTATGTTTGAATCATGATAATTGAGGTGATTTAATGCAGATATACCTCAATTCAATTAATCCTCCTCATCCTCCACCTACTCCTCCTCCTCTTTTTCATCTTATTCTCCTTCTCCCCTTTTGTAGCTGACACCATCATCTTAATGACGAGTGCTGCAGTTTGTTAATTGCTCTTGCCATTGTTCTAGACTACTTTGTGCTAGTGCTAATACTATTTCATCTGGCAAAGGGTTCTAATTTTTTGTGATTGGGAAGAAAAATATGTGGTTTTGTTTTGTTTTTTTTTGTTTTTAAGGGTTTTACGGCGCTTGCAACACATTTAGGTCATATCAGCGCCAGTAAAAAGGAAGAAAATGGATAGTAAAAAGTTCTAGAATTACAATTAAAGCACCCAAGAAAAGGTAAGACAAAGGGGAACTGGGAACAAATAGGGATCAGATGTAGATTCCAAGAGCATACCACCAATGTACTTAGTTTGAGATCACCTATAAGTCTCATCCGGACACAAGCACAAAATCCAACAGAGAGGAATACACTCAAATGCTTACATTATACACTAAAAATAACAAATATAATAATACATAACAGAGAGATGATTTACAAGGAAAAAAATATCATCTCCCAAAACAATAACTATGCATTTGACTGTTTCCCTCCCAGCCAGAACTCCGACCAGGGCCAGGAAAAAAACTAAGTAATCTCATTCCAAGACAAAGACAGAAAGCATGTTGGAAAACAGATATAAGGGGATAGAAGACACAGTGTGTACCTCCCTGCCCGCTATGTGGCTATTTCTTGTTCTTGTTCACTCCAAATCAGTGATGTGAAAATGACCTTCAGATATTAACTTGTATGTAGAAAAAGAATAAAGGATATGAAACAATGAGAAAAGCACACATAAAGGAAACAACAACTGACCAATTGAAGAGTTGAGTTCGTCGACTGCCTCGGAAAGTCATGATTCCCTGATAGGTCACACCCAAGTAGAGCAAATCTCCTTTCTGATCCTGGAAATAGAAAACAGAAAGTCAAAGATCTCAAAAGTCCTAAGCAAAACTGTATCAAACTCAAATATTTGAGTATCATATTTGGAGCATTGCTCAATCATCATCATTCAATCATTCTTGAGGAGTGGCTAAGTGAATTGGCTTTATACTTTTACCCTCGGATTTCTGGGTTCGAGTCCTACTACCAGTATCAGCACTTTCATTTTTTTTTTGCCTTCGGCAAAAATTATTGTACAAATTTCATGAAGGTTTTAAATTTTCATTATAAACATCCTTTAGCATGTGCTGCTTTTAATTCAGCATACAGTATTCAAGTTAATCTGATACACTTCAATTCTGAAGTCGTAATAGAAAATGGGATAAAACTTTCAAAAATATGTATATTATGGGGGGAAAAAATCTGGAAAATGTAATATTCCAATGACAATATACTATTCCATGCACAATTTCAAACATAGTCACTACTAACTCAAACGCTATACATAGATCATAGTTGAAATTTTGTCACAAGATTAGCTTTGATATGATATAGTTATACAGTCCAAATCATATTTATAGGGCCACTCATGTAAATAAGTAGAATACCCATTAAAGTATTTAAGAAATGTTCTTTTACCCTTTTAAGTAAGGATTTTTCTTAAATTGTTTACAATATCAAATGCTGAAATAATGCATTCTTGAGTGGAATGATGACTACAGTTTTGCCAAAGAGGAAGGTTGGTATACAACCTAACAACCACCATAATGGTAGCTTTCAATAAAATTCACTTCAGTCATATTTAATGGTTTCAGAGCTAAGTAAAAACAACCAAATAATATTTTAGTGACAAAAGATGTGAGTCGTTAAGTGCAACAATCCTTCCAATCAATAATAGTATCTACATGAAAAATGCTATCTGTATCTGTATGGTAGGCGCTGAAGAAACCAATGGTCTGATTGTATTTCAGCGGCATCCTCATTGGGCTATGTAAATGAATAATACTAAGCAATTGCCAAAAGTGACTGGTCGACTTCTTTACCTTGACTTGATGTGGGTCCACACCATAGGTATCCAGGCTACAAGCTCTCTTCAGGAAGTTGGTTTCAGCATCAGATGGTACCTCGCCTCTGCATAAATACATAACATACAAATAAAATAAAATATTAATATATCAAAGGTTGAAAAAAAAAAAAAAAAACTTTTCAATTTTCAAATTTCAAATACATCTCTTTTGTGTCCAACAATTATTCAGTTTTAGCAGTAAACTAAAGACATTAAGATACCTGTTACTAGTTTACTATTATGGCATCAGCCTTAATAAGCATGTATTTTAACAAGCTGCCATAAAAAGTTCGTCACTTGTTGCTAATGAACATATTACAAGGTCAAGGGTCAGTCCCACAGATGTTGGAAATTTGATATGATCAGCAAGTGACGTGATGCCTGGCATATGCCATGAGTGCAAGTAGGTCAGACCAGAAAAGATACGTTTCTAAAAAAATTCAAAAAGCATGCGACTTATTTTGAAATGTGACCAACTGCCTCAAAATAGTAGAAGAAAAGGAAATCGATCTCAAAAAGCAATAAATCAGTTAGCACCGATGTTCAGCTTTTTCTGTCTCACGCCTGACTTAACCCTTTACAGGCAAGATGTTCAAGTTTGAATTTCAATGAGGCTAAAGTCGCTGTAATCCTCTCTTTGTTAAAATATTTAGGTCTATGGTAATGTTCAGAGAAATTATTATTTGATCAGCTAGAGAAAATTTGAACCATGTCAAAAATTGGTCAAATGGTAAAATTAAAGCTTTTAATGACCATGTGCCAAAACCAATATTGTCATCATGATAAAGAGAACAGCATATTTTTTTCTGACACGTTGGGGATTGAACTGTATTGGGAATGGGTGGTGAAGAGAAAATAAAGTTAAAATAAATTTAGTGCATTCTCTATCTATATATGACTCCTTTTATTTAAAAAAATGTTTATATATGAAAAACTGATTTCAAAGGGAGACAAATTAGTTATAAAAATGATTCCGATACACTTCTGGCCTATATTTTAATGTTAACATGTTTTTCAAAGAACAGCATATGCTATCTTTTAAAATTTCATAACATTCAAATAATTCCAAGATCAAATTCTTACGCCAATGCCTTGTGTGCTTCCAAGATCCGCTCTTCATGTTTGACAGTCTGCTTGGGAAGCATTTTGAACTCTGATATGTAGCCAGGTTGGTGATCTTGTGGGTCATAGTCTCCAACTTCAGCTGTTTGTATGTAAAGGAAATGTAAACAGTAATATTATCTAATATTCACAAAATGTCATTTTACAACGTCGAAAAAAGTCTGACCTCCATTTTAATGTTAACAAAAAGCACCCATTCCAGTTTCTTAGATACCATATAGTACATGATTGGATAAATATAGATATACCGTCATGTCAAAACTTAGCTATATGCAACTATTTAATTATATCAATAAAGACCTAAGTCTGTCAAGTTTTTTACAAATGTCAGATAAGAATCTAAGTAAATTGCAGGTTGAATCGATATAAACAAATTCATTTGTAAAAAAAAATAATCTTTGTGAAAATCCTTCTCTCAGCCCTATGATGGCTTTTGTTAAAAAGTAAAATATGAAAAAGAAAAAAAGGTCACACTTGCTGTTTGCAGCATAAAGAGTGAAATGGTAAGTGGAGGATTTTGATGAAAACAAAGTTGTTTGCTAAATGTGGCTTTTCCCATTCTACAATTTCTATCATTCGTCATTTACAAATCTAACAACAGCGTGGGCTAACTTTTAGATTCATTAACACCACAAAATGTTTCTTACACTGTATGATATAAGCAGCAAGCTGAATGGCTTCTTCGTGAGAACACAGAAGGCGACCATGATGAAGGTCTCGTCTCAGCTGGAGAAACAGGTAATACCTGAAATGGAACATTTTCATGTCATCAAATTGCTTTCCTTCTGAATATGAAGATAAATAAATGATAGCTATTACTGAATAGCATTATGTTTGGCAATCAGTAATTCAGTATATAATAAAATGAATTTATATTGTGCCTAGTTCCAATCATAGTTGCTCAATGGCGCTTTACATCAACACATTATATATCACATACAAATATAAAACTGACAAGTTAAAAACCACATTGATATAATGACAAAATATATAATATAATACATATAAGGAGAAAAGTTCAGTTTTTAACCGCTTTTTAAAAGTAAGTGGATTTTCACTATTTTTTGTGAGGTCCACAATCGGGAAGCAATGTGGTCAAAGGATTTCGCATGCAACACTGAAAATTTTGGGGGTTCCCTTAGCAGATTTAAATTGGCTTCATAAAGGTGGATAAGTTCTTGAAGAAGTATTTTAAATTAAATTTTAAACTTTACAGGTAGCCATTGTAGGACCTCCAAAATGGGGGTAATATGCTTGCGCTTTTAGATAACGTTACCAATCGAGCTTCTTCGTTTTGTATCTTTCGGAGTCGATTAATGACATTACTAACCATAGAGCAAGCTATTGCAATAATCAAGGCTACTAAAAATCATAGACACATGAAGGTTAGTAGTATTAATATCAAGAAGCCTTCTGATACCACCAATAGTTCTAAGAAAAAAATTGCAGGATCTAATGACATTACTGACATAGGCAGACGTGTTTAATTTGCTCCTAAGTTTTTTACAGGCTCCTTAGTGATGGGAATAAAACAATCAGATAGATTCATGTTAAGCCTGGAAAGGTTCACGTGGCCACGTCTTGCGATTTGCAACACCTCTGTTTTGTTTTCAGTTAACCTGAGTTTATTGCAACACATCCAGACACTAATGTCAGAGATGCAATTTTCTATATCCACTATAACATTGAAATAATAGTATTAATGGGAAACAGTAGCTGGGTGTCGTCTGCATAAAAATGGAACTCAATAAAATATTAGGAGATGATGACACCTAATGATCTGATATAGAGGGAGAATATAGAGGGTCCCAGAACTGTTCCCTGTGGGACACCATTAGAGATCAGACAAGAAGAAGAGAAGTCATGTCGATTTACAGATACTGATTGATTCCTGTCAGAGAGGTAAGAAGAATTATATACTCATTCATTTAATCATAAACCAATTTGAATCAACTTTATGTCTCAAAGAGATTGAGCTGCTAAAATCCAAGTTCTGCTTCATATTTAATTAATTTTTTCAAAACCAATCAAGCACAACATACCTTGTGATTTCCTCGTGCAATTTCATGGGTTCTTCTGGGTAGAACTTGACACGGAAACATAAAACCATTTTACTGAGACCTGGTAGTAAAGAAAAAATGAAAAGGACAAAATATATTAATGATTTGCTAAGAGTTTAAATCAATGCAAGGAATTCAGAAAATTAATATGTGCCATGGTTGATAATTGAAGGCATAAGCATACTGTGAGTTTTAATGTTTATCATTTTACATAAAAATTTAAAAAACTGGAGTGACTAAAACAATCAAATTGTAACTATTCTTCTAAGTAAATAAATTCATGAATTTAAAACAATAAATAAATATTGGATAAAATAAACAAGCCTTATCAATATATCTTTGCAACTAAGTAAGGACAATAAATGGTGAATTTTCCTGATAATAATTTATTTACGACAATAATGATTCAGTTTTATAATTTCATGACACAAGTTATGCTGTGCTAAAATAATCATTAAAGGCAAAACTACACGGTCACAATGTGACCATATTTCATATGATTAACATGGCTGAGTTGGTTCAAACAAAGAGGTTATGTAATTGGTAGCAAAAATAATTGCATATTTAATATCACTTAATATAATAATTTTACACCAAGGTTTAATACACAGACCAAAATCAAAAGGTCACTGATATTATGACATGGAGATGGATGGAGGGGGAAGGGCATAAAAATAGATTCAAATGCATTGAAGCGAAACGACCATGTTTGGATTCAGGTCAGAGGGCTCGGTGAGATCCAAAATATTTTATGTTTTATTACTGTTGAATTTTTATCCATAATTTGCTCTCACAAAGGGGGGGTGGGTGTAACTAGATGCTTGATATTATCATACTCCACCAAACTGAGTCATTGGAAACGTTATCGAGTGGAGATTCAGTGTAGTGGTAATGTGTGAGTGGCATCCTTAGGTACTTGAGAGTGGGAGAGAGAGAAAGATGGAGAGAGAAGGGGAGGGGAGGAGGGTTAAACTAAATCTTCGATTCCGGCGCTGCAATAAAACAAGACAAAAAGTGGATTGCAAGATGCAATGCTCACAGGAAAACAAAACAAAAATAATTTTTTTTAGAAATAAATAAAAAAAAAAAAAATAATAAAGAATTTAAAACAAACCCAACAAAAAAAAAATCCCATAAAAAAAAAAAAATTAAAAAATAAAAAATCGATTATTGCACGCTTAAAATTTTTTTTTTTTTTAATGAATGAATGAACGACGACGACAACTATAAATTGTATGGTTATCTCCCACGCGCCTTATATGAGTGTACAAGAAAAATGTACAATGATCAGTTTGAGGACTCCAACCAGAAAGATTTTACTGAACGAAAAACATTTATATTCAAACATTTAACCTATCTATCATTCTCCTGATAATAACAATAATAATAGTTTTGGCTTCAGTGTTGGGGGCAATCTACAGTCTAATCGACTAATTAAATGAACCAATCCAATTCAAAAAGACACTACATTCCATCGGCGAGGTCAGGCTGAACCAGTCACTCTGACGCCCCCCCCCCCTTCCCCCCCCCTCAAATACATTTCCCTCGATCCCTTGCCCCTAAATCATCGAACCATAAAAACCATCAACATCAAAGACCAGCCAACCAATTGTGGACGGTATGACCACAGTACGTTATAAACGTAGACTTGTGTGTCATTGGGATACATATAATATTATCAAGGCGACTGAGAGAACGACTAAGACGGCCCAGTCCAGAAAAAGATGAGTTCATTTTATTGGGAACTATTTAAAATCCGACGAATTCATTAAAGACTAGACAACTTTGTAACTACATGTATATGCAATTTAGCTCAAAGCTTACTTGAGTTGGCAATAATATTCATAAATGTATGATAAATAATAGAACTAGAAATTACAATTTCAACACAACAAAATCAAATCGAATCTAATTTGCATAAATCGATTGTAACCGGCGTGATTCTGTATATATATATATATATATATATATATATATATATATATATATATATATATATATATATATATATCAAAGAAAGCAAATGTTTACTATCATCATCATCATCACAACCACCAACTGACCAGTGTCGATCCCGAGTGCAGTCGAAACTTTTCCTAATGCCCCATCATCCCCTTCCATCAAGCAGTGATTGGGTAGTTATATCTCTTAGATCTGGCTGAAAGTATTGTTATTGCAAATCAGCAATTGCTATTAATTATCCGTTTCACGCACAGAAACTGGGATTTAGCTACTTTCGAGAGCAAACAATCTATCCATTGGTCTGAATACAACCCAGCCTGATTGCTACGAGACTATACAATAAGAACAATCAGCCTTACACAGCTGTAGTCGTAAGAAACGAAAGGGGAAAAAAAAGTTTTACCCCACGTCTTGACTTGACTGATTGGTGTTATCGATAAATAGATGTATGGCAGACGTAAATAGGTGATTACAACTGATTACATCGATATGCCGCCATCTACGGCCGCGATGGCGGTGAGATTATGCTGATATAACATGAAAAGAAAATGAATCACGATGAAGTTTATCTCTTTATCCTAGGTAAAAAGAAATCGGTAACAAGTATTTGGTACCCTTGGGTTAGGAGTCCTTTTTTTTAAAAACTCACTAAGCTTTAAAAAAAAAACTTTAGATGAGACAGTGAGTTGTCAGTATACTAATATTACATGCTCTCTCTCTCTCTCTCTCTCTCTCTCTCTCTCTCTCTCTCTCTCTCTCTCTCTCTCTCTCTCTCTCTCTCTCTTTTTCTCTCTCTGTCCCCTTAATTCTCTCTCTCAAACACACACACACACACACACACACACACACACACACACACACACATGTGAACACAGCATAAAGCTACTTCGTAACATCATTAATATTTTTAAAGCTCATGGACGGGGACGATAAGTCGACAGCTCGAAAATAGATAATCCTAACGCCAGCTAGATAGAGGACCTTGAATCGAAAGCCATGTCACGAATCGAAAGCCATGTATATCACTAGTCATGCATGAAGGATATTGACCAAGCTGGGAAAACAACACCAATCCTTGACTTGGGGAGGAAACAGTACCACCAGTCCACGGACGACGGAATTCACATTCCATTGATGACAGTGTTGGTACTAATAATAGTAATAATAGGATACATTTCCATTCATGCATAATATATATATCTATCATTTCTCGTGTCCAAATAGTATAGCATAATTCCAATACACTTGTATGTATGAATGGGTATTTGAATAATAAGTATGCAGCATAGCAACAAATAACTTAAGAGAGCCAATATAAAAGCCCTTATGAGGCGACATATTCTGCATTACATAATATTATAAACAAATAACAATTAATGCTGAATGCTGAAAACTTATATAGCGCTATAACTCCGAGACACCAGACTCTAAGCGCCAACAATGGGAGAAATTATTTAACGAGAAGAGCACAAAGCATGACGAAAAAAGAAAACAACGAATAATGCGCTATATAAAATTGCAAATTTATTGGAAAATATTCCAAATTGTTTTTTAAAGTTTATTTATATATATTTTTTTTTAATAGACATTTAAAATTTTGCTTTATAGTAAATTAATGTTCGTCTGCAACAGAACGTTAGTCAGGGCTCAACCCCACAATCTTGAGAAAAACAGAGATCTAAAAGACTATTGAATATTTAGTTAAGCGATATAATGCTACTCTGCCGTACTCTGGAAAACCCCATATTTTAAAATTTGGCCAGAAAACTCGTCCTTTAAATACCGATCGATTTAATCATTTAAATCGGTCGATATTTGAAGGACGAGATTTCTGGCCATATTTTAAAATATGTTTATTTTTCCAGAGTACGGCAGCATTGGTTAAGCCATTCCTAGTGCATTGTTCTTCTTACTTTGGTTCATTGATAAAATAGGTGATAATAGACAAATAAGAATAATGTATACCGGGAGCCAATGCTACAAGAAGTCAAGATAGGTACCGATAACATGGATGAATCTATTATTGTAGACTGCATCAAACCAGACTTAGAATTTACAGAAAGGAAAAGGTCGTGTGCAACAAAAGACCTTTAGACTACATAAGAACAGGTAATTGCAGCTACGTGTTGTTTGTTTAGTTTGTATATTTGTATTTTTTTAAACGGAGGGGGGGGATGTCTTTATCACTTTTCCCACTTGTTTTATTATTCTTTTCCGTTTTTATTCCTGTGGTAATTAATTCCGACGTGACAGCGACCATCTTAGTCATACAGAGCTTTTACTTCCCCCCCCCCCACCCAACACCATCATCATGATCATTATCATCATCATCATCATCATCATCACCCTCCCTCCTCCACCACAACCATGGTTGCCAGCAGGAAGAAGTGCTGAAACCTGAAACTAAAATCTCGACACTTTGCCAAACCTGAAAATGCTCCTACTGAAAATGCGGCCTAAACTTTACTCTTATTTCATCGCCGTTTTTATACCATTATTAAATCATTACACAGCAAACATATTGAAACAATGGGGAAATTAATTTGTTTTTAAAACCAACGTATAACACTGAAACCGGAGGTATTTGACTTCGAGATATCGCGAAACCGGAATTCCGGCATGAACCTGAAAACTGGCACCCATGCCACCATCACCACTATCATCATCCTCGTTACCATCCATATTATCATCATATCAAAGTATTTCAGCCCAAATAACATTGCAATGCCTGCGATCCCAGCAACACCAGATAAGTATCCCCTTTACATATTGGGAGCCACTGAGTATACAGTATATACGAGCAACATTTCCTATCTCGTGTTATTCCTACAACAAACAACAACAAAAATTAATTAATAAAAACACGCCGTGCTCCATCAAATTCGGAACTATGCATGGTTTGTTCATTTTCAATCCTATTTTAAATGAATGTTGTCAAAGTGATATCTAGATCTATATTACATCGGGTTTTTGTTTTTTTTAATAAAGCGACATAAACTGTCTTGGTAAAAAAAAATAAAAAAAATTGGGGGACACAGCGACCAGTGGATCCGCCAGGACAACATGACAGCCAGTCAGGCATTAGAGCGTTATTAACCAGTTAACTGTCGTACTCTGGAAAAACTCGTATTTAAAAATTTGGCCAGAAATCTTGATCTTCAAATATCGATCTTGGCAAAGATTCTAAAACCACGAACCTCGCGATGTCTTCAAGGAATCCCAGGTCTGAGAGTTCTTGCGAAACGGAGGGTCATTCAAATCGATCAATATTTGAGGACGAGTTTTCTGGCCAATTTATTTTAAATACGAATTTTTTTTCTAGAGTACGGCAGTTAACTGGTTCAAAGTATCGATTTTAAGCCTTGTGCCACTACAGAAATGCACACGTTGATTCTAGACGTCGCGGGACTGGGAGGGGGAGAGGTGCGTGCTTTGAGACAGCAGCTATTGATAACACAAGGCGATAATTGCATCAAAATCTGGACACATTCCTCTTCTTGGCGATATCATCGACATTGTCTCAAACTGTGTCACGCAACACGCTGAAAAAGAACGTCTAACTCTTGTATATCAATCTCTCTTCCCTCATCTCCCCCCTGTACCTTCGATTTCTTGGGAGGATATATATATATATATATATATATATATATATATATATATATATATAATATATATATTATATATATATATATATAATATATATATATATATATATATATATATATATATATGTGTGTGTGTGAGTGTGTGTGTGTGTGTGTGTGTGTGTGTGTGTGTGTGTGTGTGAATGAGCGTATTTACGGGCAGGATTATTTCCTCAAATTTATTATAAATCTAAAATGAGCATAACATAAAGTTACCTCTTTTATAATTAAAATCTCGAAACAATCAATGCGACGATCAGTGATAATTATTTTGTGATGACCTTTTTACAGAATCGCACCCCCCCCCCCCCCCACCACCACCTTTTCTCTCTCTCTCTCTCTCTCTCTCTCTCTCTCTCTCTCTCTCTCTCTCTCTCTCTCTCTCTCTCTCTCTCTCTCTCTCTCTCTCTCTCTCTCTCTAGCTCTCTCCGGCAATCGCAAACTTACATACAACACACACACATACACACACAGACATAGTCAATATTGATGTAGGAATCATTCGAAATCGTTTGTTTCCTCTCCACTCCAATGACAGCTGGTTATGTAACAACGTGTTAGATTATCATGTCCTTATTAATATATATTACAATCGAGCGATGGCTTCGTTATCCCCTTCTAAAATTATATTAAATGTGCCCGAATTATTTTGCATGCAAGACAAGCTTTTCAAAACGTGAATAATTAAAAGTAAAAAAAAAAAATAATTGGAAATAGTATGAAGTTTTGGAAAATATCTATAATTGATTTCTTTTTTTTTTTTGTTTTGTTTTATTTTATTTTTTAATTTTAAAAGCCGTAACTTTTGTTGCTGTTTTTTTTTTTCTTTCTTCCCAGACCATAAATCTGTACTCTTGATTCGATGGGTCAATATTGCTCGAGACAACAATTCAAATCACAAAAATGCGATCCTTCACAGATTACACAAGTAGAATTAGAAAGAGCAACTAATTAACTTATAGAGACTGGCCTATCCCGATACTATAAGGAATCAAGGACATAAAAATTAGGAATTTCGACCAAAAATTAGGAATCCACTTAGCCTACATTGGTTTGTTCTTTTCTAATGAATGTTTGGGTTTTTTTTTTGGTTTTGTTTTTTGTTTGTTGTTTTTTTTTTTTTTTTTTTTTTTGTTTTTTTTTTTTGGGGGGGGGGTTGTTGTTTTTTGTTGTTTGTTATTTTTTTGTTGTTGTGTTTTTTGTATTTGGGTTGTTTTGTTTTGTTTTTTTTTTTGGGGGGGGGGTTGGATGAGGGTTTAAATCCGTGCCAGTAGCATCCCTTTTCTGATACACTCAAAAAAAAAAAAAGGAACGCTTAATGCGGTGAACAAAGTCCCAGGTTTGACATTTTTTTGCCAAGATGAGGGTCATTTATATCGATCGATAATTGAAGGACGAGTTTTCTGGAAAAATTTTAAAATATGGGTTTTTCCAGAGTACGGCAGTCTAATCAATAGGCTATATTCTTCCAAATACAAATGCCACACAAACTAAACTTCACCATAATTTACACTAGACAAACTCCCTCTCATTTCCGTCTAATTTGACTGTGACACCTGGAATGACGAGTTTAAGTACACAAAGATGTGACAGTATGACAATGACTAAAATCAATATAACCATTAATATTCCTACAACCACCACTGAATACTATCAACCTAACACAGCTGATTATCTGAGATTTGAAAATCTGTAATATACAACGGTGACCGCGTTTCTTTGTATTTTGATTTGTTATGGGTTCTTTTTGTTTCGTTTTTTATTATTTTTAGGGGAGGGGGTCATTCTATTTTTGAAAGGGGGGGGGGGCATAGAGAACAAATTCACTAAAGCAGGTCAAAACCAAGTATTTTTTCTACGTAGGGGCAGATGTTTTGTTTTGTGTTTTGTTTTATGTTTGTATTTCGTTCGTTTCTTTTTGTCTATCTATCATTTTTAATATGCTGTTTCGGTGTATAGCTGTATCTATTTATGTTATTGCTATTTTAAAATCTCATTAAAATACTTCCATTTGTATTAAGATTAACCTTACAATTCAGGATCAATGCCCGTTTGACAAAGTTTTGGATCCAAAAATAAATTTTATTTACTAAAAATAATCTCTGTGCTGAAATCCAAGGACAAAAATATAACCCAAGCAATCTCATTGATTAACATATGCTCAGATTCACAATGAGGTGCAAAAACAAAAACAACAAAAAACAAAAATAAAAAAAAAATTATATGTTTAAAAACTTCAAAATGATCATTTAATAACCATGATGATGATGATGATTATGATATGATCATCTTCGTCATCCACATCATCATTTTTATTATTACTATTATCATTATTATTATTATTATTATTATTATTATTATTATTATTATTATTATTATTATTATTATTATTATTGTTATTATTACTATTATCATCATCATCATCATAACAACCTTATAGAGCGCAAAACCAAAACAATCTTTTGTTTGTTTGTTTGTTTGTTGCTTTAGGTCTCTTCCAACACAATTGAGGTTATATGAGAGACCGCTGAAACAAAAAAACAAGCAATCTAACAAAAATAGTACAAATGTAAATCAAAATCATAACCTAAAGATATCATAAACTAAATTATAAATAACCAAGAACAAACAGGCAGAAGATTTACAGGAAAAAAATATCCCCTGTCAAAAATACAATCACAAACCAAAGAAGCAGGATAGGCTAGTAAAGAGAAGAAGAAACGACATCACTATCGGATCGTACACCCATGCGAACATCATAGGTATATGATTCAAGGGTGATGCTCCCATCCAACCACCTGCCTTGCAACATTTAGGTCATATTATCAGCATTTAGGTCATATTATCAGCGCCAGTAAAAGGGAAGAACATGGGATAATAAAAGCACCCAAGAAAAGGGAAGACAAAGGGGGATTAGTTCAAATAGGGAACAGCAGATGTAAATTCCAAGAGCACACTATCAATGTACTTAGTTTGAGATCACCTAAACGTCTCATCCAGACACCAGCACAAGATCCCACGAAGAAGAATACACTCATATGTTTACAAATCATATGTTAAAGATAAAAAAAATGACAGTTCAGAACAGAGAGATGATGTACAAGGGGAAAAAAATAGAATATCCCGAAACTATAACTATACATTCGACTGTTTCCCTCCCAGCCAAGAACCCCAGCCAGGATGAGGACAAGACGAAGTAATCTCATTCTAAGACAAAGACAGAAAGGAAATGGAAAACAGATATAGGGGCATAGAAGTCACAGCAATGACTTGCCTGTCCACTGAGGGAGGTCAGGAACCCCACCTAATGCAGTAATATAATAATTAAAATAGACGAGTGTCTGTTCGTAATCGCCTATATTTATCGCCAAGTGTACTATAGATACTATGAGCTTGGCTAAGAAACTAACAACAGTGCCATCTGGAAAGAGAACCGACCAACACACAAAACTATGTGTAAAATTGACATTTATAGTCTGGTTAAAGCAGTTTAGTGAGAATTACTCATAAACGTGGATGGCAAGGGTGATGCTCCCATCCAAACACCCGCCAATCTTTTGTTTTCCAAAGTTGAAAATACTTATATATGGACACTTATTGCAACACCGGTATAAATTATATAAATATCATTATCAATAATGCCCTTATCACATTATGTAATGTGAATTGCGCAATTTCGTTACGACAAATTACAAATTAGCTCGGGCCTGGCTAATTAATCAATCCATTAATTGTTGGAGGATTAATAATAAATACAATTACACGCAGGCAAACGCTTAAATCAGACGTAAACGATGGAAATAGAACGAGAAAGAAAAACAAAACAAAAAAAACCCCAGAAATTTGTTTGTGAAAGATCACTAAAAAGACATTGAATCGGAAAGGTGAGAAGACGAGGAGAGGGAGAGGGAGAGAGAGGGGGAGAGAGAGAGAGAGAGAGAGAGAGAGAGAGTGTGTGTGTGTGTCAGAGAGAGAGATAAATAGATAGATAGATAGATAGATAGAGAGAGAGAGAGAGAGAGAGAGAGAGAGAGGGAGAGAGAGAGAGAGAGAGAGAGAGAGAGAGAGAGAGAGAAAACTGATAACAATTTTGACGTTACAGAAAATGGATTTAATCGATGTCAAAAGCCTATGATTAAGTGTTGTTTTGCAATTCTAATTAATGGATGGAATAAATCTAAAACAAAAATCAAATATTAAACTGGAAATATGATATCCACTAGGGTGTATCGATAAAAACGGAAACATCATCACCATCATCATCATCATCATCATCATCATCATCACCACCACCATCATCATCGTCTTTAATTAATAAACATACGGGATGTCCCCCACTCCAGGACACACACATACAAAAATGTACTTGAAGGTGGGTAAGGTGAAGCATACCTCAACAACCAGCAAACCGTTTCGCAATAAATGACTCCGTTGTAATGCTATAATGACCACACGCATGGTAGGACACCAATTATTTTCCGCGTCCCCCGCCAGGCTGAAAGTCTATACAACCAGAAAATAGTGTCACAGTGTTACGTCACTTGAAATCCCCAAACCAATCGATGAGGTAAGACTGTCCGCAGGAGGATTTGGGGGGGGGGGGGTCATCAATAATTTGTCAAGTGCAAAACTCAGCACTATTTTGTCATTGTATTTTTTTTGTATTTTTTATTTTGATTGTTTGTGTAATCATAACGGTAAGACAAAGTTGTTTGGTTTTTTTTTTTTCTAATCTTATATCAGATTTAACATTTTGCAAATTTAGTCTTGTTTTCTTCATGGCGGGATACAATAAATTAATATCCATCATTATCATCTCTATCTGCAAGTTCGCACAACAAAAATTACAAACTCTCAAAGTCTCAGAGTAAGTAATTCCCGACAGATCAACTAGTATTTGAACTAGCCACCCAGTCCCAGATGGACCGGAAAGAATATATCAACTGGAATTGGATTTGAATCAAGCTCACATGGTCGCTGCAAGCTCATTAGAATTAACACGCGACGGGGGTGCTCTTCCCCTTGGCCTATCGCCTACACTTACTAAGCTGAACACTTATAGTCCACTTGGATCGATATTACACACGGATTACTACTCACAGTGAGCGGAGCGGATTAAACGGGACGTGACTAGTAGTAGTTATAGTGTATGTCATTATACTAAACCAGCAACTTTACATGTCTGAATCTGTTAGTAATAGGAATGAGGCGCAAGCACCCCTCCCCCTTCCACCCCCCCCCCCCTCCCCACCATAGAGAATACAGGACTCCTAGTCTGTGCTCCCCACCCTCACCGCGTTTTCTTTTATTTATGACACAAACGTTTACTCACAGTTTTAAAATTAACTTTAAAATAATACTTAGAGTTGGGGACTGGTAATGTTTAAAAAAGATATTCCTTATATAGATATATAATATATATTTGAACACATTACGCAAGAATCTAATCACGAGCCTTAAACTTATAAGCCAAATTGTTCCGATCTCGTTTTTGTAGTGAAAATATTCAATCAAAATAAAACATTTTAATGTTAAACTATAGTGAAAAAAAAAAAAAGACCTCAAGGATTTGGCTAATAGACTTGTGAATTTGTTGTAAATATTAAGTAGTCTAGGTTGGGAGCGACTTAGCATTTCATAAAAAGAAGTAGAAAAAGCAGGTATTGACATTGGTGTTGTAATAATAATAATACGTATATTATATGAAATTCGCAATGAGGAGATTCAAATCAGTGCTGTACAGTTCATGGTGAGCCGAAGACAACGTAACGACACATATCTAAGCATCTGAGGCATCCAACATATTGTTTATCTAAATTTTTATTTTCAACACAGTCCGACAAAATGTAGCCTCGGTCAAGAAGAAGAAGAAGAAGAAGAAGAAGAAGAAGAAGAAGAAGAAGAAGAAGAAGAAGAAGAAGAAGAAGAAGAAGAAGAAGAAGAAGAAGAAGAAGAAGAAGAAGAAGAAGAAGAAGAAGAAGAAGAAGAAGAAGAAGAAAGAAGTAGTAAGGGGAGGACGACGATGACGGGATTGAGGAGGACGAGGAGTGGGGCGATATTGATGATGATGAGGAGGAGGAGGAGGAGGAGGAGGACCCAATCCATTTCCATATCTTCCAGCATTCTAAAGCCCAACAACAACTCGATCGTAATTTATTAGTCGGACCATGGAGGACGCTTTGCTCAGGACCCAACACAGAACGTTGTTCTATCGTGCCCAGTGTACCCCAAGGTGCTGTAACTTGAGGACAAAGATGACGTTACTAGGGTCCAGACTGACATGCGAATATGGGTCGAGTAACTAGGGCAAGTTGTGAGAGACAAAGGAATCAATTGATTTCTATCAATTCCATTATCACGCTCTTTGTTCTTAATGACTGCATACTATTTCGATTCTGGTCGAGGAAAACTTTATGTTAGAATAGTAATCACTTAAATGTATGGATATCGAAAGGGAGAGTTGATAGATGCGGGGATATGAGAGATAATGAGAGAGAGATAGTGTGTGTGTGTGTGTGTGTGTGTGTGTGTGTGTGTGTGTAAGTGAGAGAGGTTGAGAGAGGGAGGAGAGAGAGAGAGAGAGAGAGAGAGAGAGAGATCATCCTCCTCCTACTACTACCAGGAGGAGGAAGAGAGTCTCTCCTTCCCCTCCCCCCTTCTCTCTCTCTCTCTCTCTCTCTCTCTCTCTCTCTCTCTCTCTCTCTCTCATCATCTCAGCAGTTCAGTCAGCAGTAGTCAGCAGCAGCTAGTAGTAGTAGTAGTGTAGTAGTAGTAGTAGTAGTAGTAGTAGTAGTAGTAGTAGTAGTAGTAGTAGTAGTAGTAGTAGTAGTAGTAGTAGTAGTAGTAATATGTTGTTTCTACTACTACTGATACTACGACCATCGCCTATATCGATCCCAAACTCTTCTCAAAACAAATACAACAGCATCCCTTCCCCCACGACCCATATCCAAGAATATTTAATTTCACATCAGTCAATAGGACAGACATTTTCACCCCCGCCCAACCCACGCACATTTTTTTTTCTTTTCTTTTCTCAACCACAAAATGCAATGGTCAAAAGATAGAGGCAGAATATTGATTGAAGCTATCATCGACTTGGATGGATGTGTGAGTGCGCACGCACTAAGAACGCACAAGTTCCATAACCTCGTTGGGAGAGAGATGTGGACTTGCTTGAGAAAATAATGAAAAAAATGATGTCCTGTGCCGATATGCGGTTCCCTTCTTCCGATCCACAAGGCCCAATGGAAATGACGAAAATGTAGGCGAGGAGGGCGAAGCATTTATTAGAGACGTCTTTATTCAATTGATTTCCCCATCTCTCTATTGGTCCTCGTATCAATTGAAAACCTTCACGGAATTTAATGTCGTATCTGGCATCTGGCTAATTTATCAAGTGTCTAATTACCTTTATCAAGTATTTGGGGGGTTTCGGAAGAGAGAATTGAAAAAAAAACACCAATATTTCCCTTATGTAAAAGAAAAATTAAAAAAAAAAAAAACATCTATATATATATATATATATATATATATATATATTATATATATATATATATATATATATATATTTATATATATATATATATATATATATTATATATATATATATATAATAGACTAGGACTCAAAATTTCGTCAAGCGCCCGATTCTACAATCAAAAACTTCACCGATAGTTTTTCAGGATCAAATAATAATTAACCAAAATTATAACTCTATCCCCATTATTTTCAAAAAACGACTGTTACCCATTTCGTACATAGACGCCACATATCTGTATTGATGATGCTTTGAGTTTAGGTAAAATACTCAAAACAGCAGCCAGCAGGAAATAACATACCAAAACACAAAACTATTTGTAACCTTAAACGTTTATAGTCTGATAATAGAATTTAGTGACAACTAATCATTATGACTGTCTAAAAACAATTACAAAGAGCTGAGTGAAGTCAACTTCGTTCCTTCTATTCACATGGCCTCGAAAAAATTGATGGAATGGAATTTTGGTTCCATGAGGTATGCTGGAAGTGCAATTATTTTGATTAGCAGTCCCAATACTGAACCTGTTGTGGTCCCAATACTGAACATGTAGAAAGAGACTTGACACCCGTTAGGCGCTAATCTATTTGTTTTTTTTTAATTTAAAATAAGTTGTTACTGACCAGGTACTCAATCGACACCTGATTGTGGAGATCCTTTTCCAGACCTGCCTAGTACTACGAAAAATTCGTAGAATTACGAATTTTTGGCTCCAGATGGAGAACTGCACAGACGGTTTTGATTCAATAAATACTTGAACAAGTAGAAGACTGGTTACTAAGAAACCGTAATTAGGACTGGAGTAAATTTTTATTATACTGAGGGCAAATAATAGATTTGTAATGCTTTTTATTGTGCCATTTTCATTTTCCCCCTTGGAAACTACGAATTCTTGACATCTCAAGTAGGCAGAGGCGGAATATTGCGATCCAGTGTGGGGTAGAAGCAAGGTTGAGAAGGTAGGTGCTAAACTTCGCAAGTCCATGCACATAGTGTCGGGAACGCTGGCAACAACGCCTAGAGAATGAGGCCCGATAACGGCAGAAATACGTACGTAACTTTCCTGACTTCGGACAAAGCTGCATATACGAGATGGAAGTCGGCGTGGACGAATTTCATCCCTCGAGGGGGCGGGGACAACAACAGGCTTTTCCATCAGCAAGAGGAGACATTGGGTGGCAGCCAGAAGTCCTAGGTGGCAGCCAATCGACTTCGGTCGAGAACCTACTTTTAAAAGCACGCTCATTACATCAGTGGGGACTGCCACCTGTCCAACATGTACCCGTTGTGGTAACGAGCCCGAAAACGCAGACCATCTAGTTGAACCAGTGACTTCTTATATAGTAGACAATGAGTTGAACGGTTCGTTTGACGAATCTTCCGGGCGGATTTGCGAAGGTGCTCGAGTGTGGTACGGAATTTGCAGATTGGGTCGCTCGTCATAACATAGTGGTGTGAGCACCATTAGAAGCTGTTGCAGCTCTGCTTTTCTAAGGATTCTGCGCCACCCAAAGCGGAACTCGAACCAGGGATATATCGGACCGAAAGCAAGTGTCATATATCCTGAAACCACAAAGCCTTGGATGGACAATGAATCAGTATGGGAAGATGTGTGTTACACATATTGGCCAATGTAAATGTAAGTACATAATACAAACCACAAATAGCTGCAATAAGCCGGTTTGTTGACCACTGGACCAGTCCCCAATCCAGACTTGTACATTCATACTCTAACGTATAAATGGAGAGGGTGGAAGGGAGGAGGAGGAGGAGGAGGCAGTGATACAGGTCATCTACCATGACGTCAGCACATGTAGGTGAGAGTGGGAGATGGTTGACTGACTGGCCAATGTCAAGGCCGTCTCTCTCTCTCTCTCTCTCTCTCTCTCTCTCTCTCTCTCTCTCTCTCTCTGTGTGTGTGTGTGTGTGTGTGTGTGTGTATGTATGTGTGTGTATGGATATCTCTCTCTCTCTCTCTCTCTCTCTCTCTCTCTCTCTCTCTCTCTCTCTCTCTCTCTCTCTCTCTCTCTCTTGCTCTCTCATAAATTGTGTGTGTATTAATGTGTGTCTCCAATGTGTGATTTAATTATCTATGACTCATGCGATTAAGGGGGAAATAAATGGACGTCATTGAATATCTAAAATCCAGCTTTACATTGTATATCTTTTCATTGAGCGAGGTGATAACACGTGTGTGTGTGTGTGTGCGCGCGCGCGCGCGCGCCTACTCCCGCCCCTATGTATGTGTCCATGGGAGAATGCGTGTGTGTCAGGACAAAACAGTTACGCTCATTCCTGTATCCTTACTCATTACTCACCGTAAACAGAACATCGATACATTGTATATTTAACACATGCCCTGATACATCAATCATTATTGCTATAACACAATAACAGTATAGATAACAATACAAATACACATATCAATCTATCGGTAACGAATAAGCCTACGTGTATGTATCTATGCCAGGCATCGACATCTGTTTCAGCCGACCCGTGATGGGTGCCCTGATTATTGTCGTTATTAATTATTTTTTGTTGAGCTTTATATAGCGCAATATCCACTAAATGTGCTCAAAGCGCTTTACAAGGTTATTAGAACATACACGTGGTTGTGAGTAAATGCAGTTAAGGTAACACAAAAAAAAAAAAGAAAAAAAAAAGAAAAAAGCAACAAAAATAAAACCAAAAAAAAAAAAAAAAAAAGAAAAGAAAAGAAAAAAAAAAATGAAATAGCGCCCATCGAAGTGAGAATTGAAGAATGTGATAATGTAGAATTATTATTTAAAACATCTTTAAACTTTTCTTTTTAATATGCAACATTGTATCATTATAGTACTTATTAAACAAAATAAAATGTTTGTAATAAAATCACCATACAAAGTTGAGTGCGCCTTAAACAATTTATATCAAATTGGTCAACAATAAGGAGGAGGAGGAGGAGAGGAGGAGGAGGAGGAGAGGAGGGAGGAAGAGGAGAGGAGAAGAGAGAGAAAAGAGAGAAGAAGAAGAAGAAGAAGAAGAAGAAGAAGAAGAAGAAGAAGAGAAGAGAAGAAGAAGAAGAAGAAGAAGAAGAAGAAGAAGAAGAAGAGAAGAAGAAGAGAAGAAAAAGAAGAAGAAGAAGAAGAAGAAGAAGAAGAAGAAGAAGAAGAAGAAGAAGAAGAAGAAGAAGAAGAAGAAGAAGAAGAAGAAGAAGAAGAAGAAGAAGAAGAAGAAACAGGATATGACGCTAGTTGCATTCTACACAATATAACATCATGATGCAGAAAAAAAAGAAAGAAAGAAAGAAAGAAAGAAAGAAAAGAAGAGATAATAACAAACCTCTGGATGAGGAATGGCGGTTTGATATCCAGGAGGAATGTCTGAGTCTTGAGACGGGGAGAAGGGGAAAGACGGACCTTGGGATTGACAAGGCATGGGTCGATTTTGGCAAAGCGTTGAAGGACACAGACTGGTAAGGTCAGATAATCAATCGGATTTCGAACTCAATGCCGCCGGTAAAACGTTTGATGCTTTAATGTTCCATCATCGATTGGTAAATACACCATGGTTATCGACAACTACCATAATTTGTCAAATGACTTGAAACATTAATTTGAGAAAACGAAAATTCGGTCACGTTCAAAAACAAATTGATGTGTAATTCTAACGTCACCTATGCTCTCTAAAATGATGAATAGCTAACCTCAAAACAAAATAAATGATGATGATGATGATGATGATGATGATGATGATGATGATGATGACGACGATGATGATGATAATAATGATAATAATAATAATAATAATAATAATAATAATAATAATAATAATAATAATAATAATAATATATATAATAATAATAATAATAATAATAATAATAATAATAATAATAATAATAATAATATAATAATAATAATAATAATAACAATAACAATAATAACAATAATAAATAAATAAATAAATAAATAAATAAATCTTTTTTTAAATTAAAAATAAAGTAATATGAATAATGATAATAATAATTGATGTACAATGCTCACCTCTCAAACGCTCTCTAAAATTAAAAAATAATTTTACCTAATTTTATATTATTTTTAAATAGAATTTGTGTTGGTTGGATTCCCCTTTCAGCAACATGAACTGATTTTGATTTGTACACAAGGTTCCTATTTAAATTCTATTATGTTCAAAGACTAATTGGTCTTTTAGCCCTGATTTTTATTTCATTTTTATTATTAAATTAAATAATCAATAGAAAATAAACAGGTCTTAAAAATAAAAAATTGGAAAGTAAAAAAAAGATAATCCTATATCTTATAAAATGTATCTCAGAATAGCCTGGTTCGCCTATTCGTGATTTAAAGCATGAAAAAAAAAAAGTGTATAAAAAGTAAAACGAAAACAGAGACGACAAGCCGCGGGGTTTTATTTTATCTTTTGGCGGTGACAAATAAATAGCATGTGATGTTCTGACGTCATCATAATGTAATGTTGGCCATTGAGTGCAAATAGCTGATACTGATATGAGCACACGAGTTTACTATATAGACCAGAAATAGGAGAGAACAAGAGACACAACGATATTCCATGGGTTCAATCCATCAATCTCACTATAAAAGGTCATAAAAAAGTACATAATATGACACGTTGGGATTCCATTATAATGTCAAAACACGAGTAACAAGGCTTGATGCACAAATGATTACCTGGCTATAGGCAGTGATGGGACGGTTCCGACAAAAAAAAAAAGATACCAAACAGGGGGTTTCTATTGTGCGAGATGGAAATTAGGTTCTGAGAAGGAAAATTGAAGGGGATTGAGATAAATTTAATACTTTATTAAATACATTGAACAGCACAGCCCCAATGTGAATGCTCTCTGGATAAAAAAAAGTACAGTACTCGTATGGCCTGTCAACTTGAAAATGTAAAAAATTGTAATTCTTAGGAGATAAAAATTGCATATAGTCGCTTTTAAAATCAAAAATTTACCCTTACAATGATTAAATAACATTTCAAATTCCTTAAAATTATGAAGTCTGGCATCAACTTTCATTTTCAATAAGTTTTAATTAATGACTATGTGGTCTAGCGGTATGGCATTCGCTTTCGGGTAGGAAGGTCCTAGGTTCAAGCCCCGCTCGGTGCATAGTTGAGTCCTTGGAAAAAGCCTTTTACTCACATTCTCTCACCGCACTCATGTGTAAAACGAGTACCTGGCCGTCAGCTGTGTTGTCTCTGAGGGGGGGGGGGGTAATATCGCCGGTATGTCTCGATCTATTAGTTATGAGTAGCTGTTGGTCAGGAAACCTTCGTAAAAAGAGCTTTAAGTTTATATTCGCCAATAAAAAAGCTCAATTTTAATTATAATTCTTTTATTGGCGGGGGGGGGGGGGGGGGGGGGGGTAAGAGATGTTCATGAAGTTCTGAAACTTGAGCCAAAATTTCGTAATTCTATGAATTTTTCGTTATAGTGGGCAGGTCTGATCTAGGCTATCGTGATTCGGTTCTATGTCGGATCTACTTTGGAGCCAGTAACTTGTCACTCGCATTCTGCTAAGTGCACAGAGGTCGCGGTGAAAAAAAAATGACCTTTCGTTCACTTTTGCCGAGTCTGTAAAAGTCAAACCTTTTACCAATTCATCCAACGAGCTACAAACAAATAACGATAAGTATTGGACTGTAAGCTTCAATTTATTAAACGAAGACATGTACTGTGGTAAGAGATGTTCATGAAGTTCTGAAACTTGAGCCAAAATTTCGTAATTCTATGAATTTTTCGTTATAGTGGGCAGGTCTGATCTAGGCTATCGTGATTCGGTTCTATGTCGGATCTACTTTGGAGCCAGTAACTTGTCACTCGCATTCTGCTAAGTGAACAGAGGTCGCGGTGAAAAAAAAATGACCTTTCGTTCACTTTTGCCTAGTCTGTAAAAGTCAAACCTTTTACCAATTCATCCAACGAGCTACAAACAAATAACGATAAGTATTGGACTGTAAGCTTCAATTTATTAAACGAAGACATGTACTGTGGACGTTTCGGATTTCCCCTTTAGCAACAAAAAAAAACGTCTAAGTGTTTGATCCAGAACGTTCACAGTATCTGTCTTCGTTTAATAATTTGAAGCATACATTTCAATACTTAACGTTATTTTTTTTTCCTTTAAGCTCCAAGCAGCAACATTTTCATTTTCCAGTGAGCTACATGAAAGTGCATATTAAACTAAGTACGTGTATTTAATTCCTGACTGAGAGCAGACACACAATAATAATTACTTATTATTGTTAGTTTAAGCTGAGCAATGACTATCTATTGGTTTGTAACGATGACATGACACGGAACTTTACTACTATATTATTATATCATATACTAATTTGGGACAAGAACGACCGATATCGATGAGTCAACAGGTGGGGACGATATGAATAATAAATAAATACAGTACGACAAGAACAGATCACACTGACTGGTACAGTGGCAGTTACAACGAGGGGGTGTGTAAAAAGTACCATAAAATGCATGAATCGTTCGGATGGTTGCAGTCGTAGTAATCGGGCTGGTAAGTAAGGTTTGTTGTCGTCGTAGCAGTATGAGTCAAATGGATGAGACGGGAGAGGTGATGACCCAAGCAGGGTTAGGGTTGATCGATAAAGGGGTCGATGAAGGAGATAGGTACGTACGCTGGATCAACTTCAATAGCCTAGGGGGCTTTGGGTGGTGTACGGATGGAGTGGGGATTGAGGATGCATGGAGAAACTTATTTAACGAAGGTATTTTGTAGTGAGTTGTTGGTTGCGTAAAGTGTATTTATTGAGCACGCGGGCAAGAGGGCTGGAAGGCTGAATCAACACTTAGACGGTCAATCATAGTGACACAACTAATGTAAAACGGTGGTTATAAGTTGTCTGGCTGTCAAACTTGAACTTTGAGCTTTGAACAGAGTGATTCGGTGACAGACCGTTGGATGGTGAGTGCATAGACTGCTTCTTTGGTAAAGCAATTTAAAAAAAGAAAAAAAAAAACATTATCTCGAACAGTAAGTCCAAAAATGATTGATTTAAATTGTCAGTTCTGGGTTGATTTTTTTAATCTGTGCCCCCCCCCCCCTCCTCTCTCTCTCTCTCTCTCTCTCTCTCTCTCTCTCTCTCTCTCTCTCTCTCTCTCTCTCTCTCTCTCTCTCTGTGTGTGTGTGTGTGTGTTGAATATGTGTACTCTCTCTCTCTCTCTCTCTCTCTCTCTCTCTCTCTCGCTCTGTGTGTGTGTGTGTGTGTGTGTGTGTGTGTGTGTGTGTGTATGCTCGTGCGAGCGTTTACGTGAATGAGAGGAGATAATTTTTTTAGATATACTCAAGAATTCTGATAAAGACAACAGAGCCGATAAGTGTGAGAGTTTTATTTTTTTTTTTTTGGTTTTCTTTTTTGTCTGTAAGGAATGTGGTGTCAAGGTAATGTCAAGGACCATGTGTTATCATTCAGTCATAGAATGTGCCAAACAGTAATATCATTTGAAGAAAAGGAGGAAAAAAAACAACTTTTATTCTCTGATTATGCATGATAAAACGATTCGTAACATTCTTTTATCATGTTATCATATCTTCGATAGTAGAGAGTAATGTAGGGTAAGTTTCTTTGGGTTTTTTTTTTTTAAACGTTCCTTGAGCCATGACGTTGCATTTAATAAGTTCACGAGTAAATTAATACATGTATACTCGTATTGTTCCTGTGAACAGGGATTTTTAATAACATGACGGTAAGACCTCAGATTAAGTGACTCTCTCTCTCTCTCTATATATATATATATATATATATATTATATATATATATATATATATATGAGCCAAGGTCAAAAGGTGCCCGCCTGATACCAGTGTTAACAACATTTGATTTTTACTTAATTATGGGCTGTTTTCATTGGGTTAATGCTTGTAATCAATTGATAATATGAAGAAGAGATAAAATGAGATAGCTCAACATACTCTGTTCAACAGAATATGAAATAAACAACTTGAAAGTGAAATCTGAATGCTGTTTGGCATGTGCTTAAAACGAGGTTAACGCATCACCTTTTTAGAAATCATGTAGAAATTAAATGTGATGTTTTAGCTCACGTGATTGAAGTTTGACTAATAGTATAAAGTCAAAATTTACTTTTAAACGCAATTGCAGTATATTACATATCTGATAAGTTTCATATAGAGTTCTTAAAAAGTTGGTGTTGCTTGTGACCTTTGGTGTCATCAAACACAGCACAATACTAAGACTCGACACGAAACTTTAAATCTCATGTTTAAGGTTTATAAAATGTTTTATTATGAGAAAAGGCATAGATTTACTATCTGAACTCAAATCTTGGAGTAAATGTATACTGTTGTGCCGATATTGAAGTTTATTGGTTTTGGTGTCATTTGTCACAAGCAACACGGCATGCGTGAACACGTGGAAGTTTGTTTCGTTAAATGGCGATTCGCAATTTTGATCAACCCTTCTTACCAGTCTTTGAAGTGCAGCACTTTCATTTGCCTTTCCAGCGTGGCTCCAGGCAGAAAAGGTAAGTTGAACTTTGGTGTCATCGCTATTTTACATTGTCACAAGCAACACTTGATATTGGATATTATTAAGTGCCACCAAAAAATTATGTTTTCAGCTGTTATTCTATTTACAAATATGATATTATGACATCTCACATAAAACTGTGATTTTGACACAGTTAATTATTTCCTTGTAATTCTAATTTTTTATGTTTCAGGGTTGTATCAATCAAGGAAAAGACAAAACTCAAGCTTTTGACGAATCCAGATAAAAGAAGGGTTGTCAAGAAATTTGATTTGATTTACTATTAACACACTAAATTACTACAAACTAGCAGATTTGAGCAGTAGGGTGGATGTTACCGTATGGTTACATGAATTCATTACCATGGCTGATATTTATCTAGTGTTTGTGTGACTTCTGGTACTTTTTGTGACCATTGGTGTCATTGGTTAAAATGTCACAGGTGACACTTAAGTTTGAAGTTTCTAATGTATTTCTGTTTTCATGTTCTTCAAAACTTGAAATGTCATTGAATTACATTTAACAGGCTATATTACATGTGTTCAGTTGCTATTCTTGATTTATTGAGGCAAAATTGCGTTCTAGTGCCGATTTTGACCAAAGTAATAGCAACAATGGTATTACTAATTTCTAAGTATATTTCCAATTTGAAAGTATTTAGTTTCTTAAAGTATTATTGAATTTCATTTTAGAGTAGGTTATTGTGATTTTTTTACTGAAAATATTGATATATTATGGAATAAAGTGTGATTTGGTGTTGCTTGTGACATAAGTAATGGTGTCACCGGTCGTATGTCACAAGTCACATTCAGATTCTCTATTTTCCATGTATATTTCTATTTTTGAAGTCTTTGGTTTCTGAAATATTATTAAATTCCATATTTATCTGTGGTTATTACACTGGTTTGACCGAAATTAATGATATATTGTCGAAATTGCAATTTGGTATTGCTTGTGACATAAGTAATGGTGTCATCGGTCTAATGTCACAAGTGACACAATGTCGCTAAATAAGATATGCTTTGGTCACATTATTTCCCAACATTTTATTCCAAAAGTTTCTGAACATTGCTGGTAATAAGCATATGCAATATTGTTGTTGTTGTTAATGTACAAACATTTTTATGAAATAATATATTTGCATTCTATGTTGCTTGTGACCGATGACACCAAAAAGCAACATTTTCTCCAATAGTTGGTAATATCATTGTACTATGATTGTTGTTGATTGTGTCTTTTTGTCTATAACTTACTAAATAAAGTTTGATACTCAACAAAAATCATTTGGTTATTGAGTTTTTTGTCTCATTTTGGTGTCACCGGTCACAGGTGACACCAGCAACCTATAGGTATTGTTGACGATATTATGCTGCGGTAGACCTTAAAGTTATCTAAGGGGCCTTTCATTCATGAAGTACAGGGTTTTTGCTACACATATAGAAACATGAATGGACTATTATGTCACTTTTATTTTGAGAAAAAAAAATTGGCACCTTTTGACCTTGGCTCATATATATATATATATATATATATATATATATATATATATATATATATATATATATATATATATATATATATATATATATATATATATATATATATATATATATATATATATATATATATATATATATGTGTGTGTGTGTGTCCGTGTACATGAACCTAATCCAGATTAATGACGCTCAATAATCAACCCCCCTACCCACACACACACACACACTTCTTTCAACTTTAAAATAGACAGGGGCGTCTAAAGTTTAAACAGGTTTGTTTGTTGTAGCGTACGGGATTTCGTGATGGACGTCAGAAAGATTACTCAAGGGCATGATCGACGTCATAAAGATACGAAGTGCCGATATACACGAAGAAGAACAAGGAGGATAAGACGAGGCAGGAGAAGAAGAAGGGAAGAAGAAGAAGAAGAAGAAGAAGAAGAAGAAGAAGAAGAAGAAGAAGAGAAGAAGAAGAAGAAGAAGAAGAAGAAGAAGAAGAGGAGGAGGAGGAGGAAGAAGAAGAGGAGGAGGAGGCGGGGGAGGATATTGAAGAACAATCACATTCATGGTGAATAAATCAAAAGTATTCAATGCTAGAGATATAAAACCTCACCCCACCCCACCTCTCTCTCTCTCTCTCTCTCTCTCTCTCTCTCTCTCTCTCTCACACACACACACACACACACACACACACACACACACAAACACATACATCGCCACTGTCATAAATGGGGGCGTAACGAACTGAGAGCTTGCGTAATTTAGACGGTCGAAAAACAATACAAGGTTAACACAACCCCATTGGCTTTCAGACCTCAGTAGACAACGATGGTGTCAGTTTTAAGAAAAGGAAAACAAGGTCGGATGAAGACAAAGTATAGTAGGTTTGACAATAAATTCCCAACAGAAAAGCGGGTTTCAGCTACAATGTCAAAGCAAATCACTGACAAATACATACATTGTTTTAAAAATCACTCCTCTAAAAAATTATAAATTAATTTTTTTTTAAAGGCCCATGGTTTCAAAATAGCGTTATGCCGAAACCTAGGTGCTCAGATTAGCAAGTCTGATAACCGAGGGCAATAATGGGTTTCACTTGTAACTATGTTGCTTTGTTTGAGAGTATTTCCATTGCAACAAATTAATGAACCCGTAACAATTTGGGACATCAGACCTGCGAATAAATCGGTTTAGACGCAAGGAATGAATTGGATTTATAGCAAATCGTTTGAGACTTGAATTTAGTTTTTCTCTTAATCAGGAGACTGAATGTATATATTGTTAAACCGACACACAAACATCAACAACAACAAAATCACAGTTCTGGCCATTTTAATTTCCTATTTCCTACCATTGCTAGCTCAAGACTTTTTGTTTCTTTCTTTTCTTTTTTTTTTTTTAAATACGCCTTTGACGGTTAATACTTTCCTTCTTATCAGATCACTAAACAGAAATTTCCGACAGTGGATACCAGAATTATTTTTTTGGGAAAAAAAAAAGTACAAAATTTGGTCGCGGAATTATAGGAACTAATGCCAGGGCCCATGTTTAGGCACTGTAATCAAATGAAACCTCCAACATGATAAGACAAGCTAAGTGACAAAGGTGTCAAAAGACCAGTCTGCAAGAGACTGCTACGTACGTTGAAATACTAGTCAAAACGAGCGATTGTTCTTAAAAGCGCAAAGAGGGATGCACCTAATCACCCAGACAAGTAATGTCACCAAACCAAATCCATTGGGGAATGATTTTCCTAATTCTAGTGACCTCGGATATTAGACTGCATTCATATTCATAATGAAGAGTTGTGAAGGATTTTTTTTTGTTTTGTTTTGTTTTTCTTTGGTTTTTTGTTTTTGTTTGTTTGTTTTTTTTTGTTTGTTTGGTTTTTTTTTGTTTTTTTTTGGGGGGGGGGGGGGGTTTTTTTGTTTTTTTTTTGTTTGTTTGTTTTTTTTTGGTATCAGACTGTATTGCTTAAGTAGAATCTCGGGAAATTTAAAATTAGCACACTCTAAAAGGGATTTGGCCATTGATTTTTATTATCTACGTTTAAGGTCCACTTCCATCTTGATAGAATGATGGTCCTCAAAATGACGCTCTGGTAACTGTTGTTCTGACCAAAGGTCAGAATACCGACGTCAGCCTTCTACCCGGATGATTATTTTGTACTTACATTAAAACCGTAGACCGATAGACCATGACAAACGAGTACAAGTCCTGGTCGATAGAGAAAACAATTCATCCATAACATCCCAAACGACTTACCTTTGAGTTGTTTGTACACTGTTTTCAATGGGTCCAGCCAGTGCTGCAAAACACAAAAGAGGGGAAAAACAATAAAGGAATTAGTAGGTAGGCTCATGCAAATTTCGACCTGTTGTGTTTGATAAAAAAAAAAAGGTTGACCAATGCACCACATGGGCCATAGAGAAACATATTTTACGAATTTGGAGAAAAAGAACTAGAAACGTGGTCGAATGTGTTTGAATTTGGCCAAAAACACAACGTGGATTAAGAATACGGTTACCTAAAGGCAATAACAGAGACATCACACCCATGACACAGCAGCTGCTTATGTGATTCTCTAATGACGACGACAACGACACGATGTGATGGTGATGATGATGATCATGAAATAATAATAATAAAATAATAATATAATAATAATAATAATAATAATAATAATAATAATATAATAATAATAATAATAATAATTAATAATAAAGAGAAGAGAAAGAAAAGAAGAGAAGAAAGAAGAAGAAGAAGAAGAAGAAGAAGAAGAAGAAGAAGAAGAATAGCAATGCCCACATCGTCCATAAACAGTCAAGCTTTGGTGACTGAAACCGAACAACATTTTCCTAAAAAAATAAAACACACACACACACATCAAATCTGAGAACATGCCCATTTAGTCCTTCAAAGTCATTCCATGGAGGCGTAGTTTGTCGCGGTTTCTACAGCGTCAAACGGATAATGGCAATTACTTGACAACTTTGGATAGGATGCCAGTATATCGCAAAGTACTTCCCGTCAGATCTTACAGACCCGGCTACCCATTCAGTATTGGGTGGACAGCCCATGCCCATGAATTACAAGAAATCGGCCCGCCTCAGACTTTTTTTTCTGCTGGGAGGTGTCAAGTAATAAATCGATATAACGCTTTGTGCACAGTTGACAAAATGAGAATTCGTAACTTGTGCATTTGTTTTTAAAGTTATTTTTTGTAGCATTTTACACTCTTTTTTTGCTCCTGAATATCTCTAAATTTGAGATATTGTGTCATATTACCCATATAATGAATATGGTAAGTCGAGCAAATTACCCCACTTAAATAGGAGTATAACGCCCAAACTCACCAATTAAATCACTAATTTAGAATAAGGCTTTTGAACCGATGCCTATCTAGCAACTGGGTGGGCGCCGATACCCCAGCGAAAGAAAAACATAATCCAGGAGAGAGAGAGAGAGAGAGAGAGAGAGAGAGAGAGAGAGAGAGAGAGAGAGAGAGAGAGAGAGAGAGAGAGAGAGAGAGAGAGAGAGAGATTACAGCTTTGCTTAATATGAATGAAAAACATGAGTAAAATAGCAGAATGCAACCTAAATCGAAATGTAAATTACAAACAGAGCGTCAGTATCTAGTTGAAGAGAACGGAATGTTCAATAGTGATCCCTGTGAAAACTACACGATTTAAGAATCCACAAACAGTGACCACTGTCTCGGCCGAACTTAAACAAAACACTCCTTTTTTTCTCCTTTCATTTAGACCACAAAAGTTTTATGACCCTCAAATGGTCAACAACAACAACAACAACAACAACAACAAAAGAAAAAAAATCAAGGAAGAGACTACTCGGGTTCGGGTTCATTTTAATCGATAGTAATTTGAAGTAAACTTACTCCGGCCAAAATGAAAAAAAAAAATAATAATAATAAAATTGGTATTTGATAACTGCCTGAGTATAACTGCACCAGTCCTCCCCCGCCATCCGCTAAATTACACGCCCCGACATCCATTTCAATTTAATCGTTATCATTACTGCTGAACGTACCCACTTGACCTCGGCGGTCCCTGGAGTGGCTATGCATTTTGGTACAGGGAACACACAGTCCAAAGCCGATCAGACGCCACGTAATCATACTCGATTGTAAATCAACGGGGCAAAAAATGGTGTGGAAAACAGAATGAAGAGAAAGAGAGAGAGAGAGAGAGAGAGAGAGAGAGAGAGAGAGAGAGAGAGAGAGAGAGAGAGAGAGAGAGGAGAGAGAGTAAGAGAGAGAGTGGAGAGAGAGAGTGAGAGAGAGAGAGAGTGGAGAGAGAGAGATAGAGAGAGAGAGAGAAGAGAGAGAGAGAGAGAGAGAGAGAGAGAGAGAGAGAGAGAGAGAGAGACTTAATGCTAAAGGTAGATTAACTGGACATGGTTTGTAATCAACCTTCTGACATCATCGTCTAAAAATCCTAGTTTAGGGAAAGGGTGAGGGACCTTCACAGAGACGAGTGTACAAAAATACTGAAATAACAATGATAATGATCATCTTGTTGCTGTTGTAAATAATAATAATAATAATAATAATAATAATATGATGATGATGATGATGATGATGATGATGATGATGAGATGATGAATGATGAGATGATGAAGAGAAGAGAGAAGAAGAAGAAGAAGAAGAAGAAGAAGAAGAAGAAGAAGAAGAAGAAGAAGAGGAAGAGGAAGAAGAAGAATGTCCAAATGGATGTCAAATAAAAGGTACAGGTACCACTGATACATTGTACTGATGGTAAACAGCTAAAGAGTGACATATTATTATCACTGACTTATACAACTAAGCATGTAACTGTGACATCAATCTCCATGTTCAAAGCCTTTTTGCCAGTCAAACTACCACGTAAGTAAATCAATAGAAATTACACGCAATCAATAAAAATAAAAAATAGACACAGTTGTTGATAGGATAGAGAGAGATAGACATATCGACAATTCAACCATAAGCAGTTATGTAAAGAATCTATACACGAAAAGGGAGGGAATAAATAGATTTCACAAAAATAATAATAATGGACAAAAAATTAATGAACTGTAAATCAAAACGGGCCAAACCAGTATTTCGATTAATGTGACGTCATAAGACCATGTATAGGAATTTGAAAGTCAGCCCTGTCGTACACTGACAAAACGCTTTTAAAAACCCACAAAAAAAAAAAAAAAATAAAAAAAAAAATAATAAATTGGCCCAGAATTTTCCGTATTAGACCTTAGTTTTTCCCAGACTCGGATGGTGATGCATTTCTCTATCAAATCACACATAATTATTCATCTCAGTAGTAAACGTAAACCTTTTTTTTTTTTTTTTGGGGGGGGGGGGGGGGGGGGCATATGGTCAATCCCAACGTAATAACAACAATAATAATAATACCGTTGTGAGGCGATGGGCCACATTTGTGCGATGCAATATTAGCGTATGGTAACAACAAAAAATATTTCTTTTGTATTGATTGAAAGTATGAAAGCGCTATAAATATTAATGTAATTTGATCTAAAATGGAACGTTGTCTAGGATACAATGAGCTAATGTTATTGTCATGCATATGCCGTTTGTACGTTTGCCAATTTAAGTAGTAATAAAATATTGACAACTGAATTAGATGTTTTAAAAAATTGAAAATAAAATGAATTATTATTACACTTCAATTGTTATCAAATAAAATAACAATTTAAAAAATACAAAGAAATCATTTCTTTTTTTATTTTTTTTTAAAAAGGAAATAAATAAATGAAAACACATGTTTAGAATGCATTTAAATTTTTTCTCTTAATCAGTCGATCTATAAATAGTTTAGGAAAAAAGCTTGAAGTAAACTTAGTATCAACCTGAGGATCAGAGCAGTGGAAGCTTATGTTTATGTTATAAAGACAAGAAATAAAAGTCAGGTTAAATTACCCTTTGGTTTTCTGTGTCGACATAGCGAAGGCCGAAGTAATCTTTTTCCAATAGATTCAACTTGTCACACACTCTGTCAAACAACCATTGGCCCAGTGTGTCTTTCTGAAATAAGGAAAAAGGACAACGATATTATGATGACTATATAATATAGTGAAAATGATCGGTGCTGATGACGACGGCAATGACAATAATGATGACGACTTTAATAGTGGAGAACATGATGATAAAGACGGTGATAATACTGCTGTTACTGTGGTGATAGTGGTTCTTAAAGCGACAACAACAACAACAACAACAAAAAAGAAAAATATCAAAATGAAAACGATCGTAAATAACGATGAAAACTAAAAATGAGACGAATGAAGACAAATTAACGGAACAATATTGATGAACTTTGAACTTTTGTGTGCGGCTATGAGGTCTAGTGGTATAACACTCGCTTTCGGATCGGAGGGTCCTGGGTTCGAGCCTCGCTCGGCGCATAGTTGAGTCCTTGGAAAAGGCTCTTTACTCACATTCTCTCACCGTCATCGGATGTAAAATGAGTACCTGGCCGGTAACAGCGTTGAAAAAATTGAAGTATCGCCTACCAGGCGTCATGCCTCGTCCTACATGTTAAGTGTTGTTGTTGACCAGGGACCCCCTGTAAAGCGCGTTGAGCACGTTTAGTGTATATTGCGCTATATAAAAGCTCAATTATAACTATAAATAAACGATTACCTAATTTTAGATGACAATAACTAGGATTCTCAGTAAAGAAAACCTAAAAGTAAAAGCCAAAGACAAAGTGTTATTATTATTGCTATTGGGCGACAATAATTTAGTCCACTAAGTGAGAGCGGACAGGCAGTCAGGGTAGGTATTCCATTTCACATTTCATTCATACTGCAACCACCATTGAGAACAGACGATACAAGTTATTTTTCATTATATTTTATTTGTTTTCCACGTTTATTTGTGTATTGTTGTGCTGACGAAGGGTTTGTACGCGAAACGTCCATTGTCTGTTTTGTTCCCATACGAAGCCTTTCCATTTTCACTCTTTCGTTGGTAGGTATTCCATGATGATTTTGGATAAAGTATCGGACCACCATTGGCTGTGATTTGATTATTCAGTAGTAGGTCGCCGGGCTTCCGGTTAGGCCTACTACCAGCATTGCAGTCTGTCTGACATTTGATTGTATCTATCCGTATCTAACAGCCGTAATACATCGACTTTCGACGGACAACAAAAACATTAGTAAAAATATACATCACTGTTGAGGTCGGTAGTAATACATACATAGTAAGTAGCAGTGGCATCGTCATCAGCAGGACCGGTTGACGGTGGTAGCAACAGTAGAAGTAGTAGTAGTAGTAGTAGTAGTAGTAGTAGTAGTAGTAGTAGTAGTAGTAGTAGTAGTAGTAGTAGTAGTAGGATGAGGATAAGGAACAGTAGCAGCAGTAGTAGTAATCTCACTGTATGTAGTAACCAATGATGGCACTGACTAATACTAATAGTAACAATAATAAATGTAAAAACGCTATTAATGCCACTCTACGACTACTCGCCTTCAGCATCAAATTTACATGCGACCCATCGTTATAATCAGACATCGTGTCCAAATTAAATTAGACGAAGAAATCTTGACTTAAAAGACAAAATAGCCAGAATTAAGAAACTAACTCCTTATTTACGTTTTGTTATGTGGTTGTTTGTTGTGTGTGTGTGTGTGTGTGTGTGTGTGTATGAGAGAGAGAGAGAGAGAGAGAGAGAGAGAGAGAGAGAGAGGGGGGGGGTAATTTCTTTTTGATTTCTTTTCTTTTCTAATTGTATGAATATATATATATATATTTTTAAAAATATTCTCTTTAAATGCATGCAAGTTAACTTAAAATTGACATCACTCTGGTCATCTAAATTCCGTTCCACATACCGTGCGCACGCATTGACGTGTATTTATATCTTCACATCATTCTGATGGATTGTCACGAACACGAGAATTGTTCGTGACTTTAAGCCGATTTTTAAATATCGGTTACAGTACCATACTTTGGGATTGTTCTTCTTTACGGTATATAAAAAACGAAGGGTCTGGGATGAGTGAACATTTGGATGGTTTATATTAACAATATTATACACAGAGAATTCTGTTGTGATTACGATCACTGAACTCTAAACAGGGGTTTATTTTTCACGATATTCATGTGCATTACTCACTAGAATTGCCACCCTGGATTCAAAATGACAAAGTAGATTGTACACTGTGTAAACGCTTGACATAAACAACAACTGGCTTCAACAGTCATGACGTCACTTCCCTCGTAATGACGCACAGTAACTTAGTAACTGGCTCTAAACTATCGGAACAATAGCGGACGCCCTTATGAAATATTTCTCCAGAGGAAAAAAAAACATTATAAATATGATCATGTTTTGACTTTTATACATTCTGATCACATGACATATGAAAAAATCTAGCCAGCATGAAGAATAAAAAGCACAAATTTTCTTTGTTTAAAACCAAGCTGCTCGTTGTTGCTGGGCGACGTGACAACATACTATTGAATCCAATTGTTACAATTTATTAGTTGAAAGCCAGAGGCGGAGCTTCCTGTTGTGATTTATACATTCATAAAAAACTGAAAACAATACGCAATATGCAAATTGTTCACAATGAGAAAAATTGACAAGTAATTCTCCAGAGAGGTGAAGCGCGGAATTCTTTTTTTTTTTTTTTTTTTTTTTTTTTTTGTATGAGGCGAATAACAATACTATAAACAGATGGCACACAACCAGGAATTCAGAACGGAGATGTCAAATTAATAATTATGTAATTTTAATTAGGCACCTCTTGTATTTAAAAACCGCGGTTCTTTTGAAAGCTAATACTGTACAAAACGTGCCTGAATCTGGTTAGTGTTTAGGAAGTTTAGATTCAGCGATATTTTACATCCCCCCCCCCCCCCCCCCCCCTCCTCCTCCAGTGAACATAATCCTAGAATGGCAAATATGTACCGTACCCGATGGATGACCGGATTTTCACGACTTTCTTGTGAGAATTCTATGAATTGTTTCGCTTAATAGTTGGTCGGTGATTATGTCTTTGTGAAAGACATTTCTCCACGTCCTATCGAAAACGGGCATAAAAATTCGCAGGATCGCACTGGGATTTTTTGACAGCAATGTCTTTGTCCGAAAAATGTATATAAGTACCACACAGAATGCTTGTGACGTCCAATATATTACATATCCTTTGTCCACCAGGGAAGAGGCGCATTAAAAACGTTGTCAGTCTGTTTTCAATGCTGTTAAATACAATTTAAATTTATATATCATTGCCGTATTTGAAACAGCCCAAAATTATTTGCTAAGCTACGCCACTGAATGCAACTTTATTATGATTATTTTCTCCACGGGAAAGAGAATCCTGTAAACATTTTAAAGTTTCGAGTCATATTTTATTTCAAACGACGAAAAGATAAAGGGAATTCGGCATTGTGAGAAAGCTGTTCGGTATTCAAAAATCGTAACACCCGCACGCCAAATAAAAATCACGGCACAGCATTTTGTAACTTTGAAGGAATTTGCGATTTTCCGTGCTCACAGGACTTGGGACGACCCGTAGATGGTTAAAAAAGGACGATACTCAACTGTTTTCAGTCAGCCATTTCTATGAGTAAGTAGATAGCCCTCACCAATTTGTATCTATCATACTGTAAATGTTCACGGTTACACAGAGCTTTGTGTATTGGTACATTATATCCGGCTGACGGATTGTTGTGTGCTTTCTGACTAAGCGGTATGCATCAATAGATCACTAAATGTAAAAAGGCAATCAACCAAACATCAAATTGCTGAGAAGAGATAAACAAATGCGGCGACCGACCAAATCAGAGCTGAGGATTATAGACCTTACCCCGCAGCGATAATTTGTCAAGGTCATGAATAATTTATGAGATATATAAAAAATAAATAAATAAAAAGAATCAAAAGGCACCAAGGACGGCAGGTCAATCGCCCCATACAAATTCTGGTGTATTCGAAAAAAAAAAAAAAGGCATGAAACTCGTCCTTCAAACACCGATCGATTAAAACGACCCACATCTTGTCGAAAAACTCTCAAACCTGGGACATCTATTCGCAACTCGACAGCAAGGATCTTGTGAAACGCAAAAATTGTCTGAAGAAGCTAGCGGGTTCTACTAGGGCGTCCACATACGTACCAGTACTATATTTTACGTTGGTTTGGATTTATTTGTTTTTTGTTTTCCGCTAATGAAAAGTCGTATGCAGGCAATAACTTCCAAAGGCGGCAATCAACTTTCCGAAGCAGGAAGGTCATCAACGATATCCAAAGGCCACGACTCGGCTTTTACACAAGAAGGTATCTCCCCACCCATCCGCCGTCACTCCCGATGATGTCCGTAGGGAAAATATTATTATTCTTTGCGTGCCGTGTCCTTGCACTTTGCCGGCTACATGGTATATTATTGGATGTTATAAATTATACGTTGTCTCCCTTTAGTATATTCCAAAGAACGCCCATTTGTATTTTATGCCAATGACTTTGTCTCTCAATTGACAGTGATATCCCGAGGCCAGTTGCCCATAATTAATAGGAACGTTGAACCCAATTCAATTATGTCAATGACTTGCTTATTAGGCATTCGGGTCCCATTTGTACTACTAGACCTGTAAATGAGCTCTATAAAAATTGACTGAAACTCTTCGTAATTCGTCGTAGCGGTAAAATCCAAAGAATCAAAATGAAAGGTAAACAGCAAGCTCACTTGAGCAAAGCAATGGCAGAAAACTAAATTGCGAGGGAATTAATTAGGCCTAGGCTACTTACCATTGTTCCTTGTAATTAGGTACCCAATCAGTGAAGAAACTTAGAAACGGTCAACCAGTTTGTTTACAACATGAGGTAATCGAGATGTGCTTGTAGCAATCATTTAACTTTCGATTTGAAGGTGTCTTCATAACGAACTTCCGGTGTTTCGAATTTTTCTTTCTCATACTTTTCCTGTCCTTCAAGTAAATGTGGTCAATTTTGGCTTAGACGAAACAGTGAAATTTATCGCTAGGCGGCTCAGTTAAAATTGGCTACGACAGGTTTCGAAAGTGAAAAAATAATTTCACGAAGGCTGTGTGAAAATACACTGGGGTGTGTTCAGACACGGCAATTCTAAAAAGCGTCGCTTAGCCTTGGCAATATATATCCATCATTAATATAAACGGCCCATGAGCTATGCGTGGGGCTGTGGAACATTCCTAGTTAACTGTACAGTCAATCGACTACGATTCATGAATTCTTTCTTTATTCATTTCTTTCTTCCTTTTTTAAAAATATTTTAATTTGACGAATTGACTGATTTCAGTTAATTGACTGAGAATTTACAGGTCTATACTACATATTATCATCCCCTTCGGAGTGGTATCCTTTGGAAAACTCTTTGTGTTATACTATTTTTTGGAGGTGTCAGTGACTGTACGTGCGCCGTGTGAATGGATGTGTACTTTTATTTTTATTTTTTTTTGAAGGTCTGATAACCCAAATTATTATGGGCTCATTATTGTAATGGAAATACTCAACCGCAACCCGACGCAAACTATTCTCCATTATACAATATTAAATCAAGCCAATAATTAATTGCGTCCGGTTACCAGACTTGCAAATATATTCGGTGTGAATGTCTTAAATGTAAAATAAAATGTTGAAATGCATGTTTGATAGCCAGCTACCCTTGTGTGCTGATTTTTTCAGCGTATATGCTGTAATCTAACATGAAGCTATTATGTCCATCACATATAGCCGACTGCGTTCATTGTTTTGCTTTGCTTTTAGGGGTTTTACGGAGCTCACATCACTTTTAGGTCATGTCAGCATCAGTAAAAAGGTAGACCAGAAGATGTATCGTGGTAGAGAGAGAGAGAGAGAGAGAGAGAAAGAGAGAGAGAGAGAGAGAGAGAGAGAGAGAGAGAGAGAGAGCACTGAATGGTTGACGCTCGTAGTCACCATCCAGTCGCTAACCTCGCTTGATTGGTTTTCGCAACGCTGGATACCCAATCTGTCGACTCAACGGTATCCACAGCGAATTGACACTGTTTTGTTGGACTTTTTTTCGATTTATACAGCCGGTGGCTGTTTAAGCAGATAAGGATCTAAAAGGGTGTATACAGTGATACAGTGCTGGACGAAAAAAAATCTGATTCGCTGATTAGGGGCCGAGCATCATGCCTCTCTGTGGTATAATGGTAGCATGAATCATACCCACCTTTTCAGATTTCAGATCTAATACCAGTAACAGTTCTTACCCCTCCCCCACTACTTAAAAATTAATAAATAAATAATTTAAAAACCTCAACGTTTAACGCTGAGGAGATAATGTTTTCATGAACGTTGAATTGACAATCACATTCGTTGTGTGTCATTGGCATGAGTCACATTCCCAGCTGCTAGAACACAGCTGTTTGTGTCTCTATCATCAACGTGACACCAAATTTATTATGTAGCCAACCTCGAAAATGATTTGTAAGCCTATCGAATTGCAATGTTTACGTTTACGCTTTGAGATTTGTGAGTCCGTTCGTGTGCTTATTCATTGTCCTTGGCGAGTAATTATAATCGTGTTTGTGGACAAGAACGACTAGTTGACCTTTCCAGTAATTGCTTGGTGATACAATTACCACCGTATCAAACGATACAGCTATAGATACGATGCTACATTTTAATTTTATTTTAAAACATAAATAACTATTGGGTTCAAATTTTGCAGATGGCCTTAAGCCTTAGAGGGATCAATCGTCTTTTTGATTAGTTGATTAGTGCATATTATATTTCATCTGCTCATCTTTAGCTAAATTGTATAATTTTTGAAATCAAATAACAACAGGAACAAATAAACAGAGATATATATGAGAGAGAGAGAGAGAGAGAGAGAGAGAGAGAGAGAGAGAGAGAGAGAGAGAGAGAGAGAGAGAGAGAGAGAGAGAGAAGGGGAAGGGGGGTCATACAATCTATAAACTTTTAATTTTTAATTTATAGGCGATCAAATCATCTGTCGTTTTTTTTTTTAAACTACAACAATGGGATCGATCTATATTCATGTTTTCGTCCAACTTAGTCATCGATCACATGATTTGTTGCTGTACAACTATTGGAGATTTCTCAATAAAAGAAAACACGCTGCTTTGTTTATGAAAGTTGTAAACATTCCATGATTCCTGCTGAGCAAAATGACCAATTATGACGTTGGATATTTCTCAAACTGTGAACATGTTTAGTATGTGGGTCATTTTGAGCATACTTTGCAATGTGACCAATGACCTCGAGCACTAGAAAAGGTAATATAGATCATCCCCATTAATAAAAGAATTATTCCATCTACCTTTAGTTGGTTTGTGTATGTGTGTGTGTGTGTATCCTTTTTACTTGTATCAACACCCTTACAATATATGTCGTCACTACATACAACCAGGTAATGATGATATATTCACGAGTCGAGTAGCATAATGCATTAATGAAATATGTCAAGAGTTTTTTTTATGCAAATAACATTTGAATAACAGATAAAAATATCACTGACGTGAAGAGGCAAATGATGATCAAAAAAATAAAAGATTATCAAAATCTAAAATGTATAATGAGTTGTGATCCAGTGGAAGTAATGCTTTTAAGACACAATTTGCTGGTCACACTATTATTGTCTGATTCCTATCTGAAATATAGCTGCCAACCAACCTTTCCCAAATACTTCCTAGGCTTTGGTGTCCCTTAATAACCCTTGATCTAATGCTTTACCTTGTCAAGTAATCCATATTTTTTTTGTCTGATTAACATTATAGCATAATACGTTATAGATAACATGTATGTCGTCATTGAACAGCTGATCTCCGAGATTTGTTTTTGTTTTTAAGGGTTTTACGGCGCTTGCAACACATTAAGGTCATATCAGCGCCAGTAAAAAGGAAGAAAATGGGATAGTCAAAAGTTCTAGAATTACAATTAAAGCACCCAAGAAAAGGTAAGACAAAGGGGAATTTGTTCAAATAGGAAACAGATGTAGATTCCAAGAGCGCACTATCAAAGTACTTAGTTTGAGATCACCTAAAAGTCTCATCCACACACAAGTCCAGGTCCCAACTAAGAAGAGGGAGACACTCAAATGTTTAAAAATCATATATAATATTTAAACAAAACAATACAGTGCATAACAGGGAGATGATTTACAAGGAAAAAAATATCATCTCCCAAAACTCTAACTAAACATTTGACTGTTTCCCTCTCAGCTAGGGTATCCAGCCACGGCCAGGACAAAACCAAGTAATCTCATTCCAAGACAAAGACAGAAAGCATGTTGGAAAACAGACATAGGGGGATAGAAGACACAGTATGTACCTCCCTGCCCACTATGGGAGGTCAGGAACCCCACCCAGATCTCCGAGATTAATAAGATAATCAGTGCCTTTAGATCTATACCTTAACTAGAATACTTAATGATAAGCTTCAATTTCATCCTGATGAATCATCGTGTCAACTGACATAAAAATTAATAATAACTGTAGACTTTGAGAGCTGAACCTGCGGAAAATAACTATAACGCTGATGCCTTGTGTTCATTTGCGAAGCCTGAGTTAATCTGACTGAAAGTATTTACATAATGTTTCTAAAAATGTATTATTGAAATAACACCTGTGGCATAATTCAAATCCACAAGGAGATGGGTAAATATGAGAGCTTTTACATGGCGCAATATCCACCAAATATACTTAGCTTCACAGTCCAAAATCTACAGCAATGAGTATGCAGGACAGTACATGCAGCCTCTAAAGTGCTATCATAATTTCTTTTGGATAGGGCAGAAGGAAAAACCAGCCATATTTTACACCTGACTATAGTGAGAAAATGTTAATACATAAAGAGTTCGCCCATTTCAGATACAAACCCTTGACTGTAGTTTGCAAGTCAAGTGCCATACAACAGACCACAACTGCACCATATTAGCTTCTTGAACTGAATTGACAAGATCTTGCAACAGGGGAAATTGTACTACATTCCTCATCAGATTCAGAATTCCACCATGCCTTGTAATAAATGACACAAGTGTAATGAACCTAAAGTAAATTGTTATAGGTAGAATCCCGAAAATTAATGGTTTGAGGAAGAGAAAAAAATAAAATAAGATGTGGTGTTAATGATCATGCTGTGGTGGGAAAGACAGCAATGAAAATTTCTCAACTTCTTATCTAAAAAAATGTGGAAAATCAAATTTCACTTTAAAAATTTAAGAAAAAAAAAAAGAGAATACAGTATCTTTTTTTGTCATTTATGATTTTAGCTATCAAATAGTGGGCAATTCCCACCTAAGTATAGCATAAGTGTTTATGAACAAAAAGACTTGATTGAAAGAGTCCATTAGCTAAATATATCAATTGACTCCATTCACCAAGAGATAAAATTTTCCTTGGAAGGCATTTCTTGAGAAGAGAGAGAGAGAGAGAGGAAAGAAAAAAGAAAAAGAAAAAAGAGAGAGAAACAGAGAAGCCAGGTCGGTCTACGCCACAGTGCAACTATAAAGTGAGCACTAGAACCCCTTGCTCTCCTCAGGTATTTCCAAAAAAATAAAAAAGGAAGATATTAACAGAGGGCTCAAAGCCAGGTCCCCATGGTTTGTTAGAGTGACGCCTTATTCACCCAACCACCTCAAGCATAAGCATCAGGAGATAACATTGTCATTTTAACCTAGCATACTATCCAAAAGGTTGTATGCAATTGCTGCCTTTGTCCATTACACGCTAAAAGAACCGGGATAAACTCTGTCTCAATGGGCCTAATGGTACTGAAGGACTACAAAGAATATTAATGTTACTTAATGTTATTAACAATAAAATCACAACCTTGCCATTCCTTTAAAACTGCTTTAAAAAAGACGCTTTCACACTTATGTCCATTGGGATGTGAGTGTATTGCATCTTTCATCAGAACATTAGCAGTGAAATCTAGCATACCATCCAAAGGATGGCAAGCAATTGCTATTGTTCGTTACATGTTAAAGAAACTGGGAAAAACTGGCTCAACAAGCCGAAGGAGGAAAACAGACTCTAGATCTGAAATCATCTACTTTGACAGTCCAATTTTTAACAATTTTGATCTTTTATCCACAAATGAGTGTCATATATCAGTTTAAAGCTTGAAATGTGAGGATTCAAAAATTGTAGAAATTATGAGATGGAGACGATTATGTAACTATAAAAAGTAGGTCAATCAGCGGTGACCCCGAATAACACGGAATTGCATGATAATCTAATGGCTATGAGGGACTACAAAGCATATTGATGTTCAATGAAACCACAAGCTTGCTATTCATACTTCATACACACTGCTTTACAAGAGATGCTTTCACACATGTATGTCCTCGGTATGAGTGTGAATTGCATTTGTCAGATTTATTGTAAGTGAGCATGTTTTGCATTATGTGTGTTGATTCCAGTGTCCAACAAAAGCCACAGGGGTCTCCCGACTCAAAACCTTGAAAACCACTGAAAATTTCTGCAATTTCCCCTACCAAAATCGTCTCTTTGCCTCAAAATGTTACCAGACCTGCCAGTAGAATTTTTTTTCTTACTAACATAAAAGGATCAAAACAATTAAGTAACCCTCATTTCTTAATGATGCTATTTCATAATACTAAAGCCATTACAAGGCCAAGCCAAGATATAGTAATAAGAAGTTAATTCTGTCATTAAATTAACCCGTTTAATTTTTTCTGTAGTTTACCAATGTTTCACTTGCTGATTGAACTATATGACATAAAATTATTTTTTAAAATAATTAATTAATCATAATCTATTTTAAATCAATTCAATACACTGTGAAAACAATTTAAAAAACTGGAACAAAAATATTGTGAAAGCCAGAAAACTATTTCACCAAATAAAATAATTGTAGTTGTAGTAATAAATGTGGTGCTTGAATATCTTGAAACATTATCATTATTATCACCACCACCATCGTAGAAAAGAAACCTTCTACTTCACATTATCATTAACATGAAACCAGAATTAATTGAAAAACTGGCCCCTGTCACAGATCAGCTGTAAACCACTGAAACCTATATTCACAGATCAGTTGTGAACCACCGAACATTTCTGAAATCATGGAATTCAGATCTATGGAAAATTGAGAGCCCTGAGGCTAAGTATCTTGGATTATCCTGACAAGAAGAAATTATGGAATAATGACTTTTAATTCGGGAGGATGAAATCTCAAACAACTGGTTGCCACCTGAAAGAATTATTTTTTCAAAAATGATATATATATTATATAAAGGTTGTTGATTCTCCTCACATTGTTGACAAATCTGTGTGGAAAATCCTATATATATAAAGGTTGTTGATTCTCCTCACATTGTTGACAAATCTGTGTGGAAAATCCTATAACAGTAACAGATATATCTTAATGAGCAAGACTTTACTTGTAGCCACCTTTCCTTTAAAAGAGTTCACTATTAATCCCCACTCATATGATGCCTTCACCCAATAACCCACTCCGGCTGATAGTCTGGCAATGTTATCACTCAAAAGGAAGATTAACAATTGGCTGACGTTACTACTACTACTACATCCATCACGACTACTTCAACAGAGCCCTAAAAACAGCCTAGCCCAGGGGTCAAGTCCACATAACATTTCAATGATTTTTTTTTTAGAAATTAGAGATTTTGCTTCAATTCTAAATTGATTCAGTGATGAAAAAAAAATGTTCTTTTTCAAAGCATTAGAGCGGAAATATTCTGGATACACACACACACACTGCTGCTTCCTTCATAATATTGACAGGAGGGGTGCACTTCTTAAAAAAGGCATTTCCTCTAGCAATGAACCGAATTTCTCTGTCCACATCTGAATTCAACTATTCTCACTGTGATTTTTTTTTTTAAAGAAGACATTATTAATAATAATAAATCATAAGTAAATCAATTCAAAACCCAATGAAACCTGCAATATTCTTTAAAATTAAAATTTTATGTATTATGGACTTGATCCCAGAGTTAAGTTGTCTGCTTGGACGCACTACTCTAACTCTATGGTTATTACTACACTACATACACTTACTGCTGTTCTATGACCTAAGATTACTGATTTCACTTGTCGAGTCTTCTTATAATCTCATAAAACATATTTTGCCCTGGTCCAATTACCCCTCGTTACTTGTATTTAGTAGATTAGGATTAGGTTTCCAAAGAATGACCTACGAATTTCTTTGTATCCTGTCACCATACTATTATCATCAGTAATAAGGATAAAAGAATCAAAAGATTATGCCTACTCTTCCCATTTGAAAATAATTCTAATTCCTGAATAATCATTCCAACCTAATGTATCTAGTTCAGTCCTCACACTTGAAGAAGAAGAAGAAGAAGAAGAAGAAGAAGAAGAAGAAGAAGAAGAAGAAGAAGAAGAAGAAGAAGAAGAAGAAGAAGAAGAAGAAGTGTTTTGACATTGGTCAAGGCTAGCTAGGACTGTCCCCCTATCTATTCCGTTCGACTTTTGATTTTGACCAGGCAATTATCATCAATTACAGCCAGACGTGTCTCGGTCTAAGTATGCGATAGCTAGACGACCACCCTTGCCCGTGTTCGTTCGAACTGGACCAATGGAAATGGAAATGAAAAGAAAACGCGATGTCAATGTAATTGAAATAAACAAATTATTTTTATTTCAATCATTTGCTTTATTTATAAGGTAAAGTCCGTGCGTCTTTTCCTATCTACCCGGCTTTCCTCATGACTCGATCTGTCCCTTCTGTCCGCTAAACTGCCTCTGCCACTTGCCACCCACTTAGCTAACCCAAGTTGCACAGGCCGAAGTGAGGAAGCCAAGCGATTTTGTCCGTGTTGCGGATCATAACAGCTAAAAAACAACATAACATTCGAATTACTTGGTAATTTACGGAATAAGTTCAAGAATTTAACATTCTATAACAATAAAGCAACAATTAAAGACTGGATTTTAGCGGCAAAAATCTAAAGCCGGTTCTGATCGGCAAAATCGCAACACGCATGAACAATCAATAGTTCAGTACCTTGAAAGAGAGCTGAATAGTCTCCGCCGAATCATCTAAAAACCGAATGCTGCAGGTAAACTCCATTTGTGAATCACTTTTACTCCTCCTTCTGAAAACAGACATTGTGAATGGTTTTATATCCAGAGAAAGCACAAATCACATTGAGGTATTACTTCTCCACAACAATGAAAAATTTGTTGTTATTCCTTCGCTACTTCCAGCTGACTCGGAACTCGGAAGTGGCAGGCCTTACTACGCCAAATCACAACTCGCCAAACACTCGGTTTGCCGTCTCAAGATGGCGCTTGAACCGCTTGGTTGAGTACGAGTCACGTGATACAAACAACCCCCGTTGTGCAGTTGGAAGTTGGGTGGTTCGTTTGTTGTTTTGATTTTTTTGATTTTCTTTTTTCTTAAAAAAAAATAAATTTAAAGTTTTTGTTTTGCTTTCTAGACAGGCTACATATATTCGACATGCAATTTTTCATTGTTTAAACTAAGACCTACAGGCGTCATTGAATGAATTTTTCAGGTTTTTTTGGCTGAGAAAAATTTATAAATTGACACTTTATGAATTTGTCTGCGACTTTGTTTTTTTTCTGAATTAAGTATGTTTGTTTGTGTTTTTGTTCGGTTGTTTGTTTTTTATTTGTTTGTTTGAGGGGGGGGGGGGGTTTCGTTATTTTTGGGGGGTCTAGTTTGGCTTTGTTTGTTGTTGTTGTCCTTTATTTTCTTTCTTTTTTGTTTGTTTTTGGTTGGTTGGTCGGGGTTTTGTGGGAGAGAGATTGGGAGGGGGTTTATATATATGCTGAACATTGCATTCCTGTCGATATAGACATTAGAAAAGCAACAAAGCCTCCCACCCGCCCACCCCCATCGAAAAAGATAAAAAATGTTAACAACCCTGCATCAGTTGACCAATGACTTCACGCAATCACTAACTTATAGAAGCTATTTTTTTTTTTAAGATACAGCACTGGCTGCTCAATGATGGGTGCATTCGATGCACTGGTCCAAGGGCCTTTCTCTTCTCGGTCAACTGAGTATGATGCCTCAGCAGATGACTATAATCTTTGTGTCCTTCTATTTCTAGTGTGGGCGATCTTCCAGGGCATGGTCATTTATTCTTTTTATATTCGTTTTCCAATCTTGACAGACCTCTTTCGATTATTTATTCCATTTCTATGATTGTAACCAACAATGTTGTATTGTATGTACAATTTACAACATTGGTTCATGAAATAGTAAAACACAAGTACAACGGCCAAGATATAGCAAATATAAAACCTATCAAATTTATAAGGATTCTGAAGTTGAGGATATTAATACAGTAGGTTCAAATTTCTTCACTTTTTAAGGTTGTTTTTTTTTTGTTTGTTTGTTGGTTTGTTGTTTTTTTTTTTTTTTTTTTTTTTTTTTTTTTTTTTTTTTTTAATAGCACACAGAGGAATGTGACACTTAAGCAATGTATTTTACATTTATTTATCCTTCCTCTATCTGATCAGCAATGTCACGATTGAATTTCAGCATATCAAAGAGGGGTAACCCATAATAATTTTTATGTGTCAAATTTAAAGTGAGTTTTACAGATTTATTGCCCGTATTAATTATAAAGTACAAACGAAATCTAATCCTCTCGAAGAGCTTAAGGAGAATTTACAACGGGTTGGAAGGAGGGATGTTTCAGTAGCGCTACAGAAGTGGAAGAAAAAGTATGTAACATATAAATTATAGATACGATGAATACAGCCAACCAAGGAGATGCAAAGAGAAAGAATAATTCCAATAAATAAAACAAGCAGTTAATTTTATATATAACAATAAAATGTTTTATCATCAATTTTTTTTGTTTTATTTTTTTTTTTATTTCGTTGTTGTCGCCTGACTAAGGCTAAAGGCCGAAACACATAATTAGACATTCTGCAGTGTGTTTGGGTTTACGGGAGAGGGGGGGGGGGTCAACTTGTAGTCATTGTGATAACAAATCCTGCTTGTTCCTAAAGAATTTACGTCACAAAATGAGGCGACGTCATCAAAAGAAAATGAACAGTGAGATGTATTCAACGATACAACAGCCGGATCAAATGATAGTTTTTATTTTACCTTGATCACGATCCAATCGTAGCCGGAAGTATTAATGCATAATATTAAGTTCTCAACACACACACACACACACGCGCGCGCGCGCGCGCGCGCGAGCGAGCGCGTATACACAAAAAACAAATCACAAGTATTTGCTTACTTCAAGTAAAGGCTATTTTATTGCAAAACTGATACAATGAAGAATATTTAGAGCGCCAATTACTCTTTGTTTACAAAATTTAAGACACCCTGTGGCCAGGTAGTGTTTAAATAGTTTATCCAAAACAAAACAAAAATGTATTCAGCCGTCGCCATCGTAAAACTTATAACCGACACTGACCAAATAATGACGCCAAAAGACAAGTTTTTGGTCATAAAAGAAAACAAATCGTGAGTTGCATTCAATCGTTCAACTGATGGGATCACTTGTTTCCTTTAGCACCACTAACGACAACTCACTTGGCGCTGCACAAACCTAAAGAATGTCGTCAAAAGATAAGTCCTAGTATCAGGCTATAAATAAACGAAGATGGCGTCACTCAGGCCTTTGGGGTTTGTTTGTTTTTTGTTTGTTATTTTTTTTTTTTTTTTTTGGGGGGGGGGGGTTGTTTGTTTGTTTTTGTTGTTTTTATCGGGGTTTTTTTTTTTTTTTTGGTTTTTTTTTTCGTTTGTTTGTTTCTGTTTGTGGTTTAATCTTTTTTTTTTTTTGTCTTTTTGTTTGTGTGTTTTGTTTTTGTTTTTTGTTGTTGTTTTTTTTTTTTTGCCATCCATGTTTGTGATTAATTCTCACTAAACTGTATTAACCAGACTATAAACGTTTAAGGTTACACATGGTTTTGTGTGTTGGTCCGTTATACTTCCGGATGGCAATGTTGTGAGCTTCTTAGCCAAGCGCGTTTCGATAAGTTAAAGATGACTACGACACAGCTTACTGTTCACTTTCTTTTGGTGAACATTATCTCATTTTGTGACGTGATTATGTGGATAGAAGCTCGCTAAGGCCAAATAGCTTAGCTCTGGTGAACTCATAACTGTAATACGAGTGCTCAAGGAAACAAATTAATGATCCCAGCGCTTATACTAATACATATGTAAGTACAACTCACTGTTTACTTTCTTTTGGTAGTTGTCGCATTGCATTGTGACGTATTGTTTGGACAGTTTCGGGTTATGAGTTAACGATAGCTTTGGAAGGACCGACAATACCTCCGAGTTATTCGCTTCTTCTAATGTAATAATGGCTCAAAGACTACTAAGATCCTCTGTAATCTTGTAATGGCCTAGCCTACCAATGAACACATTTTTTAACATTCACGAGCCGCTCCGAAATCGGGCGGTAGCTGCGTCACAATGGAATATTCATCCTGAATACTTCTTTGAAGGTCTGATAGCCAAATGCAATTATGGGCTTGATTTAACATTGTTGTAATGGACTTCCATTACAACAATGAGCCCATAACAATTTGGGTTTTCAGACCTGCAAGTAAGAACACGTCGTCCTGGATCGTAGTCTGTTCACCGCCGCCCAATGTCTCCTCTTACTGGTACAAAACCCGAGAGGCTTCTCTCTCCGTTCAGAGGCGAGAATGTCCCGAGAATTCGTATTTCTCCCAATCAGGCCTTGCTCCAAGTCCATCTATCTGGAGCTAGATAACTGCTATTACCACAATATATTTATTTATTTGCTTAATCTGGCGTTAAATTAGATATTGGAACGTGTTTTTTGCAGGGGCGTGGCTCTATTGGTTCAAATGGTGCCCGGCACCACATCCATGTTTTAAAAATGGATAACAGCATTTTTTTAAATATATAAAACTGAGAAATGGTATATATCGCCTTTTATCAACAGTGCGAAACAGACTCCCTTTCTGTCACAACGCCTTCTACCACGCTTTTCTCCGCATTCACACAGTCCGTTGATGACTGTCGTCAGCGACTGTGTACTAGGCTGAGCGAGTGACTGGATTTCCCCACTCAAACGATTCCAAGGAACGGATCTTTGCTGGCACCATTTAAGGCTATTACTATAATGTACTATAATGTTGCCACATTGAATACCTGGCATCGAATTTTTACCATCTTCACATACGAGAAAAAAACCCGCCTCAGGTACCGAGAAATTTTTGCTCCACTCTCTGTTGGAACTTGGGGAGAAAAATAGACTATGTTGGTCATTTACGTTCCTAGTCATAAGTATGGTAACTTCGACCATCTTTATTATCGAAATCACGATTATTAACAAGTTCATTTTGTTTCTCTCTGTGTCGTGATTATTGTATATATTAATTAATTATTATTATTTTATTATTAATATATTATTTTATTATTATTATTATTATTATTATTATTATTATTATTATTATTATTATTTATTATTAATTATTATTATTATCATTATTATCATCATCATCATCATCATCATCATCATCATCATCATCATCATCATCATCATCATTATTATTATTATTATTATTATTATTATTATTATTATTATTATTATTATTATTATTATTGCTGCAAAAATTGATATGAAGGAATGTGAACGAGTTAAGTCAAACATTTCTTGATAGTGATGCTATATGCTAAATGCATGATCTTCGCGTGAATATGCGTGTTTGACTTTGTATGTGTGTGTGTGCGTGCGCGTTCATCTCACATACACACACACACACACACACACAGATAGGTAGATAGATAGATAGATAGATAGAGAGAGAGGGAGAGAGAGAGAGAGAGAGAGAGAGAGAGAGAGAGAGAGAGAGAGAGAGAGAGAGAGAGAGAGAGATCTTGTATGGTGTCATGTTTGATTTCCGAAGTGGAATGGGGCTGTTTCATGACGTAACTACGGTACTCTTTTAATAGGCCATGGGCTGTTTACATTCTTACGCTTTGTAAGTTTTGAAATTACCCTTTGTTCGATTGACATTTAATGTCTGCATGTGTCCCTTTAGCCATTTCCCTCAGTGTCCAAACTCCAATCAATATATTCGTTCGTGATTTATTTAAACAAACTATTGAAAAGATTTGCAGGAATAGAAACATCACCATGCAAATTTACTTTACAAGTATGTAAGTTTTTTTTCTTTCTTTTATATTTACACATGTAGCATGTGTAAGTCATTTTCGTCTGGCACCACTTTATACTGTAAGCATGCCACGCCGCTGGTTTTTTGTTTGATCAACATGCAATCTCAAATTCATGTCGCGCCTGAAACGTTGCACACTGTTTATCTCTTTAAGGTACAAAAAAAATGAAGGGAATAATAGATGAATTTCAGTTCAGTGCATAACAAAATTCATGCCCGATTCTGTGTCACGTTTCCGCCAAACCCAACCAATCCCTGGGGAGTTCAACTAAATTATTTGAGGGCGAGTCTTACGTAATGAGAAATAGTTCTGCAATGCACACACAAAAAAAAGCAGCGTTTTGATATCCCCCCCCCCCCTCCTTCCTAAATACCCTAACTGTCCTTTATTGCACTTGATGAATAAATAAATAAGTAAATAAATAAATAACTAAATAAATAAATAAATGGCGTCTAATTTAGTAGCCAATTTAAACAATCTCTATTAAAAAATCAAAACTCCCTCAAAGAAGTTTCAAACATTCGGCTTCAGTGGTGTGGAATTTTCTGTCGGAAGGCACTAGGAAAGCAGGCTCTTCTGACTCGTTCAAACAACATTATGAACTTTTCTCTTTAGGAAATCCTTTGACAGTTAGCTAAATCTGTTCAAAGTGTATTTACGTAGGCCTTTATGCCACTGTAAATTGTTTTGATGTGTTACTATTCTTAAAGCCATGTAGCAACTATTTATTTTGTTTTATAATTCGCTTTAAAGTTTAAAGTGCAGTTGAGCATTTCCAAAAATGAACATTAGTCATATACACATTTTCACGTTACTTAGTTCTTCGAAATGGCGGGGAGCAACGAATTACTTGAAATTATATCGGATAAGAATAGGAATCGACATTGTTATCGTTTTCTTTTTCTTTTCCTTTTTTTTATTGTTTTTTTTTTTTTCTTTCTCTCGGCGAAATCGTTTGAAAAGTTCAAGTATACGAGGAAAAGTAGCTAATTTCAGAAACGAAAAACGTTGCTCATTTATTATTTCCTGCCCCAGGTTAATTTCTTGTTGCCTATTCCCCGTTGTGAGGAATGCTTAAAGCTGTGATAATTTATCAATATACTATACTTTTTTTTATACCAAACACACTCAATATACCTGTTTTCACATCATCTCCAAAATAGTATACATGATATTGTCAGTAAACTAGTTGAAATGACAAAACGAGCTCAATGATTTGAGATTATTATTTGGCAAGGTTTCCCATATTTTTATTTCCGACATAAGTTGACTTCTTTTACTACTTATTCATGTTTTCCACCATTATTGAGCCTAATTAACATGCGTTGCTTCAAATATTTTCTCTTATTTCTTTTCGTTTGATGACTCACATGGCCCGTCGTTGGGTAAGATGACAATCCATTCTTCCTCTTTGTCATTTTGACTGGCCGTTGCAGCCTTGCCTGTCTCCTCTCCTCCCTTCTTACTGATATACTTTACTTGAAAATCATTACTGCTCTTGTTGAATTTCTTAAATGGACTCATTCTTCTCAACCTGTCAGTTTTGTGTGTAGATGTGGCTGCGCTTTTTCCTCCATGAGTCGTTTCGTGGATGGCGTCGGAACTTACCTTGCTAGAAACGTTGGCACATTGAGAACTTGCCGATGCTTCAATATTTCCACGACTCAGCTTTCTCGGAGGAGCATCTACCTCACAGGTAACCAGTTTGTGTTTTGGAGCCTTCCAGTCGCTCAAATCGTTTGTTTCTGCTGTGGTGAGGCAACTGTTCTGACTACAAGATCGTTTCGAGTTTGATTTGTTAATTGGCGATTCTGAAATTCTCTCCGTCGTGCATTCTGTCGTTCTCGGTTTTATAACCGTCTTCGGTGACGTATTCACTAAATTATGATTGGGTTTTGCAGGTCGGGAAGATTCAAAACTGCAATTGCTCGATTTCAGTTGAAACATCTCTTTGTTGAAGACTCCATGGCGTGGTGTATTTTGTGATTTTTGCGGGGCTGAGCGGGACAGCTCGGCTTTGTCTATATTATAACAATACGCTCTTTCCGATTTGCTTTCCTCTGTTTTCATGGCTTTAAAACACGAGTTCTCCGATTGTTTGAACTGAGACTTGAATGTGTTTATCTTCGGAATGCAGAAATATGCTTCACTGGTATCATTATGCTGGAAATCATGGCACGGCCAGCTGCCCTGGCGCTTCATATCACCATCAGAATACCATTGTCTAGAAACGTTTAACCCTCCTGAGTTGGTTGTGTGGAAAGCAGCAGCAGAGGCAGAGGCAGGACTGAAGTTCTTCTGTAATGTATCATCTTTGAAGTTATCGATATGTTCGGGGAAGTAATGTGGTACTTCTTCGATAGTCGGGAACTGTGTAAAGTTGTTGGGTCGTGAACGTGCGTTTCGTTTGAGATTTTTATAAGCATTATACGATCTTGTCCTACGATCAGACGGTGGCGTCAACGATTGAGAATGATGAGATGGTGACAATAACGATTGGATTGTAATTGGCAATGCCAGTGGTGATGTGGCGTTGTTGCCGAACTCCTGGTTATGCTCACTGATAATACTAACGCTGGAAGATTTATCCCATCTATCGGAACAGAAACTTGACTCAGTCGATTCACATCTGTAAAGACGGGTAGAAGATAATTAGATTGAAATAAGATTTGAATATAAGATCCTTGAACTCCTGCGTCAGGATTTTCCAACAAGTTCCCAATGCCCAAATTTCAAACGCAGGGGTTCAGGAATGCCTTTATTAAAACCCTTCAAAGATCGCATCCATATTATTTCCATCAAAATAATTTCTTTTTTTTTTAGACCGTTTGGTCCAATAATTTAATAATATGACCTTAAAAAATCATTAGTGTGATCAGGATATCATTACGCGTCAAATTCAATTGTAGTAAAACAGGATATGTGTCGGAGAATGAGATAAGATTCTTCTTCTTCTTCTTCTTCTTCTTCTTCCTCTTCCTCTTCCTCTTCCTCTTCCTCTTCTTCTTCTTCTTCTTCTTCTTCTTCTTTCTTCTCTTCTTCTTCTTCTTCTTCTTCTTCTTCTTCTTCTTCTTCTTCTTCTTCTTCTTCTTCTTCTTCTTCTTCTTCTTCTTCTTCTTTTTCTTCATCATCTTCTTCTTCTTGAGAAATGGAAGACTTTGATAAGTTCACTTACCTTGATTCCCACATCTCTAATAAAACTAGCCCTTGACATACAACAAACCATAATCACCAGCGAGTCAACTGATATTGACAAATCAAACATCTAAAGTTTATAAAACGTTCGATTTAATACAGCGAAGAAGAAGAAGAAGAAGAAGAAGAAGAAGAAGAAGAAGAAGAAGAAGAAGAGGAAGAAGAAGAAGAAGAAGAAGAAGAAGAAGAAGAAGAAGAAGAAGAGGAAGAGGGAGAAGAAGAAGAAGAAGAAGAAGAAGAAGAAGAAGAAGAAGAAGAAGAAGAAGAAGAAGAAGAAGAAGAAGAAGAAGAAGAGGAAGAGGAAGAGGAAGAAGAAGAAGAAGAAGAAGAAGAAGAAGAGAAGAGAAGAAGAGAGAAGAAGAAGAAGGCTCATCGGACAGTTGGGACTCGGTCTAGCTCTGTCGGTTTTGCTTACGGGGATATTTTCTTTTCTCTTGAGATGTGATTCATGTTCTCGATCCTCTTCTCCAGGTTTTTAATTCGCTGATGGATATCCTCAAAATTTTCCTCCTTGTCTCCAGTTTCCAGACCAAATTGGTACGGCTGAAAGAAAATGATGGAAAAATATTTAATACAGGATCGTATTAATATTAATTATACCGGCAAGCACTTGCTCGTACTTTGGTTCATCCATCAATCCATACCTCCAATAATGTCTCTTTCAATCTATCCATCCATACATCCAACCATCCATCCAACTATCCATCTATACATCCGTACATACATACATACATACATACATACATACCTACATACATACATACATACATACATACATACACATACATACATACATACATACATGCATACATACATACATACACGCACGCACGCACGCACTCACGCACATACATACATACAGACTTACACAAACATACATACATATACATATATACATACAGACATACATACATACATGATGCTTACATACATACATACATATGATACATACATACATAATACATAGAGACATGACAGACAGACAGACAGACAGACACCACAGACAGACAGACAGACAGACAGACAGACAGACAGACATACATACATACATACATACATACATACATACATACATACATACAATTTTTCAATGTGAGAAATTTTATCTATCTATTCACTATAACCAGAGAACCTACTCTGCCATAACGAATGGAAAATAACGCTCTCCTTACCAGACATTTTCAAGATTTTTCCCCAAAACTTCACACCCAACTAACACAAAATAGATTTTTTATCACTCAGACATAATAGCAGTAAAATTCTTGCGATACATAATGTTATTTAGCAAAACATGCTCTACAACACACTGTTAATTTTCTTTAAATTTTATGATGTACAAAAGAAATTTGAATAAGAAAAATGTTGGTTGTATCGTAACGAATGTGACGATTTTCCTATAGTTGGTAAGGAAAGGGTTAACCTTAAGTGACTAAAAGGGCAGCGTGGGTCAGCGGTACGGCCTTCGCTTAAAAAGTTACCGAGTCCGATTACCCGCAGCAGTTGCAATGTGTAGCCTTGGGCAAGTCACCTCGCCCTAGCTCAATTGGCGGCGTTGCACTGCGGCTGACGCCTGGGTTATTCCAGTCATTTTTTGCAATAGACCCTAGAGGCTAATTTCCCCTATGGGATGAATAAAGGAAATTTATTAAAATTCAATTTCCAGCACCTAATTTGAGACGCTGGGTCATGAGTATATGGATATATGATAATTTTATCACGTATATGATATTCTAGGGTACAAACCTACCTTTCGTTTATCTTCTAGATCAAAGTGAAAATTGGGAAATGTTGAGTAAGGGCGGATAGTGGAGTAGGCCTCTTTATTTAACTGTTTTTCACGTGTAGAAAACTGGAAAACAAAACAAAAACAAAAAACCCAAAACGAACTGCTGTTTCGGTTGACACTATGAAGTGTCATCATCAACATCTTTACCATCACCAACACCACAACCACCACCACCATCATCATCCTCATCATCACCATCATGCTAATAACACTCCTCCTCCTCCTCCTCCTCCTCCTCCTCCTCCTCCTCCTCCTCCTCCTCCTCCTCCTCCTCCTCCTCCTCTTCCTCTTCCTCTTCTTGCATATCTAATGACGTAAAATAAAAAATGTTAGGACTGAGACGAAGAGCAGCTACATTCAAGTTTGAAATAAATCTGGAGTAAAATACAACATTCCTCTTTCAAGACCAACCAAAAAACTACTCGTTGGTTTGGGGAAAAAAACCTCAAAACATTGAGAGTATATTTAATCTTACAACAGCCACAGCCAAAAACTGACGTACACCACAACAGTCAACAGATAAAGAATTAACTGCCGTACTCTGGGAAGACATGCTTTTAAAAATTTGGCCAGAAAATTCAGTCTTCAATAAATATAGACCGATTTAAATGACTCTCATCTGGGCAAAAACTATAAAACCCGGGACTTTGCAAAGTCCCCGGTTTTAGAGTTTTTGTCAAAATGGGGGTCATTTAAATCAATTGATAGTTGAAGGGCGAGTTTTCTGGCCAAATTTTTAGATACGTGTCTACCCAGAGCACTGAGCACTGCAATTAACTGGCTAATTATATACGAAATAGGTCATAGGATATCATCACAAGATAACTGCATACCACTTCAAAGACATTTTCCTTTCTATCCTCTGTGATGGCTACCTCTTCCTCTTTTTTATCATCCTTGTCTGGTGCTTTTTCGACTTTTTTCTTGGGAGAGGTCATGTTGTCTTCCAATACCTTTAAACTACTGATGACCACCTCCACTTTGTTCATAACTTGGTCGATGCGACTGTTTCACGAAATTAAAGAACAATGGGGGAAATAGTATGTATTAAATTGTTATATTCGGATGTCCTGATAGCTCAGTCGGTAGAGCACTGGCTTCACGGGCAAAGAGACCAAGATCAACCCCAGATGCAGTCTAGATTTTCTTTCTAACCCTCCCCCTTTCCCGTCTTTTCACCAACAAGTTATTGGGTAGCTGGTTATATTATAACTGGCGAAGAGTACTTTGCGATAGACTAGCTTCCTACCCAAAAGTGTAGCAAGCAATTTCTATTGTCCGTTCATGTTATAGAAACCGAGATAAACTCCAACTCCAAGAGCCAAATGGCTCTGAAAGACTATCTTTTCTTTCAATTATATTTCTGTCATGTTCAATGTGCTTCCCAAATTGATACCTCTATTATTCTGCTGTACAATGACGTAACACCATTTTTATTCATTTATTTTTTTTAGCCAGAAAAATTTATTTACTTGGTTATAATATTGTCATTATAAAAAGATAGCATCAGAAACGTCATACATTGTACCGCCAGCATCCTGACTTAAATGTGATCTACTGCATGTTTATGTATATTTCTGTGCAAGCATGTGAGTGTATGATTGTGCGTTTTAGTCAGTTTGATTCAAAAGCCGAAAATGCATCACGTCGTATTTCTGACCATGCGACTTTATTTTTTTTATACCTTTTTCGTTGAAACATAAAAGAAATTGAAACTACCTACCTTCGCGGGGACACAAATGAAGCAATGTCTCCAAGAATACTAAAAATAACAATGATACAATAATAATAATCTATACCATTATTTCTTTTAAAATCGGGTTGGGGATCAACATTTGTTCCGAACAAGCAATGTAACATTTTTAACGTCGAGCACAGAATTACTGGCAAATCTGAAAATTATAAAATTACTTTTTGCAGACTGATATACGAGTAACTTGCAAAGCATCTTTGATTCCAGGCTAATTCTATCATCCATTGACTCGTATTAATACGAAGAAAATCTGATAGGTCGTAATAATCAGTCCTATTTGACATTTGACTTTCATTGCGAGTAGAATTTAATTTACGCAATTCTAGCATAACCACAACAAAAATTGAATTTTAAATCTCTTGATACTATCGAGTAATAATAATCTCATCCTAAAAAGAAAACGATGACGCAATTTTGAATCTTTCCTGATACAATATTTCTAATCTATTCTTTTATTTTTAAGGGTTGGGATCAACTATTTTTTGCCAGAAGCACAGAATTACAGGCAAATTAATAAAAAACACAGTATAGTAGGTATGATAATTGTAATAGTAATAGATAACCGCCTGTTCCTAATAGCCTTTATTTTCTCCGCAAATATTGCAGATTCTCCACAAGTAATTATTATTATTTTATTATTATTATTCTATTATTTTATTATTATTATTATTATTATTATTATTATTATTATTATTATTATTATTATTCTTATTATTATTATTATTATTATTATTATTATTAATTATTATTATTATTATTATTATATATTAGAGGAGAGGAGAATAAGATAATATGGAAGTAGGAGATGAATAGGAGGAGAGGAGAATAGAGGAGAAAGAGAAGGAGCTGGAGATAGGAAAAGGAGCTGAATAGAGAAAGAGGAGAGGCGGCAGAGGAGAAAAAAAAAAATAGGAGGAAGAGAGGAGAAGAGGAGGGAGAGAAGAAGAAGAAGAAGAAGAAGAAGAAGAGAAGAAGAAGAAGAAGAAGAAGAAGAAGAAGAAGAAGAAGAAGAAAAGGAGGGGGAGGAGGAGGAGGAGGAGAAAAAGAATGATAGCCCATGTGTAATAATATCATACCTTTGAAGTTGTTTCAGCGGTTTCCCTGCATCAGAAGGGCATGAGTAAATTGTATCCTGGGAGAACCTGTCCGTAACGCTACTGGTCGTGCTTATGTGATGGAATATATCCCCCGAAATTAAGTGGGAACAAGAGGCAGAGGTTGAGAGAGTACTTTCCTCATGAATAGTCGACAGGATCCGCGCCACTTCTTCATCAAGGATTTCTGCTTCTGTATCCGCACTTGACTCCTGTACCAAATTATTAAATAAATAAATAGATTGTTAATTGATTAATTAATTAATCAATTAACATACATCTATCTATCTATATATATATATATATATATATATATATATATATATATATATATATATATATATATATATATAATATATATATATTTATACAATTTTAAATTTGAATAAATGAGTAAGTAACATCACTGATGAAGATCGGGTGGTGTCCCCTCATTACAAAGCCACACGGAGTTTCAGAATCTGCATTCAGTCCACCAGGGCGTTTCATCTTTGCAGCTTCGAGCACAATCTATAGTATTTTGGCCCGGTATGACTGCGAGTATCCAGGATGCACGGTAAAGATGCAGTGAATGCAACCGCAAAGCACTCTCTCTCTTGAGCAAGTCCTTTCTTACTTCTTGTAGGTCACCATTATCCGGTAACTGGGAATCGGGTATCAGGTTGGTTAGAATTTTTTCCACTCCCACTGGGGAGCGTTTTATCAGGCATGCGTGGCCTGATCACATGCTTACGTTATCTCTTCGCCACATAATTTGGTGTCCTGAGGAGCTGTCAAGTGACGGTGGACCAGAGTTCACTGCAAGTCTAAAGAAGGATTTCCTCAAACAATGGGGCGTAAGGGCGCGCATTTCATAAGCATACTATCCCCAATCAAACGGGCATTAGTTGCAGTTAAATCTACAAAGAGACTATTGCGATCGAACATCGGCCCTAGTGGTTCCCCTAATAACGATAAGTTCATCAGAGCACTACTTCAATTACGCAACACCCCTGGCCCAGACTGTAATCTTTCACCAGCCCAGATCATTTTCGACAGACCCATTCGGGACTCTCTCGTACCCCGACGTACGACCAATGTAGCCTAAAGCGTGGGCCAACAAAGAAGAAGCACTTCGTACACATTTCACAAAGTCATCTGAGGCTCTAAATGAGCATGCTAAATCAGTACCCCCTATCAATGTGGGTGACAAATGTTTTATTCAGAATCAAACTAGAAGAAACCCTACCAAATGGAATCGCACTGGCTCGGTAGTAGATTAAAATAGATGGGTCTGGATGTGTAACACAGAGAAACCCACGTTTCTTCTTAGGACTTTCAAACCAGCATCAATATCAATTGATAATACCCCTCCTCGTAACTGTTTTGAACAACGTCTCTCCTAATGGCAATTGGAATTGGGAAGACTCAATCAAATCCACTACATCCGTCACACCTGAGCCACCAGAAAACATAACTGGTACCTTAAATGAAGTAGATGATCATTACTCAACACACCATATCCGCCAGAGAAGACGGAAGGCCTAGGCGGCAGACACTAAACAGACATTGGTTGGGGGGGGGGGGGGGGGGGTAGGGTTATATGTGGTTTATTTATATGTTCATGTTTATGCATTAAGTTCATTAGCAGTTTATGTTCGTTTATTTCTCAAATGATATCCATCTTTTCTTTTACATTGTGAGTGTGGAGATGTTAAATAATCAATAAACTTAATAAAACTCGATGAGATATTCTTCATACGTGTCTTTCAAGAGGGCTGCAGTTAACTGGTTAAAACAAGACGACAACCCGATCAATGAGCCAAATCAGAACAGATAATCCAACTCACCTTGCCAAAAATCCCGTCGGAAAGTTTCAAACTGATTTTCCAAACGCCGTAAGAGACGCAAGTTGCGACAATTCCAATGCCCATGATCTGGAAATTGAGTTTGGAAAAGGACTTGGAAATCCCGATGCATGCTTCCTTCAGTGCTGGAAAACTTAAACAAAACGACGCCTTCTCGGAAGTAGCGGGAGACAACAACGGAATGATGGGTTGCATGAGGAATTCAAATGGATAATTTTTACACAGCATCTCTGGCGTTAACCCCAAGTTTGGTACGGGAATTCGGCCAGATCCTCCAGGAACTGTTCCAATGAAATCCATGCTGACAGTGTGAAGTTTTCCTTATTTGTTACTCTTGAGGCTTGAGAGTTATTACTCATACTGCATTCCTGGTCGATTTTTCGTTGATCCTGCAACTGCAAATGAAGACCGTTGCAGGATGATAACATTTATGCAGAACTCGCTCCATTAGTATAACTGATATAAAACGGTGCCCGTCAGATGTTCATGATGGAGCATTTCGATTTTTGAATTATATTGTTTTTATTTATGTATTTATTCATCTTTCTTAAAAGGAACGTGTAAAAACTGAGGAGTATGAAATTATGCAGTCTGAAGGAAGGAGAAAAACTAAGATCCTCGACTCACTTCCGTTCTCTTTCACCTCTCGGCACATTTGAGAAATAAAAAGTTTTGGTCTCACTTCTTAATTACAATTATCATTGATATATTCTTGTGTTTCCCGTATATTTCCATCTGAAAAGTGCGCATGAAACAATAACATACAAAGCAAGAAAGAAAAAGAAAAGAAAATTTAAAATTAAAAAAAAATAATAAAATAATAACAATAATAATAACATCTAAAAAAAAATCAGTATTCTTCGAGTGGGGATCAAACCTCAGATCTCCTGGTTACCAGTTGACTTTTTTTTGCGGGGGGGGGGGGGGGGGGGGGGGGGGGGGGTCTATTCCTTGTATTTTCCTTTCATGCTTTGTATCATACACCTTTTCAGATATGTATCTTACACCAGTGCCTGCTTCCTAATTTGCCACGTATATTTTTCCATGAGAGTGGAGCCCACTTCCCCGACAGATTTATGTTGTTTGCAATGTTGTGGACGCCGTTCAGGTTTGATTTTGTTTGTTTGTTGTTGTTGTTGTGCTTTGTTTCTTTTTGTAATTTTATTCTTTGTTTTTTTAGCTTGTTGTTTTTAGCTTTTTTTTTTTTGCGGCTATGTGGTCTTGTGGTATGACACTCGCTTTCGGATCGGAAGGTCCTGGGTTCCTGGGTTCGCATAGTTGAGTCCTTGGAGAAGGCTCTTTACTCACATTCTCTCACCGTACTCAGGTGCAAAATTAGTACCTGACCGTTAACAACGTTGTTTCTGTCCGAAAAAAAACTGTAATATCGCCTAACAGGCGTCATGTCCCGTCCTACATGTTAAATGTTGCTGTTGGCCAGGGAGCCCTTGTAAAGCGCTTTGAGCACTTTCAGTGGATATTGCGCTATATAAAAAGAGCTCCAGCTCATTTTGATAGAGTTGTCAGTGTGTATGTGTGGTAGGAGGCGACTTGAACATATTTACTTTGGGGATTTGATAAGCGGACGCAATAGGATTCAATAGTCTGATGTCACGTCCACCCAGCATGGTTCTAAACAAAGAAAATCGGTACTTTTTATTCTTCATCATCATCATCATTGCCTTTTTCACCCTGGGTCAGGGTATAGGCCACAGACAAACAGTTTCCATCCTTCTCTATCCCGAGCCAACTTTTTTATCTCATTCCAGGTCTTACCACTTCTCTGTATATCAGCTTCTTTAATTCTTCTCCATGTTCCTCGTGGCCTTCCCCTTGATCTTCTGCCCTGAGGGTTCCAGTCCAATACTTTCTTTGTTAGAGTTGAGTCATTCTTTCTAAGCGTGTGTCCAATCCACCTCCATCGTCTTCTTCCTATATCCTCTCCCACTGGTTTCTGCTGTGTTCTTTTCCATACTTCTTCATTTTTTATTCTATCCATCCATTTTATTCTGAGTAGCTTACGCATGCACCTGTATACGAAAATCTGTACCTCCTTATACATGCCTGTGATGCGTTCCAAGTTTCACATCCATACAGTAGGACAGACTTCACGTTTGAGTTGAAAAGTCTTAGCTTTAGTTGAAGGGAGATATCTTTAGTTCTCCAAACTCTGTTCAAAGATGTGAATGCAGCCTGTGCCTTTCCTATTCGTGCTTTCACCTCTGCTTACGTGCCTCCATCCTTGTCAATTATACTTCCGAGATAGCAGAAAGTGTCTATATCTTCGAGTTCCTGATCTTTTACTTTGATCTGCTCCCTTTGACGCGTACCTATCCTCAAGACCTTTGACTTTGCAGGGTGAATTCTTAGACCAATTGATTCCGAGAGGCTGTTTATAATTGTGGTTTTTGCTTGCATCTGGTCCTGGGTGTGGGACAAAAGAGCCAGATCATCTGCAAAATCCAGATCATCCAACTGTGTCCAGGGGGTCCACTGTATCCCATTTCTTCTCCCTTTGAAGGTTTCCTTCATTAGCCAATCAATGGCAAGGATGAACAGGAATGGAGAGAGCAAGCATTCCTGCTTGACACCAGTCTTAATTTCAAAGCTGTCAGTAAGCTGATCTTCATGTACAACCCTACAACTTGATCCTTCATACATTTCCTTAATGAGGTTTACTATCTTTTCAGGGAGTCCATAATGTGCCAGAATTTTCCACAATGTTGCTCTGTCAATACTGTCGAAAGCCTTCTCGTAATCCAGAAAGTTGACAATAAGAGGAGAGTTCCATTCTATAGACTGTTGCACTATGACTCACAGAGAGGCAATCTGGTCGGTGGTTGAACGGTTTTTCCGAAAACCTGCCTGTTCATCCCGCCGTTTAGCATCTGTTGCATTCTTAATTCTCTCTAAAATAATACGGTTGAAAACCTTTCCTGTGATAGAAAGAAGAGTGATGCCTCGATAATTATTACAATTACTGAGGTCCCCTTTCTTTGGAAGCTTGATAAGATGTCCTTCCTTCCAATCCTTTGGGAATATCCCGTCATTCCAGATTCTCTCAAATAGTGGGTGCAGGGCCTCAGCATTTCTTTCCGCATCAACTTTTAGAGCCTCCGGTGGAATCTGGTCTGGTCCAGCAGCTTTCCCCCTTTTCATCTTGTTAATGGCACCCACAATCTCTGCTATCGATGGTGGATCACAGCTAATTGGTAGCTCATTCCTTGCAGGCAAAATTTCTGGCTGGTTGTCTGGTGGTGGTCTGTTCAGAAGGCAGTTGAAATGTTCCCTCCATCGTTCAGATTGAGCCTCTTTTCCAAAAATAGTTTTCCCATCTTTGTCTTTGACTGGTACCTCTGGTTTCCCATATTTTCCAGCAAGTGTCTTGGTAGTTTGATAAAGGATCCTCATGTGTCCTCCAGTCGCTGCTGCTTCTGCTTTCTCTGCAAGTCTGTTCATGAATGCTTCCTTGTCTTTCTTCACAGATCTTTTGACTTCCTTAGCTATGGCTCGATACTGCTCTTGTGCATCCAGTCTTGAAGCCCTTGTTCGGCTTGCATTCACTTGTTCCTTCCTTGTTCTCCTCTTTTCAATAAGGTCCAAGGTGGTTGGACTTATCCATTCTTTATGTTCCGATTTCTTTACCCCCAATACCTCGTGGCAAGTTGTTATGTAGACTTCCTTGATCTTTGCCCAATGTGACTCGACATCTATGTCCTCCTCGAGCTCAGTAAGAGGTTGGAATCTATTACTCAATTGTAGTTTGAATTCCTCATTCTTTTCCCCATCAAGTGCATTCACCTCGAATTTTCTTCTTGTATGTGATCTGGCCCCGTGTTTTCTGAGTCGGAGCATAAGCTTTGCCAATAGCAGGTGGTGGTCTGATCCAACATCTGCCCCTCTCCGTACTGTCACATCTTCCAATGAACGTCTGAATCTACGAGAGATACAAAAATGATCAATCTGATTCTCTGTCACACCATCTGGTGAGACCCAAGTTGCTTTGTGGATCCTCTTATGGGGGAACACTGATCCTCCAATCACCAAACTGTTGAATGCACAGAAATTTGCAAATCTCTCACCATTATCATTCATTTCTCCCATGCCATGACGTCCCATGATACCTTCATAGCCTACGTTATCCTGTCCCACTTTTGCATTAGCATCTCCCATCAATATGTTGATGTCTTTCCTTGGCAACTTGTCAATGACTTGTTGTAGCAGACCATAAAATGTATCTTTGTCCTCATCTGTTGCATCATTTGTTGGGGCATAGATCTGTACAATGTTCATGCTGATCTTCTTACTATGTGTTGTAAAGGACGCCATGATGATCCTTTCTCCGCATTGTTCCCATCCTCTCAGTGACTTCTGGGCAAACTTGTTTAGAATTATTCCTACTCCCTGTGTATGAATCCCGTCCCCTCTCCCTGAATATAAAATCTTCTCCCCAGACTTGAGGTGTTTCTGTCCGGAGTGTATCAGGTGGGTTTCGCTTACTCCGAGTATATGCAGCCTGTATCTTCTCATCTCAGTCACAACTTGAGAGCTTTTTCCTGCTTCATACATGGTGCGAACGTTCCACGACGCAATTCGAAGCTGCTTGTTTGGCGAAGACGTCATCGGGTCAGCAGAGTCCTTTCGGCTTTGTCTGTTGTCCTTCATAAATTCTGTAATTCCAGAAACTCTTCGGTCGCCCAAGCTAAAAAAAGGATTTGGTTTGTCTGTCTGTGTTCCTGTAACGGTTTGAGTTTAACGGGAAGGGGTGTTAACCCTTTGCCAACCCCCAACCTGGAGGACCAGGTGACTCAAAGATGGGGGAATCACACACCATTAGTCGCCTTTTACGACACGCTGGCTTGGCGTTGGGCTATTCTTGACCCTCTCAGTTGAGGGACCCCGGACACCACACGGGCTTTTTATTCTTCATGCTGACTAGAAATTGTTCACATGTCATGTGATCAGAATGTATAAAAGTCAAAACATGACTAGGTTTATAATCTTTTTCTCCTCTGAATACACTTTATTAGTCGTCGGAGAAGAATTTCATATGGGTGTCCGCCATTGTTCTGGTTGCTTAGAACCATTTACTAAGTTACTTTGCGCCATTACGACTGTTGAAGCCTATTATGGGTTCGTTTTAACATTGTTGTAAAGGAGAATATTTTGGGTTGTTTGAGAGTATTTCTATTACAAGTAGACCATAAGAATTTGGTTGATTAGACCTGCAATTAAGTAAGTACACGGCGCTCGGAGGCAATAGTTTCCGTTGGGAGTAGGCCGTTTATTACTTTGTCCAAGTTTACGGGAAGAGTGGTGGTTAGTTTTCCAGTGAATTTTCTGCCAGGTCGAAAGTAATCGTCCTTTGCCAGTTCAGCTGGTGTATTTCTGGCACTCCTCAATATATGGCTGCCTTGACTTGTAATAAAGAGACTGGCGAGCTGTTCGTCGTTCAAATAGTTCCCAGTTTGATATCTATTCCGAAGAGCATTCTCATTTGTTTGCGGTGGAAGGCATCCATAAACTAGCCGTCTAGAAAATTGAGGTTTTGTCAGTTTTCCAATAAAATCGCATTTTATGTTATTTTCAAAAAATTTCTTGCAATGTCAGGCTAAAAAAATACGATGGGATTTTGTCTCCTGGAAGTCGCAGCCCAAGTCCTGAAAATATGAAGTGGCTTTGCATGTTGGCTTAAAATTGACTTAGATTAAATATTGACGTCGAACTGCATTTTAAAAATTAAGCTTAACAGACCTTAGTTACAAGCAGTGTTAGTAGTAGTAATAGTAGTAGTAGTAGTAGTAGTAGTAGTAGTAGTAGTAGTAGTAGTAGTAGTAGTAGTAGTAGTAGTAGTAGTAGTAGTAGTAGTAGTAATAGTGGTGATAGTAGTTGTAGTAGAAGTAGTAGTAGTAGTAGTGGTAGTAGTAGTAGTGGTAGTAGTAGTAGTAGTAGTAGTAGTAGTAGTAGTAGTAGTGTAGTAGTAGTAATAGTGGAAGTAGAAGTAGTGGTAATAGTAGTAGTAGTAGTAGTAGTAAGTAGTAGTATAGTAGTAGTAGTAGTAGTAGTAATAGTAGTAGTAGTAGTAGTAGTAGTAGTAGTAGTAGTAGTAGTAGTAGTAGTAGTAGTAGTAGTAGTAGTCGTAGTAGTAGTAGTAATAGTAGCAGCAGCAGCAGTAGCAGAAGTGGTGGTAGTACACAGTAGTCGCGGAAGTAGTTATAGTGGTAGTATTAGTAGTAGAAGTAGAAGTAGTAGTATCAGTAGTAGAAGCAATACTGGTAAGAAGTGAAGTACATATATTAACGTATATATATATATATATTTATATATATATATATATATATTATATATATATATATATATATATATTTATATATATATATATATATATATATATATATTATTTGTTCACGATAAAAATCAAGCCCTGTAGCTTTAGATTAAGAAGTTTAATGGCACACTTTTTAGGTCATTTTGGCGCCTAGGTTAAGAAAGGGAAGATAATGCCCAAAACAAAGAACATTCTGGTTTTGAGTCGGTGCCTGCAACTAATGCAACATTCTTTGATCACAGGCGCCTGGGGGGGGGGGGGGGGGGGGGGGTGGAGACAAGGAGGAGCTGTTACAGGTAAGTCCCAAAAGCAATCTTCCCTGCCCAAAGCCACAAATCTCTCATAGACAATGACATGAGATCCACGCCAGAAGGCGGTTCATATTTTTAACTTTGCTACAAAGTCACCCCCCCCCCCCCCCCCCCCCCCCCCCCCCCCCCCACCCCAAAAAAAAATAAAAATAATAATAATTCACTCGCATCTATTTTCCTCAAAGAAAGGTCCCCAACCAGGGCCTATACATACCCAGCAAGTAATCAAATTCGAGGACAAGTACAGAAAGCCAAAAGGCAGTGAAAACGGATTTGGGGGAATAGATGAACTCCATCAAACCGCCCTCCATAAAAAAATATGAAAAGGTGTGAACAAGACAGCAGAAATAAACAGATATGCCCCCAAAATCCAGCCTTCATTTAGATTATTTTTCCCCAATTGTCCTATGCTCATGGGATATCTGTCCATTCCTCTAAATTAGTCACTTCTTTTATTAATTTAGCAAGCACTGATAACATTTTCATTCGACCTCCCCAGCGTTGGGGGTAACCTGTATGTGCTCACTTCTAAAAACTTTAATTTTATGGATTATGGTGACCGTTTTTGTCTCATCTATATTGCAGACCTGCCAACACGTATTATATATAATTTACGATTTCAGAGGATTTAGTACACAAGCTCACTATAATTCATTTTAAAGTGATAAATCTTATTAGTTAACAGGGGTTACACATGGATACATCAACCGATTTTAGTTGATCTGTGTGAAGCAAGCCTTTTTATACTGCTATAATTATTCCATTAGATCTAAACCATCGTTTTTGTTTGTTTGTTTTTTTTTCACTTCTACCATTCATACTATTACTATCTATTTTGAGTGTGTGAATGGACTTATGCATACGAGTATATTATTTTTATGCATATTAAGAACACTTGTTTATACTTGAATATTTTCAAAAAACATTCATGCTTCCATTATTTGTGAAATATAATTTGTTACGAAAAATCAGCCTGCCTTGATTGGGGATTGAACTCCGGACCCCATGTTATATTAGCCATTTGTGCTTCCATCTTGGTCGTGCCTTTGTGATAGCACGTCTGACCTGTAATTAGGGGGTTTGAGATGCGATCCCCAATCAAGGCAGTGCAGGCTGATATTTCTTTTATTGTATTTTTTTTCTTCTGCTGCTACTGGAAACTGTTTCATACACATATATTTTCAGATTATTTTACAACCAGTGCCTGCTCCCCAATTTTTCAGTTTAATATCTAGAAAAATCTACCAGTTTGATGAGGCTGAAGCCAAAGTATATTTAGTTAAGTTCTGAAAGATTCCATTGCATTTGCAACATCTACGCCGAGTATAACAGAATACGATCCATACATGCATGGGCAAGTAGATTTCAATGTCTGAAAAACTTTTGGATCATGAGTGCCAACAAAAAAGAGAAAACTGTATTTAGGAGATTTACAGTAATTGTGACATTTTGGGCCATTTCAGCTCTAGTAAGAAAAAAAAAAGATGAGAAAGTCAACAGACTATGTGTCTGCACTTACAAGCTCACAAAAAGAAGCAAGGCAAATGGACTTATTGAGACAGGAAACAGTTGTAGATTTCAAGAACTTTCAGTGTGCCTAATGAGATAAGTAAATAATAATAAAAACTGAGATGTTATATCAGAAACAAAAATACATCTGTTTCTCTCCTAGCAATAAAGTTGGGCCCAGGCAATGGTCTCAATCCAAAATAAGGACACACAGAGCCACAAGGAAAGTGGATGCAACAGAGTAATAGAAGAGATAGCAAGATTGTGGACTGATGTAGATCCCACCAGCCCAGATGACAACATTTCCCCACTTAAATCTACCAATCAGAAAGTAAGACAGAAAGAGGAAACATCCCAGAGGCAATCTAACTTTGAATCTTGTAGCTTGAGGCCACCCTTTGTCTCACTTTGACTCCAGCAAAGGTTCTACATCAAACGGGAAATTCTCAGGTAGTTTCCAATACAACAATCACTCAGAAATGATTTTACAAGTGAAGAACAATAGAAAAAAAAAACAAAAAAAAATCCTTGTTCAAATCCCTTATCATAAAGAACTCCAGCCAGAGCTTGCATTCAATAAAGTTGTCTCAATCAAGAACAAGGTCAGAAAGGGACAATCAATAAAGTGAGATGGAAGAGACCCGACATATAGCTCGACAAACAGTGAGGCCACATATCAACGGTTTCTTTGCCAAACTGTTCAACTCAGGCAAACCTAACTTGGCAGGAGGTTTGAAAAAACTACCGCTGATAATGATATAACAAAAGGCCAATAGGTGTGAACTGTTTCACCACATGTCAAAATACATCATTTTCATTAGATTGATTTACCTGACATTTACAGCCATCATGCCTCATTGTTTGAAAAATGATTTTAGCCTAAAATGAGAAAACCATCTATTATTGGAGTTTAAAGGTTTGCTATCGAGGCCATTGATGTTAAAATTATTTTTTTTTAGCATTGAAGGATGCGTGGCAACGTGCAAACAATGGGAATGTCTTATATGGTCATGTGCAAAAGTTCATACTTGTTTAATCTCTCATAATTTTGAGTACAAAACAATCCTTATCTTTTATACATCTATGGAAAGCTCATTCATTTCCTTAACCTCATCATCATCATATCTTGTCGCGCCAGTGAGTCAGCCAGTCCCGGGCAGTCTGGTTGCATTCCCTCAGGTCAGCATTGGTGCAGTGAGGTCCCAGTGAGCATTCGGACAGGATGTGGTCCATGGTCTGTCTGGGGTGACCGCATGGGCATTCAGTGCCCGGTGAGATTTTCCATTTAAAGAGGTTGGTGGCGGTGTTTCCCACCTTTGCTCTAGCTCTGTTCAACGCCACCCAGTCTTTTCTCTTGAGGTCTGTGCCTGCTGGGAGCTTTTCTGTTGGGGGCTGGAGGGCATCGTTTGCTGTCTTGTCCCATTCTACCCATTTGTCCAGGCGGAAGAATGCTGAGTGATCTGGGTGAAGGCTCTCTACTGTGAGGAAGCTATTCCTTGATTTGAGCCTGCTTTTGGGACAATTGTGGTTATGAAGGGGGTGTCTCTGGTCCATTTCCTGTTTGTATTTTTGTATTTGGGCATGAGTTTCCCTCCGGATGTGTGGTGGGGCTATTCCTGCTGCACGGTAGACCAGTGGTAATGGTGTTGCTCTCAGCTGGCCCGTTACGATCCGGCAGGCGTTGTTGAGCTCGGGGTCTAGCTTGGAGGCATGGCACGATCGGGCCCATACAGCTGAGCAGTACTCCGCAGTTGAGTAGCTGAGGGCCAATGCTGTGGTCCTTAGAGTTTTAGGGTCAGTTCCCCAGTTCATGTTTGCCAGCTTTCCAAGGAGGGCATTACGCGTGGACACTTTTGCCTTGGTCTTCCTCACGTGTTCTCTGAAGGACAGAGTCCGATCAAGCGTCACTCCGAGGTACACTGGGTGGTAGTTGTACTCTAATGTCTGGCCATTCCACTTGATGTTAAGTTTTGTGTGGGCTTGGTGGTTGTTGAGGTGAAATGCGACCAGAGAGAATTTCCTTAACCAGTGTATTTAAATCTCAATGCCCTGCATAAAATGATGTCTAAGTTTAAAAAGTGATACAAGAAAATTTCAGTTTGCAAATTTACACCACTATCAAGACTTTGTGTGTCCTCCTTTAACTTAATGCCAGAAAATCACTCTCCTTCGCATGGACAAAATGAATCATTCAATAAGTTCTGCAGTGAGATTATCTCTGGCATCTTGGAGAAGCTGGTATAAATCATCTCCATTTTGATGAGGACCAAGACGATGTACTGCTTTGTTTGTAGTATCCAACATGTTCTTGATTGGATTCATGTCAGGACTAACTGATGACCACCCCCTTATCTAAAATGATAGTTCTCTTAAAAAGGCCTGCGAAAGTTAAGCCATGTGCAATGGTGCATTGTCATACATAAAACCCTTTGCAATTCTTTTCTCTCTAATGTAACTGTCAGATGACAACCTGCCATTTATTCTCACATAGATGTCTATTGGCCTCCCATGATTCAGCTCCAAACTACCAAAGACCCACATCCCCTGTTTCTGATTTTTTTGCTGTTCGTTTTTTCTGTACTTTTACACCAATTTGTAAATAGCCTTTCGTGATATTCCAAACCTGGTGAATTTTCTGCAACAGACACCTCAGCCTGAATATGCCTAATCAAACGACACGATCCTTAACTCTTAGTCTTGGCATAAGTTTTGTTAGTTACAGTATACTTATTGTTAAAGGAAAGATAAGACTGATATTGTTGATAAATTGTTTATCAAATCATGTGAAATCACGTTAATTTCAATAAGGTTATTAAATCTGCATATTGGTATAAAAACCCAATCATTTAAGTGCTGCCAGTACCCAGTGGTATTGTTTTCCCTAAAATTCTTACCTGCATATCTTTGCATAGTCAAGATTTTGTTTTTTTTCTCAAATTCTAAGCATTGTATCTTTTGATTGAATGTAAAGATAGGGGAAAAAAATTATATTAATTGAATAGGTAATTAATTAACCTTTAAAATGATATATTACACACGTAATGCTTGGTTTGAGTCAAAAGATATAAAGCAAGAAATAAGTGTGAACATTTACTTTTGAAAATGACTATATATTGCCATTATGGTTGGTTTCAAAGTTTAATCACCCTTCTGAAAATATCAATAAATTCAAAAAATTAAGTCTAAAGAAAAAATTCAGGTTGTAAACATGGTCAGAACCAGTTTATTGACATTTATATAAATTAATTCTAAAGATTAAAAATTTCACCATTTGTTACCAAGCTGTACATACAATAACTAAGGATGACTTGGTTCACCTGACAAATACTTTTTGATAGAAATTTGATGTGTCAAAAATCAAAAGAATGATTTCTTGGCTGTCAAAAATGGCCTGGCCCTCGGATCTGGCATAAGACCTAAATTGTCCTTGGTGACTCCTGATGGTCTTTTCATTGTGGAGTTGGAGTTTGAATGAAAGCTGGGACCAGCAGACATGTAGGAGGATGCACCAGCCTTGGAGCCAAATGCTGGGGTGGATTTGGCTGCACTTCCACTCCTCTTTTTCCTAAATGGAAAAAACATTTTTAAAAATATGCATCTATCATTGAGGCCACTAATTTAGGAACATTTCAACTATTTAAAGTAAAAGTTGTATTCTGAGCAATATGGACAACTCTGGGTCACTGTAAGAACAGCATCCCATAAGCTAGGGCCAAACAGTATGTGTGGAATGAACCCCATAAAATGTATCTCGGTTACAACAAAGTAGACAGGACTGGAGGTCAATACTCGTTATAACCAAGGTATTGTTGAAGCAGATGGGTATATTTCGACATTAATAAACAATGGATATAACCTGAAAGTTGGTAAAAATAAAAGGATTACCAACCTTACCATATTACTCCGCAAGCTCCACAACACTTAGAGGATTGATATTTTTAAAGTGTTTGTTGAATTCAAGATCGCTTATTCGAGGTGCTTTGGCAGTCAAATGCCATACCGGTATGCTATGTTGTCCCATGGATGCATAAATCACAAGAAATTACCATGGTTTACTCAAAATTTCAAAATTTACATCTTTCATCAATTATTCTTGTATGTAAATTAAATTATCTACAGTTTGATGAAAGTCTCACAAATCATTGTTTGAGGATGGTCAATAATCTTATAATAACAAAATAAGCAATAATTTTGGTGATGCATTACGACTTTTGTATTCTCAGCCAACTAATAAAAATTATTTATCAATATGACAAGTTGGGATGGTCTTAAGAAATCCTTGCCACCTATCCCCATTCAGAATTGAGGTAGGCCCCTGCGGGGAAAAAACGATAAAGAATAAGTCGACAAGGCATAGCATGATTTGAGGTGGTTGAGCTGGAAGAGCTTCAGCTTTGTTTGTGCCTTATGCTCAATGAGAAACAATTTTGAGTACGCAATCATTATAATATACATGATGCATTTTGCCTCCATATGAACAGCTGAATTAAAAATTGTACACATCTTCTGATTTTCATAAGCCGACTGACACAGTCAGACTGGGTGGTATCTTTTTGATGTGCATAAAGAGAAAAAAAATATGGTGGTCTCCTGAGAATCTGAGGTACATATTTAAAGGCCTCAAAATAGCTCAAAATTTTGACACCAGCACAAAGGCTGTTCAATAAGCATAAAATATTTACAAAAAATAGTGAAGATGATTTTAGAGATATAGCAAGATAACCCTTCAGTGCTGTCAGAGTTTCTAAAATATAATGAGTTTATTTCTTACCCAGAGCCTTTTCCCCTAGTTGACATTTTAGACGATCCACCTTTCTTTCCTTTATATGTCTGGAAATAAAAACAAACACTTTAACCTGTAAATGCTGGAAACAGAAAGGTCTGAACTTTTTCAAACTCAAATAATTGTGCAAACAAGCAATCCTCTACTGTAACCAACGGCCAACTCTCATTACATATGATGCAAAAACGGATGCATGGATCTCAAAGTTTTCGCACATAATCAGAGATAAATTCACCATTGCCATCCTTGTCCTCGTGTCAAGACCTTTTAAAGTCATATTTTGATGGGGGTTTTTTTTAAACACCATTTTCGATAGATTTAAGGTCAGCAGAACGATCTACAAAATCTTCTTGTGAAATTCACATTTCATTTGTTAAGGCTTTAAATAAATCTTAAATTTACATTTTTTTTAATGTGCATGATCAATGAGAACTTCTAATTCTGTTTATATTGTTGTCTTAGTAGCCACATTAATGTATTTTATAATAATCTCTGTCATGAATGAGCCTTTAAAATTGTCTTTCTAATTGCAATCTTTATCTTTAAACGCAGAAACAGCATTAAAATGTGTAAAGACTAAATAAAAGAGCGCTTGCTGGATTTCAGTCGAAATTAGTAAAATTTGTTGCATCCTGATGAAGTGCTAGAGTAAATGTTTTACAGCAACAATAAATGAAATGAAAACTACCAAAAAGGTGTTTTGTAAACTTCATTGAATCAAAAAGTAATAAAACAAACATGCTTCTTCTGTACAACAATAAGTAAATAAATTATCACTTATTCAAAACAGTTGTGTGAATCATTTAATGAGAAAAGTAGCAAAGAGCTTGGGAGCAGAGAGCAGTAATTTCATTTTTTAAAAATAGGAGCAGTAAGGGCCATTTAACAAATAGTGTGGATTGCATCATTTAACATTCGGGGTTTGAAACTGGATGAATCATAATCCATCTCTAAATACTAAACAGCTACATAAATAGACTTACTTTCTTGAATGTTTTTTTACCACCCCTGCCTCGAGTTGCACCACCCCCACCCCATTTTTTCCTGTGCGAGGATGATGGCTCTTCAAAATATTTGGATGCAATTTCTGCTTCTGAATCAAATTGACTAGATTCGTCCATGTAGTCGTCATTCAAATCATGATCTATATCTGTAACAAATTTTTAAAAAATAACAAACAACCAAATGAAATATGACAAACGAATAAAATCTAAGAATCTCAGCTCTCTAAACAAGCCTGCTATATAAAGAAAAGCATAAAAGTCAAACAGAACAAATACTCATCACATAATAAAACAGTTTGGAATGTTGGATCTTATGTTTGTTTTCTTTTTTCAGTTTCTTAATCTATGATCATATTTCCACATTACATAATATGAATACTATTAGTCGTTATTGTTTGATTACTTCAATCTGACACTTTGACCAATTTTAAAGACAACAAACCCAATCACAAATTTTGACAAAGTGTAACGTGCACAACTGAACTACCTGCTAGTTCCATGCTGTATTTTAGAGTGACCTCCAACAAACGTTCAGCGTTGTACTTTTCTATAATTGTGGCATTGAAGTGGTCGATTTGCTCTATCATTTCTTTGATGGTGATGGGTGTCCGTTGAGCCAATTGTTTCAAGGCGCTCTCCGGAAAGATGACATAGTAATTTTTGACATTGTGTTCAGTGGCTGGAGGGTGACATGAAAATAAGATTTTTAATGGTGAAAAATAAGTTCAAGTTGAAGGTGATAAGGATTTGATATGGATCTTGCTATAACTGATCACAAAATATTTTGTAAGACTATAGGACTATAGCATTGTTTTACCTTTGTTCCAATAATAATGTGTCTCATGAAAGAAGAGTTTCTTTGATTTCAAATGTCATTGTAACACACTGAATAATTCAATATTTTAAATGCAATTGTTTTATGTAGATATTTTTGAAACTTTAAAAATGTAATATGTGATAAAAATTGATCAAATATTTTCCTAATAAAAAGATGGATGTCTAACAACAATGAAAAACAAAAGAATTAGATTATATGATTCTTCATTTTAAGATTATAAGTTATAAATTTGGCAACATTATCTCCTAAAACGTGATAGTTTAAATTGATAGAAGTCCTATGCTGACTTACCGATTGTTCTGGCTACTGCCCTGAGCTCTTCAAGACACCTCAACTCCAATTTCTCCCTGTCATTCTTAGGCACCACATTGCTCTTTGCCACATCTGCAAGCTGTCTCTTTCCTTGCATGGGAAGCTCTACCTACATCAATCATGATATGAAGTCAGATATTATGATGGTAAAACAGCTAACAACAATGTCAATATAACTGACATATAATTGTATGTATAAAGAAATGTTAGAGAAAATAAGCAGACTCAATAATGGACTAGTGCCCATCACTAAAGCTATGCATGAGCCGTGTTGAGTTTTTGTGGCTAACCACATATATAACATTGCCATATTAAGTCAATGAGTGTTTCTATATCGAGATATCAAATATAAACTTATGTCAAATTTAGCTGTGTAATTTATATCACTGATTAAAAGTCTAATTTATCAAAATGTGAAAGAATGAATTATAGTGGACAATACCAAGAAAAAAACCCCAAAAGAAATGATTGAATTCTAGTCCGAGTATTACAGCTAACAGAGGAAAACATCAGAAATCTGTGCCATTTGTCATATTATATAATGTTGTAAAAATAAAGGGGAGATTTAATCAAAGACATACATTTTACAAAGCATGCATCAATCTTTTTTTCCAGTAATCATCAAACCACTCCTAGTGAATTCTCATGAGTTTTAGGCAAATTCACACAAACATACCTTCAGCTTATTCTCCATAAGGTCTAATGCCTTGGGGCCTAGCTTGACGTAGCATGCCGTATGTTCTTGAGCAGTTATTTGAAGGTCTTCTTTCAGAATGCCATCAATTACAAGTTTTCTGCAAAATCTCTCTGCATCAGCTCTCGCCCACTGCTTACCACGTCCGTGTAATGGAAGTTTGGTGTGTCCGAGATCTTTGACTTTGGTACACTGAGATCCTGGTAACGACACAGATTAAAATATCATAAATTAATTAACAAGTTTACCATTTAACCATCTACATGAAAAGTTGATCCATTGAGACAACCACATTCCTATATTTCAACAAAATGAATAAGCTAATATATTATTAGAATAATGTTTGCTGATTAGATTACAGGACACTGTCTCTGATAAAATTTGTTTAATTTTGACACTATATATTGAGAACAATTAAAAATAATAATAGGCCCTGTAGTTTTAGTTTAAGAAGTTTAATGGCGTTTACAACACTTTTCAGTCATTTCAGCGCCTAAGAAAGGGTATGTGGTGTCGTAGTAGTAGTAGTAGTAGTAGTAGTAGTAGTGGTAGTGTTAGTAGTAGTAGTAGTTGTAGTTGTAGTAGTAGTAGTAGTAGTAGTAGTAGTAGTAGTAGTAGTAGTAGTAGTATTATTATTATTATTAGTAGTAGTAGTAGTAGTAGTAGTCGTAGTAGGAGTAGGACTAGTAGTAGTAGTTAAAAACCAACAAACCTTTGAAAATCTCCAAAATGTAAATAAGCGTATAGTCACTACGGCCTCTACTGTTTAGTTCTTTCACACATTTAACAACTTCTTTAGCATCAGCAGAGACGTCTTTTACATTGAAACAATGCTAGGAAAGCAAAAAAATATTTTGAAATACATTAAAAATAAACAAATAGTTAACAATTATCAGATTAACTATATTCTATTTTTCAACATTTTGGAGCTCTAACCCATTTGTGTTACCTTAGAGTGGTTAAAAAAAAAAAAAGGTGGAAAACGTCTTTTTCCTGGATCAGTAATCTTTTCAAACTGTAATGAAATATATTATCTCACATCGTCCAAAAAACCTAAAGCAGTCTCATTTCCTCATAAAACCATCTAATTAGTCTCTTTCAAACATGTTTAATTTGTTAACATTTTCCCCCCCATCATTTTCAACAGGCAATAAAAACTAAAAGTAAACAATCAGGCTTGTTTCGAGCTATTTATCAGTGTAGGACAGAATCATAATTACTCTCAGATCTGAATGAATATTCCAGTTTCCATAAAACCATAATGCCCTTCTAGTAACACAAGTAAAAAATAATTATCTTGCTATAAATAGAGTTAATGAATATAAACCATACCTTGCTAATGCAATTGTCACAAGCAGCTCCTTTAACAGAATGACACATGGTACGGTCAAAACTGTGTTCTCCAAGGTAATTAAGGACTTGAGACCGCCTACAGTCAGTGACATTTTCACAATAGTTCACCATACGATATAAGTTGTCAATGTGAACTCTACGAGATTCAAAGGTTGTTGATGAATCCACTGATAACGACACAGATTATAATATCATAAATTAATTAACAAGTTTACTATTTAACCATCTACATGAAAAGATGATGCCAAATATTTCTCTGCTATCAATCTGGTTTTTAAGTAATGTATCTATGTAAACATTGTTCTTTGTTCTTAGCTGAAGAAGGGGTTTGAGGCAGTAACATTCAGTGTTTGGTATTTTGTTGTTTTTTTTAAAGCTGTTATATTCATTTTTGTTTATTATTTTTTACAGTACAGTCAACTGTTAACAGCTTCTAGCAGATTAGTATCAATAAATGAAAGTTAAGAATCAAAACCTGGACTCACAATTATACATTGAGCAATCTATTTTGATGTTCAAAACTAAAAATGAAAATAAGTTATCTTGGAATTCTATGCAAACTGTAATACTAACCCTATTAGTACCAATGAAGTATAAATAAAACAGCAGTTTGTTTTTAGGTGTTTTAATTACTTGATACTTTTCAGTAATATTTTGTATCAGTATTAAAATAAAGATGACAGTTTTATCAAAAGAACATTGATCTAGTGTTCAATTGAACTTTTAAACGCTCAAGATGAGATATGAAAACTAGATCAAGCAGAAAATAGAAAAAAAACTCCAAAGTGCAATTTATCCATATATCTAGCTGTGCCAATCCAAAAGTTCCACCCTGATTCAGATACAGGATTTCTACCAAGGGAAAAAAAAGTCAAGTTATTGAAATAACTATCAAGAAAATGGTATACAAAGAAAACTAATCATTCCAAAATAAGGCATGTACATTTGACTATTCCACAGAATCCCAACTAGAACTTGAACAAAACCAGGACAAGTACAGGAAGCGACGTGGCATGGGAAAAGAGATTTAGAGGGTTAGAAGGTATGGCATGAGTTAACATCCAAGGCCATCAAAGGAAGGAGTAGGCAGCTGAATAGAGAATTTGAAAGAAAAAAAAATATTAAGTTGAATAGCTGAATTCTGAGCCATTTAGCTTCAAAACATTTTGCATTATTTTCCTAGGGCACAAATGAAAGGAATTAATCTATTTATAAAACAATGCAACAAAACCTACTTTCAATTATCCTTCTCCATCGTTTAACATCCTGATATGAATACAGCAGAAGACAATGAGCCAGCTGTCCATCTCTTCCTGCCCTCCCTGCCTCTTGGTAATAGCCTTCCATTGATTTAGGGAGGGAGAAATGTATGACAAATCTAACTTCAGCCTTGTCAATACCCATCCCAAAGGCAATAGTAGCACATATCACCTGATGTAAAAGCAAAAAAAAAAAAAAGAAAAAAAAAAGAGAATAATAAATAAATAAATATGCACATTTTCATTGTGCATTTCCATAGTTTCACCATGCCTAAAACATGTTATTATTCTTTATCAATTCGCCCAGCAGGACATATGGAATAAAATTTTTATATCATGTAACTAGTGTTAACTGGTCGGCATTTTTTCTGCACAAATACTCTTGTGACATCCATTAATAATTATTCATTTCTAAAGTTTAGTGGGGTAATCTATACACTGTTCCTTAATAGGAAAATCCATGCTAAGCAACACTGCCATTCATTGCTCTGAAGTCAACATAGAACAAACTTATTCACTCATACTAAATCCAGGATATTAATGCAGATAAAAAATCAGTCCATTTAGATGGTTTAGAAACCTGGAGTTTGACAATAAACTATTAAAAATAGAATCCAAGTTTTTGTGAATGAATATTTAAGTTTCATCTTAAAAATCAAATAACTCCAAAAATACACTGTTAAAGAGGAAATGACATTGAATTTGATATACCATATGAAAGAAGTCCTCAACAGTGACCTTGAACAAAAATGAATATAATAGCATCAAAAAAAAAAAAAGAATAAAATATCAAACACAGAACATTTCGGGCTCAAAACCCTTTTTCAGCCAACAACAAAAAATAATAAAGACAAATCATCTAGTCAGCTGATCCTGCGTAGGACGTTGCTTCCCGAACTTTCTTGCGAAACAGATTACGGTTTTCCGCCAGTCTACTTGCTTGAGTTGCTGTCATTCCCAGCCATTCACATAAATCTTGTTCCCAGCTTCTCTTGCCGTCTACCCTTGTCTGCAGAATGTGCTTTTCTAATGATTCGTGGCGAGTCATGTGGCCAAAATAGTTCAGTTTCAATTTCTTTACAGTTTGAAGAAGAATTGGTGATTTTATTCCGATTCTTCTCAGAACTTCTTTGTTTGTTTGTTTTTCAGTCCATGATATTCTGAGTATTTTTCTGTAGCATGCCATTTCAAAAGCTGTGATCTTTGTGCTCTCTGCTTTGCTGATAGTCCATGCTTCGCATCCATATGTTGCAGTTGGGAAAACAACACTTTTGAGGATTTTGATTTTTGTTTGAATGCACTGCCCTTTCCAGATATTATTCATCTTTTCTAGCTTTGATCTTGCCATTGCTAGTCTCCTCCTGATCTCTGGGGCCGATTTCCCGTTGTACTCAATCCTGGCTCCAAGATATTCAAAATTCTTTACTCTTTCTATTTCTTCTCCATTGATTTTTATGATGGCATCTGTTTTGCACTTGTCAGTATTCATGATTTTGTCTTCTTTATATTCAGCTTAAGGCCTTTGGTCTCGCTATGTTCCTTTACAGATGTTATTAGATTCTCTAGTCCCCCCAGTGTTGTGGACAATAGTGCAGTGTCGTCTGCGTACCTCAAATCTTTTATGGGTAGACCTATCTGGAATTTAGTAATATATTTATGTCTTCATTGTTTTTTGCTATTGGCTGAAGAAGGGTTTTGAGCCTGAAACGTTCCATGTTTGATATTTTGTTCTTTTTTTGTTGAAGCTGTTATATTCATTTTTGTTCATAACTATTTACAGTCCACAGCTTCTGGCAGCCTGGTATCACTAACAGTGACCTTGCAAGCTACACCTTGGAAGTCCTATGGCAAAAGAAAGGACAAATGATTTAGTTCTCAAAAGCTTTTTGTGATCATTCTGACTTTGATTTCAGGCATGGTTCATCAAGATATATCATTCGATTGAGGTTGGTGGTGGGGGGTAAATGTAACAGATTTACAAACCTTGCAGCCATCATCATTCAGCCATCTTTCCTGAACCCTATTCCTTGTATTGTCGTCCAAACCAGCATGGTACTGATCTGCCATCAAACCTGCCCGTCTGAGTGACATAGCAACATCATCACATTCTTTTCTGTAAGAAAGAAAAAGTCATTATAATTATCAAAGTAAATTAATTTTAAAATTCCACCATTTTAATGCAATTAGCACTATTATGTAATAATTCTAACTTTTCATTTTTTCCTCCTCTTTTTGTTTAATGTCACTGAAAATCATGAGAACAATGTCCTATCAAAACAATGGATAATAATGATTATCATCATCATTAATACGATTTTTTCAAACCAATCACAGGTGGCAACAGCAAAAATTGCTTACATCATCCTATGTAAAGTATCTTAATTTCAAGAAAAAAATTCTTTATATATCCACAATCCAAAACCATTGTTACATACCTCACTGCATAAACATGTTTTAAATGAATAGTTAAAGTTAGAAGCAGGTTTGATCCAATCGCAATTTTTACCTCAATTTTTTTCCATGCATAAGAAATTTAAGTCTTATTATTCAATTTGCCAAGCTTCACCATGGCTGATAATTGAATTATTTTGTTTGTTTTTGTTTTAAGGGTTTTACGGCTCTTGCAACACATTAAGGTCATATCAGTGCCAGTAAAAAGGAAGAAAATGGGATAGTAAAAAGTTCTAGAATTACAATAAAGCATCCAAGAAAAGGGAAGACAAAGGGGAATTGGTTCAAATAAGAAACAGGTGTAGATTCCAAAAGCACTCTATCGAAGTACTTAGTTTGAGATCACTAAAAGTCTCATCCAGACACAAGCACAGGTCCCCGCAAAGAGGAACACACTCAAATGTTTTACAAATCATATATAATATAAAGAAAGCATAATACAGTGCATAACAGAGAGATGATTTACAATGAAAAAAATATCATCTACCAAAACTAACTATACATTCGACTGTTTCCCTCTCAGTCAGGGCATCTGGCCAGGACCAGGACAAAACCAAGTAATCTCATTCCAAGACGAAGACAGAAAGCATGTTGGAAAACAGATATAAGGGGTTAGAAGACACAGTATGTACCCCCCTGCCCACTATGGGAGGTCAGGAACCCCACCCAGTTGAATTATTTTATTTGCATATTTAAAAACTACAATAACATCAACACCAATAATAATAATAAAAAAGGAACAATAATAAAATCTTTTAGGTCAAAATGATATTAAAAAATATTTAAAAAAAAAAAAGAATAAAAAACAGATGATGATGTTACCGAGATAGGCAGTAGACGATGCCACACTCATTCGGAAACTTCTGCTTGATCAGGTTTAACACATCAGAGGCAGCTGCTTTAGGTTTCTTGGGCAGGACAGCATATTTTAAATTTGGGCGATTGAAGGTTTGCATGAACCTGAAAAAAAAATGAATATCGAGCATAATTAATAAAATCCTAGACAAAGTTTCACAGCTTAGACTAACTTAAAAATGATCACATTTATATCAATTTTTACAGCTAAAGACTTGAAAACTGTAACAGACAAAGCTTTTACTATGATCAATTTATAAATAAATACGAACACGTTGCAGTACAACAAATGAATTGAAAAAGACCTCTACATAATATTAAATGGCAATTGACCAAAAAGCATAATCTTAAAAAATAATCTGCCAAAAAGATTAAACTGATTATAATAAATCTTTTTAAATCGGATATTGGCTTCTGAAAGAGTAAATATTCAGTAGTTGGTGATGAGCAAAGTATACAAATTTTAAAATCACAATGATTTACGAATATATTGCTGAAATCTCCACTACATAAGATTAATGTTTAAAATTCTTAGTAACCTTTGTGCTCTCTTGGAACTAAATGACCTCTTGACTCTACATATAGTTAATCTCTTTATCTTTAAAATTTTTAAGATCCAGAGAGAACTGAATGAGAATAATCCAATTTATTATTTTTTTATAGCACCAAACTAGGATGGGGAAGTCGCGTGAGTTTGTCAGCAAAAGACAAGAAAATTAAAGGATTTTTCAACAACTAGATAATTGAAATGGAAACCAGATAGAAATTGATGGTGACATCTTTGAATAGCACTGACAGGTAATGTCCCAGAAGTTTCTCTACTCTGTAAAAACCGATACTTATTGATCAATGTAATAATATCTATACATTTTTCAGCACTTTTAACAAAAGTTAATCATCTTAAATGGGCATCAATTCATTATAAAAACAACAATATAAACAACTAAGCAAAGGAATATAAGTAGGGAAAAGTATTTCTATTACCATTTGGGATTTTTCATGCCTAGCTGGTGGATGATGTCTTGTCGCACCCTTGGTGTTGCTGTGGCTGTCAGAGCCATCATGGGTACTCCAGGGAATCGTTTTCTCAATGTATTCAGCCGTTTGTAGTCAGGACGGAAGTCATGGCCCCACTATATGACATTTCAAAGATTTGATGGATGAGATTTAAGGTCAAACATGAGACATAGTTTAAACGTTAATACACTTCAACTCGGACATAACACGACTCCTTGGGCTGTAAAAATTTGTTATATTTCCTTATAAGGCTATAAAGCAATTTTGATTGAATAGCGAAGAGTGACTGTCATAAAAACCCTTTTTGTAATTTATATATTACCATTTCCCTCCTTGATAATTGCACCTGTAATAAATCACATGTACTGCTTTTTTTTTGAGTATTGTATTACTAGTGACATAGAATGCAAAAGAGCACAATGGTGCATGTAAGGTGATATCTATTTTTTCTGATTTGACACAAAGTTATGAAATGGATACAAAGAATAATAAGGTAAAAAATGGAAGTTAAAAATTGGTTTTGGACTTCTTCTTCTTCTAGGTTCCATGCCTGGTCCAGGCTTCGGATACTGCATGAATTATCTCTCTCCATTCCTCCCTGTCTCTTGCTTTTTCAACAGCTCTTGGGTTGTTAGGTTGGTGAAGCCCTTCAGTTGGTCTATGAGTGTTTTTCTTTGTCTCCCCCGGGCGCGTTTACCAGGTATTTTTCCACAACTTGCCAGGTATTCATTCTTATCTTTCCTTACTATGTGTCCGAAAAAGGATAGTTGTCGCTCCGCTATTAAGGGCATTAGTTTCCTTTGTTGGTATGTGTTTGTTTTAGCATTTCTTCGTTTGTTTTGTGTGCAGTATACGATATTCTCTGCATCCTTCTCAAACACCACATTTCAAAAGCTTCAATGTTCTTTTGTGTTTCTGCATTTGTAGTCCAGCTTTCGCATCCGTATAACAAGATTGGCCACACGTAGCACTTCAAGACTCGGAATCTAATCCCGAACGACATCTGTTTGTTTCTCAAAATGTTTCCGAGGTCCATAAAGGCCTGTTTGGCTTGAGTTATTCTTGCTCGTATGTCTCGGTTACATCTTCCATCTGTTGTCACTATTGAACCCAGGTATTTAAAACTTTCTACGTTGGTAAGTTGCTCGCCGTGAATCGTTATATTGCAGGTGTTGTTGTTTTCGGGGTTTTTCTGTATTACCATGCATTCCGTTTTGGTGATATTCACTTCCATTCCCTTGGCTTCACTATCTACTACCACTTTGTCAACAATCTTTTGAAGTTGGATTTCTGATGTTGCAACGAGTACCGTATCATCTGCGTATCTTATATTATTTATGTTGTGACCTCCTACTTTTATTCCCTCCTTATTAGTTATGCCCCTCATGATTGTTTCTTGATATAGATTAAACAGATCTGGTGAGGCAACACACCCTTGACGGACTCTTTTCTTAATAGGAATGGAATTTCCTGTAGAGTTTCCGATTTTGATAGATGCCTGCTGGGTGTAGTATAATGTTTGCATGAGTCTGAGGTCTTTCTCATCAGCGCCAATGGAGTGCAGTTGTTTTAGTATTTCTTCGTGGCGTACTCTATCAAAAGCTTTTTTATAGTCGACAAAACAGAGGTTTCGTGGGGTCTGAACCTGTATAGCTCTTTCACTTAGGTGTTGGAATCCATATTGTTCTTCTGCAATTTCGGGGTTAATCTTATTCCTTAGCCTGTTGATAATTATACGCAACAGTATTTTGTTGATGTGGCTTATTAAACTTATAGTTCTAAAATTTTCGCATCTGACTGCACCTGCTTTCTTTGCTATTGCTATGAAAATAGAGTTACAGTGTTGAATAATATGTGAAGTTCATCAATTTCTAGATCTCCTAGGCTTTTTAATACCTCTACAGATATTTCATCAGGGCCTGTTGCTTTACCATCCCTCATTCGTTCCATGGCATGTTCAATTTCACTTTTGGTGATTTTTGGTCTGCTTAATGGTTCTTTGAATTTCAGTGGTGGTTCATTTCTATTTGGATCATTGTACAGTTCGCCTATGTATTCTACCCATCGGCTTTCTATATGTTGTTCTTCAAATAGCAGTTCCCCTTGTTTGTTCTGGATACAACTTCCTGCTGCTTTGCTTTTCCTTTTCCCTGATAGTTCTTTTATTCTTTGGTGAGCTTGTTGGGGGTTGGGTTTGTATTCTCTTTCGATTTCGCAGCATTTCCAGTCTAGATAGTTCTCGTGTGCCTCGATGCATTTGGATTTAATGTGGTTGTTCAATGTTTGGTATTCTGCAGACCCTCTGTTGCATTTTCGTCTTTCTTCAAATAGGTTTAGAATTTCATTTGTCATCCATTCCTTTTTGCTGTTTATTTGAGCTATTGGTAAATGCTTTTCTGCAGTTGCTTTGACACACTTTTGGAATATATCAAATTGTTTTTCACATTTTTCGTTGTCAGGTTCACTTTGACTTTGTATCATGAGTGCACTTTCAAATTCTTCTCTCATTTTTGTTTGTATGCCATTGTCTTTGCATAACCTGTAATCCCTCTTTATTCTACCAGCTGTTCTCTGAATAGCTTTAAACTTTATCCTTACTGTACAAACAACTGGGACATGGTCACTGTCTACATCGGCGCCTGGGTAGGTTTTGCAATTTAATATGCCATTTCTGAATCTTGATGATACTGCTATAAAGTCTATCTGGTTCCTTGCTCTGTCCCTTGGTGATTGCCATGTCCAGATTCTTCTTGGGTGTTGTTGAAACCAGGTGTTTGAAATCATTAATTTATTTGTTCTACACCAATCTGCCCAGATGTTTCCTCGTTCATTTCTGTCTCCGAGTCCATGTGGTCCGATTATGTCACCATCTCTGCCTCTGCCAATCTTAGCATTTAGGTCCCCCATTACCATAAGGACTTCTTGTGATTTACACATTCGTTTTGCTTTGTCTAGTGAATGGTAAAACTCTGTCATATCTGCATCTGTCGCCTCTTCTGTTGGTGCATAAACTTGAATAATATTGGTGTCAACTACAGGTCCTCTTAGCTTAACCAGCAAAACTCTGTCTGAGATTGCTATGTGCCCTTTGTAAAATTTGGTTGATTGTTGGTCTAAGATCATCCCTACTCCTTTTTGGAAAGAGGTTCCACCACTCCATATGATCTTATATGTAGTGTTGTTTTCTTGTTTTGACATGGTTCCCTGCTCTTTCCATCTCATCTCTGCCAGGCCAAGAATATTTATTTTGAGCCGTTTCATTTCTTTTAGAATGTTGTTTAGTTTTCCTTTTTGGGCACAGGTCCTGACATTCCATGTCCCAATTTTGGTTTTGTCACATTTGTTAAATTTATTTCGCCTAGTAACTGGCTGACGGTTCGGTGTGACCTGACGAACATCACGCTCCCAACCGAGTGAAAACGTGCTCCCCTTTACGCTGTTACCGTTTAACTTTTGGGACTTATTCATGCAGTTAACTCGGCAAAGTTACAAGAATGGTTTGCCATTGCCTATTCTTGTCGCCCTCTGCAGTTAGCCAGCTTGACCTGTTACCGTTCGACACCACGAGGAGGTTGCAGTAGGGCTTGATGATGATCTATCTTTGCAGACTTGGCATCATCCATTTGTCGAACGGTTTTGGACAAGGTACTGTAAAATGCAATTTCATGATATGCAAGACGAAGTTTATGTTGTGAAGAAAGAAATGTCTCAAATTTGTATTCTTTAATAACTATAATACAGATATAATTATATACAATAATTTTTTTTTAATTTAAAAACAATTGTTATTTCAAAATAATTGTACACTAAACCTGACATCTGAAAATAGAACAGACCTGTAAAAGCTTGAGAACAGAATAGCCGGAACTTTTATAAATTAAGGTGAACAAAAATAAAATTTAAAGACAAATGAGTTTCAGTAGGAATCCAAAAATCTAAAGTTGACCATAACAAGTCACTGAAAAAATGTAAATAAAAGCCCTTTTCCTTTGTACAACCACAGTGTCATTCATAAGAATACGACTATGAAGACTAAGTCAGGGTCCAAAAATACAACATGCAAACTTTTTTAGAAAGCTAAAGATGGCATTTTGATGATACTTAGTGGAGCAGGAAATTTCGCCACACAATATGCAAAGTGGAGTGGAGAGTTCGGCTATTTCTCTTTTCATTTTACTTTTCACAGCACTGAAGAAGGTTGGTGAATCGACTGTTGACCAATACTGGTGAGCCAGAGTTCCAATTATGGTCGGAGGTCTGCCAATCATAGTTACTCCTTAACAAATCCATGGAAATTCTGTCAATTATTTCTCAGCAATCTGATTTTATTTACAATATAGCAACAAGATATTTAATCATTGTTGATTTTTTAAATGGTTGAATGTAAGGGTTCCAGAAAACTTTACATAATACCTTGAGATCAAGAAGTCGGGCTAATATGTAAAAAACAACAATTTTGATTTAATCTCTGGCCATCTCAAACTTTTCTTTTCAGGTCTCTTTGTTCTCATAGCAGTAAATAGGTAGCTAGCTAACTTAGATATGGTGGAAAGTACTATGCGATAGATAAAACTGTCTAAAGGTTAGCAAATAATTATGAAAATTTTGGAAGTTCCAACCTATGATATTATTTGCAGTCTAATCTAAATTCTCACCTGACTCACGCAATGGGCCTCATCAATTACAAATCTCACTAGCTGCTCTCTTCTGTACAAATTATCCAGGCAACTTAATAGCTTCTCACTTGCTGACAACTGGACAATTAACGAAATAAAAAAATCATAATTATAATCACACACAGGATTGGGCAAACATATGTGACATCTATAGTTATAATTATAGCAATACAAAGTGGTTCGAGATCAAGCTATGGTCAAAGATCTGGGCTCAGCGTGTTGATTACTATTAATTGAGCAAGTTAATCATAATTTATTTATTAATTTCGTATAGTTATTTATTCATAGCAGTGCATCAATCACAATTTTATTTTAGTGTATTGCTTTTCGCATTTTCCTGATTTTCATATGTCTGCTTTCTTGTATAACTTTAATCTCTGTTTGAATTTTATCAATGATATTCAATTTCTCCTGTAGAAATGAACATAATGAACTGATGTTTTAGTTTTTAGAATTTCATCAAAACTTGATGCAATATCCTTGATGTTATTACAAAAATGATGGGTTCTATCGTTTTTTGAGTCACCCAGCATTGAAACACAACATGTGTTAAGGGATAAATATGTTAACTTGTTTCAATGTCGTCATAGCTTAATATATATAATCACTCATATTAGTTATCTGCTATAATGGGAAACAAAAAATTTCTATCCATAGTGTAGTAAAAACGATGCAACCCGGAATCATTGAAGTAGAGGTTTTTATGGTGAAAACAAACAGTTGATATCAGGATAGAGTAAAATCAGACAACAACTGTAAAGCGTTAATAAAGAAAACGAAGTGAAATATTCGTCCCCTTATTGCTTGTTTAAGACTAAGACCTCTTGTAACAACAGGACAAGCCAAATATCGAAACAATGCATAAAATCAACGTTGTTTGGTATAATTCTTTAAATAAAACAAACCTTGGAAAGATTACTCTATAATCCTTCAATGGAATGATGAGCAAGAAAAAGCCTTGCTTATCTCTGTCACTAGCTGCCTTGTTATACAAAAATAAATATTATCGAGAATTAGACTAAAATCTACCTTTTCTGGAGTGACATAAACCATCTTGAAAGCAGGGCATCTCTGATATAGTCCAGAATATACTGCCTGCTGTTGTTGGTTATCTTTATCACTAGATAGATGGGCCACTGGGATCTGGAAGAACAATTTTAAATAATTTCACTCACTTTATAGTAAAAAAAAAATATTTTAAAAATCAAGTAAAAAATTAAATTAAAAGAAAAAGGAAGAAAAAGTAGGATGAGAAGAGAAAATTGAAGTTGAAGGAAAGATTTAAAAAATAAATAATAATGCGATACACACAGGAATTTACTGGATTCAAAGTCATTTATCCATATTTTCCACAAATTTTATAAATGCATCCTATGAAATTATAGCATTGGTTTCTTTTTTCTTTAAACCTTGACATGTTTGGTAAACTTACAGGGCCACAAGGCTCATGGAGTCAAAGTTAATCCTGTATTCTGTATTGTTAAATGGACAGTAGCAATTGCTAGCTAATATTTGGATAGCATGCTAGTCAATTGTAAATTACTTTCCACAGGGATGCAAATCAAATGCAAAAAAACTTTCCACCTAATCCTCTACTCAATCACTTCTCTGTTATGTAAAGTTATCAGAAAATTGAAAAAAAAAAAAAAAAAAAAGAAAGAAAAAAAGAAAAAGAAAAGAAAAGATAAAACAACTCATTACCAATGAAAATGGAAACGATAGATTAGGATCAAATAGAACAGTTTCATAAACATTGGCACATTTTTCAAAAACTTACATCAAGAGAGAGCAATCTCTGAGTCTGATCTTGGATGAGGGCTTTGAGAGGTGAAATAATGATGGAGACCCCCTGAGAAACCAAGGCAGGGAGTTGATAACACAAACTTTTGCCACCCCCTGAAGACAAAAGGAAATTAGAAAACTGGAAGAATTAGTTGTATATTACCATTATTTAAGCAGTTATATCAAGCAACATATAAAGAAATGTTGTATAGTCACGGTATCCTTCTATTCAATGTCTTTATGTTTGTTTTTAAGGGTTTTATGACGATTGTGACACATTTAGGTCATTTTGCCAATAAAATGGGATGGTCAAAATAACAATAATATTTACAATTAAAAGACAAGAGAAAAAGTAAGACAGTGCAGAATAGTCAAAATAAGGAGCAGATGTAGATTGCAGGAGCGCATCATCAGTATACTTGTTTGAGACCGCCTAGAAGTCTAGACATAAGCACACAACCCCATTAAGAGGAACACTCGATTGCCTACCGAGTCATGATATTCAAAAAAACACACAAAAAACAGTATATCATAGAGGGGTGATTTAAAAGAAACATAAATATTCCCCAAAACTTTAACAATACACTTCACTGTTTCCCTACCAAAAAAGGACTCCGACCAGGGACAGGACAAAACCAAATAATCTCATTCAAAGACAAATCATCAGGTTAGAAAACATAGGTGGATAGAAGAAAAAGCAAGTGACCTCCCTTACCACCATGGGAGGTCAAACGATCCCATACAATGTCTTTTAAGCTTAGAGAAATGTGTAACATACCGGTAATTTAAATTGAAAAAAGAAGTGCTTTTTCGACGGTATACATATGGATTGAAGATTAATTCAAACTTACCCGTTGGCATAAGTATAAAGCAGTCATTTCCCAAAAGTGCGGCATTGATAGCCTGGAGTTGATTAGGTCTGAATTCACTCAACCCAAACATCTGACGAAACATGGAAAATAGGACTGCGCTATGTGGAAATTTCATACCATCAAATTCAGATGAATTGCCATCATCACGATCAGTTGAACTGAATTTTGGGACATAACTGCCAACTGAAATACAAGCAAATTACATTTACACCAGATGAAACCAATAATAAATCTTATTATCTGTGCATAGTAATGAAGAAAAACTCCTATTTCAACTTCATTATTATTTCAATTTATCAACAATCTGTGAAAATGAAATCTTTTCAAATAAGCAAGATACTACTCAAAATATTACAGATTTGAAGCAAACAACTGATTTGATAAATAAACAGTACCTTGATCATTGACAGCAGATGAATCCACACTGCAAAGTAAGTCATCATCATCATCTGAAAGAATCAAAGTCTCAGGATTGATTTGACTCATATTCCCAGAAGATGTGGAAGAACCAATATTTACAATATCAAATCTATTGACATTATCACTTGTGGTAGATTTTTGTTTGGATGATGGCTCCTTTAAGCATGCATTGTCATCAAGAAACAGATCATCACCATCATCATATGCCATGGCTACTTCCAGTTCATCTTCAAAATCATTATCACTGTAGGCAACAGCATTAGCATCAGCAGTATTTTCAACATGGTAATCTTGTTGCGATATGACCACGGAATCTGCCTGACTTGAAATCATGTCCTGCCTGCTAAATGAAATTTGAGGAGAGTTGCCCTTTTTAAATGATTCTGAACTGACCGAATTTGTTAAAGGTCTAAAAGATGAACTTAAATTGATTGTAGTGTGAGTAGTTCTTTGCATTTGCCCACATATTAAGCTCTCGTTCAAGGTACTGTTGTTTACATTTTTATCAAGAAAACAGGAAGAGGAGTTTGACTTATTAGCCTGAAGAGGGGCATTTTTTGGAATTGATGAGGAGGGTGGTTGACTGGTAGTGGGACTGTCAAAAAAACTGTCTCCACAAGGAAAAGAAGATTGTGTTTTAACAGACAACCTTTTATCATGTTTCACATCTTCTCTTGCATGTAAATTTTTAGAATGTACATTTGTATTCGGGGTGAATGATGAGACGGGTGTTGAATGCCTGAATTGTGATGATGTTGACATTGGTGTGTTCAGTTTTGGACTTGTTGAGTGTGAAGGACGAGGTGCATTTTTCTCATTAAACTTGGAAATGACTCCTGCATCATTGATTTGCTTTCTGTGGATAAAGAAAAAAAGCAAATATTCATCTGTATTAATATCTTATACCTCCTTATTGCTTGTAGCTCTTAGTTTGCCTATAATGGTCAACGGTTCAGCAGCACTTTAAATTTTCAACAATTTCAGACAAGAATAAAATGCTGAGAGATGGATAAAATGGTAGCTTTTTTCCCCTCTACAATTCATCTTGTGGATTGGGAAAAGCAGTTCACTTCTTTAAAAACCAGTCCTTTATTTATTTATTTATTTATTTATGTGGAAGTGGAAAGAAAACTGATGGTTAGCCAATAGTTGGCTATATAATTTTCTCAGGACAAAAGATGTCTGCCTCAAATAATATGATTCACACAAGTTACCAATCAATTTGCTGGATGAAAGCATATGAAAGGCAACCGTATTTTTGAAAAGGGATGGGAATATCACACTTTGTCACAAAAGCAATTGTATATTTTTAGAGTAAGCAATGATAAGGGACACTTATGATAGTTAAATTATTGAAAACCATCATAATACATTGTCTTCAAAATTCCTTTTAATAATAATAATATTAATAATAATAAAACTTTATTGCATCCTAAAAAGCAATTTTTTGGTACAGACATGTTATAATTTACACAATAAGATAAAAAGATAATGGAAATATGATGTATATATAGACAAGGAGTGGTTCGACAACCAGAGCCGCGCATTATATGAATAATTTCACCACTGTAAAATAGTTAAAACTGTCACTATAAACTGAAAATTGAAAAGATTGCAAAACAAATAAATTAATAAATTAATATTTACATTATTTGGAAGTAAAAATCGAAATAAGTATATAAAATGATTATTGCTTTGTGTTATAAAGCCTAATACTGGACGGCAGAAAAGAGAGATTTTCTGTGTCTCTCTGTTTTTGTTGAAATAAGGAAAGAATGACCACTCCTTTCTGACATATATTTTACAATCTGACTTTGTGTATATTAGGGGCAGTGTGGCACAGCAGTACAGTCTTTGCTTTGTACCCGAAAGGTACCGAGTTCAATGACCCGCTGATGTGCTGTGTGGCCTTGAGCAAGTCACCTCATCCTAGCTCAATTTGCGGCGCTGCACTGCAGCTGATGCCTGGGTTATTCGTCTTCCCTTGGAATAGACCCTTGAGACAAATTTCCTCTTTGGGATGAATAAAGGGAATTTTACTTTTTAAAAATTATATATTTATTGCAGCTTTTAAAAGAAAAACAGGATATGTAACTATATTATAATTTATCACACTCAAATACAATGAATTTTTAGTTCTCCAAGGCATTATCAACTTAATATAAGTTATTAGATATGCAGCAGAGTAAGCAATGTGCTTTAAATTTTTTACCTTATGGTGAGTAGTTTCTGCAAGCGCTCATAATCAGATGACAAAAGATCCATGAGATCACATGTCCTAATCTTGCAGAATATGTCACACAGCTCATTGACAACAGAGAGTAGAATGTCCTTCAAAGCAACACATTCTTCTTCGGATAGCTAGAAAAAAAAGAAAACAAAATATCAGCCTTATAAAAACTCCTACAGCATTTAAATCTATTTGAAAAATAATGTTAAAACATATGTTAAATAAACATAAATATGTAAAAATTAAAATAATAGAAACAAATGTAAAGTTATTTATAAATGCTCAAAATAAATGGCATTTTGCAAAGCCTCATCATTTTATAATTCCACAATCTTGTCCCCTTAAATTTCATGTAATTAAAAAAAAAAAAATATTTGTTCTTTTACCATTTCATTTCTATTTTACAACTATTGATCTAAATTCACTACCATTACGACAAAAATGTAAAATTTATGACAATACAATCTTACAGGATACCCTGACAAGAAAGATAAATATTGCAGATCAAGAATTTGTTTATAACCCATACATCAAATGAAAGGTAAATATGAAAAGCAGTTGAAAAAGATATTCAAGTACCTGATAACTTATAGGAATTCTAAAAGGACTAAAATTCAGGCGATCATTAGACTATAACTAAAAGCATGTAGAAGGAATGAAATTGGCCTCACTCAGCTCTTTGATAGCCAGCCATTTTTAGGAGTAGATATCACTAAATTGTATCAATCAGACTATAAACGTTTAAGGTAACACATAGTTTTATGAGATGGTGGGTTATATCTGGTGGTGGATGTTGTGAGTATTTTCACTAAGCACAATGCATCAATAACAAAAAAAATATCAAAGTACACATGAAACATACGATTCTGACGAATTAATAATCCACTGATAATCTTGCTCTGTTTGTATCAGATTACGTTATGTGGATAAAAAGTTTTGAAAACGAACCCTGTAATATAAAGCATCAATTACTGCATTTCAATTTTTATCTTCACCCTAGGTTCAATAGACTAGTTTTAAGTGATTTAAATGGCTTAAATATCAGAGAACTGAAGCCATTTATGGACACTATCTGTTCTTGACAATACTAATGTTAGTGTTGCTGTGGTTGATACAATTCCAATGCTATGATGTTATGTAAATCCCTTGAAAGACAAAAGGTTTTCTATTAAAAAATATATTTTTATACTTGAATTTCCTTTAAAATCCCATCTAGTCTCCATAACAGGGTTGCCAATTTGGCGTTTTTAATATTAAATTCCAAAAACGGCATTAAAAAATTGGGTTTGGCATTATTTTCAAATCACTTAATTCCACCAATTTTATAGACAAATTAACATGTATTTCACAAAATATACTAAATTTTACTCCTAAACTGACAAGACGGAATGAAATTTTCATTAAATCAAGACACTAATTTGTGGCAGTGAAATATGAATATAAGATTTAATCTTTCATATGCATTGGTTCATGTCTTTGACCCGTTTTACTAAACATAGGGAGCCATAATCAGGCTCATCTGCATGAAGGTGGTTAGGATCACTCACAGTGGAAAAATCTCTTGACAATAATGGCTGGTTACATACATCTGGAACATCTGCTGAAAGCCTTGACTCTGAAAGAAAAAAGTCTTTTGCTTCATTAAAGTTATTACAAAATTCCTGATACTTCTTGTCTAGAGCAGTTTTAGAATCATACACGTAAAACTTACGTACTTACATAATTATTTTTTTTCCCCTTACAACCTTGGAAACTTTATAAATTCAGAATTTTACATGCACTACAAGTATATGATTAGCCTCGTCGAGTAATAATTCTGATGAGCAGCTAATAGTAAAACTTCAACCTTTACCAACTTTTGTTGAAAAACATTTTGCAATACCAGTACAACAAGCAATACAGTATCAAAAAATTGTAGATTAAAAAATGTTTTGGAATGACTGTAATATACAAACATGGTTGGTGTGTCCATGATTTGTGAAAATAATAAGTTCTTGTTTAAAGCCCTTTACAAAACAATTTGTTCAATTTAAAAATCGGCACACCTCCATTTCAATCAGTTGGCAACTAGACTGTATGGGTAAAAGTTATTTAAACTCTGAGATCACAAGGAAAATCATATCAGAAGTTAAATCTGCCACCTCTTTGGTGACTTAGTTACTATCAACCCCATTCTGAAAATTTCATCAAAACAGCTACAAATAAAATTTAAATAGTGATGATGATGATGATGATGTAAGATGAAACTGTGCACGTAAATGGTAACAATGGTATATTTTAAAACAGATGCTAAGCAAAAATTGTGAGTTTTATTGAAGTCTTGATATATTGGCAGAAAATCTGACGTAAAAGAGCGAGAGAACTCTAAAATTTTGAACCAAATTTGTAAAAAAAAATTTTTTTTAATTTTAAGGGAATATATAGAAATCATATGAGTATGAGCAATTAACTGAAATAAATTTTAAACAACATGTGTGAGTGATTTTGCACTCAAATCAAGCTGTTAATAGCAATCAAAGCACAGTTCTTTACATTTTAATGATGCTATTAAATATCAACAGCAACAGGGATCAATCCCCTTGCTTGTGAGTGCTTCATCACTGAGCTATCTGGGCCCCTGTAATGATTCATAAATTTCTATATTATTCTTACCTTCTACTGCAAGTTATCAGGAGAAAACAAAGCAATATTCAAACAACTCACTTTTTATACTCGACAGTCTCATAGCGGGAGAGCGACGTGAAGTAATATGCTGTATATTACTATCCTTGTGTGTTTTCATGTCTTCCAGGTTATCAGGTGGAGATAAAAGCTTCCTTTTTCGATTGGCATTAACAATCAGACTACCATCTCTCTCGTCATTGTCCTGGGAAGTTGCCTGGTAACAAAAGTAAATAAAAGAAAGATTTTTTTTAAATTGTTGATAACGCTGGTCAGGAGTTTACTATTTGTTCTCATAATGCTCTATTCCAATTTAATACCAAGGCTGACAGGATACACAAGGTAACCTTACAAACATTTAAGTATCATCCTTCAAATGGACATATCCAAGCAATTGTTTTTTACTTTTAGTATGTTCAAATGTGAGTTAAATCTGCCCCGATGACCTATGACTCACCCTTGTACAAAAAGAAAAATGAATTGAATAATTAATAAGTTTAAGTATCATATTTTCTTTATCCCCAAAACCTGCTCAAAATTGAATTTCCTTCTAATGACATAAAGAAACTAATAGAAGTGGAATCTTATGTGCGAATAGAAAATCAAAGGGAAGGGATGAATTGGCATTACATTTTCATTGTATTTATGCATCTAGGTGACTGACTCCTTTGGTATGAAGTGGATAGGTAACATGAAATGATTCACATGTTAATTAAGAATGAATGTTTCTGGATTCTATGTCTCCTCAAAATATAAGAAATTCACAGCCTATAATAATTAACACTAAGAATACTGGTGTTAATAAAAACACGACAGAGGTCTGTGACAGGCCTGATTTTCAATGTGTTGCTGACCTTGTCTGGGGTGTCTGGAATGACAGTGGGATTCTTGTTCACATTCAGCCTAGGAGAAAACGTTGGGGACTTTCTCTGGTGACAAAAATATGAGAATGTAATATAGCTATAATAACAAGAGCCATTGGACATTGCTCATTTCGTGGAATAACCAACTTCTGGATCTGGAGGTATATCATGTTGTGGAAATGTACCTGAATTCACTTGATAAAGATGGTTGGGATGATAAAAAACAGTCATATAGTTATATTTTGGGTGTCTCCACATACTATCATATTGTTCGACAAGCTACTCCACTAAGGGATTGTTCTGACATGCAAAAAAGACCTTGTTCAATCTGCATACCTCAGATATTTTTTTTACGTATGGTCTCCTTGCCTACCCAATAGTAAAATATATTCAAGCTCCATGGGCCTGATGGCTCTAAAGTACTTTTTTATTACATTTTACTGAGTCAATGTAAAAGTATTCAATATGAAAACTAAAATTATGTTTTTCTACTAGGCTATATCCATATTGATTTCTTCCACAATTTAACGCCACGTGTGCCTCACAAAATGGCTTAGCAGTACGGTGTCTCATCTTTTTTTTTTTAAATCAAGCAATGTTATTCGTGGTCAGTGGCCAGATGAGTGATAGTTTAAATTCATTTTCAAAATGTGACATTTCTCTTCATCAATACCAAATTCATTTATGGGCTCTATAACCCCAATGAAGAGAATGGGACAACAATGTACTCATACAAATCAGTAACTGAATAATTACTAAAGTGTACTACAACCAAAGTATGCTTGTCTTCTCAAAAGGTAAGGACAATTTAAAAAACAAAAAAAAATTTTTAAATGTTAACTCAATAACATATTAAAACCAAGAAAAATTATTGCTCATACTATACTAAAAAAACTGCATTTGAATCTTACCTCATCTGGGTAGCTTGAAGCCTTTTTAATGCCCATTTCAGATTCAGCTTGAGACTGCCCTGTACAAATTTCATTTGTTAATGAGAAAAAAATCTTTGAAATATACGTCAAAGATAAAGAGTGTGGACAGCTTCATTACTAAAATATGCCTTCTTGCTATTCCAAACTTACCTTTCATGATTGTTAACTCATAGACAAATATTCATTTGAAAATAACGGGGTGGAAAAATATCACCTAGAAGCCAAATCATGTTTTCATTCTAAATTTTGCAATTGATATTTGCATCATGCTGCTCACTTGTGATATCAGCCTTCCTCAACATCAACATCTTATACCAAGAAATATATCCTTGGATGGCCAATTTAAAAAAATTATTTTTAAAAAAAACAGAACGGTGACAGAAAAACTGCAGTCAATTATCACCTGATTAAAAAAATTTGGAGCAACCTGACTTTCACCCTTTTAAATTAAGAAATAAAAAGTTTTAAAAATTCAAGTCCTATTCCTGAAAGAATGTAGATCAATCTAACATCCAGCATCATCAAGTATCATGCATATTTTTCAAGTAAGCAATACAGAGGGTTAATAATCTTACTCAATGATGCTGAAAGGGTGCTCAAACCTTTTTCCCTATGTTTACTATGCAATACCCCTACCCACTGAGGGACTTGCCCCAATATAACATGGAATGATTGAAGCCTCCATCACTGAGCTCTTTGTTGTTTTTCTTAAACGGACAGAGATATGTATAGTCCTCACTACATTCTGGTAGAACTTGTGAGAATTTTACCTAACTGTACACCACCATTAGATCATAATTTAAAAAGCTTTAAAATAGATGTGTTTTTGTCTATTTTGGAAACAGGTTCATCAGTAGGTGGCTACAATCCGACATAATAATAAAAGTCTGATAAAAAAATAAAAAAATCTAAATTTGGCCTCTATTGTCGGATAATTTATCAGTAGATTCATTTTTTTATCAGTAAAAGTAGCATCTTTGACTTACATTAATGTTTCCTTAATGTTAATTTTCCACTGACCTTGGTCCCATGCTGCATCCAGAAATTCAAAATCATCATCATCATCGATTTCAAATAAATCTGGTGCAGTCTTTGGTATATCAACTTTAGGTGGGGTAGCTGCTGTGCTTGGCCTAGTTATAGGTTGGGTTTAAAAAAAAAAAGAAAAGTAAAATCCTGTTTATTTTCTCTAATCTAATAAGTAGAGTAGAAAAAAAAAAGTTCAATGCAACCTAAACAACAAAGAAGAGGGTAGGAATGAGAGAATTGGGCAGTGGTGGGAATATGAGAGAAAAGTACAAGACATTAAATATTGTTTGTTTGTTTGTTTTCATGGGTATTAGTGCGCCTGTAACAACTTCAATGCAGGTAAAAAGAAAGCTGATGGGATGGTTTAAAGATAACAGCTACAAGCATCCAAGAGAGAATAAGACAGACCAACAAGTCTAATTTAATATGGGATCAAAAGTATGATCCAACAGCAATCCATTTATGCAACCAGTTTGAGATCTTAAAGTCTCATTCTGATACAAGGACAGGATCCCAACAAACAGGAATATATATTTTTTTAAACATTACTGTATATATAATGTTAATGAAATAATGAGATGTTTTATTAGGGTATAAAATCTCTTACACAAAAAATAATTTTAAAAAATTATAAAAATTAAAAAGGCACCTCTGACAAAGCCTAAGCACAATGCCTTCATTGTAGAAAAAGAATATATTAATTAGGTCACTTAAAATAGACAAATGATATAGGAGATAGCAGCCAGCAAAAGTAGACTGGAATAGACACCGCTTTGCCCTGGAGGCTGTTCCCTTCCCCAAAGAGGATTTCCACCCATTACATCATGGCAATTAGTTGGGTTTGGAAAACATCTCAAAGTAACACACAAGATCTCACCTGTGAGGAAGTACAGCTGCCACTGCAACCTTTTTCTTTGCAAAGGACATAATGCTTGTCTGTATACCGCTCTGTCAAAAAATAATATACATGAGGTACGTGTATGTGTGTGTGTGTGTGTGTGTTACAATACATTAATATGAGGCTATGAACAAATATAATAAATTTTGACAAATTCACATAAGCTCACCACTTTAATTCATATATTTCCCCCTGCAAGACGCATGGAACTACTAAATACCATTTTTCTTACAGTAAAAAGTCACCAGTTAAGAACCCCCTGTTTTTAAATATTTTTCTACCCCTCTCCATAAATATTACAGGCAATAATATCAATATACACAATCAATTTGTGACATCAGATTATCAAGTGTTAAACTTAACGAAAATTGGGGTTTTTAAAAAATGAAGTATCATTAAAATATTTTTTAAATGTCTTCTAAGTGGGGTAAAATGAAAAAATAAAATTGTTTGAGGGGTAGAATAAAAATTTCATGCACTCTATGCGTTTTGGAACCCCATCTTTGCGCACTCGCAAGCTCATGCAGCAATTGGGAACAAATCTGGAGTTTTTCTGGGTTTTTTTAAAGTGTAGAAATTTTATAACAGCACTCTTATACTCTACCAAAGTCATTTTATGAAACAGCCAGGTACTTATTCACAACCAAATGTATGTTTGTAAAGTGCCTTGCTCTTATATAAACTATAAATTGCCAGGGCCAGAGATTTATATCCATTGTCACTCATCCAACCACTGACTATGCTCAACATAGTTGAGACACCTTACAGATGAGCCACGGATACCACAATCAAACTAACACGTCTATTAAAATGATGAAGTTAGATACATAAAAAAGAACATACCCTGGAGCTTTCACAGACATCAACTTGGGAGGGCAAATCATTTTTTTGTTTTGTTGAAGCAATGATGTCATTCGTCAGCTGTTTAGTTGACTCTGTCTTTGAAGGACCCGACAAATTACTTGAAGGAAAAGTCACCAGTTTACTTCCGCTGGTTTGAACCAATGGAGGAGGGGGAAGTGGGGAATTTGTACTCAGGGCACCAGGGCGAAGCTTCTTGAAAGTGAATCTTGATAGCAGAAATTGAAATCAAACTAATGATTAAAATATCATGAAGACATACCTCAGTTGGTACCAAAATAAAAAAAATAAATGTAATATTAATAAAAATAATAATAAAAATAAATAATAACAATAACAATGACAGTATTAATAGGTTATTAGACGATAGCACCACAGGGTGGGCGAGGGGAATAAATAGATATATTAAAATTGTATAATAATAATAAGTTGAATAAATAATCGTGATTGATTAAAACCAATAAACATATAGGGCCTATTAAAAAAATAGAATTATGTCACAACATTTCTTGATTTCTAATGATCAAATCATATAATCTTTGTTATAAAGGTACGTTTTAAAGTGTTTTATAAAAAGAATATTTTGAATCTAAAAGTCCAAAGTCAAGCTGTTCCAAATTTGAGACCCTGCAAATTTAAAAGATCATTCACCATATGTTTTTAGCCCCACTTTGGATTTTTTAAATGATACTGACTTAGACGATCGTAAATTGCGCCCAGGTGAATAAAAGTTAAGATGATCTTAAAGGTGGGATGCCGTTTCATTATTTTCTTTAAGAGATAATTTGGTGGCAATTGCATGCTATTTTATAATTTATATGTGCCTCAACAGGCAACTCATGAGATTCATGAGTCGTTGTCTGGTTTGTACTGTAGTTCTAGTAACAATGCAATGTTTTCAATGCACTGTAATTTAGAAATTTGTTTCGCTGGTAGGCCTACCAAAAGAGAATTACAATAATCTAGATGAGAAAGTATAAATGCGGAAATGATTTTCTTTGCTGCAGACAAGGATAGATAAGGTCTTATGATCCCGAGTTTTCTAATTTTTATAAAAAGAGACTGACATACTTTATTTATTTTAAAATCCATACTAAGAGTTTGATCAAAATAAATTCCAATTGTTTTTGTTGTACTGAACTACAGATGAATCCATTGTCATTGGGGGGAGATTGATAGATTTAATTTTATGAGGTGTAGCGCATGACATTAATTCTGTCTTTTCGTGCTGACATTTTCTATACAGGTTTGAATATTATGGGCGCAGATTGGTACAGTTGTGTGTCATTGGCATAAACAATTATCTAAATTGTTCTTAAAGACACTGAATATTCAAATTTTTTCCAGCATCATTTTCCAAAGAATTTAAAAAACAAATGGAATTTAAAATGCCAAGCGGGTATCCATGATGCCTCCTTTCCAAAACTATTTTCTGTTTATTGTAGTTCTATCCATATAAAATATAAAATGATCTATTTTTGAGCCATTTGAAAATGATCCGCTTTAATCGGTCCTGATCCGCTTTAATCGGTCCTGTCACCACAGAGGGAACCTTCGGCCTTGTGTCACTTCTTGGGCTAAATACTTTACCAACACCGGTTGGGAATAGGCAAATTTTATTATTCCCAACACCAGTTGGGAATACGCACAGCCAAAAAAAAAGTGAAGCCATTAAAAAAATTTCAGTCTCAAATTCCAAAAAGCCAAAGTCCTCTTAAAGGCCCTTCATGGACTGACAATGATACAAACTGAGCGCCTTATATCCCAAACAAAAGAAAACAGCACCCATACCAGGTCCAGCAGTCACGAGTTAATGCTTATCTCAACTCGTTTTTTCCAAGCACCATCCAAATATGGAATTCTCTGCCCGAAAATATTTAAAAAATTAATGGCCAAATTCAAATTGACAGATAAATTTAAAAAGCCTAGGCACGTCCATTTGTTCCTACCACACTCACGATTATCTTTGATGCTCATAGTTGTGACTTAATGACAAGATAAGAAGAAGACTACAGTAATTTAGTAGTCGTAGTAGCCATAAGTTATAAACATACCCTTTAAATTTAGTTTTTTCAGATGCCATGACATTTCCTGATAGCTTTATCTTCAACTTTAAAGCTTGATGTATAAGCTGAGAGGAAAAAAAATGAAACGTTACAAGGCACTCGAATAGAGTTCAAAAGGGGATGTATAAGAATCCAATTAATGATAAATGAGAATGTGAATGATAATTGATGGATCTATCTAAAGGCTGCCTTTATTCTCATCCCCCCCCCCCCCCCCCCCCCCCCCCCCCCCGGCCGATTGGATTACCGAAAAAAACGTCCTCGGCTTTTTGCGATTTGGATTTGATTGATTTTTTTTTTTTAATTGTGCAACTTGTGACAAGAAACTTAACAAATTACTGCATTACAACCTTTGGATTAAACATACAACAATTGTGGACTACTATTATGAAGACTAGCATCCTAGACTAGGGGGATGAGAATAGTCACTTCCCTATCTAAAATCTAGAACCACGGCCACAGCCACGATGAGAGGATGTTTCAACTCAATAATGGTGTGCAGTGTCTTGATCTGAGTAATATGAGTAAAATCGTTATTTTCTTTGTTTTTGTAAACTGCGCTCTAATCAATCAAAGATACGCTTATGTAACATTTATTGTCTTAAGGAATACAATTCTTTTGGAAATGTCTTTCTTTCCCGCTTTGAAAATAATCAACAATTCCAAGAAATGAAGTGAAAGTTGGCCGGAAACTGTTAAGAAACGGAAATTCTGTAAAAGGTATTCGATTTTGATTTTTAAAAATAATCGGCTTTTGTTTTAGGTTTTAGTAAGTGGTAGCTAGGGGTGTGTCTTTTTTACGAAAAACGCCGAAACCCGCCGAAACCCTGCGAAACCCGCCGAAACCCGCCGAAACCCGCCGAAACCCGACGAAACCCGACGAATCCCGACAAAGTTATGGGAAGTAGGTGGCTGTGGGGAGTGAACCTAGAACTCAGGGAAGTGTACACCATTGGGGAGTGAACCTGGGACTGGGTTTCGGCGGGTTTCGTAAAAAAGAACCAGGGCTTTTTTACGAAACCCGCCGAAACCCGCCGAAACCCGGCGAAACCCGACAATATCCAGCAAAGTTATGGGAAGTAGACAACTGTGGGAGTGAACCCGAGACTCAGGGAAGTGTACACCAGTCGGGAGTGAACCTGAGACTAAGGTTATCGGCCGGTTTCGGCGGGTTTCGTAAAAAAGAATTAGTGCTTTATTACGAAACCCGCCGAAACCCGACAGTATCCGACAAAGTTATGGGAGTTTGGCAACAGTGGGGGTGATCCTGAGAGTCAGGGAATTGCACACCAGTGGGGAGTTAACCTGGGACTCTGTAAAAAGGATATCAGTGGGAAATAAACCTGGGACTAAAGGGAGATGGATACCATTGAAAGTTGAAGCCGGATATGGGAGTTAAGGGCCAGAGGAGAATGAACCTGACACTATAGAAGGTGGGCGCCAGTGGGGAGTGAACCTGGGACTCAGGGAATTGCACACCAGTGGGGAGTTAACCTGGGACTGTGTAAAAAGGATATCAGTGGGAAATAAACCTGGGACTAAAGGGAGAAGGATACCATAGAAAGTTGAAGCTGGATATGGGAGTTGAGTACCAGAGGAGAATGAACCTGACACTATAGGAGACGGGCGCCAGTGTGGAGTGAACCTGGGACTCAGGGAAGTGCACACCAATTGGGAGTTAACCTTGGACTGTGGGAGATGGATAACTGTGGATATCCGAGCCGAACTATAGGAGTTGGGTACCAGAGGAGAATGAACCTGACACTATAGAAGGTGGGCGCCAGTGGGGAGTGAACCTGGGATTCAGGGAATTGCACACCAGTGGGGATTTAACCTGGAAATATGTAAAAAGGATATCAGTGGGAAATAAACCTGGGACTAAAGGGAGATGGATACCATTAAAATTGAAGCCGGATATGAGAGCTTGGTACCAGAGGAGAATGAACCTGACACTATAGGGGGTGGGCGCCAGTGGGGAGTGAACCTGGGAATATGTAAAAAGGAGATCAGTAGGAAATAAATCTGGGACTAAAGGGAGATGGATACCATTGGGAGTTGAAGCCGGATTTGGGAGTTGGATACCAGACGAGAGAGAAACCTGACACTATAGGAGGTGGGCGCCAGTGGGGAGTGAACCGGGGACTATGTAAAAAGGATATCAGTGGGAAATAAAACTGGGACTAAAGAGAGATGGACACCATTGAAAGTTGAAGCCGGATATGAGAGCTTGGTACCAGAGGAGAATGAACCTGACACTATAGAGGGTGGGCGCCAATGGGGAGTGAACCTGGGACTATGTAAAAAGGATGTCAGTAGGAAATAAACCCGGGACTAAAGGGAGATGGATACCATTGAAAGTTGAAACCGGATATGAAAGTTTGGTACCAGAGGAGAATGAACCTGACACAATAGGAGGTGGGCGCCAGTGAGAGTGAACCTGGGACTCAGGGAATTGCACACCAGTGGGGAGTTAACCTGGGAATATTTATAAAGGATATCAGTAGGAAATAAATCTGGGACTGAAGGGAGATGGATACCATTGGCAGTTGAAGCCGGATTTATTTCCCACTGATATCCTTTTTTAGATATTCACAGGTTAACTCCCCACTGGTGAGCAATTCCCTGACTCTCAGGTTCACTCCCCACTGGCGCCCACCTTTTATAGTGTCAGGTTCATTCTCCTCTGGTACCCAACTCCTATAGTTCGGCTCGGATACCCACAGTTATCCATCTCCCACAGTACCAGGTTAACTCCAAATTGGTGTGCACTTCCAGATCCTGAGTCCCAGGTTCACTCCACACTGGCGCCCATCTCCTATAGTGTCAGGTTCATTCTCCTCTGGTACTCAACTCCCATATCCAGCTTCAACTTTCTATGGTATCCTTCTCCCTTTAGTCCCAGGTTTATTTCCCACTGATATCCTGTTTACATAGTCCCAGGTTCACTCCCCACTGGCGCCCACTCCCTATAGTGTCAGGTTCATTCTCCTCTGGTACCAAACTTTCATATCCAGCTTCAACTTTCAATGGTGTCCATCTCCCTTTAGTCCCATGTTTATTTCCCAGTGATATCCTTTTTACATAGTCCCAGGTTCACTCCCCACCGGCGCCCACCTCCTATAGTGTCAGGTTTCTCTCTCCTCTGGTACCCAACTCCCAAATCCGGCTTCAACTCCCAATGGTATCCATCTCCCTTTAGTCCCAGATTTATTTCCTACTGATCTCCTTTTTACATAGTCCCAGGTTCACTCCCCACTGGCGCCCACTCCCTATAGTGTCAGGTTCATTCTCCTCTGGTACCAAGCTCTCATATCCGGCTTCAACTTTCAATAGTATCAATCTCCCTTTAGTCCCAGGTTTATTTCCCACTGATATCCTTTTTACAGAGTCCCAGGTTAACTCCCCACTGGTGTGCAATTCCCTGACTCTCAGGATCACCCCCCACTGTTGCCAAACTCCCATAACTTTGTCGGATACTGTCGGGTTTCGGCGGGTTTCGGCGGGTTTCGTAATAAAGCACTAATTCTTTTTTACGAAACCCGCCGAAACCGGCCGATAACCTTAGTCTCAGGTTCACTCCCGACTGGTGTACACTTCCCTGAGTCTCGGTTTCACTCCCCACAGTTGTCTACTTCCCATAACTTTGCTGGATATTGTCGGGTTTCGCCGGGTTTCGGCGGGTTTCGTAAAAAACCACTGGTTCTTTTTTACGAAACCCGCCGAAACCCAGTCCCAGGTTCACTCCCCAATGGTGTACACTTCCCTGAGTTCTGGGTTCACTCCCCACTGCCACCTACTTCCCATAATTTTGTCGGGATTCGTCGGGTTTCGGCGGGTTTCGGCGGGTTTCGCAGGGTTTCGGCGGGTTTCGTAAAAAAGACACACCGGTAGCTAGGGAGTAATGTAGTCGAACGCTCATTAAACTTTAGTGTCACTTGCCGTCGAATCGAATCATCCCAACGAAATCGAAAGAAGAAAAATGCCAAGGAAACAAGGGAAACCAGAGAAAATAAATTCCGCTTCTGACTTTTTCCTTTGTCCTTTCTGAGTGCAACTGAAATTCATGTTCATTATGAATTGTACTTTTGATAATATGAATTGAGAGAATAGTTTTCCTCTTACTTTTGTAAGAATTCATCAAAAGGTAATCAACTTGTCAGTCTGAGTCAACTGGGCTACAAACAAATTTGACTGACGCTGTGGCTGTTCGGTACGGCTGGGTCTATTCTATACCACGTTTTGGTCAAAATTGGTTACATAGAGAATCGTGTTTCTATTATTAATTCTTATTTTTTTCACCAACAATTTTTTTCCAAGTCTAGTACATTTTTTGTTTTGTTTTTCAATATGATGTGTTCTTTCAAGAGGCTCAGCGTCAAGGTGTTGGTTGTTAGAGTTAGTGTTAGCTGCGCATTGGATTTGAAGTGAAGTCGAAATTGGAAGTGAGGAACTCTGGAGCCCTGCGCGACCATTGCCGTAGCCATTAACTTGATTTTGACGATCAGTTTTTGCGTTTCTCTAGAAAAAATGAAATATTGCACCTTCCATTGCCTATTCTTGCATTTTGTGTTTCTTTGCATGCCTAAAAAGAAGAACGCAGTGGCTATTTTTACAGTCCCGTAAAGATGGTTCTCGGGGCTATTTTTACAGTCCCGTAAAGATGGTTCTCGGGGTTATTTTTACGGCATTGATGCGATTCTGTTCAATTATCCGCGTAGTTATAGATTATCATCTTTTTGTAGTATTCACAAAACTTCACATATCATTTCTCCCGATATTTAGATGTACAGATCTAGAGGCGGTGAATGAAAGCAAAATTAATTTCATTTAACATATTTAAATCTAAAGCTAAAACTAAAATTAACAAACAATTAATGTAAAGTCAATTCTCTTAGCGATTTTTACGGTACTGTCATTTTTATTACATATAATTTTTTGTGTTTTTTTTGCATGTTATGTTTGCAGTACAAACAACCCGTTTTCTATCATCAGTGGGCAGGTTAGGTTGTATGTCTTGATTTTTTTTCTGTCAAACATACATAATATAGATCTATTATCAAACACTGAAAGTATATTTAGTTCCTGCTTGAGTCGACACCCCTCAAGATATAATACTTTACAGGTTGGCTTTTGTTTATACTTTACCAGTATAACCAGTCAGGAAGGACTAACGATTTAGACAATAAGACGTAGACGTCTAACATTCAGGGTGCAGTCTTCTCACGTGAGAGTGGGTTTGAATCCAATTTCAAAAAAGAGGCCGTTCACAAACCAATTGGACACATTTTGACCATAATTTTAGAACCCCCCCCCCCCCCACCTCCCAACCATATTGTGGACAAATGACTACCCCCCCCCCCCCCCCCCCCCCTCCATGTGGATGTCCATGGTAAAGATGCACATTGCGAAACACCTCATGCTTAAATTTTGTTCTTTTGAATAATATTGTTTTTAAAAAGAAAGTAAATAATGATGATGATTCTCTACCATGGGCGGTCATGATCCAAAAGAATAGAGGTGCCCAAGACTGATCCTCATTGAGGTGGAGAGGGCATTTTACTTTGGTCCCACCATCGCGTTGCTTCTACTACTTTACCAGTTGACCCAGTGTTTGTTCCGACCAGACAAGAGTGGTCGCTGTATTGCTCCTCCCTTCCCAGTTAGGAGGTTGTTTTATTGTTCTCCGCCAAAGCGGTGTTCACCTTGTGGTCAGACCCCTCTGCTTAGGCTTTGAGGTACCACGAGGGAAAGAGATAGATAGAGAAAAAGAGAAAGGAAAAAGAGAGAGAGAGAGAGAGAGAGAGAAAGAGATAGAAAAAGAAAGAGATTGGGAAAGAATGAAAGAAAGAGAGAGGGAGAGAGAGAGAGAAAATGAGAGATAGGGAAAGAAAGAAAGAAAGAAAGAAAGGGATAGAGAAAGAGTGAAAGAAAGAGTGAGAGAGAGAGAAACAAAGAAATAATGTAGAAAGACCGGGAGAGAGAGAGAGAGAAAGAGAGGGGGGGGGGAGAGAAATAGAGAAAGAAAGAGATTGGGAAAGAATGAAAGAAAGAAAGAGGGAAATAGATAGAAAAAAAGAGAAAGTAAAAAGAAAGAGAGAAGAAAGAGAAAGAAAGAAAGACATAGAGAAAGAATGAAAGAAAGAGGGAGAGAGAGAGAGAGAGAGAGGCTGCTAACTAGCCGGACCTGAACGAAGTGAGTGAGAGTTTTAGATTTAGAGCTAATGGCGTCTACTCAGCCAATCTGTTACTATTTATAAATCTATTACCGCAACGCCGTAAAAATAGCCACCAGAACCGTCTTTACGGGACTGTAAAAATAGCCCCGAGAACCATCTTTACGGGACTGTAAAAATAGCCCCGAGAACCATCTTTACGGGACTGTAAAAATAGCCACTGCGTAAAAAGAAAGAAAATTCACTCTGAAATTAAAGGAGCAGCATTTAGTTTTAGTAGCAACTGCTGTTGTCTATCATTTGAGGATTGATCCACAATTTTCTATATTTCATTTTCATTCACTTCTTTACAGAAACAAAGTACAGGATACATTTTGAAACAGGGATTCTTAATTATGAAGTGGCTGTTTCTCTGAACAATCTGGAAAATAAACTAGACCTCTATTTCTCCTAATGGTTACCGTTCTCGAGATTTTTAGTTATTTACGAGAGAATGTGTATTCCTAAATTTTTTGGGTGTTTTCTTATGCCGATGGTTGGGCGCTCTATCTTATATTTCCACTTTTCTATTATTGTTACACGTCTATCCTGCATTTGTACTGTCCTGTCCTGCACTAACTCCAGTATTTGTACACATGAGTGTGCATTTTTTGGGGGCTTTTCTTTTGTCGATGGGGAAACCATAGATAGAGTGTTGAGACAAGATTTGATGCACTAGTAGATTGTGAGAAGTTATTTAATACCAGTCACGTCACCTTTTTTTCTAGCTGTTCAGTGGTTTGTGGTGGGACATCTGTAGTTTTTCGATTGTGACTGGGTTTTTTTTCTACTCCAGAATAAAGAGTTATGCTTGTGGTTTTTCTGCTGTTCTATTTTTAGAGGGAAAGTTTAGACCCCTGGCATCATTCACTTATACTCACTCTCACATACGTTCACTGCACCTATGTGTCAATCTGTAAATTATTATTATTAATATTATGATCATATCACTATATGAATGGAAAGATAGAGAGCAGGTAGTGTAATGAAAATTCTAAATGTGACTGTTGCACTTGAATCAAGTATCATATGAAAGAGCTAGCAGTACTGATTGCATAACAGTTTTGTTTCTATCTTATTTTTGAAAAGGAGTTAAAAACAAAAATTAAAAATTCAGAAATTTCTGACCGATTTCTGACCCCTTATTTAGTTGGGAAATTGTGTGTTTTCAATTAATACGACAAAACGGTATGAAGTTCATATTTAATATTAAAAAACTGTTTACCAAAATGTTCGTTAAGGATGTCATATGTGTTTATTTAGACTTATTATATTCATGTTGTAGCTCAAATCTGAAGAGCGATGTGCTTTTGTTTTGTAACACATTTAGAAGAAACATTTTTGTAACTTTATTCAGATATATACGCTTAAGTACAGATGAAAACTTCTTAATTGATTGAAAGATGGCTGCAACCCAAAAACCTCAAACAATTCCATCATATGTTCTTGATGATCTTTCAAGGTAAGTTGATTATTATCAGTATTTGTTGATAGTCATAAGTCAACAACTTAAGTAGAAGTTATAATGAGTAGAAACATAATTTTTTTGCTCTCACCTTTCTACACAGTGAAAGAAAGATATATATACATCACTTCTATCATCATTATGTTCATATATAAATGCACAAAAAGTTAAATGTTTTTGCTATATGATTTTAGTTTATAACTATCTTTTGTGTCAATGTAAATTTGACCAAGAAAATCAATATCAGAATTTTGTTACAAATTTTACCACCTGTTGTGAAGAGCATTATCTTTGTATGTATGTCTCTATAATTTATGTATACGTATCTCTCTCTTCTATTCCCAGCCGTTTTATCATCAACTGTCGACCTGAGGAAATGAGGACCATCATCCGCATTTTCTTTCAGATTGAAATAGCTTACTGGTTTTATTTAGACTTTCATCGAGTGGAAAACCCTCAGCTCCCACAAAGCTCCATGAAAACATTTGCAAACACATGTATCCTTTCAATATGCTTTTATTTCTGTATTAATTTCTTCAACATGAATTATTTTTCTGAGTTGATATCCTTCACATGACTTAATGGCAACATGTCTATTACATTTTCTATTCATTATTTTTTGGGAAGGGGATAGTTGGTCTATCTTTTAAATTTAAATATCCTTGGATCAAAGTTTTCATGCCTATTTTTTTTTTTTTCTTTTTAGTTAAGAGAGATTATCAATCGATTGGGATAAATTTTTAACTGATCCTGATTTGCTGTAAGTGATCAAGAAGAACACGGTCTCTAATGAAATCGTTGTGATGAACTCAGTATTTTCTACATTGAAATAAAAGTGCATTGGATATGCAACTCATTGGAAGGAAAATAAGATAAATATAAAACACAATGTTCTATCAGACAAACATAGAAAGTTATCTACTTTAATAGTTTCTCTCCCTGATCATTAACTTCTTAGCCAGCTAACTTTTTAAGCCTGAATAAGGATTAGTTTTGTCTTCCTGTATTTGGGAATGCACTTTATTGAAACTTTGACAATTATATAAATATTTGAAAGTAATATCAAGAACTATGTGGTCTTATGGCACATGTCTTCAGATTGGAAGGTCCTGGGTAAGAGTCCTGCTCTAAGCAGTGCATAGATAAGTCCTTGTAAAAGGCTCTTTACTTGCATTCTCTCATCATACTCAGGTGTAAAATGAGTACCTGGCCATTAACAGTTTTGTCTCTGTCAGAAAAATTGTAATATCTCCCAACAGGCGGCATGGCTCATCCTACATGTTAACTGTTGCTGTTGGCTATGTAAAGCACTTTGAGCATGTTTAGTGGATATTGCTCTATACAAAACGCTCAAGTTTTTTGTTTGCTTATTTTTTCCTTATCCAATGGCAGTAATGAAGCATTGTTCAATGTTACAGAAGTATGTGGACGAATTTGGCAAGCACTATGAAGCCTGGAGAGTTTATAAACGTTCCATCTCCACTTTTGGAGCCATCATTCTGGATGAAAGTTTAAAGCATGTCAGTATTATCAATTTTATTTTTTCATAAATAGCCATGCCTTTAAAAAAAAGAAAAGTCAAAGTAAAAAAAAATAAAAGTTATTTTAATTATCCATTTTAAATGTCTTTAGTTTATCATTGTTATTATTATTATTATTACTATTATTATTATTTTATTACTATTATTATAAAAATTTAACTCACTCTATTTTGGTTTTGTTTTGTCATTTTCAGAGTCAAAATTTAGTTATGCCTTTTCATTTATTATAACAGGTACTTCTTGTTCAAAGTTACTCTGTTAAAAAAACTTGGGGGTTTCCAAAGGGAAAGGTCAACTACAATGAAAATCCTGTGGATTGTGCTGCACGAGAGGTGATTTGATTATGGATTTATTGAATTTATTTGTCGTCTATAACATGTTGATCCAGGATATATTTTTATAGGTAATTTTTAATGAACCAGTCAAATTATGTATTATCAGTGTGTTATTCTGGCACATTTTACCTTTAAATTATTTTATGCCATTAGATGCCACTGAAAATCAAAGTGTATTTTGAGCTTTGAGTGAAGGTAAATAGGGTAAAGTTGAAATTTAAACCATCCAAACAAGAATATTATGATCCTAGAAATTGCCCTACCTTCCCTTACATATATTTTGATATTTTATTAATTACTCCTAAATATTTGTATGGCGAAACGTTTCATTCTTTTTTCTTTTCTTTTCTCAGTCAATCACATTAATTTTTTTAACCCATAGTTGAAGGCTGGAGTGATTCTCTTTTATAGAGTAATATTTGTTTGTTTTTGTTTTGTTTTAAAAAATTAAATTTTAACCATCAAAGTGGTAGAATTTTATATCAATTATTATCAATATTTGACCATTATTTATTCTCATTACATCCAGGCACATAAAGACTAAGATTTACTGAAATAGGTCTTATAACTTTCCCTGTAAAAGCCATCTCTCTTTTTTCCAGGTTATGGAGGAGACTGGATTTGATATCCATCCATATGTTAATCCAGAGGAATTTTTTGAGAGAAGTTCAGATGAACAAGTGAATCGCCTATATATTATTGCTGGTGTTCCCATCAACACTGTTTTTGAACCAAAGACTCGGAGAGAAATACGGGTACCCTTTTTTTCCACTCTTTTTAAAAAACTTGAATGCAACCTTATGTAAATGTATAAGATCTTTATTATTAGATTGATGTGTTGATTGATCTCATAAACAAGAGATTGTATCATAACTTATTTAATCAAAAACAAGCATGTTTTAAAGTTTCACTTGCATTTTTACTTTCGTTGATGCTGCTGTTTTAGGCTTCCTGAATGCTTAGCTGCAAGCACCAAAGATGCATTGCCTTGTATTATCAAATAGTAATATTGTTGTTCCAAGTTTACACATCTTACTTACAATGATGATGGGGTTAGAAGGTAGTAAAACATAACTGATGCTCATTAAATTAAAATAACTTGTCATTGACACCAATTCTATTTTCAGGACATCCAGTGGTTCCCTTTGGAAACTCTCCTCAGTCCCAAAGGAGATGAAGCATTAAAAGATCTTCTTGGGCAGAATTACAATTTGTTTTTGGTCATGCCTTATCTCAAGTAATGAATGAACCCGTTTTTTTCTATCATCATTCACATTCTTCCTTATTTTTCTCATCATCATCATTATCATCAATCCCATGATCTGATGATCATCAGAGAGATACACGGGATGCGGGTCCACTTTCCACCATTAAGTGTGGTTGTTAATCTACAGGGACACGTCTGATCCAGCATGTCAAGCGTTGTGTTAATTGTCTTCCATGTATCCTTTTGGTGGACTTGTTTAGCGCAGTGGCGTTCATCTCCTCTCCAAGCTAGATAGACTAATAAATATCAAAAAATGACGTCATTGAAATTGATTGTTAATGGCTTTCATTACAAGATAACATTATTGTAGAAGAATAGAGAAGGCTACCAATTGTCAAACGTAAATAACAAACTTATTCAAATCGTTATTGAACAAATTCAAATACGCAATGTTCACATTGTTTCAATTCACGTATCTGTGTACTCCTTTATTATTTAATCATTTACGTTGTCCAGGCCTCATGAATTACGTCACACAAATTACTGTAACAGCTTCGAACAAAATAAGAAATCCATCGTTAAACTGGAAATTAGTCTTCTTCTTTTTTTTTTCTAGACCTTGAAAAATGACAGGAATATTTATAGTTCATTTTCTGTGCTCATTTTATCCACAATCTTGATAGGGCAGCAATGGTATTCTCATGCTTTATTTATCTCTGTAAAGCAAATTAATTATAGCTCATGTAATGCAAAAATATGGACATTGGTTAAACTGGTTATAATTTCTTAAATCAAGTTTCAGATGACATTAGCAATATTAGAACTTTGGTTTGTCTTGCTTCATTATATATTCTTAGTTATAAACAATCAATCTTTATTTTATTTTATTTTTTTAAAAATTCAAACACAATTTCTTTATGCCACGAGAATTTGATATTCTTTGTCTCAAGTTTTGGGTAATTTACTTTTGTCAATATTATGTTCTTATCTTGTTCAAAAGTTGTGCATTTCTTTCCCCCCTTTTTTTTACCAGAGAATTACGGAAATGGGTAAATAATAAATTGAAAGGACATCAGAAGAAAAGAAAACCAACAGGAAGTAAAGTGGCACCCAATCAAAAACAGCAGTCTGTGAGGTAGGGCTTTAACAGGTTTAAATTTTGATGTTCTCCAATTCCCTGTTTATTTTATCACTCATTGAATGATTGGGAAATAATAATAATAATAATAATAATCAACAGGATTACAAAGATTTTGAAAGATACTGTGATAAGTTGAAAAAGGAAAGGTTATGTGATGTTTCTCAAATGCAAGAAAAAAAGAGATGGAATGCAATTTTCTATTTATTTATTTTTTTATTATTTTTCATTTCAGGTATTCAAGGGATATGGCATTTGATGACAGTACAAAGCAGGTATGGTCGTTTGAATAAGAAAGATTATCTGTTTGTTTGCTATGAGTGCTTGATATCACTTTGGTTTTTTGGGGTTTTTTTGTCTTGTTAATCATCTCTCTGTTGTGCACTGTATTATTTTTTGTTTTACATATAAATGATTGTAAACATTTGAGTTTGAGTGTGTTTCTCTTGGTGGGGGCCTGTGCTTGTGTCAGGATGAGACATTTAGGTGATCTCAAACTAAGTACACTGATAGTGTGCTCTTAGAATCTATATCTGACCCTATTTGAACAATTCCCCTTTTTTCTCTATCTTGGGTGATTTAATTGTAATTCTAGAACTTTTTACTATCCAATTTTCTTTCTTTTTACTGGCTCTGATATGACCTTAATGTGTTGCAAGTGCCGTAAAACTCTTAAAAACAATACAAATTGTTACAAATGATTTCCTTTGTGAATCATCTGTCCATTACATTTTTTGTCATTGTTAGATTTTTCAATAAGTTTCACATGTAACCGTTTGAGTGTGCCCTTTTAAGCTGGGATTCTGTTTCATTGTCAGTGTGGAATTTTTACTTTTAAATATTCTCAGACTAGATGCAAGGATGTCCATTTTGACCTGTATTATTGAAATTAGTATGTGAATTCAATTGAAACTTGGCAACGCTAATCTGATCCCAAAATGTGTTATGAATTCCTTTTTCCATAATACGGATAATCAAATTATTAGTAAGTTAACTTATTATCGCCATATAAAAAATTCAGTACTCTCTATGTCAAGTTCCATAAAACACATAAAAACAACCAAACAAACAACTGCCTTCTCTTAAATTTCTCTGTAATTGAAATTCATATAAATGCAAGCTATGTTGTCATCGTACATTTAACTAAACTCATTCTCATATTTTTTTTCTTTTACTTATAGGGACGAAGAACGGTTGGACAATCATTGTTTGGTAAGTTGGTATTCATTGTATATATGAATTTTAATTCTCAGTCATACTTGAATAATGATAATAATAATAATAATAATCATGATAAGAACTACTACTACTATTACTATTACTACAATAATAATAATATTGATGATGATGGAAATAATATTAATAATAAAGACTACAATAATAATGATGATGATAATAATAATAACAATAATATAGCATTTCTACAGCGCATAAGCATGATGATGTAACGTTGAAGTGATCGTCAATGTCAAATTGTAGTTGTTATTATACCATTTCAGAAATCACTAATTTCCTTGTCAAATTACTAAAATTTATACAATGTTTCTATTACCATTACTAAATATTCTCTTGCCTGTGAGCTGAATAAAATGGTAAAACACTTTTAAATAGTTACAACCTTGAAATAATTGAATAAAAATGAATAACATTTTGAATTGTGGGCAAAATATATAACGAGGAACAATTGTAACTAAAATTCTTCTTAAATTAAAAAAAACAATATTAAACAATAACTGTAATAACCTGTCAAAGTGCTAGTTTCTGATGTTTAAAGAAAAAGTGCCTTTACTTTGGGGTGGAAACTGCTGTATTTACTTTTGTTCAATTTTGTTTACAATATGGTGATATATTTCATATGGTTTTCTTGGTTAATTTATCCCACATTAAATAGATTTGTGAAGAGGAATTGTGTTTTCAAATACTTATAAAACTATTATTCATTTTACCAAACTTATTTTATAAAGTATGCTAAACAGGAAGAAAAGAATTATTTTCATTTTGTTCAATATCCCAATATATTGTCAACAATTATCCTTTTCCACAGGAAATCGTGAGGCAACTGCTCAGAGCGCATCGAAGACCCCTGTGATTGACCCCAACTTCTTCTACTCCATATCTTTGTACAATTTCAAGCTGGATGTTGCAGGAATAATCTCTCTTTTACCCATTGAAAATCCCATGTTCACTGTCTCTCAAGTTCCAAATCAACCTGCCATTTACAAATAGTAATCTCATGTCTTTTTACTAATATTAATCTCATGTTAAACTTGTATGTTGTCAATATTTTAATATCATTAACCATTATGGAAGACCTAATGACATGATTAATCATGCCAAAAATGACAGTCTTGTCCTTGTCCATTAGTGTAATGGTGAATTATAAAGAACTACAGTCCATGCCGCCTTTAAGCACAGTCATCCTCATCAGGAGGAGGGTTTGGCATGCTTAACCAAGAGTTATTTCCTTGTTGGTCAGTCATGATCACACAGCACTGCACAATGCTGCTAAATCATATTATTATCTTTACCTGAGGTTTGTTTGTTTTGTTTTATTTTTTTTAAATTCTATTTTTGTTTCCATAAATCATCATGGTAAAAGTTTGATAAAAACAGTAAATTTGGAAAATGTGGAGTAATTCGTCACTGGGGATAATGTAGGTGTTGAGGAGGGTCTGTCTTTTTATTGGTGAAAAGACTTCATTTATTGAGCTTTGTTTGCGATATGAAACAAGTTCTTGTATTTGTTTCAAATTAAGTTTGAGATGTAAGCCCATTTGATTCTATAAAATTACAACTAGTGTTCAAGCTTTGAAAAAGCTCCACGGAAGAAGATATTTTGATCTCCACTTATACATCTTCCTCCTCTTCCATTTAGTGTGTTTGAGTCCGTACTTAATGACGGCCTGCTTGAAGATGGCATGGACTGTACTTCGCGTTCACTAGATGACTTTTCCAACAGTGAATGGCCTTTCAACCGTGAAGATACTTTATAGTGAATTTTTTTATTGTCATGTTTTTGGTTTTTTTTTTGTTTTTTTTTTTGGGGGGGGGGGGTAAAGGTTTATTTATTTATTTATTTTGTTCTCGTTTGATTTCATTTCAAAATCGGTTTCTGTTATTACATCAGCATATTTCCAATAATGGGCGAGATGGCCTTGTAGATAAGCAGAGGATCTGGATCTAAGCCCTGCTTTAGGTATCTCAATTTCATTTTCTTCGTGCTTGAAATTTAATCTGTATTGCACACCTTGCCTATGTTATTCTAATCTTACCTTTGGAATAGATCCTAGAGAATAATTTCACCATGGAACGAATAAAGGGGATGTTTTTGATTTACATTCTGACATTGTTATACATCTTTGGTGTAGCAACCAATTGAATTTAACAATCAAAACAGCTTGGGTAGCAGGTAACTTCGCCACTTTTTCGTATGTCTCGCTGCAGGCCTGCCACAAGCAGCCAATATGCCAATTGGGCAACCCGGATAGTTGTTTGATGTGCTAAATAAACTTTTAAAGATTTTTCATTGGTTGCCTGCAAACTGAAGCAATACTAACATTCATGTCTTGTCTTTTTAATATGGACTATTCCAATGCTGAGGGGTGAAAGGATAAATATCTACCAGGCATTTTTTCTTGGGGGTTGAGGGTTGCTGCAAAGTTACCTGGCTTTACCCTAAGCAATCCAAGACTATTCTACATTACAAAGATCATTTCAGAGAGATTAAGAAGTTGTTTATTGTTAATGTAATGCTTGTCATATGATTAAGCTGCCTGTTTGAAAAACATTGGTAACGTTATATTTAGTTAAGTGATTTGTTGTTTTAAGCTATAATTCTTTATTTCACCTTTAAGAGAAAATTACACAAGGTAGGTATTCATGGCGAGGGAACTCAGCCATTTCCCACCCATTTCAGTAAGTTTTTAAAGTTCATTGTTTAATCATATTATTATTTCACTTTTTAATTTAAAAAACATGATGTTGACACAGTTATTTTATGCATGCTTTGACTAATAGTCGCATATTACATCACAAGCAATGTGTAATAAAAGCCAGGATTAGATTGGATAAAAATATTTTTAAAAGTACAGTGGAACTCGGGTACAACTTTAGGTAAAGTCAAGTGGTGATCAATATGACAGTTTAATGGATGAATTAGTGCTCACTCTTTTAATTTCAAAACTGTTTGAGCTTTCTCCATGTCTTTGGGTAAATCATATTCCATATTCCCTCATATGTGTCAATTAATGTCTTATAACGAATTATTATAGATATGGTTAGAGTGCTTATGTGAAAATGAATGCTTCATGTTGGCAGCCTAAACTGTGTGAAATACAAAACAGGTTTTGTGTAACTTGTAATAATAATAAAATATTAGATATAAGATTCTTAAGTACATTGAACTCAGAAAGATCTGCTGGGATTTATTAAATGAATGTATGTAATGATTTTAAATTTATGTTGTTACATCCTGGCCCTCGTTGCTAGGACGTCACACAAACGAGCCCAGAGTTGGCTGAACACTCCTGGTTTCTAGTTTATCTAAACTCCTTGACCATCCAATCAGGGGGTTCGAATCATCGCTCTTGTTGTATTACAGTGGTCACTGTCTAATAGCAGATGACTTTGATGACAACATTGCCAGAAAAGTGGGCCATTAGGTGAAGTAACCATCCATGAGGGATGGTAAAAATGAAAAATTTAAGTGGCAGAAAAAAAAAAGTTTAATTTCTGAATGACATTTCCAGGCAGAGTTTCAAATGTAAAAATCAAATTTTTTTTGGATTGTTTCATTTTTTATTTTTTTATTTTCTTTAGGCAGAATGATAAACTGGTTGGTTTAAGTCATACACCATAAAAAAACCCAACCAAATTATAGGTACTTCCGTTCCCCATCATTTGATACCTAATTACCTGTAACACTGTAATATTGAGATATATTACTTGTCGGAATCATTTATGATTTTATCTTGTGTAATACACTGGAATCAAGTGTATGCACGACTTGCGTCGCTTATTATGACCGCTTATTATGACAGTGTGAAAGGGTTTATTGTATAGCAGTTTGTATGAATATGTTAGTTAATTTAATGGCTGGTTGGGACTTTTAGGTGATCTCAAACTGCTTCTTTTTTTTTTAACCAGTCCCCTTTGTCTTAATTTTTCTTAGTTATACTTAATTCTTTTTTACTATCCCATCTTCTTTTTTACTGGCATTGACTAGGTGAAGTCTTTCACTTGCATCTTCTTTCCCCTATATCTGTTTCCCTAAGTTGCTTTCTGTCTTTGTCTTCGAAAGGGATTACTTGGTATTGTCCTGTCCTTGGCTGAAAGGGAAACAGCCGAATGCATAGTGTTGGTTCTGGTGGATGATATTTTTTTCCCTTGTAAATCATCTCTCTGTTTTGTATTGTTATATTTATTGTTTTAAATGTAATAATTATTCTAATGAGCATTTAGTGATCAAATAAGCATGATGGTATGCTCTTAGAATATACTTCTGTTCCCTATTTGTACCATTCCCCTTTGTCTTACTTTTCTTGTGTGCTTTAATTGTAATCTAAACATTTTTTACCACCCCATTTACTGGCGCAAGTGCTGTAAAACCCTTTAAAACGAAGCAAAACACACTGGCGTTGACATGACCTTAAAGTGCCATAAAGCCTGTTAAAACAAACCAAGCAGACATCTCAGGGATGGAACCAGCTCCAATTTTCACAAGATCCATTTATGAACAAGAAAAGTATGTAAATGTGAAAGATTTTAACAATTTTAAGCTTAAAATGACATTGAGAAGATTTCCATCCCTGTGATATCATAAAATGTGAGCACTGATCATAATTTTGTACAAATGTGAGTAATTATATAAGCAGATTGTCGCTTGGTCAGCAGCTCTTTAATAATGTCACTTATAATAATGTATATTTTTATACGTTAATAAAGTTTGTTGTAGCAAAATGAAATGTGTTGCTTCAATGGAGATTTATAAAAAGCCAACCAGTTTGTGAAAAGAAAAAAAAAAAGATTGAAAGGCCTATCATTCATCTAATCTTAAAATTTAGTCACTCATGTCTTTTTGTTTTTCATCTTCCATGTAGAAGTAGTCCTTCAGACCCATTTGGCCCATGGAGCCAGAGTTTACCCTGGTTTCTATAGCATGAAACGGATAAAAGAAATTACTTGCTACCCTTTGGATATGACACTAGTCTATCACAAAGTACTTTCCACTGGAGCTAGCAGACCCAGCTACCCACTCACTGCTGGGTGGACAGAAGGGTCAGAAAATAAATATCGACTGCACCTGGGATCAATCTCAATCTCATGTGAAGCGAGTGCTCTACCAACTAAGCTATCGAGACCCCCCCATCTCCCATGGAGATCAACAGTTTAAACTTTCGTTTTTTTTTAAATTTGATTTTCTGGGCCATACCTGCTTTTTACCTAATTAAAACTTCAAGATATGGACAGAGCCATTTTTAATTTCACAAATACAAAATTCTCCATGGCTCCAATGGAAATCAGACCTAAACTTCCAAAATCCTGAGGCATGTAAATTACCTTTTTGCCATTGGCTTGTCCTGGTCCTATGCAGTAACAAAACATGTTTGGGTATTTTAACTGCCCATGGTGGCCAGTTTACCCCACTGTGTTGTTTTCTGTTATTGTCCTGGAATGAGCTTGGTTATTCCTTAGCCTTGGCTTAGATTATAAGCAGAAGAGGAAACAGTCAAATGTATGACGGATATTTGGGGGGATTTTTTTAAACAGTGTAAATTATCTGTTATCTGTATTGTCACAGTTTTTAGTTTTGATATGATACTAAGCTTTGGACTGTAAAAAGTAATAAATAAAAAATGAATATAACAGCTTAACATTTTCTAAAAAAGAACAAATTACTAAACACTGAATCTTTCAGGAAAGCCGCTCATTGGAGTCCTGCTCTGGCAGCACAAAGTTGTGGCTTTGGAAAAAGCTTTTTGACCACATTTTCTCACTGCACTCGTGTGTCAAATGAGTACCTGGTCTGTAAAAGGGCTTTGAGTGCATGAAGTGGATATTGTGCTTTATAAAAGTTCAAGGGTTTTTATTGGGGGGGGGGGGGGGGGGGGGGGTATTGTATTTATACTTTATACACTTTCATCTATCCTTGCAACCCTTTGTTTTTGTTTTTTTGGTAACTCGCAAAATAGTAAAATAATCCACCTCAAATATCATGATCTAAAATAATAAAAATAAAACATTCATTTTTAGCTTCAATTGTATTGAAATTTATTCTTTTACATTTGCGAGCTCAAACACACCACACACACACATTCACTCTCACTAGTCAATACCCTTAACACAGTTCATTAAATACAGGAGCTTTTTAAAAAATTGGAATGATCAAGGTATTATTATTATCAAATATTCTGTGCCCCGAGGAAAATGCCACAACATCCGCAAATATGCAGCTGCATAATTTTGCCTTCCGCATGTCTTTGCCACATCTTTTTCATTTATTTTTAAAAATTAGATTAACGTAAAATGTCTTTGCCCTATATTTTGCCTTTTATTTTAAAATAGAAGTTTTGACGATTTTTTACAATTTGTGGCTGATCACAATGATGAGCAGAAACGATTGATGTACTAAGGCGAAATCCTATCGTGTATGGTTAGATAACTGAGGGACTAGCATAATGGCAGACAATTGCTTGAAAATTCGGCTGGTCCTAATATTTTTCTGAACGATCAGCAATCAGAGACGTATAAATAAGTTATAAGTGGGCAATTTCTTCTCAAATTTTTACTGTTTTGACTTCAGATTCTTGATCAGCGACAAATTTGCAAAAGATTTATAACAAGTGCTATGTGTCTGCTCCACAAATTGTTGGAAATTATTTTTTTTTTAATCATTAATGTATTTTTTCTTTTTAATTTTGAGTTGAAGAGCGATTCCATCATCAACATAATATATATCCGTCGACTTGGTATATGATAATAATAGTAAAAAAATTTTACCCACAAAATGGAAAATATTCCGTGGCTTACATTACCTTTTTGTAGCGGTCAAGTACCAGGTCATAAGTGGGGGGAGGGTTAAGCTAGGAAAGTCACCAAATTTGAAGTTTTTGCATTAAAAATTGGCCGTTTTGTGTAAGAAAGACATAGGCCTGGGGTCATCAGAATATTTATTAGATGTGTAAAGTCACCCCAGGGACTGAAATAGAAGTTAAGGATGTACAATTCTGCTGTTTTCCCTAGTTGTAGCATAATTAAACAATCAAGGGTTTTTATAGAATGACATATTCAACTAGCAAATGAAGTACAAAATAGGGGTAGATTTTGTGCCGAAATCAACTTAATTAGTAAGTTGCTTTATGCTGAAAACATTTCAGAAGAGTAGAACATAATCTACTTTATGTGATAATACGCTTGGCTTGGTACTGGCTTTAGTATTGTGAAAAATCATCATTTAGGATCATTGAGGTAAACGTATTTGGTTTGTTCCCATCATGGAAGTTTGAAGAAAAACTGTTCTTTTTTCTTTTGTCTTAAATACAAAAGTAGGCCTTATAGCATTGTGAGGTTTAAAAAAATGGATTTTTTAATTTTTTAATTCGGTTTATTTATAAATTTCATATGAATGATTATTTTAATGATACCTAACAGTATTTATCATTAATGCTAATAATAATAATTGTTGCATAACTTCATTTGCCTTTTTTTTTGTATTCAGATGTCGAATGTGACAATTTTTAGAGGCTTTCAGTGTTTTGAGTTGAGATTCAGTTGTAGTATTTCTTTTTCTCCTTCTTCTTGCTTTTAAATGTGCATATTGTTTGCTTGTATATATATGTACAAATTGCATCAGCATCACCTGTCTCCGAATTTTTTGAACGCATAATTTGTTGTTTTTGGCATAATGTCACATTTTTTTGGCATAATTTTGGAGGAAAAATGGCATTTTCTAGGAGGGACAGAATGTTGACAAAATTAAAATTCCAAAAACAGTTAATTCCCGTCACAGAATCTAATTACTTTTGTATCTGGTTTGTCAACCCCAAAAGTAACCAAACAATTCAGACAAATATTCCTACACCAATGAGTTCATGACAAAAAGTTAAGTCATTCAAGAAGCGATCATGAAAGCTCAATCATTATAGATTCTAATTTGACTTGCACTAAAGTCCCAAGATTAGTCCCAACAAAATTTCCAATCCCTTTGTGATTGGGTATATCTCTTTTAGTCTGCTTGGAATCAATTGCAGTAAGTCAGGATCTATCAAGAGAATATGAAACAATTGTTCCTGTCTGTTTCAAGCTCTATAATTTGAGCTTAATTCTGGCTTCATGGGCTCCATCTAAAGAGAAAAAAGCCAATCTGAGATGGTTTTTATGCTTTTGGAGTGGGCTGTCCCTATCTTTTCTGCATTACTTTCTAGTAACTTTTGGTTGAGCTTTTAGTCTAGCATCCATATCATCACACGTTAATCTGCTAAAGACCAGAAAATTAGCTCTGAAAGAATGGAATGGAGAGGGGGGGGGGGGGGGGGGGGTTCTACTATGATTTCCTCCAGGACGGCACAGCACGGTGTGGCATCACAAGCACCTGACCACCACCAGAGGGTTTTGGGTCTTTCAACCTTTCTTTCCATACAGACGTTGGCTTGAGCAGACGATTAGGATCCCTAGACACCTCCACATGAACCTGAAAAAATTAGCAACAAATTTAGGAAAGGGGGGAAGTGGAAGTGAATTTTAGATCTTTAAGGGCCTTAATAGAGATATTACCTTGCTAAAAAGATGAAACTGAAATATTTTGATTAAAAAACATTTAATTTAATATTTCTACAATAAAAAATCAATGACAACTTTCAAATATGGTACTTATTGCTTATATTGTTTCACCTTATTATCCACATTACAAGCAATGTGTTGTTAAGTTACCATATACACATGTAAACATAACAAAAGATCAAATATAATGACTTCTTGGTCTTCAAACTTGGATACACAGCAGACATCCAACTTTTAGTTCATGGCACAAGACCGAAGGTTCAGTGGCACAAGACCGAAGGTTCAGTTAACAAAGTTAGTAAGAAAACCTAAATATTATAGATTTTGATGACTGGTTTTTACAAACAATATCATGATTATTTTTTAAAAACACAGATTTTACACACAGATATATTACAAAAGAAAAAACACATTTGACCTAAGGCATACCTGACTTTTCAAGGCTGCCAGTCTTTTTTCCCGCTCCTTTTTGGCTTCTTCCTTCTCTCTATTGTGTTCCATTTTTTCATGAAGTTTTTGTACATCCCTACTCCTAAATTTCTCTATTTCTCTAGCCGCTGTAAGTCGTTTTCTCTCCTCCTCATTTTTCTTTTGCTCTTCATGAAGATGCTGGAGAATTTCTTCTTCGATTTTTTTCTGTTCTTTATATTGGTCCACTTGATGTTTTAACTCCAACTGGAAACAATGAACAAATAGAAACACTCATTAAAAAAGTGACAAATCATGTGACAAATTTGCCATTTGTTTTTATTAAGATAAATGAACAAAAACAAACAAACAAAAAAAACTTTTAAGTTGTATTCAAATTTTCTGTGATTGCATTCATAAAAAGAGCAAAACTAATTCCATGCATGAGTAATATATGACATTTTGTTTGACAATATTTACTTCACCCCCTAATTGGCAATTAATTTCTGTATGATTGTTGTCATCATTATCGTTAGGTTGTTTTTTTTTTGTTTTTTTTGTTTGTTTGTTTGCTTTTGTTCTCCACTGTTTTGTTTTTCAATTTCTGTTTTGCTTTTTTTTAACAAGCTTCAACAAAATCATTCGGATTTTACCCTTTATGTATGTAAAATATATAATTCAAACATTAGAATTAGAAAGGGGGAAAAAGTACATTTACATTTAGATATAGGTACATTTATAGTCTATTAGTTTTAATTTCAGGTTTTTAGATGTGATTAGGCTTTCTTATTACCACAACTGTAAAATAATGATAAAAAATGTTGCAAAATGTAGTAAACTTTTCAGACATTGAGGATTGGTAAAAGTGGGTCACTTCGATAGCTACCCTTATAGGGATTGGATTACAGGCAACCAAGTCGCTGATATAAACATCTCCATTTCTGAATGGCCATTCAATTCTCATCCAGTAAAAACTTGACTGTGAAAATTTTAACTTTAGCCAATTGACCAGTGAGATAGCTTCCAGGTTGTTGTTCCTCCTTTTTTCTTTTTTTTTTGTTGTTGTTGCTGTTGTTGTTTTTGTCCTTGGTCTTAATGACGAGAACTATGTGGTTTTACCCAAGCCTTGTTTGATCTATTACTGACATGGAAACAATCATATGCGTGTTTCTTTTTCTTGTAGTAAATCTATGACAGTCTGATTCTCCTTCTGAGCAGAGAATGTAACCAGTTTATTGAAATACATAAATAAATGACAGAGTAAAACCTATATTTTGTAAAGAATTCTACACATAAAGATTAAGAAAACCTTTATAACCGTGAACAACTAGTGAAGAAAAAAGATCAAACCTGTCGCTTTTTTCCTTCTTCTTTTTTCTTGACTTTTTCCAATTCTTCCCTCATTTTTTTCTCCTCTTTCATTGCTTTCTCCAGTTCTTTCTGTACCTGGTAAGTAAAAGAAGTTATTTATTTTTAAAGAAATCACATTAAGAAGAAGAAGAAAAATGAAAACATTTAATTATGATTTACTAAGTCTTTCTAAATAGCAAAACAAAATAAATTTATCCCGTCTAGGCAGCCTTATAAGGTGTCCATGCATTCTTAAAATAATAGAATTATCTATCAAATAAACATCTAATGTCAGCACAAATTATCCATGTTGTCTAAATGAGCGAATTGGGAGTTATTAATATGTCATTACTCAATTTAATCCTTTATCCGTCAATTGAATCTTCTTCTTCTTCTTCTTCCTTTGGAAACTTCCAATATTGTCGAGGATCACTCCACAGTTTGTAGGGTATTACATTTTAAACATGTTGAAATACTGCACATACTACTAAGAATAAATACATATATATTAAAAACCTAACACAAAAAGTTATAGAAGATTGCAAAAATTATATTTAAAAAAAAAAAAGAATTCTTCTGTTAATTTTAATGAAACAAACAAAGAGTATCCACCTTCCATGCATTTATTTGTTTGAACCTGTCAGATCTTTCTCTAGCAATGATCTGTTGAAGGTTCTTTTTCTTCTCCTCTTCTTCTTCCTCAGACTCTGAATCTTCCTTTGCTTTTGAAACCACATCCTCTTTTTCTTCCTGTGGGCAAAGACGCGGTTCACAAATAATATTAATAATAATAACAAAAACAACAACAACAATATTATTAAATAATAATAATAATTATTATTATTATTATTACTATTATTATTATTATTATTAATATTGTTGCTGTTGTTGTTGTTGTTGTTATTATTACTATTATTATTATTATTGTTATTAATTAATTTAAGATCATCATAAGATTAAAATTGGATGTTATGAACATAAGTCTTTAGGTAATTTTTTCATATACTTTAAGATGGGTTTAATCTCTTTCAAAACTAAAGCTATTCAATAAAATAAAGGCGGTCATTCTAAACAGTCTAGCAATAAATAAAGATAAGTTTTTAGACATTTTCAGTAAACGGGTATCGTAGATATAAGTAATCAAACTGGTTTACAAATTTTTAGGTCTTTTGGGTCTCATTATAATTAACATGACAAATGATCTTTAAGTCAATGCGATGTTTGAACGGAAAGCAATAAATGTATTTTAAGACAGGTTAAATGGGGTCAGTTGTCTTTGTTAAAGTGGTATCTTGATGCCTTTTTAAACACTTTTTGTAATCTTTGAATCATATAATTAGAAAAGCCTATTTAAAGAGCATTATATGGAAATGACAATAGTTTCAAAATTGATGGCATTTTCGATTAGGGTAAGAAACGAATAGTTATGCAAATTTGTAAAAAAAATTCTAATTATGTCCGTAATTAAAATGATTTTATTTGTTAGTCAAAATAAATTACAACAGTGTGTGTATTAGTGTACGTCTGTTGATCTGCTTGATCAATTTTATTGATGATGCGTAGCTCTCACCTCTTTCTTCTCCCTCCATTTTTTGATTGCATGTTTCTTATTTTCATTTAAGAACAAATATTCTTGATACCATGTTTCGTGGTCTCGAATCTCAGACTCCAACCTTGTTGGTAACATTGGCTTGACATGGTCCAAGAAAACTATCCTCCCCTGAAAGGTTGAAAAGGGAAAAAAAAGACAAATAAATTATCTAAAATAAGAGATCAGTCGTATCAGTTTAAAAACATTTTTTTTTAATAGCTGCCCTTTTTTTTTTTTTTTTTGCAGTTTTTGATAAATGCCAATCTGTAGAATCCAAAAAGAGCACTTTGCAGCATATTTTGTATTTCATTTTTGTTTTTACTTTCTCCATATTACTGGAGGACACCTGATGCAAAGTAACTCTAACAAATGTGTTGAAGATAATTTCTAGCACACACGAAATTAATAATAAATTATAACCTTACCTTATACATTCTCCTATATCGAAGAAATGTTTGGTGATCATACTCATCCCAACCACCTCGATGGCCACCACTCTGATGAACAAATTTCTATCAAAACAAAAATTAAAATTGTAAAAAGTAATTGCAATGGAAATGTCATCAATACTATCTTATCAGAGTTCTGCTCCCTACAGAGGTTGAATGTCATGGAATGTCAATACATTCTGTTTATAATACTCCTAAATGTCCAACAACTGCCTCAAGGAATACATTATACTTAACAATAAGACAAAAAGTATAAACGGGTTTGAAACAATTTTCAATAATTTCTACCTGCACTATTATTTATATAGTATTATACTAAATTATACAATACACTTTCACAGAGCGATTAAGCCCATGAAGTTGGAATTTATCCTAGTTTTTATAGAGCAAAATGGGCAGTAGCAACAGTCTGCTACCCTTTTGATAGGCAATATGCCACCCATAAAAAAAAATGCTGGGTTAACAAGATAAATATATCTTACATCAAAGGCAGCTACTTCGTGAGGAAGATCTTGTGTAACATCTCTAGAACTGTTGGAAATCTTTGGTTGGTTTGGAGCTGGAGTATCCGCTTGAATTTGACTCCAACCCTCAAACTTTTTCTCCAGTTGTTGAATTTCCAAGGTAACTGTTTGCTCAGACCTCATCAACTCTTCATACCTGGAGCAAATAATTCATTTGTTGCCCATACTTATAAATATAACATTTGCATTAATAGAGAATCAGAGAACAAGACCAAGCAGCAGCATGGGCCACCATTATCTATTTTTAGAAATGAAAAGATTTGAATTTGGTTTCAACAAGTAAACTATTTTCTTTAATGGCAAAACTTAACACGTGGTTTTGTGGTATGACACTCGCTCTCTATCGGAAGGTCCTGGGTTCAAGCCTCGCTCGATGCATAGTTGAGTCCTTGGAAAAGGCTCTTTACTCATATTCTCTCACCGTACTCAGAAGTAAAAGGAGAATCTGGCCGTTAACAGCGTTGTCTCTGTCTGAAAAAAATTGTAATATCGCTTAACAGGCGTCATGTCTCGTTCTACATGTTACGTGTTGCTGTTGGTCTGGAATCCCTTGTAAAGCGCTTTGAGCATGTTTAGTAGATATTGCGCTATATAAAAGCTCAAGTTTTTTTTGTAATGATCCATTTTCTTTCTAGTTTTCTTTTTGTTTTTTCGTTTGGTTATTTTTAAATTAATTTTTTTCTTTTTGTTCAAAATCTTAAAGCCACTAATAGATATTTGAGTAACTTCTCCAAGGACTTATTTATGGACAGCAAATACACATTTTGCAGAGAGTCAGATTGATACAGTCATACAGAATATAACAACCTGCATCTAACAATAAGGATTCACCCTTATCACCATGATTAACATTATTATCGCTATTCTTACAACTGTCCCGGATGAAAAATGTTTTTCTTGACATTGTACAAAAGTAAATTTAAGTTCATTTAAAATAATGCAATAATGAAATAATGAAAAGTAAAACAATCAATACCATGAAATTGTGTTGGGTACAAATAAGTCAACTGATATAAAGAGGCCAGCGTATCACATATCAATTTATGTCCAAATTCGGATTATTGTGAAGACAAATTTCAATATCTTGTAATAATTCTATGTATATTTGAACTAACATACTTTTTCCTTTGAGATGCCTTGAAAGATGTGATTGTTCCCTCAATGTCATCCATTATGGTTTTCAATCTTTCCACAACTGGAGGAAAATAAAGTGAGTAGAACACAAACATTATAAAAAAATATAAAGACTACTCTTTGAGTAGATATTCAATTTATCCATCTCCATATTATGCTATAAACAAATATCAACTTCTTTTTAACACATTAGCCAAGTAAATCATAAGTTACAGTTAAGACCATTGCTATAAATATATCTGTGAAGAAACATAGTTGTCCAATTTATGTGTTTTGTTGAAATCTATATTTTTAATGGTTTTTACTCCAACATTAAACCAGATTTAAGACTGATATAATTGATATCAAGAACTGAATGTAAGAAAATCTTAATACTGTACTGTACTCTAGTTAATCGTCGATGAAACAGCGGTTTTAAAAATATGATGTAACATCCTAATAAATCACAATTTTCACTTCAAATACAACTAAACAAATATTTTAATACAACTTACATTCTGGGGTTGCTTTCAAATCTTTGAGCTCCTTCTGAAACCTTTTGATCATATGGTTCATTTTCTCTAATTGTTGTTGAATCCTTACCTCTACAAAGGGATAAAAAAATCATTATTCGATTCATCATCGTTACTATTTAGACAATGTATTGGACGATGTACTCTTAGCCATTTTAATAAAGGTCATCTCATCGTCTTAATCCTTTGAGATCAATGTTATATAAATTGACATTTCAAAGAAGATGGATCAAATAAGAGTTATCTTTTGAACCAAAATCTGGACCCAGAAAAATGTCTAGATTTGAATAGTTCATTGAACGACCTTAGGTTATGAAGCAATAATGAAAAATTATTTCACAGATCCATGGTGATGTGTGTTAAGAAAAAAAAAAATACGTAACATATTGATGGATGCAACAGATCTAAACACTATTATTATTTCATTTAATTGCAAGGTATAGATGTCTTGCTCTTTATGACTATCAATTGGAATGGGGATATTTACTTTCAGTCTTTCTCTCTTCTGTCATTTTGTCTTCTCCCTCTTTCAGCTGCATATAATCTTGGTAGAACTCTGAGCGTTTGCTGTAGATTTGAGTTAGCTTCTCTCTTTCCATTGTTTGAATCCTATGGAACAAACATCAAGAGGAATAAAGGTAATCTATAACATCTAAACATACCATCATGCTTTTGATCATTAATTACACGAATTGAAAAATTATTCAGGCATTTATACAGATCTCTTTAGCAGGACACACTCACCCTCCCCCCCCCCCCCCCCCCCCCCCCCCCCCCCCCCCTCCCCCTCCTCCTCTCTCTCTCTCTCTCTCTCTCTCTCTCTCTCTCTCTCTCTCTCTCTCTCTTTGTTTTTTTTGTTTTTTTACGTTGATGTTGTTCTGTTTCGTAACATTATCATTTTTTTCTTATTTCGACTATATTGAAATACATTCTGGGCCTTGATGACCACCAATTACTCATGACAATTAATTAAATAACAGGAGATTTTCCCCGACAGCTTAAAATTATCAAATCAGGAAATTAATGTCTTTTGTTATTACTTACATTCTTCATTTTCTCCTCCTTCATATAAATTGACTGAGTAGTACTGTCGGTGTGAATTTTCAAAAAGGAAAAGAATAATTATGGTTCTCTCCTGACAGTCTGTAGTGCATCTTTGTAAGTTTGAATATTTCTTAAAAGCCTAAAACCAGCAGGTAGCTCATGCCACAAACGGAACGTGTTTGAGAAAAAAAAAAAAAAAAAAATAAAGAACAGAGCTGATAATGCATGTCAACATTAAATATAGCAATGTTTAAAAATTTGATAATTTGACTAGTTTGTTTGCATTTCTATTTACAATGGTAACATGTGTTATAACCAAAACTCACTGAATGCTCAATTTATGAATTTCTCTTAGTAGCTCAGATTTTTTTGCTTGTTCTTTTTTCTTTTTGATTGCTGAAATCTCGGCATCCTGAAAATGAACATGTATGATTGAATAAATGCAATGTTTAATTATTGAAAATCACATTTTTTTTAAAGTTTATAAATGGATTATAATAGGGGCAAACTAAACTTAAATGTTTATAAATATTATTTTAGACCTTATAAAGTCGATTGCAAGTAAATTGCAAAGAGGAAGTCTTTGCTTTGAGATTAGTTCTAGAAGTATAATTGTGCTACAAAAGAAATTTAATTTTCATGGGAAAAGATTTTTTGCAATGGTACCCATGGAACACAAACAATGGCGATGCTGGCTTTTTGATAAATCAAAGAATGCTATTTATCCATCAATGAGAGCATCTGACAGTCCTTCCACGATAAACATTGATAAGGTTGTCATTCATCTCTTTGTTTAATTTTTTTTTTAAAATTCTCACCAACTAAAGCAGCCCTTTTAAGGGTCATCAAAAACTGTGCTTTTCGCTGCCACACATTGCATTGAATTTTACCTTCACTTTTTCATTATGTATTTATTGGACATCGCGTACATTCGGTTATAATGTCATAAAATCGCCAATCCTGACTGTTGATATAAGCGGGTTGCACTGTAAGTTTTTCAAACGTAGTGTTTTTATGCCCCTCCATTGACAGTGTATCTTAACGGATCGTTTTTATGCACCTCCGTTGCACATGCGCATTCCACGCGAGTCATCAGCAATGCTGTGTTTCTGTATCGAAATTTTAAACCAAAAAATAGAAGTTACATTGAAGATACAATAATATTCCAGAAAGACCTAATTCAATGTTATGAATAGTCCGGTGGCTCCGTTGCACAGTGGTTAAGCTGTCAGGTTCTAACCTTGAGGTACTAGGTTCGATTCCCATTATTGACAATCTTTAAAAAAAATATTATTAAGAAAGAAATCATTTTTATTGTTATAGTTATTGGATAGTGATTTCATGGTGGAATCACTATTCGCAGTAGTAGAATGCTCTCCCGTATCTGAAAATTAGTCTGTCCCCTCACTGAACACAACACTGAACTGTATTTTCTGTTCAAAATGGCTTGAATGGGAGTGTGTTAGTTTGAGAAGGAAAGAGATGGAGGGATGATTGAAACATTTTGTATGATTTAGAATTGAGATTTTGAACGTTTCAACTTTTCCTTCAAACTTGAAACATGAGAAGATCGTGTTTTTTATTATTTTTTGTTGTTGTTTTTTTTTTTTTTTTTGGGTTACAATAATCAATCTAATCCATTAAAATTTCCCCGATCTCCGACTTGATCATTCGTTCACATCTTGAAATCTATCAGATTACTTTAATTAGAATAGTTCTGTCCCCGTTTATTGTATTGTAAAGTTGGTTAAATATATTTTATAAAGTTCCAGGAATCCAGTGAATATGTCTTTTCCGATGACACAGAGTACACAGAGTGACAGTGAATCGGTGTGATGATTAACTTGATAACTGACAATCCTAGTCTTAGATAGTTACTGGTACTAAACTAATAAATAATCTTTTTCAATAAGACTTATGATGCATTAAAACTTATCAATATGAATGGAAGATATGAAGATTTTATGTTAAAAATTAGATTTCGTTCTTACTCGATCATTAGTTGTGTTATTGTTGAGATTATTGTTCGCCGTTGTAGCTTTCGCCTCAAGCGCCGTCGCCATTTTGAAACCAATCAAAACAAGAACTTGTTCCAGTCGAAAAATAAATAGTAAAGCTGATTGAAACTAAGAGACCAGGCAATTTGAAAATCCAATAAATTTTACAACTTTTATATTCATAAACTATTTGTTAGTTTCTTTGTCTTTTAGATGGTCGGTTTGAAAAAATGTTGATGAATCGGGAAATGTGTTTAATATCCGTAAAAAAATACAAGTAATTTACGGTAAAAGCGGCAGCACGATGGTTACTGGTTACAGATGCACATACAGTGGAATCCTGATAAGGCCAACACTGTCGTCCAGAAAGATCGATTGACTTTAAGCAAGGTTAACTGAGTTGAACACTCTTATATAAAGAACAGAAGTTGGGACCAACAAAAGCTGTTGACTTTAAACAGAAGTTGACGTTAATAGTGTTGACTTTATGCGGATTCCGCAGTATTCGGTTACACTACCTACAATCCTTGAGACAGTCTACTCAATCCGAAGATTCTTTTCCGCGTTCAGTAATCTTCCTGAAACCACAGACAAGTCACGTATCAATCTAAATAAACGTATTAATCTCAAAAGGGAAGTTTGTCTTAGGGTCTATTTCAGGGGAAATCTGGAATAACCCGCGTCAGGCGCAAAGTAAGCTATAGGGCGAGATGACTTGCTCAAGGATCTAGTCACAGAAAATAAGACGAGAAGTACAGAGGGTACCTAATCGAAGTCGGATCTTTCAGGTATGAGCCACGCTACCCCTAAAAAGATCAATTGACACGGTGCACTGGTCAATCGTCGTTCGAACCTTTCCCGCGACCAATTCAAGAGGTCAATATGTATGTATACAACATACACAAGAACACAGGGAGGATTGAATGACTGGAGTAACAGGATTAGTGTGGTGTGATATATAAAATTGATGTATATTATGATTGCTGTGATGGGCACATGGTGCCTTTTGCATCTTATGGACTTGAACTTAGACCACTAATGGAGAATGGTCGTCGTTATGGGCCTCTGTTGCCAACTACCGAGCTTCCTCTTATGGTAGAGATCATCACGAGAAGCTTTTCCCTAAGTTCAGAGAAAACGACGTCTCGCCAAAAGGAAACATGTTCTCCATAGTCGTTCTCCGTTTCGTAATCTGACCCTCTCCTAAAATCAGAGAGCCTACATACAAGGGCCATCGTGTTTGAGGGATATTCCTATCCAATCCAATCCAATAGTTTAAGGTGCACAAGACATTCCTGTCCATTATGCATATGTTTTTTGCAGTTTCAAATTGTGCAATAATAAACCCACGTAAACTATGAATAGAGCAGTGAGAGTGTCTCTCTACAAGATTATGTGGATAAGCTGTTGATGTGTTCGGCAATTTGTTCCAGTCATCAATGGTCCGAGGGAAGAAGCTAAACTTGTATGCATCAGTTTTAGTCTGTGGTTTTATAAAATTTCCTGCTGTGGCTGTTTCTTACTGGAAATGTGTTTTGTTGCGGTCTGAGGCAGCAGCTTCTAATTCTAATGGTGCTTACACATTACTGTGTTATGACGATCTATCCAGGACGCAAACTCATTACCGCACTCGTGTACCCTCGCAAACCCGCCCGGAAGCTTTGTCACAACGCACCGTTCAACAAGATGCTCTGCGGTTTCTGGCTCTTGACCACAACGGGTACATGTTGGACAGGTTGCAAGCCCCCATTGACGAAGTGAGTGTGCCGTTAAGCAGGTTCTCGACCGAGGCCGATTGGCTGCTACCAGGGCAAACACAGCCTTGGCTGCTACCCAATGTCTCCTCTTGCTGGTGGGAAAGCCTGGCAACTTCTCCCCCAATTTCGGGGATTCAATGTCCCCGCCCCCCTCGAAGGATTGAATTCGTCCAAACCGACTTCCATCTCGTATATGCAGCTCTGTTCGAAGTCAGGGAAGCTACGTACAATGGTTGCCGGGACTAGTTTCCGTTGGAAACAGGGACACCGTCCGTTATGCGCTTGAGAGGAGTATCCCTATTCCCTCTCTTTTTTATCCTATTAAGCCAATTGTTTGTAATTGTCTCCCGTCGGACATCGGGGGGCTGGATTGCTGCTATCATTGGGCCCCATTCTATAGACGTTGTTGCCAGCATTCCCGACACTATAATATGTATGGAATTGTGAAGTTTTACATCTACCTTCTCAACGTTCTTGCTTCTACTTCTACCCAACACTGGAGCGCAATACTCCGCGGTGAAATAGCATAATGCCAGGGGCGGACGTCCTCATGAGCACTTGACTATCACCCCAAGTTGATCCCACCAGCTTCCTCATAAGAGTGTTGCATTTCTCTATGCTTTGGTCGGGGACTGAACGAACACCTTGCGAACCCCCTCGTGGATCTTTACCTTGCAGTTGGTGAGGGGGCTTGAGGCACACGGGAGGGCAAAGGTGTAAATCCCGGTCGACCGTCACGAGACCATCCCGGGTATCGAGCCAACGAGCCACATGAGCTGCTCGCCCCGGTGTGTGACTAAATTTGATCCAAACCCGGTGCCCGAATAGCAGCCCTATCCCGGGCGCCACACTATTGTCCTTATGTCGAGTCCCAATCAGTCCCGTCAATGGCGAAGCGGTCTGCCGCCTAGCCAAATAATACCGCGTTCGTGTCGCCAGGGTCGTCGGCACGTCCGAGAAAAAAGCAAACGTCCCATGCATCAATCGATTCGCGGCCTGCCGATCGGAAAATGCGACGGCGGGGATGGCGAGCTGACGCGTATATTGTCCCTGAACGTCGAGAGCCAGAGTATGGCAAAAAATGAGCTTTTATCAAAGCTATTGGCCGTTCATTGCGTTGATATCCTCCTTTTACAGGAGACCCACCTTTATTCAGGCGCGCAATCTTCCCGATTCCAGATCCCAGGCTATACGGTGGTCCAACGCGAGGACACCTCGAGGCTCAAAGGAGGGGTTAGCGTTTACGCTAAAGAGCCATCGAAGGTAAGGGTCATTGAGAGCGTAACGGACAGCAATGGGGTGAACCGAATTTCCGTGGAAGTAGGTGGACTGTGTTTGCATAATATATACAAACCACCTAGAGCGACTTGGACTACACCACCGGTACCGGTGGTCAGCCATCCTTCCATCTGTCTGGGAGACTTTAATAGCCACCATCACGAATGGGGCTACCGAGACTGCAATGAGGCAGGAAGACAACTCCGCTCATGGATGGACTGTAATGATCTACACCTAGTGTACGATCCTACAGCCAAGGGTACCTTCCGGGGTACCCGCCATAAGAAGGAGTATACTCCAGACCTCACCCTCGTAACGAAAGGCGCGAACGGTGAACCGTTGCAGGTGAAGCGGACAGTCCTCGGGGACTTTCCGCATAGCCAGCACAGGCCGGTTCTTGTCACAGCTGGGGTGACAATACCGAGGGTGCAGTCTCTCCCACTTTGCAGATGGAATTTCAGGAAGGCTGACTGGGAGGAATTCAGTTCCTATATCGAGCAGGTCTGCCCTGCCATTCCTCCCAAGTCCAAGAATATAACCAGATTTAGCAGGCTACTGGTTAAGAGCGCTCAACGCTCTATTCCACGGGGCAAACGGAAATTCTACACCCCTTGCTGGACAGCAGAGTCGGAAGAGCTGTACCGAGAGTACCAGCAGACCCAGTCCCAGGACACAGCCGATAGACTACTCCAGTCTCTGGCAGAGGAAAGGAAGCAACGGTGGCAGGAGACCGTGGAAAGTCTCGACTTTACACACTCCAGCCGCCACGCTTGGCGTTTGATAAAGAAATTGGACCCAGATCGGAATTTCGCGAAGGCTGCACCGGAATGCGAGGCAGACACAATTGCCAAGAATATTAAGAACCGTAGCAAGCGGGTCCCTAATCAGGCTTTTGAGCGCGGTGTCCGAAAGGCGTACCGTACGATTTTGGACTCGCTACCTGCGGAGGAGTCGGACTGGACGGCCCCGTTCAGTCCCCGAGAAGTGGGTGCAGCCATTAGCGAAGTGAAGAACGGCAAAGCAGCTGGGATAGATGGTGTATATCCCGATATGGTGACGCATCTGGGCCCCAGGGCACGGGCCTGGCTAGCAGAGGCAATGTCTGACATCCTTGCAAACGGAAAGCTTCCACAAGTGTGGAAGCATGCGAAGATAGTTGCCATCCTGAAGCCAGGGAAGCCGGCGAAGGAGGCAGACAGTTACAGACCCATATCGCTGCTGAGCTGTCTTTACAAACTGTTGGAGCGTGTTCTATTAAACCGATGGGGGCCGGTCCTAGACGCTGCCCTGCCACCTGAGCAGGCAGGCTTCAGGGAAGGGAGGTGCACCACGGAGCAGGTCATTGCCCTTACAGAGCATATTGAGCACGGGTTCGAGAGAAAACAGCAAACAGGTGCTGTGTTTATAGACCTATCAGCGGCGTACGATACGGTCTGGTGCGATGGGTTAATGCTCAAACTTGCAAAAATCATAAGGTGCAAAAAGACCTTGAAGTTGTTCTCTTCGATCTTAGGGGAAAGGCAATTCCACGTCGCGCTGGGAGACGTCACGAGCAAAGTTAGGAAATTGAAGAATGGGGTCCCTCAGGGGTCGGTACTTGCGCCAATGTTGTTTAACGTTTACATTAGCGATATGCCGAACACTTCCTCCCTGAGGCTGGGATACGCAGACGACTGGGCACTCGTTACTCAGAGTAAAGTGTGGACCCGTCTCGAGAGCGTACTCAGCGAGGACGTCACCAGACTCAAATCCTACTTTGACAAGTGGTACCTGAAGATGAACACTTCAAAAACCGTGGCCACTGCATTTCACTTATGCAGTGGTTGGCACACCCGTAAACTGAATGTCCTAGTCGGGGACCAGCCACTCCCATATGAGCCGCGTCCAAAATACCTAGGGGTGACGCTGGATCGCAGCCTTACCTATCGGGTTCATCTCGAAGGGGTTGCCCGGAAGATAAAGAAGCGGAATAGTCTTCTGAGGAAGCTGGCGGGATCGACTTGGGGCGCTAGCCAAGCGCTCCTGAGAACATCCGCCCTGGCACTATGCTATTCCACCGCGGAGTATTGCGCTCCAGTGTGGGGTAGAAGCAGAAACGTTGAGAAGGTGGATGTAAAACTTCGCAAGTCGATGCACATAGTGTCGGGAACGCTAGCAACAACCCCTAGAGAATGGGGCCCGGTGATGGCAGCGATCCAGCCCCCCGATGTCCGGAGGGAGACCATTACGGGAAACTGGCTGAGTAAGATCAAAGAGAGAGGGAATGGGGATACCCCTCTCATGCGCATAATGAACGGTGCCCCCGTTTCGAGCCGAAATAAGTCCCGGCAACCCTTGTACGCAGAATCCCTGACTACGGACAGAGCTGCACATACGAGATGGAAGTCGGTTTGGACGAATTCAATCCCTCGTGGGGGCGGGGACCTACACTCCTCTAAGCTTGGTGAGAAGTTGCCAGGCTTTGATACCAGTAAGAGGAGACACTGGGTAGCTGCGAATCGGCTTCGGTCGAGGAGCTGCCTAACGGCCGGTGCGTTACATCAGTGGGGTCTAACTTCCTGTCCTTTATGTCCACGCTGTGGGCAAGAACCCGAAACGGCAGAGCATCTAGTCAAAAGGTGTGTTGTGACGATGCTACCAGGCGGGTTCGCGACGGTGCACGAATGCGGACCGGACTTTGCTGATTGGGTCGATCGTCATAACATAATAGTGTGAACCATAAGAAGCTGCTACCTTGCGAACACCGCGCACGAAAGACTGATTCAGGGTCCGTTTGCTGCGATTCTTTATAGTTCTGGCAACTGTGTCTGTCTCACATTCTGAAATTCCGGTCAGGATCCAATTTCTTTATCAGTCGCCAGGTGTGGCGGCTAGAGTTTGTAAAGTTGATACTTTCCATGGTCTCCTGCTACCGTTGTTTCCTTTCTCCTGCCAGAGACTGAAGTAGTCTATCGGCTACGTCCTGAGACTGGGTCTGCTGGTACTCCTTGTACGGTTGTTCCTGACTCCTCCGTCCAGCAAGGGGTGTAGAATTTCCGTTTGCCCCATGGAATGGAGCGATGAGCGCTATAAACCAGAAGCCTGTTAAATCTGGTGATGTTCTCGGACCTGGGAGGGATAGCAGGGCAGACCTGCTCGATATAGGAACTAAATTCCTCCCAGTTAGCCTTCCTGAATGTACAGCAACTACCAATGCCAAGTGATCTGTGGTAACAATTTAACAGACAGCTTTAATGTAACAACTGGTGTAAAACAAGGCTGCATACTCTCCCCGCTTCTGTTTATCCTGGCTCTATACTGGCTCATGAAAAATACAATTGATGGTAAGAAGAGAGGCATTCGCTGGACACTGACATCCTTTCTGGAAGATATAGACTACGCAGATGATATCACGTTAGTTTCCAGTACACACAGAGACGCCTCAGAGAAACTAAACATACTACACAAGAACGCCTCGAAAATTGGACTGAAAATAAATTTCGATAAGACTGTGTACATTAGGGTGAATCCAACACATGACAGTGAAATTAGGATAGATGAACATATAATTGAAGAGGTAACAGAGTTCCCCTACCTCGGATCCAAAATAACAGACGACGGAAATGCAGAACACGATATCAAGCACAGAATTCAAAAGGCAAACCAGGCTTTCGGCATGCTGAAAAACTTTTGGAAATCAAAGCAAATAATGAGAAAGACAAAGCTGAAAATATACAAGAGCAATGTTTTAAGTGTACTGCTTTATGGAAGTGAAAGCTGGAAAATTACATCCTCCTTAATACAGAAACTAGAAGCCTTTCAGAACAACTGTTTTAAAAGAATTTTTTATTTATTTTGGCCTACAAAAATAAGAACAGTGGATCTATTAAAGAAAGCTGACTGCACTAGCATTGATAGCCAAATAAAAAGAAGAAGATGGCGTTGGCTGGGTCATGTGGCCAGAATGGGAAAATTTTGTTTTTGTTTTTAAGGGTTTTACGGCGCTTGCAACACATTAAGGTCATATCAGCGCCAGTAAAAAGGAAGAAAATGGGATAGTAAAAAGTTCTAGAATTACAATTAAAGCATCCAAGAAAAGGGAAGACAAAGGGGAATTGGTTCAAATAAGAAACAGGTGTAGATTCCAAACACACTCTATCAAAGTACTTAGTTTGAGATCACTAAAATTCTCATCCAGACACAAGCACAGGTCCCCGATAAGAGGAACACACTCAAATGTTTTACAAATCATATATAATATAAAGAAAGCATAATACAGTGCATAACAAGAGAGATGATTTACAATGAAAAAAATATCATCTCCCAAAACTAACTATACATTCGACTGTTTCCCTCTCAGCCAGGGCATCTGGCCAGGACCAGGACAAAACCAAGTAATTTCATTCCAAGACAAAGACAGAAAGCATGTTGGAAAACAGATATAAGGGGATAGAAGACACAGTATGTACCCCCCTGCCCGCTATGGGAGGTTAGGAACCCCACCCAGAGAATGGGAAAAGGGTCACTTCCCAAGACAGCCTTGTACTGGACAGCAGATGGGAAGAGAAAGCGGGGAAGACCCAAAGAAACCTGGCGAAGGACCATGGAGAAAGAATTAAAGGAAGCAGGCCTGTCCTGGAATACAGCCACCGCAAAAGCAGCCGATCGCAAAAAAAAATGGAGATGTCTGGTGGATGCCCTATGTGCCTCAAGGCCCGAAGAGGATGACGTAAGTAAGTAGCCTTCCTGAAGTTCCATCTGCAGAGTGGGAAAGACTGCACCCTCGGGATTGTCAGTCCCGCTGTGACAAGTGCCGGCCTGTGCTGGCTATGCGGGAAGTCGCCAACGAGTGTCCGCTTAACCTACAGTGGTTCCCCGTTCCTGAGTCTGGTCGCTTACCCCGATATTGCAGTTTCCAGTTTAAGTTTAAGATGTGTTGAGACATTCGCTGAATTATCGACCACGCCGACAACCCTCCCTGGCGATACGATCGCGGTAGTATTTGGCTAGGACTGGGTTCTGGACTTGATAATTATGCTGTAGTAGTGAGGAGCCCGGGATGACCGAGGCCATACGAGCATCGGGTTGGATCTCCTTTCATTACATATCAGGGCGGACCGTTCAAGGGGCCCGCTTTCAGGCCCGAATTCCGGGATGGTCTAGTGACGGTCAACCGGAATTACTCATTTGCCCCAAGCACAAACGACAGGGTAGGTGATCCATGAGAGTGGTGGTCTGAGGCAAGATTTGGACTGTCATTGATGTGCTGCGCCCTTTTACGACTTTAAACATTAATTTATGAAAGTCTTGCTTCTCTTCTTCTCGTATGAAGGGACTTCCGTTGTAGTTGTAGCTGATCCAGTGCATTTGAGACAGCCTTTTCCCCTCGACCTGCAACCTGAAGCAAAATTATGAGCTGCTCTGGTAATGTGCGTGTTCGTGTATGTGGATCCCATATGGTGTGGGCATATTCTAAAATTGGTCTTACAAGGGAAGTACATGCGTGCGATTTTATATTTTGTGAGCATTGGTGGAAATTTCATGCACCAAACCCGAGTGCTCTGTTTGGCCTTAGCTGGCACATGACTCACATGCTTATTCCATTTCAGGTTGTTTTGGATGTTGACGCCCAGGTTTTGGATGTTATCTACACGACTTAGCACGTGTCTGCATCTCGTAGTCGTGGTGGTGGGGTTTCTTTTTGCGGCAAACAGTCATGACTTGGCAATAAGATGGATGGAATTCCATTTGCCATTTTCCGCCCATTGTGATGATGAGTTCAGGATCAGTGACGATAGTAGACTTTTTTGTGTGATTGATGCATACTATATATAGCGGATCATATATTTACTATTAAATAGTCTAAGTGAGCCCAAATGTATGCCCAGAACGTCTAATTTTGACTTGTGTATTTCCCGGGCATGTGTGTGATTGGATGCATGTGAGCTTATATTCATATGTCCGAATCTGCAGAATGTAATATTGTAACTGATAATCAATGTAAAGCGCTTCGAAGCTTCGACACAAGCTCTATATAAGTGTATACATTTATTATTATTAACTCATAGATCATCAACTGTATATACTAAGAAGGGTAACTTATATATATATATATATATATATATATATATATATATTATATATATATATATATATATATATATATATATATATATATATATATATATATATATATATTCTCACCTTGCCACATTGCATCCTTTTGAGTTATCAAAGCAATGAAGTGCCTACAAAATACCGATCCCCACTTGAAAGTGAAATGAATTAAATACGTAGTGGAACTTCTTTTATCCAAAAATAAAAGTCTCTTTTAATTTCTGTGTCATGGAGTAATTTTGTAAAAGTTTGTGTTTACAGTTGAAAAAAAAAGACGGAAGTGGTCTTAACTTATTGTAAAATAACTGTTTTTTAATTTTGGTATTTTTTTTTTATTATTTTGTTTAAAAATTTTTTGGGGGGTCTCTTTTTTGTTTTGTATTGTTGTGTTTGTTTGCTGAAAAGAAAGCTGATAGAACAGTCAAAAGATGATGGCCTGGAGTTTAAATTTAAATGTGCCATGCAATAGCCAAAGAGAAAGAAAGATAGCAGAACTAATTCAAACAGAGAATTAAAGTAGATATAAAGATCAGCCTATCCATTCGTCTTTCCTGACACTACGAACATATTGCACACAGACTCAATATTCCCCCTTGCCACACACACACACACACACACACACACACACACACACACAACCATTCAAAGAAAACTGCAATACCAACATCATTCTCAGCAATCATAACTTATTTATTCATTAAAGTATTTTTGAACATTATTAAAGATAAAACAACACTTTTACATATTATTTGCCAACAAATTATGAGAAACCAAATTTGACACAATAAAAACAAAGTAGTGGCAGGATTACAGCACATTATTTGGTGAAACAACAAATCTGTATAATTAATGCGACCATATAAAATACCACCATATCATGAACAAGAAACATAATCAATCTCTATGTTTGTATATATGCTCTTATGATGATTATGCACAGAGCAATGGAGTCGCTGCGTGGAACCTATGAATTATTATTATTCGTTTAATTATTATATTACTTGCTAAATTGTGGTAAAATTGAACAGCTTCCATTAATCATGGAATGAGTACTTCAGATCTTTTTTTTTTCAATTAAGACAAGAGCAAGAAGCCTGTCATATAAAACTGAATTCATTGTGCTCTCTAAAATAAATTGTACCCGTAATGTTCACCTTTAATTTAAGGCTATTATATGTAACTGTTTCATTCTACCAGTTTCAACAATTGGCCCAGTTGTTTGTGACATGCTGTAATCCTGAGACTTCTGTCTTAAACCTCATCCAAATGTGTTTTATAACATTAAAAATGTATCTTATAATTATAATTAATGCTTTACACAATAGCATCAAATTATGTCCAAAGATTGAAATATGCTGACAAACAGAAAGACAATGTAATGTGGTAACTGTTTTATTTATTTATTCAGTTTTGTTTAGTTTGGTTTGGTCTCTATTTACAAGTAATGGTTTCCTAAAGCATGGTATATTATGCACAATTTTAAAAAGTTACCTCAGCATTCATAATTTAATTCCCATTATATTAATAATCGTTATGCAATCTCTTCAGCATTCATAATTTAATTCCCATTATATTAATAATCGTTATGCAATCTCTTCAGCATTCATAATTTAATTCCCATTATATTAATAATCGTTATGCAATCTCTCAAACACTCCTCTCTTTTATTCTTTAACTATTTACTATAAAACTTAGGATATGTATTTCCCCCGTAAAGTCACAACAACTTTGAGACAGAGCATTGCTCAATTATTATGAAAGACCATATTACATTTTAGTAATAAATAAGGAGAGTGTGTGAACTGTTTACTGAAGATCACTGTAACTGCCCTGATTCAGCCATTGAATAACATTTCTTTGATAGTGACAAACTAAATTTGATTTTCCAAGTTAGAACTCAACATTGGAATTTCCATCTGAGAAGAAATTAAAAAAAAAATTTTTTAAATCTATATTGCACATTGCCATGGACTCACCATACTGAATGCGCTTCACAATGCTTCATCAGCAAGCCATATGGAATCATATTTCGATTTCATACAGATCCAGTCTCCTGTTAGGTGTCTTTTTGAACTAACACTCAATATCCGTCGCTGCCTTTAGCCAGGAACCCATTCACATACGAGTTGAGTGGGGTAATGTGTGTAAAATGCCACACCTAAGGACACGACATCAGGACCAAAACTTTCTATGATCACTGTCACCCATCCGGCCAATGACCATGCTTAACACTGCTTGACTTTAATGAAAAGATGAGATACCCTACCGCTGAGCCACCTAGCTAAAAGTAAATGAATGATCACCATGAACCATTTCTGAAGGGAGCTGTAATGTATTCCATTTTATGACAAGGTAATCACATAATTGCCTGAATACATAGATCTGTACAATTGATCTGCTGACCATATCGTTGTAATACCAGCATATTATGATGAGAAAAAATAATCAATCTCTAAGTTTGTATATGCTCTGATAATGATGAGCTATGGAGATCAAGAGAGATAAGGTACTAACACTGTAATATAGAAGAGGTGACAGGGAACTGAACACTAAAGTTGAATGAAATAGGATCTTTTCTTTATAAGAAATAGGATCTTTTCTTTATAAAACAATTTAATTTAAATATCGCCATAGGGCGCATTGTGCCAAACTTTCAATCAAGATGGTTGTTGTCTCATGATAATATTACCGTATTCTATACAATTCAGTGTTTTTTTTAATTTATTGGCTATAAAGAGATTGAGCCCGAAAAGTTTTTTTTAATTATTAAAAAGAAATAATAATACTGTTTTATTAAATTTTGCCCAATTCTTTTATAATCCCTTGCTCCCTGCAGTTTTAAAATTTATTTTTATTAGTATTCAGAAGAACAATACATGATACCTATGGAAAATTCATTGTTTTATTATTACCATGCCCAGTCAATATCAAAACCTGGGAGAAAAGATCTTGAAAGTGATATTAACAAAATAATAAATAAACATATAAATATCAGGAAAAAAAAAAATTAAAAATCGTAGCATTCGAAAAAATTGGCAAAAAACCTGGTATAATTTACATTACATTACTTGACAGAGATTGCATAACTCTACATGACTATAATTGGCAATTAGAAACCGTCATTCAAAAGGAAAAAAACCGAGAAAAGACATATCCTGGGAATCTGAAGATTGCCTTTCTAGAAAAGTATTGATGTCACGTAATGCGATATGTGCTAACCTTGGAGTTTTGAATCACAATATGAGTTAATTGCTCCCATCCCACACCAGATCCACATGCCAGTATAAAGTATTAAATGTTTTCGAATTATGTTTTAATGGGTATTCACAGCTATGATGACTATTGTAATTCTATGTCAAATTCAACAACAAAATTACAGGCACATGAAGAATATTTGAAAACATTACAATTTCTCATTTGTCAATGCTATGAAAACTTGTCAACTTTGATAGTCAAAGGAACTTCAGGACGTCTTTTGGCAATATTTGCAGCTATTCCATCAAACCAACCGTCGTTTTTCTTTTCTTCTCGTCTGTATAAATAAATGAATAATGAAACATCACTGACAAAGTTGTCGTTTTACTTTACAAAATTAACCAGGAATGAAGTTTGATGCATGTAATAATCAAATTATCTCTCATGGAGAAAATTGTTAATATATGTACTGGGTGATAAGTCTTTATTGTCACTAGCATTTTACATTAGACTTTGTGTACTATTTGTGATACAGATATCTGTATAAACTTCACTATGACTATATTTCTTTTTATATGGACATCTTTTTAAAAACTTTTAAACACAGGCTTATCATCGAAAGTTGTTTGCAACAGCCTACTAGGAATTATCACATTAGAATCAAAGTTTTATAACTAAATATAAAGCACTTTATACTCACAATCGTTTCTTCTCTTCTGCTAATTGTCGCAACAGCTGTTGGTTGTCAATGTCTTCTTGTGTACAAAAGTCGTCTGGCTCAAGGATGCCTTTGTCTGACGAGATCACCTACAAAAAAAAAAAAGCAACATCCTGAGGTAAATGTTCCTTTCACTAAGCAGTAAAAAGAGGTTAAGAGGTCTCAAGTAAAGATGATAAGATAACTTTCCTTTAGCCAAAATAAAATTGCTTGTTGGCCCAGTGTACACTTCCTGCCATATGTCCAGATGGCAGTATCTTCCCCTATGTCAAGCTGGTTTACTTACTTAGTCACAGTTCCTCTTATGTCTTTGACACATTGGGCCATCCAGGTTTGACATCCATCCCTGTCTTGTACTGCCATGTATACCTCGTCCCAGGTCAGCTCTTTAGTTTTCAGGTCTTGTCTACAATTGATTCCCATGTCTTTGGTAACCCTTGTTTTCCCATGCTGTTTCCATACTTCCACTCTCATCGTTTTTTGAGGGGAAAAGGTCTCTCTTCATGGAAAGGACCAATTTGTTTTCTTAACATGTTCTAACTAGCTGATATTGAGTATTTTTCTTAGGCTGAGTTGCTGGAAAGCATAGAAACATTTTTTTTTGGTCTCTTGCACGCATTTGCCATGTTTTGCTTTCATAGAGTGGAACTGAGAGAATTGTTTATTCAAAAATGTTGATTTTGGTTTTTAGTCGGATGGGCTTTAATTTTATTATTTTGTATAATTTCCCTAAAACTGCTTTTGCCTCTCCGATTCTGGTTGTTATTTCCTTAAGCCACCATCTCCTTTGATGCTACTTTCTGGATATGTGAAATCTTCAGTGTGCTTGATAAAATTATTTCTGGCATTGTTCCACTTCTTATTTCTTTGAATTAAATCTCAGTCCTACTTTTGATGCATTTCTTTGTAATGAACGTCAGTTGTAGTTTGTCTCTTGTGTCTTCAACAGAATAATATCATTGTCAAAATCTAAACCACTTAATATGTAGATGTCATTAAGACTTATTTCATCATTTTGTCCCTGTTGTCTCATCAAATTGTCGATACATTGAAAAGGAAAGATCAAAGGATAAAACCTTGTCTTCCTTCTGTCTCACCATTTCTTACACAACAGCTTAACTTATTGTATAGGACTTTACTCATGTTGACGACTTTCCAATAACCCGACAATAATCTATAGTTATTTAAAACATGATCAGTTTAAAACCAGTAAATAGATAGTACATCAATGCCACCCCACCACACCTAGCTGCAACTAGTTTGGGTTGGATTGGATTGGACAGATCATAACTGTAATATGCTACAGATGCTGTCTCTATCAAAAGTATCAAATGCTTTTTGGGAGTCAATAAAAATACGCTATACGCTACTAATAAAAATGATATGATGGGGGTCAATTCATTTGATTTTTCAATTATTTGACAAAGTATGAAAATAGTATCTGTGCATAATCTTCCTTAACCTCTGAATCCATACTGATTGTCTCGTAATTTGTCATCTAGTATTGTTTTGATTCTTCCTAATATGACAAGGGCTGGACTTTGCTTGGTTATGATAGCAACATTATTCTCCTCCAGTTTGAAAAGTTGCTGGGATCTCCTTTCTTTGGTAATGGAATGGTTGTTCCTGCCAATCATCAGGAATGTCCTCTGATTCTCATATATTATTGAATAGTTTAATTAATGTATTTATCAAGACGCCCCTTCCATACTTGAGTATTTCTGGTTGTATTTCATCGATTCCTGGCGCTTTATTGGTTTTCAATGTCGATATTGATATAGCTTGAGATATTTCATTAGGTGTTATTTGTTCAGTACTGATATCTTGTAGACTGTATTAGTTTGAAAATTTTAGTTGTTTATCTGGGGTAGGTTGATTGAGGACTTCTTTTAAATGTTCCACCATCTGCCTTTGACTTCTTAATAATAAGTAGATAAGTTCATTTGACGAATAACATTTCAAATAACTAATGATACCAAACTAGTAATAATGATACTAGATTTGCATACATTACAACTTCTCCATTTGTTTTACATGTATTTCCTTTGTTTTCTTTGATGGGCATTTGCGGTTTATTTCCGTTTTACCAAACAGATCTTTAAATAATTCATATATACAGTTCTTGTGTCATTGACAGCAGTCCCAAGTTTTGAGGACGTGGATGGTTGCTAGTTGGGTCAGCAATCTAAAGAACTTGAGCTACAGAAACCAACCAGAAAAGCCACAAAATTCGCCCATCAAGATGAAAGAAGTGAGCACAATGCTTTCGTGACAGTTTAAGGCCCAATTAGCCAACTTCAAATCATTTAAACAGAAAATGTTGATGGCTACCTGGAATGTCCCAATTCGTAGGATTTGTAGAACCAGAAGGACAAATCCAGGAAATAAAACGGCAAATGAAACAACATTTATATAATCAGGAGGAGAACAAGGTATGGATGGCTTTGGACTACTATTGGGAAAGGAGGCACAAAAAGCCCTAGTGTAGTGAGACCCTTTATCTGACTAGATTATAACAGCACATTTCGATGCAGAACATACTAATATGCCCATCATCCAAATTTATGCATAACCAAATACATCAGAAGACAAAGACAAAGATAAATTTTACCAAGAACTTTGAGACGCCATTGACAAGACACCTGGACAGAACCCAATTGTTTTGAAGGAAAATTTTAATGCCAAAGTTTCTCCACATAGACATGGCAGAACAAAGCCTCCTAACCTTTGCATTCTCAAAACAAATAAACAAAAATGGAGAGAAAAGGCTAGATCATTGCTATAGCAACAATTTCGAATTAAAAACTCATTCTTCCACAGGAAAAAAAATGTAAAAAAACAACATGAACATCGCCTCATAAAGCAAAAACTAATGAACTAGATTTTAATATGTAATGAAATTTGTAAAGGATACATGATTAAAAGAGGAGCTGGTATTGGGTTTTAACACGAATTAGTGTAAGCCAAATTTAAAATGAAATTTAAAAATATCCCCTGAAAAAGCAAAAGAAAAAACAGATTTGATGATGACAAATCAAAAGACCCAATCAACAGACAAATGTATGGTATTGAGATTATAAATATGAGCGATGAGCAAAAGTAAAAATCACACAAACGTGAAGGAAAATGAAAGGTATTCAAAGGAAAAATCACAGAAGCAGCAGAAAGAAATAGTGGAAGAAAAAGAGGGAAACCTAGTGGACAATGGACAATAGACCAAACATTGGCAGCCATCTAAACAGAAGAAAAGAAGAAAGATGATTTGCAATTAACAAAAATATAAATAATGTTTTAAAAATGAAAAATGGAACTGTTATTTTGTGAACGATTAGTGACATATGTAGATGATCTCACCTTGATTCCAATAAGATCTCCATCTTGTACATGGTACGGGGCTTGTCGAATATTGGTCTTGACACTACTAGATTTTTTCTTGCCTTTCCCTTTTGATGGTTTCTTCAAATAAAATATAAAATCAATATCAATTAGAATATCGCAACATTCGTCACAGTTCTTCTTTATTTATACTTAAAACCAAGAAAGGCTTGAAGGTAGTCTTACAAAGCTCTGGTCCTGTGTAACTTGATTAAGGGGTTCTATCAGTGAAATTTTGGTGAGTTTCAGCAAAATTCCACATTTTTCAAAACCAGGTTTAAAGCATACATAAGCCATTTTATTTTATGTTTATGGTTACCAGAAGACATAATCTAACCCATAAATATTTAAAAAATTCATTTTAGTGCACCTTATCTTCAAGAAAAATTGGCTAGTAATGGCATCATTTGTAATGTTTGGATCTTAGCAATGATATTATTAATTCTATTAAGTGTAGCTTTGCCATATAACTTGAGCTTTTATATAGTGCAAAATCCACTAAATGTTTCCAAAGCGTTTTACAAAGGGTCCCTGACCAACAGCAACAAGTAACATACAGAACAAGACATGAGGCCTCTTGAAATTGATTAGAACACTTTAAATGGCATTTTCTCGAAAGTTGTATTTTAAGCACTTTTTTATTTTTCAGGTCTAAAATCTGAGCACTTAAAATACGCACTTAATTCAGTTTTTGCACAGATGCTCGTTAGTTTTTGTAATTACGTTTTTGCGTAAAAAGTGGGCAATTTTAACGCAAATATTTTGACATATTTTTGAAAACATCATAGCTTCTTAAATTTGCATAAACTGCTAAATTTAAGTTGTGAGCTTTTTGTAGGAAGGATATATCTTTGTATTAGAAAAGGGATGAATGTCATAAAATTATTAATAACCGAGATTTTAGAACTTTAAAAAAATGCTAATTTGTAAACAAAAATCCAAGATGACGGCCATCACCATGGCAACCATATTCTGCTAGGCATATTTATATTGTTTATTTTCTTTTTTTTTTTTAAATTGGCCTCTCCACCGATAGAACCCTTCTAGGTTTTTCAATCATGAAAAGGTTGGTAATTACTTGCTACCAATTCAGTAGGATGCTACTTTGCCAAACAGTATTTTTTGAGAGATCCTATTAATAAACAGGGAGTAAAAGAAGAAAATAAATTCTGATGTCACTGCATTCAAACTGCTATCATAAATGTTTGTTACACTGAATTATTTGTAGTAAAGGTTTTATTTAACTAAATTTAGTTTATCTCAATCGTGTTCATATGAATGATCAATCAAACGAATTTGGTTAATTTTCATTCTTGCTAAGTAAAAAAAAACAAACAAAAGCAAAAAAAAAAAACAAAAAGAAAAATACAGTATTATGGTTCAACATAAATGTCCATTGGTTGAATGAGCTTCCCATTTAATAAATCACGTTTATTTATTAATGAGACAGAATACATGCTATTAATGCTGTACATTTGAGTGACCAATTTCAATCTCATTTCAGCTTTATGCCTTTTTCTCCCATCTCATTCTATCAATTTTCTTTGGGCTGTCCAAACTCTGTTCTCAATCACTGCTGATATCACCTTAGGAACTAATAGATCAATAATCTGATGCATTAAGGAGCCAAGTTAAAAGTGACATTGATTGCATGATGGCGAACTCAATATTTAGCTAACAAAAAGTATCGAGTGGTTGAATAAGTGAATATAAAACCGTGAAAAATTCTCCGTTTTTGATGACTTTGGACACTTTTTCCTCATTGCAATTTTATATAAAAAAGGTCATTAGCCAGCCGTTTTACCCTTTTAGGAACAGAAAACTAGATAACAGAATGCATGAAACTAATTTTGCAAGGACAATCATTTGGTAACAACATAAATTATTCCATCATTGAAAAAAGTTCTATTGCTTGGTGTGATATTGCAAACTAAGGTATCCAGAAAGATAGTTAACATAATCTTTTGCATTTAAATATTTATTTTTCCTTTGATCTTGCTTTCTATTAGTTTTCAAACCATCTAATAATATTCCTCTTCAATTCCTGTTGGATTCAAATTTTTGTTCAAGCAGATCTCTTTATCTTTGTTGCCTCAGCATAACTTTCTGTCTTTGTCTCACCTGTGGCAAATCTTTCAATACCGTCCATGTGAATGAGCCAGGGTTATATTTGGCAATGGACACGTCATGAGAAGGTAGAGATAGTCGATATGCAATGGCTCTACGTAGATTGACAGCACCTTGTCCTCCAGAGGTGTTCCATACAAATTCTTTAGCAGGCATATAAATCCGAGATCCACCAATCTTCATGGCTACATTGAGTAGTAGCTCATGGACACTATGTTAGATAAGAACAATTTCATAATACAGTGAATTATATTACCATAAGATTAACTCCTGACTAAATTTATGCAATAATTAAAAAAAAAAAAATAAAGACAATGTTTAAATAATTTTCATTATTTGAAAAACTTGCAATTTCTCATTTATATAACCAAAGAAGGATTTTTTATAAATATCATTTTCATCATTTTTAAAATGATAATTCTTGAGTTCCAGTAATTGAGAGATATAATACTAAACATTATCAAATCAGTAGTCTCCATAAAAACTAAATGTTTGGATGGTCTTGTATTTTGTATGTCAATGGCTATTTATTGATACATGTAACAATGGCAATGAGGCCTGGCAAACAAAAACAAACTTACCCCAAAACCTCTTCAAAGGGCAATACTTGGACACCAAGATTGAAAGACTCTTTGGGACTTGCATGTCTGATAATGATGGAGTAAAAATGGTTCAAGAGATTAAAACCGCATTTGCGTTTCTGCCATTATCACGTTACTTAAAATCATTCATTGAAATCCAGAATATTGTTAACAACATAAGAAGAAAGAATATCATAAACAATAAATTCAAATTTGACTTGTTCAAAGTTAATGAAAATCAATTTTACCACAGAAGCATCTTAATTAAAGTGTCCTCTTAAGAGTCATTATTATCATTGACATCATCTTCAAATTTACATGCTATTTTAATCATCACCATTCTCGTCCTTATTATCATCAGTATTGGATCTAGCAGCATCTTTTTTTTTGTTTAATCATCATAATTGGTATTATCTATTCCTCAACCAACCTTAACACTTGAGAGTTAGTCCTGAGAACACCTTTAAGGCGTCCACCTTCCATCGCTCTTAGCCTCATAAAGTTGGACGTTGGAATGCGCAGGGTTTGAAAGCGTTCTGTCCCCATCAAAGCTTGCTTTAGATCTTCTGTTGAAATGCTTTTGTTAACAATGAGCTAGAAAAGAAATGAAATATATATACATCATATATCTTTATCCACAAATAATTAACCCATAAACAACCGTTTGACTGTTAACAATTTATGTAAAATTTTAATTATAACTAAAACAAAATCATATTTCAAAAAATTCAAAACAAAAACAACAAAAGCTAATAATGATGCACGGGTAATGCATGGTCAAACTAGATTTCAGAGTCATTTTCTCTAACAATTGAGCTTCAAGCATCCTTCAGAAATTATATCATCCAGTAGTATCATTCTTTTTTGAGCTATATAAAAGCTCAAGTTTTTCTTTTTTAATCATTCTTTGTACCATTTCCAACAGAAAAATCTACTTTTGAGTATTTTAAGTACTTTATTATTACTTTTTACAATTAAAAGAAATATCCAACTCATACCAACTATTAAAAAAATCAACTTACAGATTTGTCAAATAGCTGCTCTATATTTGGATGAAGGCATTTGTGTAAAGGGTTGAGGTCATCAGGACTGACTTGATCATTGACTGAGAGCTTAGCTGCAAGTTCCACTGAAGAAAAAAATAAATTTAAATAAATATATCATTGAAAAAAAGAATTAAAAAATATTTAGCAAACAAAACAAAACAAAAACATTTTCAAAAAACCCCAGAAAAACTAAAATCAAACAATCCGTCAACTTTTAACATTGCAATATTTCTATGGCGTTTACTCTTCAAAGTAGGACATTTATGTTTACATATGTGTGCACTTTATATTTGAAGCCTTTCAAGTTCAGACAGCCCCCCGTAATACTCTCCATTCAAAGAATATCAAGAATTTGGTTCTCCCGTCATTGTAAAATATACCAAATAATTTGGCCAAACTTAGTATAAACATTTATGCAGTCTTTTTCAACCTTTTCATTTATTTTTTTTACGTTGTGGGTCCCAAGCAAGTGTATGATAAACTTTATCTGCAATAGAATTTTGGGTTGGGAAGATGAGTTAAGATAATTTAAATTATAATTTGTCTTTTATAATCAGTACTATTTTGCTCACATATAACTTTGTCTTCTTCCTTTTCTCCATTGATCAGATGGTTATCCCCCCTGTTGTCAGGAATGCTATTGCTATGTAAGGAATCTGCTCTGTCTGTGTGTAGCCACACGACTAGACATACTTGGTCCTGGAAGACAGAAAAATGTTCAGTGGTTAGCCTCATAATTTAAAATGATGCAAAAGTTGTAATTGCAGTAGTAACATGATTAATTATATTTCACTCAGGATCCAAACAATCATATTTTTTTTTCTCACATCTGTAACTAAATTCCATGGTTTATATTAGATTGCTTCCACTACCTTTTTAACAATAGATCCTTCCTGCAGAACTAATGTGTCTCCGTCATTGAGGAAAAGATCCAACAAGGTAGCAGAGTCATTGTCTAGGGGATCTGCTGGATCTCCATATAAATCAGTCTTACTCAAATACCATTGGCTGTCTGTAAAATAAAGAAAATAGATGAAACCAGATGAAGCATTAAAAAGTAAAAGTAAAAGTCATTTAAAGCTGTAAGACCCATGGAGCCAAAATTTATCTAATTTTCTGTGACGTAAACACAACAGAATCTATATTTATCCGTATAACTGATGAAGGAATCACACCTAAATTATTTATTCTTTATACTCATTTAAAAGCTTTTCCATCAATTAATAGAGAATGTAACAACAATATCCAATTCCAGTCCATACCATCACAATTCATAAGTTTGCATGCAGCTTCGAGCATTCCAAGAACAGTCAACTGTCGGTCAACAAGAAACTCTCTCCTCAGGGCTAGTTTTCCACTAATTAGCTTATTCACACTGATTGTCATCTGTGGAATCATCAGTCATAATTCAAAAGTTAGAATCCTATCAATAACCTAAGCGTTCATATTTTATTAAACAGAAATATTTATAAAGAAAAATATTACATGAATGTCTAATTTACAAAAGGCTTAAAAAGAAAAAAAAAAGTCTTGTGAATCAAGATATTTCAGCATGTTGTATATTTTCAAATTATTCTTTGCCTCAAATTCTATACAATTTATCTTCAAGTAGCAAAGCCTGTGAGAGAATAATCCCATTAACGTCTATAAGGATCAAAAATATCATCTCCTACAAGAAAAGGCGAGAGCCAGTGCTTGAGCAAAAGCAAACAATTTCATTTTAGTAAAAGGATACAAGTCCAGATAAAAGGGACAACAGATATATGGGGATTGAGGTGGCAAAGGTATTGTTTTCCGTTGAAAATGTAAAGAACCTAGAATCTGTATTACATGAGATAGAATGCTAAATAAATATTATCCGAGTGATTAAGGCATTGCATTGTGACCCGGAAGGACCCAGGTTCGGGCACTTTCATTTTTTTTCCTTGAGCAAGATTATTAACCCCCAATTTGCTCACTTGGACAACATGGGTGATTCCGGTTGACACCAGACATCTTGTTTGATGAGTTATCTATATTCCTTCGTGGAATGCCTAGGCAACGATATCTTATGATGTCGTGGCAAAAAAAGCATTATTTTTTATTTTTTTTTATTTTTCAGTATCATTAGAAAGGTTGACATTATGAACTTCATAGACCGAAGACGACGCTATTCCTCCACCTAAAGTGAATCTCTCCACACCCACATCCAATATTCAGATTTATTTTTGTGAATTTTAATCAAATATTTTATAATATTATTAAGCAGTTAGATAATAATTTCATATCACAGCAAAGGGGGGAAAAAGCAATTAGGAAATTTTAATAAATGATGTGAAAGGTGTTTTATATGGATGGATTAGTGTTGCACATCAAAATAATTTTGAAAAAGAAGTGAGAAAATGCAAGGGACCAAACATCGCTACGACACTTCTCACAATGGGGTGGCACGATGGTGATGAGTCAGATACACAATAATGTCAGTTTGAGAGAGTATCCAGGAGGAGGCCTATTGACCTATTGACTATTTTAAGTTAAACCTATGACTTTTCGGGGGGGGGGGGGGGGTTCTTTGATGATTAATTTGTAAATTTGACATTGTGACAGACCTGAGTAATCAGGGGAAAGAAATACAGACCCAACCCTGGTAAAACATAACTACAGATCAACACTACTCAACGATTACGACAAACCTCAGAATCTTGGGGCGGCCTCCCACTTTCCAACACCAGGGTCATCCCATTAGCAAGACCAGAGTCAGATAAACTCAGTCCTTCTCGCACTGATGGAATTAAAATAAAAATTATATAAGTTATAAGCTCATTTCTAATGATGCCTTTCCACTAATTTCAGTAATCATGTCATGCATGATAAAAAAAAAAACACCTTTTGATATACATGCATCCACATTATCCAATAATAATGTTTAAACATTAAACAAAAAATTATTAAATGTAATTAAAATATTGCTGTTAATCATGGATAAAATCAGAGTGAATGCTTATTACCTTTTGACCAATGACAAATGATTTTCCATTAAAATGACCCTAGTTTTTCAAACAGCATACAAAAAAATCATTTAAAAAAAATAATCCCAAAACAAACAAAATAAGCTTTTATATAGTGCAATATCAAGTTAATGTGCTCAAAGTGCTTTATTTGAGGTCCTAAACCAACAATAACACAACATTTAGGACAAGATGTGACTCCCGCAAGGTGCTATTACAATTATTTTTGTTTTGACAGAGACAACATTGTTACCGGCAAGGTACTCGTTTTATACCAGAGTGTGGTGAGAGAAGTGAGAAAAGAGCCTGTTCCTAGTAGTTAACTTTGTGCTGCCAAGAGAGGTACTGGAACCAGGGACCTGCTGATCTGAAGGCAAGTGTCATACTACAAGACCACAGAGTGGCACAAGACTGTATTGTAATTAAACATCTGTCACCCACCCTCACCCCTACGATCATAACTTAAATATTCACATCATCTTTACTTACAGGGAGGCTGCAATCCAAGTGTTTTGTGAACTTCACGAAGTCTGACAGTCTCAAATGACATTTCATCTACATTGAAAGCCTCCATTGATTTCAACTTCAGCTCTTTCAAACCCTGAAAAATAAAAAAAAGAAGGTATTGAAGAACAACAGATCAAACCAAGAGCAAAAAAATCAATAACATTATCAAACAACAGATTGAGGCAAATCCAACCTTATATAACCACAAACTGTTAATCATGGATATTCAAAAGTTTTAAAAAATATGTAGAATGAGTCTATATAAATTTGCAGTCAGTTGTGAAGGCTGACAATAGATAGGACAACATCCATTGAATGTCAGAGGAAAAGAAAACAACAATTAGATTGCTTTCAAAAAAGAAAAAGGAAGTCTGCCTGGTGTTATTAGAGCACTACAACTGATAAATAAGCTGATGGATTTATATTCACCCTACCACGGACACACACAAAGAAATTTGTCTCAACCGACGCACACTTATTTGCAGGCCTGATCACCCAATTCGTTATGGGCTCATTGTTGTAATGTTCATTTGTAAACGTCGGTCTCAAAATGTGACAGAAATTTGGTTTATAAATAATTAAGTTAACTTTCATCCTCATTTGCATAAATTCAAACAAAATAATTTCAACAGCATTATATTTAAAAAAAAAAAAAAAAAAATTAAAATGAATAAAGTATAACATCCATTTTCATTTTCACAGACTAAGTACAACATTGTGAATTTGGAGAAAACATGTGAATATTAAAGACTTCAGAGGAAAAAATACTAGCAAATAGTAATAATTAAAAATGTGAAAATTGAGTATACAATGAAATGTCAATTCTTACCATAGAAGGATCCACTTTAAGGCTGAGAGTATTGCACAATAAACTATCCATATCCTGTAGAACATGATGATATGAAAATAACCATTATAATACCACAATCGTGTCTGGTTAGTGTTTGCTTTCAAAAATATTTTACCTTGTATTCTGTTTCAAGTATATTTATCAACTCAATACAACATTGAAAAATTACCTATGAACAAAAAAATATTTAAAAAATAGAAGGTTTGATCTGGTACAACTTGTTTCAGATACCCATAATTAATATAATTTTCAAATTTCTGTAATCTTAAAACATAAATTAATTCTTAAGTTAAAATATCAAAAAAATCTTCTTACTGATACTGAAACTGTGGACAACTTGTCTTGCACTGTGACAGACCATTCCTGTTCAGTCTCCACTAAGGAAGATTTGTGGTAATTCAACTGATCCCTGGAAAATAAAAATGACACCATTGAAACATGTGCAGGTGATGTACACACTTATTTCTCCGTAAAAGTCATCAAAAGCAGGTTATTTGGGGCATTGCATACCTCCCTCCCCCCCCCCTCCAAAAAAAAGAGAAAGAAACAAGCAATGTTTTTTAAAAAATCTGTAGTTATAAGATAAAGGGTTTGTTACTCACTGAGTATTTACATTTCCTTCTGTCACAGATAAAATGAGAATGTCATCATTACTCAAATCAATGTCTGTCAAGCTTAGATCTGAATCAGAGGGTAGGGGCTTAGGTGTATCTGGTGAATTGCTGTCCTTCTAAAATTAAAAAGAAAAAAAAAATGATTAAGTAATTATCGAGTTTTCAAAACATTTTGAAAGCAAATTATAAACATTTCACCATTTCAAAAACGATAAAGTATGACGAATTGGTAAATCATCAGGGATACCACCTAATGATTATAAAATAGCCAGAAAATCAGTGTTATACGACACAATTGCAATTTATTTTCTGGTCAAACTCTCCTGTATCTTTGTCTAAGTAATAAGAATCATTTCATTTTGAAAAAAGTGATGGGAAGTAAGTATTAACTTAATACTTTAAGTTTGTGTTGCCTGATGTGACAAGCTCTATGGATTTGTTTCGATGGAGCCATTTTACCATTATCACTGCTCCTATAATTAATTCTCTCTGACAAATGATGCAATACATGAAACCAGCTTCCTTCAACTTCGATAATGAATCTAAATCTTAAAGCAACACCATCCTCAACCATTTCCTGCAAATATTCCCATTTGAATTTATTCTTACAAGTCTTTATACTACTTTTGTCAGCTCTATTGACAAAACCATTCCCCATAGCTTCTTTTTGCTTCCCAAAAATAAAGGTTAGAATTCAACATCATCACAAAGAAGACGAAAACAGCAATAGACTCATGCTTGAGTGCCAAGATATTTGGCCAAGGCATCAGCTAAATTTTCAACCCAAAACAGTTTCGACTCGCACTGGAACATAACTGCCAATGAAGCCGGACTTCGTATTAAAGAAAGTTGATGGTAAAAAATCTGGATTTCTTGATAAAACTTGAAAAGTGTCACCCATAAATGATTCAAAATCTGATAACCAATTACTTTAAGTTGGGAGGTCATGGGGTTCAGTGCTAGGGTCTCTATCTTTCTCTACATACATTCAAAAGTAAAGATTGGATTGATCTTTTCAATATAATAATTAAATTTAAGGCTTGAAAAATTATCTTTTAAATCAATGGATATCTTATTTTAAAATTAACAGCAAAACTAAAAATACAATAAAAAGCACACACTCCTCCTTCCCCTTCCATTAACCTCTATAGATTTTGTCTGCTTTTCACCCCCCCCCCCCCCCCCCCCCAAAAGCTAAAAAAAACCAAAAAACCCAAAAAACCCACAAACTCACACAAACACAAAAAAGAGAGCTCCCAAAATGTAGTGAAATAATTTCCTCTCCTCATGCACCATTTTTATAACTTCAATATCAAAGTCACCTTAAAAAAAAATACGCAAGATACATGCTATTTACTTACCCCATGCTTCAAAGTGAAGGCATCTGATTGCATTCCTATCATGTCAGCCACAGCATTATACAAATATTGGATGGCCCGACTCTTGCGCAAGATGACCTCTCCAACTGGCCGTTGGTCCTCCTCATGTAAAACCAGTAATTTGATTGGCTCATGTTTTGGACCCTCCTCCACCCACTGGTCATCCACCTGTGATAAAAACAAAAGCTTAAAGTTTCAAGCAATACAATATTTACTCTATCATCGATTTACCTATTATACCTCTTGAACCAAAGACACTTTCAACAAGTCAAGTAATGTATTATCTTATTAATAGAACCAATCATTCAAAACTAATCTAGTATTAAAACCTATAGAGAGTAAATATTTATCCCCATCAACCCTTTCCAAAAAAAAAACAAAAAAAAAAACAAACAAACAAAATACATCCATATTTTAAAAGTTTTTTAAAGGCTTTCAAGGCATTCAAATTCATGATTGTTATTGAGATATTAAATATAATTAAATTATGAAAGGGGTGAATAAAACCACAAAAGCTGGTACCAAACGTCAAAACAAGAAGTAAAAGAGTGTAAATTGTCATGAAAAACTCCTTTTTGACCAATAAAAATCCAGAAAAAAAAGTATATGAATCCAACGGGAATAAAGTAAATCTAAAAATAACCACAGTTCATTTTAAAACCAGGAGAAAGATTTTTAAAAAAAAAGTGATCATCTTACCACACTGCCATTCCACACAATTAAACAAGTGTCATTCACAATGTTCAAATCTTGCAACACAGCCTCTTCATCTGTATGACATATAAAAGAGCTTTTTAAAAATCAAAATCAAAGATTTAGCTGAAAGACAAAGAGTGTCAATAATCAATACACTTTACAATGTACAGGATATGACAACTATCTTAAAGTATTCCTTCAGAGTCAACAGGCCCATGGAGTCAGAGTTTATCCCGGGTTATACAGCGTGAAATGGACAATAACAATTGCTCGATATCCTTAGAATAGGATGCTAGTCTATTGCAAAGTACTTTCTACCAAGACCCAGCCATCCATATCTCCCGGGTTTCAGCACCAATGTTGTAGATTTGGAATAATTACAATAAACTCGATCTTTCAACAATAAAGAACAACTTTGATTTAAATAAAACATTTTGCTTCCTCAAGCTTTCGATTACAAAACATTCTGTTATCTTCAATCTCTCTTTCTAAATGACCATTCTAATTCTCTCTCACCAACTACACACTCTAGTCATGCACCGGACACTCACTCATTCGACTCCGATACACACAACAGTGACCATAATAGTGAACAGTTTTCACAACATTCACTGCTGAGTGGACAAGGAGATTAAAAAAAAATAATTTTCACCCACTATAGATCTTGATCACTTTAGAAGTGTGACATTATGTACATACTAAGGACATGCATTAACTTAAATCATGATACAAGAAGACAAAATATAATCAAAACCAGCTTACAATCATAATGGAATAATGCTTGAGTTTTGCTTTAACTCACTTGAGACAGGGATTTTCAGGGGTTTACGGCCCCTGCAGATGCTCTCTTTTGACGCTTTTTTAAATTTTATAGAACAAAAGGCAATAAAGTAAATTTTTTTTCAAATAAAAAAATTATATCTTTATCTAAAATATATACAATAAATGTTTGTTTATATTTTGACACCAACAAAATTTGAAAAAGAATAAAAATTTTGATCTCTGCAGGAATTTTTAAAAATCTCACCATACAGAATGTCAACCAAAAATAAAAAAACAAAATGTCAAACCCAATTTTTTCATCCAAATGTTTTAAAACATACAGATATTGGAATTTGGCATTTAAAAAGTTAAAACAATAACACAGCTATTTGGTATCATTTGTGATTTCAAACAAATCGAAACTACAAGAAAAGGAAGAGCGTCATTCACCAGAGTTCCCAACGTTTTAACTCTAAATGGCTCTGAACACGGAATTATAGACATTTAAATTGCATTGCATTAAGGTTGTGTGACACTTCATTTTAGCCTTATTCCCTACCATGCATAACAAGCATTTCATCTGTAGATCCCATTAGGAAATTAATATAGTTGAAAAAGAAAAAGAAATTTAGCCACTCTCAATGAACACTAAATAGAATGATAAATCAAAGTCAAAGATACAAAAATTAAATAAATGATTGGTTGAAAAAAAAAACAACAACAAAATATATCTAAATCTTATTCCTGCTTCTGAATGATGTAAAAATGATTTTAAAAAATAAAAAAAATTCAAGATGACACACAGTTTGCAACCTGGGAAATGAGAATCCTCTATAGGCTTTCACTTATCTTCTAATGGGACCCATGCTATTGTATGGAGACACCATTGTTTTAGTGTGATTTGTCCAACTAACACTTCAGAAGTATGACGTATGACAAAGGACCCACTTCATTAAAGCTTTTATCAAAATCAGAAAAAACAAAAACAGTACATTAAGGTATATATGTTATCAATTGCATGATCATTGTAAAACCTACCTTTTAACTCGTCACATAAATAGAAACCACCACACATTTCTCTCAATCTATGAATGTTGAAATTATGAATTTCTTTGTCTTCAAAAGTCTGAAAACAGAATAGGTTGAAATCAGTGACAGTGAAGAGGACACCATTTCAATACATCAAAGTTGTTAAAAAGGACAGCACCACCCTTTTCACGTCCATTCATGTCTAGCTGCCAAATAACTATAGCAAGGTACAGCATGATAAACTTTGGGTGGGTATTTTACAAAAGCCAATGACTCAATTGCAACCTTTAATCAAATTTAAATGAATAAGCTTGAGCCATGATGTTGCCAAAATAATTTTAAATTTGAGACCAAAAAATAAAAATATAAATAAAATCAAGATATCTGAAATCCAAAGGAAGGTACTTTAATAATATCTTACCCATGGATACAAAAAAAAAGTTGTTGCTTGAAGCTCGAAGAAATAAATAACAATAACTAAAAAAGATGAGAGGATGATGTCGCAAAGGCGAATAATAATTATTCGTCTTAACAATGCCATCTTCTCATCTCTCACTTGTCTTTAGTATGTCATTCATCTTAGATTGTTGACAAAGGGAAAACCCAAAACATCCATATTATCTATCTTTGTTAAGCTTACATTCAATTTGACTAATTTTATTTACCCATAGATTCAACATAGGGGCCACAGTTTGCTATCAGTTATCCTTCCAGTCACTGAAATGCTAACAAACAATAGCTTCTGTCTGTTCCACTTTAAAAGCATATCAGAATGTGGCATATATAATATTCATATATAATTATTTTTGTAAAAATGAAATTCACCTCTTTAATTTTTGTGCGTAGTTCTGCCACTGGTCTTCTCCTGTCAATTGCCAAATCTATGTGATTTTTTTCTTTCTCTTCTTCAGACTTGAGATGCAAAAGTTCTCTGTATACAAATTGGTCTCCCTCATAAATCCTCAAGTTGACATTATTCACAGATCGATCATACTCGGATCTGTAAAAATAAAAGTCTCAATGACAACAAACCTTGTCTGTATTTTCCCCCAACTTTTTGAAAACTCGTAACATAAGAAAACAGTGTCAAACTTCTATAAGGTAGCTTATAATCTGGATAATGGATATGAACCCTCACAAAAAGTTTCTAATCTTAAAAAAAATTTTGAAAGAGAGACGATATGATCTTATCAAAATTATCATGTTAGTCAAAATGATAAAAACTAAATCTGTGAAAATAAGTAAGAGTAAACAATGATTATTCTCAACGATAGATTAAAAATACTTTCAGTCATGACAAAAGAGAATTACTAGAGATAAGTGACTATGCATTTGGATTTTCTTTGTTTACAGTTTTGTTAAAAAAATGTTTTGAATTGCTGTTGCTACCTCTGATTCAAAAGATCATCATTGATGGCATCAACTTCTCGCATAAAACGTTCAGGGATACAGTGAACTGGCTGACCTTGTGCTGTGATGGAAAGTGAGAGATTTAATATTATCATTTCAGTATGAATTGAGGATAAATCTATCCACAAATAAAAGATACAAGGTAGGATACAGCTAATGAACCCTTAAATAAGACTATTATCTAGAATCAAATTGTGTGTAAAACGTACGGAACGCTTAAATGCAGTTTAATTAAAGTAAAGTTATTTAAATCACAAATCTAAACAATGGCTACTCAAAGCTGGATTGGTGAACAAATATCTTAAAAAATGACGTTTCATATAAGACCTTGTATTAAAATTGAACAATTATCTTGAACAAATAAATTGCAGCTAATGAGGTGGAGAATGAAAAAAATTAAGGGAGCATAACACATATAAACACTGAACATTTGTGTTAATATCCAGAGGGGATTTGGCATTCATTTTAAACTGAGAAGAAAATTGAAATTCCATAAAAAAATATTCTATGATAAATCGATCTATTAAATTTTTAAAATCTGAACTAAGATAAGACTGGAGAAGTATGTTAACTTGAAACATATGTAACATTAAAATTTTTATTTCTTATTTGCAATTCTTTAAAATGTACACATATTAAATGCAAAATAAATTCAAGAAAAAAACCTTCAATTGGTCTCTGCAATGTGCGGCGTCTGTAAAAAAGCATGTAAGCACTTTCTTTTCCAGAAAATTGTTGCTCTATTTGTTTGGCAAGGATGGGAGACACATTGGAATCATTGAAACAAAACCAATGGTCATCTGGAGAACTGAAAATAAAAATCATCGCTAGTAAATCAATGTAATGGATTTCAATTACTTTGGAAAGGAAAATCTATTGGGTTGACACAATTTTCAAGACATTTAAGGAAGTTAGACTCAGTGAAGAGTTGATCGGAAAAAATCTTAAAGTAAGTTGAGAGAGTCCGTTTACAATAAAAAAAAGGGAACAGTGTCATTTAAATCCAATCATATCAAAGATAAATGAGAAATCTTTAAAAATCACTGATTCAAGTATCCAGGAAGTGCTGCAACTTTTCCCAAGTCTTACAGCAAATTAAAACAAAAAAAAAAACAAAAACAAATAATACTAATAAAAATATAATAACAAAATTCTAAAAAAATAAATCCATCTTTAATACCAACGGGTGTAGGTACCCATCAGATAGCAAGCAGTCCATTAAAAAAAAAATTAAGAATCATGATCAAACAGTAATCTGTAGGCCCAACAGCTAGTATAGCATTGGGTTGGAGATAGATAAACCAAAAGTTTATGACAAATTTCTTCACATGATCGAGATAAAAGAGGCAACATTACCCGTCTTGATATCCAGAGTCTTTTTCTCCTGTGCTGTCAAGACTCGTTTGGCCTGTTTCCTTTTGGTGTGAATTTGAATGAAGATTCTCAGAACTGCTGTCTAAGGTGGCTAAACTAACCCAGTTAGAGTCCTGATTATAGCTGAACATATCATTCGACTTCAAGAACTGTAAAAGAGGGACGGCAATTTGATGCATGAGTGTAATGTAGCCCTCTGGGTATACACAAATAAAATTCGTTTTGTAAATTCCACGAGGAACTTTCTATACTTTAATCAGTACTGATGGTGATAAAAAATGAAACAGGAAAAATTTTTTTGAATGATTGCTTTGAAACCCAATTTTTACTTCATTAACCCCAACTTCTAGAGCAATTGAGATGATAAACTATCATTGATACTCTAGCTAATTTGTGGAGAGTGGAAAATTGCACCTATTTGTTCCACCACTCATAAAGTCTTTCACTGCCAGTACATTTAATTTGGGCAAATGTAATTTTTTAAAAGGAGGAAATTCCTCCTCTGACATCAAAATCCTGGATCCGAGAAAAACTATCAGCCCCGTTTAATGTAAAGTCAAAATAGTCCAGACATCAGCTGTAGCATAGAATTGATAAGCTTGCTCAAGGAATAAACGAGATACTAAAAGTGAGTCACATAACCTATTCTCCCAAATGAGAGTGCAATGCTTTCTCCACTCAACCATCTAATATCAGTATGTAGAAAAAAATAAATAAAAATTGTACAGCATAACATAAAATCACCAGGTATAACAGTTACTGTTTGAGGGATGAAAATAAAAAATAAATAAATAAATAAATAAATAATACAACTAAATATAAGCCTTAGCTGAATCAAATTATATGAATGTTTACTAGTTTCCCCTTGGTTAACATTGTGGATATATGATGAATTATGACAAAGTAAATGTTTAACAAACTTTATGCCAAATTCATCATTCACCCTACTGTTGATATTTTTCATTCACCTAACCCGCCCATTCATTAATTAGCATTATTATCATTTTTTTTTTTTAAAAGCAACATTGAGAGAGGTTTCCAGTGTTAATCCAAAGGAAGAAAATAGCTTTACAAAAACCCACAAAAAATAGACGGAGAACAAAAATAAACATAATTCCAAAACTTTGAAAATTATCTACAAGTGGAATTCCTTATCAAATGTAAAAAGGACAGTTTCACAATCATGTTTGTATGTCTGGCCTCTGCATTATACAGTTTAAGCTTTCAGTTGTATGCAGAAACTCATGGCTGAATATGTCAATGAGGCGATCATATCCATTTATCTTTGACTTGATAGAAAAGAAATCATGTAGCCAACCAGCAATCAATCAAAATAATTATTAAAAATCAACATATTTTCATGAATGTATTTCTGAAATTATTTGTACCTTGATTTCTTTCCATATTACAAAAGGAACAAGTAAACATAGACTGCAATGGTATTGTATTCTCTGTACGATTGAAGACTTATGACCAAAAAAAAATATGATATTTAATATTGAAAATGTCCTTACCTTGCTGATGGGACCATGAGACTTCTTGAAGCGCTTGCCCCATGATACACCAGTCACTTTAGAAATTTCCTGAGAAATAATAAATCAAATAAACCATCACAATATAATAGATCCTGACATAGAAGTCAATTGATATTAACACAGAAATCTGGAAGTTCAAGTCAGTGGCAGTATAGGAAAGATAAAAAAAAAGATAATAATAATAATAACTACTTCATATATTATAACGCTTACTAACGGAACATCCAAGAACTTCACATAAAAATAACAAAAAAATAAGACACTGTTTAACTGCGCATACTGCAACAAACACAGACACACTCACTGTCTGACTTAAAACATATCAGAGTAAATACTATGATAAAAGATGGGTCTTGAGGGTCTTCTTGAAAATCCCAAACTTGAAGAGAACCACACTGATGTCGGTAGTGAGTTCCAAACACTAGGGCCAGTTTTATAAAATGACCTCTCGTCACAACTTTTAAGCTTGGTTCATGGTGTGATTAACAACTTATGATCCTGAGATCTTAGCGATCTACAGGGTGAGAAAGGGGTTATCATGTATTTAATATAAGACAATACCGTTCTTTCAAAAACATTAAAACAAAAAAAGAGCAATGTTGTACTCTATCCTGGCACTAACTGGGAGTCAGTGAAGGGCTTGCACCATTTCTGTAGTGCTGTCACATTTTGTTTTACCTACTAACACTAGCCTGGCTGCACTGTTTTGAACTCTCTGGAGTTTGTTTATCTTTATATTGGGAAGGCCCACCAGCAAAGAGTTACGATAGCCAAGACATGATAAGATCAAGGATGTCACTGTCGTCAACCGAGAAAAAAATATCTTATATTTGACATGTGTCAAATTTCAAAATTGATAGTTTTTTTCAATTTGATTAATCTTCTTCTCCACCAAAAGTCGATTACTCAAATAACATCCAGATTCTTTACTTCAGCTGAAATGGGAGACTTCAGTGTCATTGACTTTGACATATGACATTATGATGGATATGAGTTGGAGTCTGATGAAATAAAAAGAATTACAGTTTTGTCACCATTCAGTTTTAACTTATTATTGACCATCCATGATTTGATCAATCTGACAGCAACGTTCCATGTCTTTGGACAAAGCATGAGACCACACGGAGGGGAATCTTTATAAATCTGTGAGCCATCAGCATGTATGTGAGCTGATGACATCATCAAAGGTCAGGGTGTACAAAGTGTATAATATGGAGATTAAGGAAACTATCTGCGCATACAAGAATAATTCATAAAAAAAAATAAATAAACAGGCCTAGAAGTGATTCAGGAAAATATTTTTCCCTGCTTTTTCCCGGTTTTTTCCAGGCTCTAGGGAAAATTTTAAGGTAGTAATTTTCAAGCATATTCATCAATTCTAGACCAGTTACCACTACCTATATATTATATATATATATATATATATATATATATATATATATATATATATATATATATATATATATATATATATATATAGTAAGAGAGAGAGAGAGAGAGAGAGAGAGAGAGAATCAGAAAAGAGGGGGAAATTATTGACTCGTAGTACATATTGGGGGATTGAATTCATCACAAACCTTCTAAATCAAGTGTATGACACAGGAAAAATGCCAACTGATATGAAACGATCCATTTTTATAGCACTACCAAAAAAGCCAGGGGCAGTTGATTGTGAACAACACAGAACTATTAGCCTAATGAGCCACCTCACAAAAATTCTTTTGAAGATAATTTTACTAAGAATAAGAAATAAAATACGACCTGAAATTGGGGAGATGCAATTTGGTTTTGTTGAGGACAAGGGTACCAGAAATGGAATATTCACATTATCAATGCTGATGGAAAGATGTATTGAAGTAAATAAAGATCTGTATATGTGTTTCATCGACTATTCAAAAGCCTTTGATAAAGTACAACACGAAAAACTATTCAAAATTCTATCATCCTTGGACATTGATGGTAAAGATTTAAGAATATTACGGAATTTGTACTGGGAACAAGAAGCAGCAATGCGTGTTGACAACGAACTAAGCAGTTTTACACCTATTAGAAGAGGAGTTAGGCAGGGGTGTGTTTTGTCTCCAGATTTATTCAACCTCTATAGTGAAATGATATTAAGAGATATCGAACATAAGAAGGGGGTGTGTATTGGAGGAAAGAATGTAACAAATCTGAGGTATGCAGATGATACGGTTCTACTGGCAGAATCTGAACATGAACTACAAGAATTACTGGATGTTGTAGTCAGGAGTAGTGAAAATATGGGACTGGAACTGAATATATCTAAAACAGAATGTATGACGGTATCTAAAAATAATAACCCACCAGCCTGTGTAATAACAAGCAGAGGACAAACAATACAACAAGTTGAATGTTTCAAATATTTAGGCTTCAATGTAACATCCACTGGAAAATCAGATTGTGAAATAAAGAAAAGAATAGGTATGGCGAAGAATGCATTCAACCAGCTGCATACAATTATGAAAAACAGGAATATTAGCATGAAAACAAAAATCAAAGTCCTGGATTGCTATGTACTGTCTGTGCTGCTATGTGGTTGTGAGAGCTGGACCATAAACAAGACCATGGTTAAAAGACTGGAGGCAGTGGAAATGTGGTTTTACAGAAGAATGATGAGGGTGTCATGGATGGAAAGGAAAAGAAATGAAGAAATTTTAGAAATGGCAAACAGAAAAAGATCACTGATAACAAAAATCATCAAACGCCAAATGGAATTTTTAGGACACATTATCCGCCACCCTGGTTTGGAAATACTCGCCTTGACTGGAAAGATGAATGGAAAAAGAATAAGAGGAAGACAAAGAATAACGTATTTGAAAGGGATAAGAACTTGGACAGATGAAGCTGAGAAAGGTGGCGCTGCTTTAATAGAATTGGCAAGAGATAGATCAGCTTGGCGGAAGATGACCTCCGACGTCTGCTTCAGATATGGAACTACATGAGAGTACATATTACTATAAGCAGAAAAAAAAAAAAAAAAAAAAAAAAGATCAGTAGTTACTAAGAGACGAGTGGAAAAGAAGGAAGAAGAAAAAGAGAGAGAGAGAGAAGAGAGAGAGAGAGAGAGAGAGAGAGAGAGAGAGAAGAGAGAGAGTGAGAGAGAGAGAGAGAGAGAGAGAAGAGGTGTGAGTGAAAAAGAGAGTGGTGAGACTGAGAGAAAGAATATATTGACTTGGCTATTAATACTTGGACGTATTCCTGTAAAGTCTAGGCCTCCTACAACATGCAAAAAAATATTTTAAAAAAGAGAGAGACAGATAGAAGAGAGAGAGAGAGAGAGAGAGAGAGAAGAGAGAGAGAGAGAGAGAGAGAGAGAGAGAGAGAGAGAGAGAGAAGAGAAATCAATAGAGAGAAAAAGACATTTGAATATTACTATGAGAGAGAAAGTAGCGTCCAAAGACTTGTGGCCTACTTATTGAATTGCACATGAATGAAATAAAGCTAGTTAATCTAGAGAGAGACAAAACAAACTTAGTACAAATTACAATGAGTAAACGACTTTAATCTGCCATCTCCAAATAATTGAATAACAAGTCACGAAAATTAATTAAAGTAGCCCAAGGACGTCGACCGCCTTTCTTAGCTTAGCTAACAATCGCATTCATGACCAAGTCAAAAACACACAAAAAACAAAAAAAAAACACACACACTCACACACACACACTTAGATGAGGGGAGGGATGTGTGTTTCTAGCACTCTTGTCTTGTCGACAATGATGAGTCGACTGAGTGAATCAAGCGTCTTTAAGTCTTCGACCAATCACAGGCTATCTAACCGAACCGGCTGTTCGAAACAAAGACGCTTCTCGCCGTCGATGTATTACGCTATTGTTGTGCAAGTGGCAAGGAATATAACACCTTTTTGAGTAGGCCTAAAAGCTAAAATCTAAAAGTAAAAAATATAATTCTGAGGAGTTTGAAAGTCACATTGTTGAAATCGGCTTGAAAAAAGAAGAACATTGGTCCTTGTTTCAGAAAAATCGGTTGAAAACCAACTGTTTTACGAATAAATTCGATTTTAAAAATTGCTTTTGTTTATTTTCGATTTTTTTAGCAACTTTTTTATTTATCAGCCGATTTTCTTGATTTTTATATCATTCTTTATATCTCAATGAGACGAGATCAGTGATATACTTTGTTTGTTTCAAATGTAACTACAGTTTTTTTACTTATCAACCGTGCCTGGATAATTTATTCAACAACTGACGCAACTATCCCATTGCCGTCTTCCAGTGTTTCAGCGATGACTCTAAACCACTATAATTACGTCATGCACAGGAAACATGGTAATAGTCTGTGTACTCTACGAATGCGGACCGGACTTTGCTGATTGGGTCGATCGTCATAACATAGGGCCTAGTAGTGTGAGGAAACCATAAGAGGCTGCTGCCATGCTCTAAGCCGATCGTTCGCAGGTTGGGTAATGATTACGCGGAAGAATACATGTTGGGTTGTTGTTCACCTAAATTTTTCTCACGGCTTTTTCCCAGGCCCCAGACAATTTTCACCGATTTTCCCGGCTTTTCCCGGTCGGGAAATTTCAAAATAAAGTTCCCGGCTTTTCCCGGTGTTCCCGGCCCACTTCGAGGCCTGAATAAATTACGCCCTTCTGCAAAACCATAAGATGTTGTCGCCAAGGACTTCCATGAAATAATGTAGATGAACATCTGGTGTCAACAGGAATCATCCATGCAGTCCAAAGTGAGCAAATTGGAAGTTAATATTTGTGCCCAAGGGTAAAACGAAAGTGTCAGGTGAGACTCAAACCCGGGCTTCCCAGGTCACAGTGCAATATCCCACTCAACCACTGATATACACAAAATCAAACAGAACAAGAAATAAATCTAATACTCACACCACACAGTCTCTCCATGGACATGGCCTGACCTGGCTCCTTACTCAAGATGTTTTCAATCAAGTCCAAGGGAGATACACATTCAATAACATCCAAACCTTGAGTGTTTGGGTCCTTAAATCTCTGTTGCTTCTTTCCTTCCTAAAGGATAATACCCAATAAATATAAAAAATGGATATAAAAGCAAAGAAAAGGAAAGGCACTTTTCAATAATCTTTTAAAATTATATATTCATTTATAGTTTGAATACCAAAGTATAAATGAGATTTTAAAAAACTTTTTACCAGTCATTTAAAGCAGAACTGATAAATACCAGGCAAAAAGGTCATGAAACCCGGAAAAAAAAAAATTCAGTTGAAGACCTGTTCCAACTCATTTAAAAAAACTTAAATTGAGGTCTACCACAAGGTGATATTAGGACTATTGCTTTCGTAACATATTATATGAAATCATCATATATCAATAACTGCCATCAGAATGTGCCCCAAAATGCCTTTAAAAAACAAACAAATAACATTGTGCCCAAATTTATTTTTTATTTTTTAAACCGATTATGAAGTTATATTGTTGAAACACTATATAATTATTTATCAGTAAAATAAATCACATTCCATAACATTATGACTTCTGACCTGAATGGACCAATGACCTAAGTTGTCAATGTCCCTGATGTAAGCAAAGTAATGGCCACCAAATGCACTGCCTCGATGAACGACTACAGAAAACAAATCATACAAAAAGTCTTCAGGGTTTGAGCACTTCTGAAAAAAAAAAGGAAAGAAAAAAAGAAGGTAACCGTGATGCTTTGTTGACAATCTTTCTCATTGCTCATTCATAACTATTCATACAAACTGACCAAAAAGAAGAAAAAAAACATGGACCACCAATTTAGTTGATGATAATAATAATTCTAATAATGATAATAATAATAACAATAATAATAATAATAATAATAATAATAATAATAATAATAATGATGATGATGATGATACTATTACTACTACTACTACTACTACTACTACTACTACTAATAATAATAATAATAATAATAATAATAATAATAATTACCATCATCCTTATTTTCAAATGTTTAATTGACAATCCCCCACAATTATCTTGGTAAAAGATCATATTCTCATGCTATTTTCAAAAAAATTATTAACAACAAACCTTTTCTAAATATGGTGACATATCAAGCTCCAAGGGGAAAGTAAACCTTCCATTTTCCTGTGTAAAATAAAATTAAAAATGAAAATGTAAAAGAATAAATATCAGTATTATTAAAATCGTTTTATTAGTGAAAATAAAGATTGATACAAGCCAGAAGAAAATGAAAATAAACTTGATGTACATAGATGCTTGGCAAATTAAAAAAAAAAAAAAACACCATGAGACAATATAATTATTCATCATACATTTCTTTAAGCATGAAAACTTTTGTTCATCTAAGAGAGTCACTTGTTAATTTATGCATTGCAGTAAGCCAAAAATACAACATCTGCCAGTCAGATATAACGTACCAACACACAAAACTATGCGTAACCTTGAACGTTATAGTCTGATTCATAGAATTTAGTGAGAACCACTCATAAAAATGGTTGGCTAAAGACGATAATAAAGAGATGAGTGACAATATCAATTTCGTTCCTTCTATAAGTTTAACATCAGGTATGAAATGGGATAAAAAGGGGATGATAATAATAATAACAATAATAATAATAATAATAATAATAATAATAATAATAATAATAATAATAATAATAATAATAATAACAATGATTAACATTTCTATTGATTCATGCTCTTCTCATAAACAAAGAGAGAGCTATGTGCACTTTAAAACAAAAACAAACAAAAATCCTAAAAAATCACTCGTAAGTATAAAATAAATATATATCAATAATAATAATAATAATAATAATAATAATAATAATAATAATAATAATAATAATAATAATACCAGTGCTGCCAATCCTAGCCCATGTAAATGTGTACAATGGAATGCCAAAATGAGTAAGATTTTGAAAAAATGCGTACAAATTTGCAAAAACGATAATTAACACTAAATCTGATAATGGGCAATTAGACCATACTAGCTATAATATATAAATATTTAAATTAATGAATAAGCTTACACTTTATAGACTATATAAATAGTATCAATTTCCAGATCCATGTATAAATTTGATATGACCCAGCCAGATAATATTATATTGAACTCACTTCATGAACTTGTGGGTCAAGAAACAGATAGTGTTTAAGTTCACCAAAAAAGTGTATGAATGCTAAAATAATAGAAATTAAATTATGCATACAATCCTCAGCAAAATGTGTACAATGAATGAAAATGCACAAAAATATGCATTTTTTACATAAGGTTGTCACCACTGTAATATGTCCGATAAAAATTAAGGCAATACATATCATATGACGGTACTTATGTTTGGCAAAATTCCCAAAAGGACACGATGTATCCAGTTTTTAATTTTCACTACAACAGAAATAATTAGTGTAGGAAGAAATTAAACTTAAAAATATGGACACTTTTAGAAAGCCATGTAATGTCTGTTCAGGGTGTTTCAATTAACACAAACCTTTGCTCAATTACGACCATATTTTCATGACTTGACTGAAAGTCTGTATTTCGCGCATCATAAACACACCAAAATTAGCCCAACTAAAAACTAATAACTTATGCAGAAAAAGTAATCACTTGTGTGTCACACAGTGTGTGTGTGTGTGTGTGTGTGTGTGAGAGAGAGAGAGAGAGAGAAAGAGAGAGAGAGAGAGAGAGAGAGAGAGAGAGAGAGAGAGAGAAATGAAAGAGAAAGAGAGAAAAACATACACCCTCCCCCAAAACAAAAGCATGTTTTCAGACATACCTTGTACCTGGACATCTTGACAAAATCATAACTGAATCTCAGTAGAGACAAAGTAAGGATGGATGGTAAATGTCGAAGTTTGGCACCCTGAAATGATAATTGAACTATTTGAAAAGAATGTAACATTGAGTTTGTGACATCATTTATATGAAAGCAAACAAAAAAAATATTATCTCTTGATGAGGATTGAACAGATGTTTAATCTCATTCCCTACCAAATCATTCAAAACTTGAAGCCATGTCTAGAGACAATGATAGTACAGTATTTCTTTAAGAGGAATAATTGTTCTTACTTCTCCATAATCATAATTTGTTTTGGTTCTTTAATTTTTAATTTTTTTTCCCCCCTCCAAACAAACCTTAGTGGCATCAGTGAGCATGGCACATGGCTCGCATCTGTACTGATTGGCCCCATTCATGTGTTCTACATCGAGGTAGGATGTCTTTAACGCTGCCTCCACGCTTGGTACTCCAGCCACAGCCAATGTCAAGTCTAAAAAGTCCTCCTGACAAAAACAAGATAAATTAGATAGATGATAATGAGCATGGTCAGATTTATGCCATGACAATTAACAAACTGTCAACAATAAATCATGGTTTGGACATGATGGAATGTGAAGTGAAGGTAAAAATGAATCAATAAAAATTACACAATTACTTTACATGTAATCAATGACAATGTATTTCATTCCAAAACAATCCTGGAATAGTGAACTAACTTTACCATTTTTAAAACAATAAATCTTCATAGTTTGCCTTTCATACCTGAGCTCATACTAATGCGAAAAATGTTTCTTTTTTCAAAAACTTGAAATATCTACAGAATGCTTGTCTTAAATTATTGATTCGTGTGACTTCTGATCTAGTGTTTTGGTGGAAATATTTCTTTTTACTGTCACCATCCTGGATTTTATATGCAGCTAATCCTGCTACAGAATAAAAAAGACCAAGGTACTTACTTCCCTCTCACTGATTTTCTTGCAACGACTGCACTTAATCTGAAATAAATAACATATATGGAATTTAATTGAGGAAGCCCAGCTGTGTATATTAATATTAATATCAATACAAACACTTCAGCGAACAAAATTAGAAAAAACGAAAAGAAGGTACATTTATCCTTCTAATTGCTATTTTTGGTGATGATAATAATAATAGTGAAAATTTTAATATTGATTATATTTTCATGATTATGATGAGCCATCTTCAGGTGATATGTCTCACATGAGATATCACATTTTACAGCAGGGTATCTTTAATGATAGAATTACCAAGCAATTGTTGAACCTCATTTCAAAAAACGACTCACCTGATTTACAAAAGTTCCTCTGTACAATCCATTGATGATATTCTGCCCAGCTGTCCCCACTAATGATTCCTCTATGGCACAAAACAGAATACGATTTAATTCCTGAACATCATGTTGCTGAAAGCCCTGAACGAAAAACATTGTCATAAAACATCTGCATTAAAATTAATTTTCTTTATTTACACAAGACGTCATAGGGAAAAGAGAGGAGAATCTATTTGATCTAGGCTTAATGTCACGTATCTATAGAGGAATTCCAGTTTTACAAATCCAGCTGTCACAGTCGATTTAGGCAAGCAAAATTTAAATTCCAATTTAAATCGTTTTTTTTGGACTTACTGTCTATCAATCTAATGATCTATTTATCTATCTATCTACATCGAGCAGAAAAATCTCAGAATAAAAATCATAAACTATTAACTATTAAATCATATTAATCCCATTTGACCAGTTTTCTTTTGCAATACTCATGTAAGTAAGCCAAAAAATATAACAAACATAAAATCTCCCACTTAAAAAAAATAATTGAATTATGATTTTAGCAAATCTGTATCAAACTAAGTTACAAGGATTTTAAGGTATTTTCACACATACTGATACTTCGAAATACTTTATATTTGATGCTATGCTGTTCACATTAGTAACAGAGCCACCTTTGAGTTCGTCTCCTTTCCAAGCAAGGCTTTTGAAATAACCTGACATGGCCTGAGGAAACTAGGTAAACAAACAAAAACCCCAGGCAATAAACTACCACTGATGGAACTTAAAATAATAAAACAAAAGGGTACAAGGACATAATCTGTGCAATCCTCACCTCCTGGTTTGTCCATCCAAAACTGTTGGTTAGATCTAAAGTTGAGACACTTTGCTGGTTACTTAAAAGCAATTGAGCAAACAATCTTTGGAGCTGGATGGGGATGACTCTGACCTGAATTTGTAAAAAATACACACATGATAACACACTTAATCACACTTGCCAAGGCTTGAAAATTTTTGAATTGAAATGCTGGTAATAATAGGTGTGCTTTAGTAAGAGACAACATTGTACTAAATTTTTCTGGAAATTAAGTCATTTCTGTAAACTTAAGTATATTCAACATAAAACCATAAAATCTAAAACTAACTTAAAACGATTAAAAGCCCTTTTTATATATTAATATATACACAAGTTAGAACAGTCCATCAGAACCTGAAGTAAAAGGAACAATATTCTAATTTCCACTTTATTTAGCCCTATATTGCTGGCACTAGATGAAGAGAAGGATAAAATTTATTCTGTTCACAATTAATTGGTCAAGATGAAATGATGAAAATATGTACTCGCTAAACGTGTCTAGTCAATTTCTAAAAAGCAGATCTTTTGGCATTTAAAAAAACACATAAATTCATATTTTGGTGTCAATTACCTTGGCCCCTGGTTTGTCCTTATCATGTAAAGAACCCAAATCCTCTTCTGTAAGTTGAAAAAGTTTCTCTGAAACAACCAAACCAATAATGAAATAAATAACAAATAGTTTTGATGTTTTATTGAAGCTCAATCATATAGCAGTTCTGTAATTAGAACTCAGAGATTTAATTAGAACTTAGAGCTCAGCAGTACGATCTTTGCTTTGTACCCGAAATGTATCGAGTTCAAATACCCAGTGTGGCCTTGAGCAAGTCACCTTGCCCTAGCTCAGTTTGCGCGCTGCACTGCGGCTGACGCCTGGGTTATTCCAGTCTTCCCTTGGAATAGACCCTGGAGACAAATTTCCCCTATGGGATGAATAAAGGGAATTTTATTTCATTTTTTTATTATTTTTTATTTTATAAAATGAGCACTAAAAAAGATTAACACACTTTAAAAGAGGTTCCCTGCCAACATTAAATCTCAACATCTAAGCCTCAAGGTGCACTTTCATTTTTTAAAAAATTTTCACAGATAATGCTCTTTCCAGCCAGTTACTCATTTTACACCTGAGTGTAATGAAAGAATGTGAATAAAGAATCTCCTTGACTCAACTTTGCATTGCCCGCTGTGGAGAAACTAAAACTACGGCCCTGCAGGGCTGAAGCTGAGATCCATACCACAAAACAACTGTCGAACTGATCTCTTTAAAAAACTCAGTTTTAAGTCTTAAAGGCTGATATGAACCAAATGTTTCCATCAACAAGTCCAAATCTGGAAATAGCTAACAAAATATAAACACGGATGCATGTATTTATCAAAATAATACAAATTATGGATAAAAATATTTTCCCTTTAAAACTATTAAGCTTAAAATGTGCTAACCTTTAAATTCAGGTGTAAGCAAAAGTGTTTGAAGCAAAGAATTCAAATAGCAAGTAGCTCCTTGATTGTCGATGCCAGCAAATTTACATTGTAGTCTTGGTTGAGGAGGGGATGGACCATACGTGCAGACATCCGGTCCTTGTAACCCTCCAGATGCTGGCTCTTCAAACAGATCACCAAACATTGTTCAGAGGGTTTATTCTTTTGAATCCAGGCCGTCCTCAGCTCATATGTTTCCAAATGATCTATGCAAACTGAAATAAAGAATGCAATATCAGATGTGATTGTTTGTTTTTCAGTGTGAAATAACAAACCATTTAAATTGTTACAGAAGGGGAGGCAAATATGATAAAAAGTTTTAAAAGACTATAACTATAATTAATATTGAGTATGTAAATTGGGGAAGCAATGAAGTAAGGTTTGGGGTGTCCTTGATCTATCCAGTGTTTCTTTTGATTTTGTTCCATTTATGATTATTTTGCATCCTACTTACAACATCAACGTAACATTTCAATATACTTTGTGCTGGTTTAGTTTCCAAAAATGAACAAGATCACAACATTATTATTCTATTTCTGATTAAATGGTGAAAGATCGCACTATTAGCCAGATCAGTAGGGGTCTGTATAAAGGTGAAAATTCTCTCCAGTGATAAATTCCTCTTTTTTAAAAAGACATCACATTGAAAATGATCTAAAGTAGATGTGAGTTGATAAATTGGTTAATATGACAAAAATATGACTGTACCAAGGTCAAAATAATATCAGTAAGAAAACAGAAAAATAGAAGATGAAAAACCACTATGCTACAGATCCACCCAACATGTAAAGGTGTTTAACCATATCTATTTGGAAGAATTAAAAAAAATAAATGAATTATGCCTTTTCTGTCTTGTCATTTTAAATGTAAATTGAAGATTTGCAGAGAAACTAGGTATACAGATGTTTTCCTTTTTATAGTTTTAGTGACTCTATTTTTGCTATTAATAAAATGCTGGAGTGTTATGCTAGGAGTTACTCTATCAGAGCGATATATAGTGTTGTATTAGGTGTCACTCTATTAGAGTGACATTTAGTCACTTCAATTTTTTCCCCCTTAGCAATTAAACAGTTAAGACCAATCACAAGACAAGCCTTCAATTCTAAGCTGTTAACTCAGTGAATCTGTTGTTTAAAAAATGTACTTTCAAAACATTGAAGTATAAATGTAAATAATCAGAGGCAGGCATAATCTGAGAAAATAGATTGGCCTGATGGCACGGAAGTATGTAAAGAACCGAATCTGAAGAGAAAATCAGAAAGACAAAATGTCACCAGAAAATTCTTAATTCTCGTCAACATAGTGGTGTCAGTCAGGTCAACAAATAAACCAAATTAAATGACGACCATCTGTGACTGTGATACTTTGAATTTGAATTGAAAGGGGGCATTTTTTCCATACACAAATCCATTTAGAATTGAAGTGAAGCCTATAATTATAGTGAATTATATATATGTCTTAAATAGGTTGATCTGACACTGTCTGATAGGAATTTAGTGTCGTTATAAATCCTTAATCTCAGTCAAGTAGAATAAACTACTCAAGCGTCAAATTCAAGATTCTCACACTGCTATGAGGAATCAGAAACACGAAAATTAGGAATTTTTATCAGAAATTAGGAAGATATTTTTTTTTAAATTTTGGTCTCAATAGCATCCCCATTCCTAAGACTAAAAAAAAGGAACACTTAATGTGGTGACATTCTGAAGTGTGTTGACCAACATTTAGAAATAAGTAAAACAAGTATTCAATTAAAGTTAATTAAGTTTGATATAGACATAGTTGACTTGCCACCACCCAAAAATCAAAACGAGAGGTTTGTGTAGAAAAAAAATAATAGGGAGATCCAACAATTTGGAGGGAGATTTTTCAGTAATTCCAAAATTAAAGCAATTAAGACCATGATCAACTTAATCTACTATACAGATACAATGACAATCATCCAAAGGCAATATATTCTTCCAAGTGAAAATGCCACACAAACTAAACTTCAATAGTAGAGATATTCCCTCTCATTTCCATTTATCTAATATGACTGTGACATTCCGAAGTGTTACTGTATGACAATGACAACTATCAATTTCAACAAAAAATATTCCTACAACCACCACACATTTATACTACCCAACACACCTGATTATTGGAGATTTGAACATCTTAACATATTATTATGACCATTTTTTAAAAACAAATAGAAAAAATTCACTAAAGCAGGTCAAATCTTATTCTTATTCTTCAAGCTGAAACTTCCTTGTGGAAGACTCATCAGCTCAGCATTCATAATTGTTTACCAGGAGATATCCACGATGTTCCAGTCTTATAGTTGAGGGCAGAAATGAATGAAGATGGCAGTCCACTCTAGATTGTGGCAACATAAATTTGCCAGGTTTCCTCGTGTTCAGTTTGAAGCCCTGTAATGGCAACCTGACCTGTTTTTTCTGGCCTTTGTAAAATACATTTAGTTTTCTCGCTCCTTTCATTCAATGGTTCGAAATGGGGTGTCATATATGGCTTTGATTTATGTCTAGGATTTTGTTGAACAGATTTTATAGCTCTTTGTTGTACCTTAATTTCAGAGGAGTAATAGGGATCCCATACCGTAGTGCTGTACTCGAATGTTGGTCTTACATAAGCTTTATAGCATTATTTCTTTATGTTTTCTTTGCAGCCGAAGAGGTATCTTCTCAGGAATCCCAGTGTGGAATTTGCCTTCCTGAATATGTTTGCAACAAAGTCTTTCTAGGTCAGGCAATTATTTATCGTTACTCTGAGATATTTTGCTTTGGTGACTTCTAAAGTGATGTTATGTATTGTATATTTTAATGGTATTATGTTCCTATTGTTGGTAATTTTCAGTACTTGGCATTTTCTTTTCATATTATTATTTTTTGTCTATCTTATTACTTTAAAAAAAAGTTGTTAGGCTATATAGATGATTTTATTACTATTTGAGTCACTCTCATAGATTACCTTCTTTTATATTATAGATTAACTTTCACATTCAGGATCAATGTCAATCTTTCAAAGCTTTGGATCAAAAGAAAAAAAAAATTCACATACTGAAAATAATCTATAGACTGAAATTCAAGGGGAAAAATATAACCTAAACTAAACTCTTTCATGACATGAAATATTCTCACATGCAAAATACCATGAACAATCGGGGGAAAAATACATCAAAAGTGGCCATTTGACTACGGCTGCGGCTATTCGAACTCGAGTCTGAATAGTCTTCCATGGCTATTTGGACTCCAATGCACATGTGCAATCAATAAGCTCTTTGGACTCAAATCTGAATAACCTCCCCTAACAGTAAGGTTCTAATTTATTTCAGTTATTGACAATTACATACAATTGATGCAAATGAAAATAACAATAACTATCAACAAGCAGTCTAAACCTGATTTAGTTGACGAGAAAGACAAAATCATTGATCAATTGGAAGTCCAGTTAGAAATTAATAACTGAGATCTATATGAAAAGCTTTTCTAACAACTTTACATGATGTCCAAATAAAATCAGGATAAAATAATATTCTGATAGTGTTAGAAGTAACAATACTTGGACAGTGCGAAGTAAGGGTATCAGCTGTGTCAGTCTGATATGGGTAAAACAGAATTTCTTCTTTCGAACTCATCTTCTGCTTTCTTTCAGTTCCACCCTTTGCCTACTGTCCGTACTGTCTCCCTTCTGTGTTTGTGCATGTACATTCAAATTCAAGATAGGCTACTTATGGCACACTCATTGGAGTTGAGTCCGAATAACCATGGGAGACTATTCAGACTTGAGTCTGAATTGCCATTTCGTTTGACTAAAGGTAAATTATATCAACACAATGATGAAACAAGGCGAGATGAAACTACGAAAGTTTGAACACAAAATGATGCTTCTGATAGTAATAATAATAATAATAATAATAATAATAATAATAATAATAATAATAATAATAATAATAATCATAATAATAATAATAATAATAATGGAGCCGTTCCACAAGTTCCTTGCAGTGAAAGTGAAAGGCAAAAATCCATACATAAAATTAAAAAAAAAACAAAAAACAAAGCGAGGCCAGTGCTAGACGAACATATTATAAGTATTGTGTGTATTTTACATCATCGCGGAATCAAGGTCTCTTTTGGGGGATCAAGGCATGCCTGCTACCAATACCACACTTTTATTTTTGTTATTGAAAAAAGGTTGTTTTAAAGTTGATAGAACAGAGTGAGGATAAGAATAAGAGTTAGCTAGACGTCTACATTCATTATGATTATGATATGTATCCATAACAAATGACATACCAATTTCTAATTACCTATATCTGTAGCTTCGTTCCAGTCATGATACAAAAAAAAATTTATGAGAGATCAATGAAAATGTTCCCAGTAAGTCATGTCCAAAATTAAAATACCTAGAAATCGGTACCGTCACTGGCTAACCCGAGAAAACAGCATTTCCCATCAACAAAGAAATTGTACTTTCGATTTCTTTTGCCATTGCACCCAAGGCTGCAATGTTGCTTTCATTAAAAGAATATTTCGGTTTTTATTTATTTATTTATTTATTTATTTATTTATTTATTTATTTATTTATTTATTTATTTATTTATTTATCTTTTATTTATTTATCTATTTATTTGATTACCATCCATCAAATATATAGATATTAGGATGTGTAAGTGTGTGTGTGTGTGTGTCGTGTGTGTATAAATAGGTATAAATATATTTATGAATCCATTTATTTTTACGCCCTGAAAATAATGTTTATGGTGACATTAATTAATGTTTGTTCCTTGTTAAAAATGGCAACAAACGTTAAGATCGTCGCCATTTTACTCACAGCAATGATGCGTCATTTTTTTCTGATATTGTATTTCTGAACACGGTTTTGAAAAATTACTGTATCATTAAAAAAATTTTTTTTGTTTTCTTTCTCAATTCGGATTCATAAAATTTTGACAGTCTACTTATAAGAATTTGTTTTATTTATATTTTGAGTTTGAAAGAAATCCAATGAAAATTCTCAGAGATACAAGCGGACAAAAAAGGGACGCGTTTGTTGTTGTTGTGGTTGTTGTTGTTGTTGTTGTTGTTGTTGTTGTTGTTGTTGTTGTTGTTGTCGTTGTTGTAACTTCCTGGTATTGTATATATTTTGATACTAGTGTGATGATTTATGACGCCATAATAAAGCTATAAAATAGAGAAAAGAAAAATAGAGAAATTATCCCCCCCCCCCCCCCCGTAAAAAAAACCCCGAAAACAATCAAATAAACCCAACACATTTTTCAAAAACAAACAAACCCACAAAACAAGACAAAATCAATCAGAACATGATGAACATGACGTCCGCCCCCCTCATTATTTTTAGCTATTGATTTAATTAGAAAATGGCGTTAATTATCTTCCATGTTCGTTTACATTCAAGATTGTTCTTACTATTAATACCTGCGAGATGATTAATAAATAGTTGAGTGATTGCTGCCAAAGAAGGGCTGTATTACGCTTCATATGAGATCTATCTATCTATCTTTCTATCTATCTATCTATCTATCTAATCTAGTATCTATCTATCTCATCACTATCTATCTATCTATTATCATCTAATCTATTCTATCTATCTATTACTATCATCTGTCTTCTAGTCCTGTATATGCCGTATCCTCCATCCATCTATCTATCTATCTATCTATCTATTACTATCTATCTATCTCCATTCTATCTATCTATCTATCTATCTATCTATCTATCATCTATCTATCTATCTATCTATCTATCTATCTATCTATCTATCTATCTATCTATCTATCTATCATCTATCTATCTATCTATCTATCTATCTATCTATCTATCTATCTATCTATCTATCTATCTATCTATCTATCTATCTATCTATCTACTTCTATATCTATCTATCTATTCTTATCTATCTATCTATCTATCTATCTATCTATCTATCTATCTATCTATCTATCTATCTATCTAATCTATCTATCTATCTATCTATCTATCTATCTATCTATCATTATCTATCTATCTATCTATCTAATCTATCTATCTATCTATCTATCTATCTATCTATCTATCTATCTATCTATCTATCTATCTATCTATCTATCTATCTATCTATCTATCTATCTATCTATCATCTATCTATCTATCTATCTATCTATCTATCATCTATCTATCTATCTATCTACTAACTATCTATCTATCTATCTATCTATCTATCTATCTATCTATCTATCTATCTATCCTATCTATCTATCTATCTATCATCTATCTATCTATCTATATATATATATATAAATATATATATACACACACACATATATATATATATATATATATATATATATATATATATATATATATATATATTATATATATATATATATGTCTGTATTTTCTTTTCGGTTAGGAGGTAGTGATATTTAATATTTAAAAAGATATTATTAAGATACATTTTCAAACCCAACAAGGCCGTTGCCATGGTTACTACGACGACTCCGTCTTTGTATTTTCCCGGCTCAGACACTATGTTATTGTAATAGATATTTATCATTACTATTATCAAGATCTCTTAAATTGAATATGTGTGATTTAAACACAGTTTTCATACGGTCACGAAAATATTGTCTTATGTTCGGGCCCCCACCCCTCTTCATTCCTGTCGGATGTCGAAGGTGAGAAGATATCATCTGCTACACTTGGGGTCAAAGTTGAATTATTTCAGAGGAAATATTAAGTCTTTCAAGCGACCATGTGAACTTTCGGGCCAAAATTTTAGATACTCATTTAATTCTTATCGCTTTTTACTGACTTTTAACATTATAAGTGTCCTTTAATTAATATAATGGGTGAGTACCTCTTTTACTGTCCGTTTTGCAAGGTGAGTGTAACAGCGCTTCGGTCAATCCAGCTGATTAATTCTGCCGACTCGACTAAAATTTACCTGATTCAATTTGAGACATTCAGATTCATTAATTGAACGGAAATGTGCCGATCAAGACCCAAATGATTCAAGGAAAATATTTTACAAACTTTCCCCGCCATGATTTCTCGCTTTCTCCTACTGCAACGCATAATTATAAGCTATGTTCTCAACAGGTAGAAGGCCGTTTCTTGTTATTTTGTTGTCAAGCGTGTGATTAACCATTATTATAAGATACCAGGCTTAGAACAATTATTACACTTCTACCTAAGTTGATTTAAAGAAAAAATATTTCGAATAAAGGTCTCTTGCAACATTTATGAGCAAACTTATCCCGTCGTGTACTTATGCGCAACTAAAGTAAAACCATCCCATAACGATGATTAATAAATTATTTTGTATTCGTTATAGGTAAAAGTGCTACATACTGTAATTATTATTTTCTTGTATGTGCACGCCGACATTAATATTAATACGGAGCTTAAAGAAGTCAGTCGGTTTATTTGAAGTAGGAGTGCAATTACAATTAGATTTTAGATTGTCATATGTCCAATGTTGGAAGCTAAATAGCATGAGTCACAGTACAAGTTCTGTGCAATCTATTTTCTAAAAAGAAAAGCAATTTAAGATATATTCTATAATATTTATTTTAATAGATCTAAATGATCTTCATTGTCATTGAGGCACAAGTAGAATAGTTGAAGTTTATATTTGAATTTTATCAGCTCCCTTCGCCCCCCCCCCCCCCCCAAAATAAATAAATAAAAAAAATAAAAATAATATTAACATGAAATGATAACACATTCCACAGAGAAAAAGCTTTTTCAAACAGACGAGGAAGCTTCCAGCTCTTTTACCCTTTTATCAGATCCTAAAGGAGTATGCAAAAATGACACAGTCACAGCCCCAGAAGATTCAAGATTACAACACCGGTTGCAACCAGACCTGATCAGCGACGTTATCACCCCCAAAAAACTATTTTTTCAAATGGACTTGATGTCTCCTTACAAGGATGAAGAGAAGCCCAGAGTTGCAACTCCAAGGCAAAAGAGGAGAGCATCAGACAGCCACACAGGTTTAACTCCAGGAATATCAGAATTGTTGCCTAGCAAGGTTAAAAAAACAAGAACATCTCTTGATAATTCGGAAAAGGAAAGTGGTGGAAGTTTAACAGCACTATCACCAATACAACGTTTGATTCAAAATGGTGATAGTGATGAAGAAATGAAGCCAAGTCACGTCTTTGCCAATAGTCCTGGATCACCAGGAGCTCAGTGCATGATGGATGAGATTGACGTCAGCCCAGCAACAAATCAAGATGGGACGGTAATTATAATTTTGAAATCTATGAAATTAATCTATGCAATTACACAATGTTTTTTAAAAATAAGAAATCTAATTCTGATTCCTATGTATGGAACAGTACCATTAAAATGACAGAGAAAGAAATATGTCAGTGATTAGATTTGATTGAACCAGTGTGACCCCGGTCTGAACCAGCATATGTTTAATAACCATAGAGATCATTTGTTGTGTTGACTGAAGATGTTTCGTTATGTTAAATTTTACCACAAAAGCAATTGTTTTGTTTTAACTTTTTGCCATTTCCATCAGAAATATTACTCTAGATTACATAATTATGAAAAAAAATAAATGTAAACATTTATATAGCGCATTTCTAGGGATTTACCATGTTCAGTGCACTTCGGAATGTTTTATCTATTCCGCCAGCAGGACAAATGGAACCATTATTTCATTTCAAACAGAACCAGTTGCCTGTTTGGTGTCCTTTTTGTACTAGCACTTTTAACAATATATCCGTCATATGCCTATAGCCAGGTACCCATTCACTCTATAGTTGAGTTGTATAATGTGTGCAAAGTGTCCTACCATAGGTCACAATGTCTGCACCAGAATTTTCCACGATCACTGTCACCCATCCAGCCACTGATCATGCTTAACAATGCATTACTTTTATGACAGGACAAGACTATATCGCTCAGCCACAATGTGTTTATATAGCGCATTTTCTCAGTAACACCATGCATAATTTGATGCCTTATTTATTCCCCCTACAAGCATACCTTAGACCTTCTTGAGTTGTAAGGACTCATCGGACCAACACTAATCTCCATACTTGTCACTCGTGAGCAGCTTCTTTGGCATCTTTCCACCAAAGACCCTCCTCCTCAAGGTTGCGGCATGCCATATCTCTCAGAGATAGCCACGGGCATCCCCTTTTTTTTTCCTTTCCAGCTGGTGTTCATTTCATTACACATCTAGGTCGTCAATTTTCTTTCATCCTGATCATGTGTCCAAGCTTTCTCTCCGTCATAAATTTCCCCTTTGGTTCTCTTCAGTATTTCTGCTTGGCATTTTGATTCGTCATGATTACCTAATCCCCAGAATTTTTTAGGCACTTTATGTGGAAGCATTTAGTTTTCTGATATCAGTAGAGTACAACTGCCATCTCTCGCTTTATACAAAAGGATTGATGTCACTGTGGCGTGATACAAATTTGTCTTAGTATGGATACTTGTGTTTCGTGTGAGATCAAGATCTTGCTGAGTGTGTTGAATGCTGCTCCTGATTTTCCTGATCTATATTGTATTTTTTCATTTGACCTCCCATTACTACTGATTTTACTTCCTAAATATGTGAGATTATTTGTGGTTTTTACCTTTTCATTATCTATTTTCTGCTTTACGTCATTTTCAATTGTACTCGTCGATATACATTTTAAAAAAATTGAATCATAACTCAACGTTTTCTGCAATTTCCTTGAGCTCATTTGGGCAGGTCTGGTGTTGTTTGATGTTTCTAATAGCGCAGTGTCATAACAAAATCCATACTGGATAAGTTTAAGTCACCTATTTTAATTTTTGTTGGGTAAAAACAAAGGTAAAAACCGATGTCAAAAGAAATGTTGATAGCTTATACACCTGTAATTATGGTAAATCTCTCGTTAGTTGTCTGATCCAGCATGACTTGGTTCCTTGATAAAGAGTCATGATTACTTTAACCATTTTCTGAGGGATTCCATAGAAAGTAAGATTTTCCACATAATTTCCCAGTGAATAGTGTTTTCAGCTTTTTAGAAATCTATTAAATGAATATGGACTGGGAGATGATACGATGTTGTTTTTTTTTCAATGATAACTCCCAAGTGTGAATTTGGCATTGGTACACAACTGCCTGGCGTGAAACCAGTTTTGTTTTTGTCAGGCTAAGATATTTAGGTGATCTCAAACTAAGTACATTGATGGTATGCTCTTGGAATCTACATCTGTTCCCTATTAGAACCAGTCTCCCTTTGTCTTACTTTTTCTTTGGTGCTTTAATTGTATTTCTAGTAGGGCAAGGTGACTTGCTCAAGGTCACACAATGAGGCAGGTAGTCGAATTTGGTACCTTTTGGGTACGAAGCAAATACCGTACCACTGAGCCATGCTGCCCCCTGATCATCGTATTTTGCCACAAACCTTTGATCAGTGGATATTTTATTCTTTTTTTGTTGACAGGATTTCTTGAAGCGTCAGAAAAGCATCAACATGAGGAGATGTCGATCTTTGGAGCTCCGCAAAAGACTAAATGACATGACCAACACTCCACCATCTGGTTTCAAGAAAAGCCTTTTTAAAAGACCAGCCCCTGTAAGTTCAATTTTCATGTTTCATGTTCCCATATAAAATTATTTCAACTATTCATTCATCTTGTTAGTTGAGTGTTCTTACATTTACCGTCTGAAGGACTTCATATTCTAAGAGACAACAATGAGTTATTTCAAAATTGTATATTATTACATCTTGCAAGCAAAAAACAATATCAGACAAGCCAGCATTACTCTTGTAAATTTTACTATTATACTTCTGTATTGTGAAAATTAAAATAGATCGAGACAAATCTTCTGAGCCATCAACAATCAAAATCGGTCTGGTAATAAAGTTTGTAGGTGCACCAAATGACTCTGGCAATAGAGCAGCCAGATGGTGATTCCCAGTGTCACATTAAGGACCGATCATCATACCCTAGCAGATTTTCTAAATATTCAAGTCAACGGGTGATAGAATTACCCTTGATTTAAAAAAAGGTTTGTAAGTTACTCATATATCAATCTGTAAAAAATAGTTTTATAGCTTTTAGATTTGCCTGTAATTCTGTGCTCAGCAAAAATTTAACATGGGCTGTACGGAACAATTTTAATTCCCAACCCAATTTATTCTTAAAGAACAGATGATTAAAGAGTCATTAGATTGTATTTTTCTTCTTCATGTAAATCGACAGCTTAACAATGCTGAGTGTTGCATTTAAATAAATGCACAATGAAAAAGTTAGGTAAAACTAAATTATAATTTTATGAGTGTGACAACCTGTAATCATTAAAAAAATATCAGTAACCTTCAACAACTAAATGCTTGCAGACAGGTTGTTTAATTAAAAACAATATTCACATGGCCTTACTGCTGTGTGCAATTCCCCTAAGGATGGGAGAACAATGACTGCACCTGAGCAAATGGAGTCTTCATGAGCCTTGCTCATGTGGCTTTGTCTTTCTAATACAAATGGTTGGGAGATCTTCCCTAGTCTAGCATATCACTTCTAAACTTACATTATTCAATAAAAGTCTTATATTCTAAAATTGGTTTATTTAAATTTCAGGTTCCAGATGCAAAATGTAGTTTGGCAAGAGAACCTAAACCTGAAAGCTCAAGCTCAGAGATTAGCTCTCCAGAAACAAAAACATGCCCAACAGCAACTGTGGTTGAAAGTGCAGATCATCAACGTATAAAAAAGGCTGTAGATGTGCTGCACGATCAAGATTTGGTTGCAGATGGCAGCAGAGTAAGTCTGAGAAGAAATTTATTTGCTTTTTATGCCTTAAATCAGACATTTCAATGTCAGGCTAGTAATATGGTGACAGAGCATAATTTCCTTTGTGGGCTTGGAAAGCATTTGTTATGCCTTCTTTTCCCTTTCTGTCTTTTGTACTCATAAATATTGTAGCATTGTGCCCTTGTTAGAATGTAGACATGAGGCAATTGGAAACCTTGTCTTTTGCTTGGAGGGAGGCAGTCAGATAGAGAGTTTTTTTCATGGCAAATGCTTTCCTTATGGATAGATTGAACTTAACGTCATTCAGCTCTTTTTTTTAGCCAGCCATATTTATGAGTTCTCACTACATTGTTTTAATCAGACAATAACCGGTTAAGGTTACACACAGTTTTGTGTGTTGGTACATTATATCTGGTTGGAGGAATGTTGTGAGTAAACTATCTAAGCACAAAGCATCAATAAATATGTATTACTGTTATCATGGTCATATGTATTCATGACAGAGGCTTTCCTTATGGATAGAACTAAATTAACGTCATCCGGATCTTTTTTTTTGTAGCCAACCACAGTTATGAGTAGTACTCACTACAATTTTTTAATCAGACAATAACCGGTAAAGGTTACACACATTTTGTGTGTTGGTACGTTATATCTGGTTGGAGGAATGTTGTGAGTAAACTATCTAAGCACACAGCATCAATAAATATGTATTACTATTATCATAGTCATTTATATGTATTCCTCCTGATGTGATCCTGTACTTGTGTTTGGATGGGACTTTTTGGTGGTCTCAAATTAGGCCCAACAGATTTATTACTCTTGCTTTTGGAATTTACTTCTGTTCCCTGGTTGACATTCTCCTTTTCTATTTTTTTTTGGTAAGTGCATGTAATACAATATTTTGAATATCCCATATCTGGCCATGAATGAGCTAAACGTGTCGCAAGCATCTGGCATTTGGGTAAAATGATTTGAATGTTCCCATTTTATAAACAATTTGTAATTTTTGTGGCATTTTTATAATTTACTTTTTTTTTCTTCCTGTAAAAAAAATCAGCACTATTGCCTTCCTCTTATCCAAGGAAAGCATACCGACCTCCACAATATTGACCATGAAACCGTAAGTTTTTAAAACTAATAACAATAATAAATTATAAGAGTGCTTCTATGAATGATTTTTTAATATAGCGCAATATCCCAGGCCAACAGCAACATTAACATGTAGGACGAGACATGACACCAGTTATGTGATACTACTTTTTTTGTTGTTGTTGAACAGAGCAATGCTGTTAACGGCCTGGTAATGTGAGTAAGAGCCTTTTCCAAGGACTCAACTATGTGCTGAGCGAGGCTCAAACCCAGGACCTTAGTCCAAAAGCGAGTGTTATACCGAAGACCACATAACCGCACATAGCGCTTTATGCAAAGGGCTCAAAATGCTTTACATAGATCAATTGCATAAAGTTTACAAAGTGTAGATAAAAATACTGCATGCTTACACACGCATGCTCTCGCACATTAAAACACACACACACACACATAAACACAAAGTACACAAACAAAAGACAATTTATGATGAACAAGAGATAATTACATTAATTGCTAGTTATTCACAACAGGTATTTACAAAAAATGAAAGTTTTGAGGCATTTCTTAAATGTTTCAAAGCGCTCAGATAGTCTTAAAGATTCTGTTCCCATTGGACTTTAATTTTGGATGGGGGATAAAAATATGGTTTGAATCAGTTAATCTGAGTGCTCTCTGGTATTTGTAGGGAGTAATTAAATCTTGGATGTCCATGGGAGCAGAATGGTCAACTGCTTTGTAATACAAAATAGATATCTTATACTCCATCCTAGCCTTCATTGGCAACCAAAACAAGTGTATTCACATTACTGGTGAGCTGTCGAAATAAGAGGATCCCTAGGATTAATCTTGCTGCATTTTTCTGCACTTGTTGCAAGCTGTGTAATTGGACACCATGTAGACCAGCAAGAAAAGAATTACAATAGTCGAAACAATATAAAACTGAGGACAACACTTATAGTTTTTAAAGAGAGGAATTGTTTTACAATTAATTTTTGTACCATGTTTTTGACTTGTTTGTCCATTGACAATGTACTGTCTATACACCAAGATTTTTTTACGAAATCAAATCACAAAACACAAAACCAAACCACATTGAAAGGGATTAAATTTCTTAAATTTCTTTAAGTTAAACATTTGAAAAAAATGTATAGAGGATTTTTCTTTAAAAGATAAATATTATATATAAATAACTGTGAATAATGATATTATAGTCCGTTCCAAGCAAATAATTTTGGGTTGTTTGAAATAGTGTAACAATAGATATCATTTAAATAGTACTTAAGTGTTGAAAAAATCTCATAATTTATAATTTATCTCTTCCCTGGTGGACAATGGACATGTAATATATTGGATGACACAAGCAGCCTGTGAGGTGCTTATATATTCTTAGACAAAAACATGATGTAAAAAAACAAACAGGGGGTCCTCCTAATTTTTACGCCTGTCTGCGATAGGACAAGGAGAAATGCCTTTCACAAAGACATAATCCCTGACCAGCTGTTGAGCAAAACATCTCATAAAGGGGTCGCACAAAACCCACTGGTCACATATCAAGCACGGTATATGTTAGCCATTCTTGAATTAGGTTCACTAGGTAAGGGGGGGAAGGCTTTGATTGTAAATTTGTGAAATTTCACTGAATCTAAACTTCTTTAACACCACATTCCATATAATTTTTATACAATAACTTTCAAAAGACTGCAGTTTTCAATTACAAGAGGTGCATCATCAAAATGACATAATAATTAATTTGTCCTCTCCATTCTGAGTTCCTTGTTGTGGGCAAACTATTAATGGTATTGCTATTCGGCTCATGCCATGAAAAAAATATTCCGCGCTCCGCCTCACTGCAGAAATACTTGAAAATTTTCCTCATTTGGAAAAATTTGCGTGTTTAATGCATGTTGTTATCAGGTTTTTTTTTATGAATGTAGAAATCATGGGCATCTACGCCTCTAGCTTTCAACTATTAAAATGAAACAGTTGTTTATGTCAAGTGTGTACAAAGTGTGTACAATTTGCTGTTCAGTGACCATAATCACAACATAATTCACTGTGTATAATACTGTTATTGTAAACCATCCATTTGTTCACTCATCCCAGACCCTTCAATTTTTTATATACCGTTAAGAAGAATTATCCCAATGTATGGTACTGTAACCGATGAAAAAAAAAGTCGGCTTAATGTTTCTAGTGTTTGAGCCAATTTACAATAAAATCCATCAGAAGGTTGTGAATATATCCACATCAACGTGTGGGCACAGTTGTGGAACGGACTATAGATTATATTTTTGTAATCTTATTCAGCCCCTCAGGCATTATAGTTTAAAAATATCTTTCTTTTTTAATTGACCTTAATATTTTAACTTGTACTATTCTTTTCAAACATGTTCTTTCTAGACTTTTGCCATAAAAGACGAACATTATGAAGATTTTTATATGCCACAAATTATCGTGGATGAACATTGAAATCTTTGTTAAGTAAAAATTGATATGTTGTATTTCCAGATGGCAATGTTGATATCCAAAAAATATCCAAAGGTATTTGACAGGTTGACTGTTATTGACTGCCGATATCCGTATGAATACAATGGAGGTCATATAGAGGCAAGCAATTTTTATTTTTTATTGTGGGTTCCAATTTGAACAATAGTTTTATACAAGGATATATTGTTTTGGCAATTTTTAAGAGACACATGTTTCTCTCTATAAATATAGATGTAGGCAAAATACAGCATTGCATTGATAAAAAAGTAGTCCTTCAGAACCATTCGGCAATTCGAGCCAGAGTTTATCCCCGATTCTATAGCGTGAAATGGACAATAGCAATTGCTTGCTACCCATTGGATAGGACAATAGTCTATCGCAAAGCACTTTCCACCAGATCTAACAGACCGAGCTACCCACTCACTGCTGGGTGGACAAGGGGTCAGGATTCTCAACTATACCCGGCATCGATCTCAGGCCCTTTGGGAATCATAAAAAGCTAAAACTGCTGGGTGGACAGGAGGGGTCAGAAAAATATCTCAACTGCACCCAGGAGCGATCTCGGTTCCATTGCATGTGAAGCGAGTGCTCTACCAACTGAGCTATAGATACCCCCTGCATTGATAGGGATACTATTTAATTGTTCTGACCTCCCTCTCTAAAAGTCTATTGAATTTCTAAATAATTAGAATGTCCAGTACCAATAACAGAACATTCAGGTCATCATCACCATCATCATCATCATCATCATCATCATCATCATCATCATCATCATCATCATCATCATCATCATCATCATCATCATCATTATTATTATTATTATTATTATTATTAATTTGATATTCATTTATCAGCTATCATTGTTAGATAAAGTCCTGTTAGCTGAGTGCCATGCCTGTATCTCAAACTAGGTACATTGATAGTATGCTGTATGATTTTTGCATTTTGAAAAGCTCAATTCATCATCCTCAAAGCGTATTGATTTAAATAAAATTCAATAATTAAATGATGAGTTCAATGTTCGGTTTCACATCTTTTTTAAAAATATATATTGTGCCATGATGATGCCAGATGGAGCTGGTATTCACATTCACCAAAAGCTAAAATGTAAAGTTTCAGGAACAAATGATAAATCATCTCAAACTCTTTTGCTTTCATTCAGGGAGCCATCAATATCTACACAGAGGAAGCAATGGTGGAATTTTTGAACAAAGAGGTGGAGGAAAGTAAAAATGATTCTCAGACTCACATTCTTGTCTTTCATTGTGAATTTAGCAGTCACAGAGGACCAAACTTGTAAGTTGTTTAATATTTCTTGTATTTCAATTAATTTTTTTTTTTTCTCAAATAAAATTATATTCTGGGTAAAACAGCCCTTTAGAACTTAACCCAAGTGATACTTATCCTGGTTTCTGCAGTCTGAAACAATAACATTGCTTTTATTTATCTTAAAAGGACCCAGGCCGATGGCAAAGTACTTTCCATCAATAAATAATGTCTTGAAATTTTACCATTTTCTGCTTGAGATAAAAATCATTAAAATGACACCCTCCACAAATCATGTACACTCTATCATGGTTTCCTCAAATTCCTCGGGACATGCAAAAACGTTTGAGGAAACGTACATTGCCATGACGTTTGACAGGGATGGGAGTGGTGGTGGGGGTCAGTCTGGCTTAGCAGTATGGTTTTTGCTTTGTACCCGAAAGATACCTAGTTTGAATATCCACTGAGTTAAATGGCCGTCAACAAGCCATCTCTCCCTAGCTCAATTTGCAGCGCCGTGCTGCGGCTGATACCTTGGTTATTTCATTCTTCCCTTTGAATGAATAAACCCAAAGACATTTCCACATGAGGATGAATAAAGGGAACTTTATTATTATTTACTTTATTGATATGTTACAAGGGCTATGTGTGTGTGGGGTGGGAAGGGGGAGAGATTGGTGTATTACAACATTCTATTACCGCCATAGCCAACCATTATCACGTCATGGCATGTGGCATTGAAATTGGAACGACTGGCGAAGTGATAAGAATAGCAGAGCAGTGTGCGAGTGGCTGTTTGTGTCTGCTTGTGTATTATATACTGCACACACACACACACACACACACACACACACACACGCAGTGTAGATCGATACACACACAAGTAACTGCCAATATCACAGTAAGTCATCAGTGGTCGAAATCAAGGGGTGCAACAATGGCTTATCTAAGGACTTGTATGTTGTCAAGATTTTAAGTTGCCTCTTTATTCAAAAGTTTTAGCAATCCAATCAAAGCTCAGTTTTATTTCTGGGGGTGTCTTTTGACCTCCCATACTACACAGAGAGGTCATTTGCGGTGTATTCTATCTCCTTTTATCTGTTTTTCAACTTGTTTTCTGTGTTTGTCTTGGAATGAGATTGCTTGGTTTTGTCCTGACCCCTGCTGGAGTCTGTGGCTTGGAGGGAAATAGTCAAATGTATAATTATAGTTTTGGAAGATTATATTTTATTCATTTTGAACCATCTATTATGTTTTATATTTTTGTTTTGAATACATAATGATTTGTAACCATTTTAGTGTACTCCTCTTTGTGGAATCCTGATAGCTTATGCACACTGATAGTGTGCTCGTAGACTTTACATCATGTGCTCTTAATTGTAGACCTAGAATTTTTTTGACAATCCTATTTACTTCCTCTTTACTGGCACTGAAATTTGCCGCAAACATTGTAAAACCCTTTTAACCTTTTAAAAAACCCAACAAACAAACAAAAAATTTCCTTCTCCTGTAAGGATCCTCAGCTGTGAGGAAAACTGTCAAATAAATTTTACCTTATTTGAGAGATAATATTTTTTCCCTTGTAAATTATCTCACTGTTATGTACTATTATAGTTATTAATTTTGAATATATTGTACTTTGTAAACAGTTGAGCGTTTCCTTCATAGCAAGATCCTTTGCTTGTGACAGGATGGGACTTTTAGGTAATGTCACTATAGGCACATTGATGGATTTCTGGTGGAAGCTTCTGTTCCCTATTTGAATAAGTCCCCTTGTCTCACTTTTTCTTTGGTGCTTTCACTTCAGATCTCACTTACTGCCTGAAGATCATGAATTTGTTAAATAATGTTGCCAATGAGTGCCTGACTGATAAAGTAATTGAATAATGTCAGTGTCCAACTTTTTTCTGGTCAACTAGTAAAATGTTTTATTGACTGATATGTTTAAAATATTGCATTTTTTATAATACAGGTTACGCCATTTAAGGAATTGTGATCGACAGATGAATTTACACCAATACCCACAACTACAGTTTCCAGAAATCTATTGCCTCTTTGGTGGATACAAAGAATTCTATTTAAACCACCCAGTAAGTATTTGACATCACCCAAAGAGTGCTTACAATATACTGTGTAGCAATGTTTAAGGATGTTAATGTATTCCTTGTCGGATTGTCAGGGAGTCTTTTTCTAAGAGATGTTTAATTATCTGAGCAAAATTGTATTAGATCTCACCTATCATCCTTGTTCATAGGGAAAATGTGCCAGCATATAAAATATTTGGTAGCCATTGGACTAGTACAAGGGAAAATGTTGCTGTCTTATGTGAACCATTCTACTTTGTCATTTTTCTAAGACATATGTGAACCATTCTTGAATGTGATGAATTCTATCTAACTGTCCTGTGTGTTGTGTTTCATTTTCCTAATATCAGCTAAAAGTGTCTCGTGTCGCAAGTTAAATTTATAAAACTTAACTAACTCAATTTCTCCTTTTCATTATCATCATGCAAAATGATTGACTCAGCCAAACTTAGCATCATTGCGCATTAGATTGGGAGTCAGTTATCCCTAATAAGCCTGCCAGACATAAATTCCGGGCAATCCATCTACATGGCACATTCCAGCTAATCAAGCACACTGTGTGTACTGATTTTCATTTTGAGATATCAGGTTGAAGTCAAAGTGTTGTGATGTTTACAATTTGTTAGCATGTTTATATTGTTTTCATGTGCAGTTAAATTCAATGAATAACATATTTTCTAAAAAAAAAAAACCGAGGTACACCGATGCCAAATATATGATCAGATTTTAAATCGGTCAGCTATTAATATTTTTTAAAAATTGATTTTATTATATTTACCCAAGTTCAAATCACTGATGTCACTAGCATCACACCGTCATCTGATTTCATTCTGGAACGTCATTTAAAAATTAAATAATTTCTGATTTCAACTTGGAACAACAGTTTGGAATGTTGTTCCAGCTGTTTTCTTCTCCACATGCATGGTTTGATACAAGGTCGTTCCATTTGGGCATTCCACATTCCAAAATGCCATTTTGGAAAGTACCTCTGGAGAGCCTATTACACTAATTAGTCTTAACATTGTTCATGATCTTCTTTTATTCGTTCCAGCTGTTTTCTTCTCCACATGCATGGTTTGATACAAGGTCGTTCCATTTGGGCATTCCACATTCCAAAATGCCATTTTGGAAAGTACCTCTGGAGAGCCTATTACACTAATTAGTCTTAACATTGTTCATGATCTTCTTTTATTCTAAAAAGTAAGTTATACCATTGTATACACTCATTATGGCTTTATCACCCTTTTTGATATAAAAGAGTTCTGATTGCCCACAATCTGTCTTCCTTCAGGAATTGTGTGAACCTTCTGACTACACTCCCATGATAGATGAGAAATATGCCAGTGATTTGCGCCACTTTAGAGGCAAGGCTAAGTCTTGGGCTGCTGGAGATCGATTGAAATTCAAACAGCAACAGAAATTATGACAGTGAACTCCACTTTGATGTTTTTAATCATTTGAACTTTTTAAATCATTATATCATTTCTATGAACTTACATGACTGAGTGTTTATAATATTGTATTACACACTGAGACTTAGTAAATTTTTAAAATTTAATCTTTACACAACTTGCCAATCTGTAAAAATTGTTAATATTGTACGGTACTATTTATATCTGTAAAAATAATAATAAAAAGTGGATATCAATTACATTTTGATAAAGTCTCAATTTTGTTCATTATAATATTTCTCTATCTGTATATTCTTGTTTCAATTGGTAAATCAGTCTTGGGTGGTAAAAATTATTTCTCTGGTTTCAGATATTGCTGGTTCAAATTTAGAAACACTTGATTTTATTCTGATCATTTACATTAAAAGAATGTTAACCAGTCTTAGGAAAAGGAATTTGAGCAGTCTTTCATGTCCATAAGGTTCACAGGGTAGGGGTTCATTCCATTTCCCATAATGTTAATTCATCTATATCAATGCTAGTCCATTACACATTATATTCTGTCAAATCTAAGATACCCAATTTGCCGACCTCTGCGGAGTGGTCAGAGAGGTCACAGAAGAAAAAAAAACTCTCTGGATTTGCGTTGTATCATACATGAATGTCTTTGTGCATGCTGTAACCCTGGGCGGGGTTACTAACCTCTTATAGTGGGCAGGAAGTACTTACTGTGTCTTCTATACCCCTATATATGTTTTCCAACTTGCTTTCAGTCTTTGTCTTGGAATGAGATTACTTGGTTTTGTGCGGGTGGTTGGATGGGAGCATCACCCTTGAATCATATACCTATGATGTTCGCATGGGTGTACGATCCGATAGTGATGTCGTTTCTTCTTCTCTTTACTGCCTATCCTGCTTCTTTGGTTTGTGATTGTATTTTTGACAGGGGATATTTTTTTTTCTGTAAATCTTCTGCCTGTTTGTTCTTAGTTATTTATAATTTAGCTTATGATATCTTTAGGTTATGATTTTGATTTACATTTGTACTATTTTTGTTAGATTGCTTGTTTTTTTGTTTCAGCGGTCTCTCATATAACCTCATTTGTGTTGGAAGAGACCTAAAGCAATAAACAAACAAACAAAAAAACTTGGTTTTGTCTTGACCCTGGCTGAGAGGGAAACAGTGAAACGTATAGTTAGTTTTGGGAGATGATATTTTTTTCCTTGTAAATCATCTCTCTGTTATGCACGGTATTATGTTTTGTTTACACATTATATATGATTTGTAAACATTTGAGTGTGTTCCTCTTTTTAAGAGTTTTATGGCGCTTTCAACACATTTAGGTCATATCAACGCCAGTAAAAGTGAAGAAAATGGGATAGTAAAAAGTTCTAGAATTACAATAAAAGTTTGGGTGGGGTTCCTGACCTCCCATAGTGGGCAGGGAGGTACATACTGTGTCTTCTATCCCCCTATGTGTGTTTTCCAACATGCTTTCTGTCTTTGTCTTGGAATGAGATTACTTGGTTTTGTCCTGGCTGGGAGGGAAACAGTCAAATGTATAGTTAGTTTTGGAAGATGATATTTTTTTCCTTGTAAATCATCTCTCTGTTATGCACTATATTATGTTTTGTTTTTGTATTATATGATTTGCAAACATTTGAGTCTATTCCTCTTAGTGGGGACCTGTGCTTGTGTCTGGATGAGACTTTTAGGTGATCTCAAACTAAGTACACTGATAGTGTGCTCTTGGAATTTACAAATGTTGCCTATTTGAACCAATTACCTGCCTTATTCTTGGATGCTTTAATTGTAATTCTAGAACTTTTTACTATCCCATTTTCTTCCTTTTTACTGGCACTGATATTACCGTAATGTGTTGCAAGCTCCGTAAAACCCTTAAAAACAAACAAACAATTAAAGCATCCAAGAATAAGAGAGACAAAGGGGAATTGGATTCAGTAGTCTGATGTCACGTCGCCCGGCATCGGCGGCCATCTTGGTTCTAAACAAAGAAAATCATTACCTTTTTATTCTTCATGCTGGCTTGAACTTTTCATATGCCTTGTGATCAGAATGTGTAAAAGTCAAAAATTGATCAAATTTATGGTTTTTTTTCCTCTGGATCCGCTTTTATGCTCGCCGGAGAAATATTTCATACGGGCGTCCGCCATTGTTCCGATAGTTTAGTGCCAGTGTTACTAAGTTACCATGCGTCATTAGGAAGGAAGTGACGTTATGACTGTTGAAGCGTATTTGTTCAAATAGGGAACAGATGTAGATTCCACAAGCACACTATCAGTGTACTAAGTTTGAGATCACTAAATGTCTCATCCAGAAACAAGCACAGGTTCCCACCAAGAAGAACACATTCAATTATTTACAAATCATACATAGGTATGTAAAAGGAAAAATAATACAATACATAACAGAGAAATGATTTACAAGGAAAAAAATATCATCTCCCAAAACAAATTATACATTTGACTGCTTCCCTCCCAGCCAGGACCAGGACAAAACTAAGTAATCTCATTCCAAGACAAAGACAGAAAGCAAGTTGGAAAACAGATATAAGGGGATAGAAGACACAGTATGTACCTCCCTGTCCACTATGGAAGGTCGGGAACCCCACCCAGTATTTTAATATTTTCGTATGAGCTCTTTATGAGGCTTTTTTTAGCAAAGGATATCCTCTCTCTCTCTCTCTCTCTCTCTCTCTCATATATAAAACTCATGCAAGTCTATTGGTGAAGCATGCCTATGTCACTAATATGTCAAGGGTGAAGCACGGGCATCCATGCTGGGCTTGAAAACGGGTCCACTCCGGGTGGTATTTCGACTCATAATCCATAAGTTAGACCCATGTAAAAACCAAACGGGCTCACTCCATTTACACCCTTTACAAGGAAACCTGCCAAGGTAAATTAAGTTATTCCGTTTCCAAGGCAAGAACAGAACAGAAAAAAGAGTGGATAAAGGACATGGCAAGAGTGACCTCCCCTCCCAACATGGGCAATTGAGAGCCCACCACGATAGAAATGAATGTGCACAAAAGATGGGAGGGGCTAGAAAAGACAGTAAGAATTAGATTTAGCTTTTATGCACCTGCAACACTTTTATTTTCGCAATCCATTAAGCGAGTCCAGTCTGAGACGATAAAAGTTGAGCACCATCACATACACATATATGCTTACAAAATCAAATAAAAGAGCTCCACCTCCTCAGCCCACACTGAGGGGTTGAAGATTCCCATCAAGAATTGGCTTTCTAAAGTAAAATCAATCAAGAAGACATTCATTTGGTAATGGATTTATTCAGAGATAGAAGCCTTGAATACATGTATAATATAGTGGAATCAACTACAGTTATTTCCTAAAGCTTCATGGTTTCAAGGACTTAACTGCTCAAAAAACAAAATAGTAAGAAATGGAGTCTATCTCTAATCACTCATAAGTTCGCTGTATGCATTAATCAGATGGTATGAAGCTACTTAATATTTAAATCACGTCATATGAGACGTGATGAGATTTCCAAATTCAATACAATGTGCTCAACAGAATAACATACTGGATTGAATACAAGCAATGCTTAACACAACGAACCAATCTACAGAATAAATCTACAGAATAAATCTAACTCCTAAAATTATCTTTTTGTTATAAGCATGTCAAACTTACTGATTTTATTTCTTTTCACCTAACGTGGACAGAGATTTTACGCACCAAAAGTGGCCACCACAAATATAAGTTAAAGCTCCGGGTCTTAGTAGTAATTACTTGTTTATGACATCAATTTACAAACATGTCAAATCCTCTCAGGAAGAACATTATTAAATATCAATTCTAAATTAATTCAAATCAAATTAGGCCTTGAATTATTCCTGAACTGTGCAGAAAAAGAAGAAATAATTTGTCTTGGTTGTTTGTTACGGTCATCATCATATCTTGTCGCGCCAGTGAGTCAGCCAGTCCCGGGCAGTCTGGTTGCATTCCCTCAGGTCAGCATTGGTGCAGTGAGGTCCCAGCGAGCATTCGGACAGGATGTGGTCCATGGTCTGTCTGGGGTGACCGCATGGGCATTCAGTGCCCGGTGAGATTTTCCATTTAAAGAGGTTGGTGGCGGTGTTTCCCACCTTTGCTCTAGCTCTGTTTAACGCCACCCATTCTTTTCTCTTGAGGTCTGTGCCTGCTGGGAGCTTTTCTGTTGGGGGCTGGAGGGCATCGTTTGCTGTCTTGTCCCATTCTACCCATTTGTCCAGGCGGAAGAATGCTGAGTGGTCTGGGTGAAGGCTCTCTACTGTGAGGAAGCTTTTTCTTGATTTGAGCCTGCTTTTGGGGCAATTGTGGTCATGAAGGGGGTGTCTCTGGTCCATTTCCTGTTTGTATTTTTGTATTTGGGCATGAGTTTCCCTCCGGATGTGTGGTGGGGCTATTCCTGCTGCACGGTAGACCAGTGGTAATGGTGTTGCTCTCAGCTGGCCCGTTATGATCCGGCAGGCGTTGTTGAGCTCGGGTTCTAGCTTGGAGGCATGGCATGATCGGGCCCATACAGCTGAGCAGTACTCCGCAGTTGAGTAGCTGAGGGCCAATGCTGTGGTCCTTAGAGTTTTAGGGTCAGTTCCCCAGTTCATGTTTGCCAGCTTTCCAAGGAGGGCATTACGCGTGGACACTTTTGCCTTGGTCTTTCTCACGTGTTCTCTGAAGGACAGAGTTCGATCAAGCGTCACTCCGAGGTACACTGGGTGGTAGTTGTACTCTAATGTCTGGCCATTCCACTTGATGTTAAGTTTTTTGTGGGCTTGGTGGTTGTTGAGGTGAAATGCACACACTTGTGTTTTCCCTGGGTTGGCGTTCAGCGAGTTTTTAGTGTAGTACTTTGTAAGGGTGTCTAGGGCATTTGTCAGTCTGCTCTCGATTGGTTGGAAGGACACATCCTGTTTTGCGAGGCATAGGTCATCAGCATATATGAATCGGCGGATATTTGGGAACTCAGGCTGGTCATTTGTATATATGTTGAAAAGTGTTGGAGCCAGCACTGATCCTTGGGGAAGACCATTCTTCTGGGTGCGCCACCTGCTCTTCCGGCCATCCATTTCAACAAAGAAGCGCCTGTTTTCGAGAAGTGACTGGATAATATTTACAATTTTCTTATTCTTTATCATTTTAGCCACTTTGAGGAGTAGGATCTTGTGATTCACTGTGTCATAGGCTGCAGTGAGGTCGACGAAGACTGTGCTAGTGACCTGTTTTGTCTCAAACCCATCTTCTATGAATTGTGTAAGGTTAAGAAGTTGACCACATGTTGACCGTCCTGGTCGGAATCCAGCCTGGTCTGGAGACAGTTGTTCGTCTAGACTGGGTGACATGCGGGACATAACCATTCGCTCAAATAGCTTGTATGCGATGCACAGGAGGGAGATCGGGCGATAGCTTTTCTTGGATTTTGGATCTTTCCCCGGTTTCAGTAGGGCGACTACTCTTGCTTTCCTCCATGCACTTGGCAGCCTGTTTGTCCTTGCGCATACATTGAAGAGGTCCAATAGCCAGGATAGGGTTCTCGGGCCAAAGTGTTGAATCATCTCAGTTGTGACTCCATCTAGTCCAGATGCTTTTCCTGCCTTCAGATGGGACAAGGCCTCTAGTAGCTCCTCCAGGGTAAAAGAGTCAAGATGATCTTCACTATCCTTGAGGGCTTTGTCCATTTCACGTTTCACGTTTCACGTTTTTGTTACGGTGAGTCAGCTTATCCCTAAAGAATAAAGATGTGTGATTGAATAATTTGTTTTTACATGGATTGAACTTGGGATGCAACATATAGAATCTATAAAGTGCAAAATAAATTCTGATCATATTTTATACCATAAACACAAAAGACAACTAACAAGTATACGTTTTTTTACAGAAACTGTCAAATCCAATAGAACATATTTTGAAACCTAAGATGTTTGTTTATATTCAGGGATTTTACGGCATGGGCACCAGTAAAAAGGAAGATAATAGTGGGGAGAGTTGTAAATTTGAAGTATACAGAAAAAAGGGCCTGGTTTAAATAGGGAACAGAAGATCCTCGAACAATCCATCAATGTGCCCATTTTGATCGAGACATAATCAAAGGATCCTGCTATTAAGAATATGCTCAAATGAGAAAAGGAGAGAGAGATGGTTTGCCAGGAAAAATATCATCCCTAAAAAAATGGAACTATACATCTGACCGCTTCATTCTTGGTGAAGGATTCCTGCCAGGACCTGGAAAAAATGAATCCAAAACAAAGACAAGAGAGCAACACGGAAAGGGGAAACGGATATTGGAGGATAGAAGACAAGGCAATAGTGACCTCTCAGCCTACCATGCATGGGAGGTCAGAAGATCCCACCCAAAAAGTAGGTAGAGAAATGATGGATAGAAATCATAATTTAAAGTTCACATATAATTGTCCTCATTGACAGATAATATATTTAGACATTCAAACTGTAGTCTGGTTTAAAAATTATAATAATTATAAACATACTAAATCATAATGACTGCGACAGGAATGAATGTACCAGAGGCCAACAGTTCCATCCATTCTGAATTATGTACAATTGTATAGAATGTAAAAAATAAATTCAAGATGACTTTCCACTGAGCTGAATTACCAAACATTGCTACACTAACAAGGATTTAACCAGCATGACTAGCTCTTAACGCACTGATAAAGATCTCTAAAAGAGTTTTGTTAGAGGTCAATTTCATCTCACAGGGATAGTAAAATGCTTGCAAATTTAATGTTTAGAGTTTTACAGTGTTTGTAGTATCTGCATATTTCAGCGACAGAAAATAGGAAGATAGTAGGGAAGTTAAAAGATAGCCACTGGGGACTAATTTGATAAGGAAATAGAAGTATGAGTAGATGCCAAGAACAATCTACTCATGTGATGGTTTGAGACTATAAAAGTTCAAGACAGATGCAAACACAAGAACCTCGCCAAGAGGGTCAAACTCGATTGGTTACAAAAAATAAATAGCTAAATATTTATATAGAGGGATGATTTACAAGGAAAAATGTCTCCAGCAGAAAGATACATCCAATGCAAGATCGCCCTCTCAGCAAAAGAGCCTAGATAGGGTTCAGTGAAAACAAATGGTCTCATTCCAGAGGAGCTCAAACTTGCATGGAAAAAGATAGGGGGAATGAGAGTTTTTATATCGCGCAATATCCACTCGAAGTCTCAAAGTGCTTTACAAGGGGCCCCAGGCCAACACTTACACTTAACATGTAGGAGACATGAAACCTGTTAGGCGATATTTCGTTTTTTTTTCCAGACAGAACAACACTGTTAATGGACTGGTACTCATTTCACACCTGAGTACGCTGGGAGAATGTGAATAAAGAGCCTTTCCCAAGGATTCAGCTATGCACCGAGCAAGGCTTGAACCCAGGACCTTCTGATCTGAAAGTGAGTGTCATACCACATAGCCACACAACAGGAGAGTCAGCAAAGTTGTTGGCCGATATCAACCCAGCCAATTTTCAGAAAATTTTCCCTGTCGTGACAAGATCTCCACATTCATGGGATGACATCAATGGGCACTATTTTCATGTGCAATGTATGTCATCATCAAATATGAATTCCATACCGAATCTCCTAAAATTATTATAACCCGGCTTTTGGATTTGATTTTTTTTTCATTGAAAATGAAGCTTTAGAATAAATAAAATCTAAAATTGGACAGTTGGATTGATAGTAGTGAATATCCTTGACGAACCCTACTGTTAACTCAAATTACCACACCGTGTGACTGTCAGAGACACTAGGCTAGTTTGTTGATAACCGAGACATAATATAAATAAAACTGATTGACTAGTCATTGCAACAATCAATACACAAATACCAACAAATATATTTGCAAACAATTAAAACAGTCGCAGATGATAAATGCACATTAAACCAACTAAGCATCTGTTGTCTACACTTAATGTAAAATGAAAGAGGGAAAAATCCCACCTTTTTCAAAGATTAGATTCGTGTTATTCTGCCACAAATATTTTTGTTTATTTGAGTAATACTGATGTAAAGAAGGTTTTAAAATGTAAACATAACATTATTCAATCATCAATTTAAGAAATTTTGTTCAGGATTTATTTCTTTTAAAAAAAAAAACCTGAAAAAAAAACAAACCCCAATATCGATCAAGAAACAGTTCACAACTAGACAGATTGTATTTCAACGTGTTCATAGTGGAAATTCATCTGCTTTTTTCATAAATATTTTACCTGACATGAGATTTACGCGATCAAACGATCAATAAATTTTCTTTCCTTCGAATTAAAAGAATTAACATTTAAAACATCTTACATTCTTCAATTGAGTTCTACAAAAATGTGTATTATACATATATGTTTATATGACAAAAGACGAAAAGGCAGGGCCAAAGAAACCTGGAGAAGATCCATGGATAAAGAATTTAAAAAGACTGGCCTAACCTTGAACAATATCTGCAGCTGACAGACAGAAATGGAAGTCTTTAGTAGATGCCTTATGCGCTCCATGGCTCAAAGAGGATTAAGTAAGTAATATATATGTACATACAAAACTCACACTCATATACAAATTATTTATGAAAATAGAATTAAATGACAATTCATTACACCCATATTCATGAATATTGAAAATCTCTTCAGATTGTCAATAATATGATAATATCCTGTATTTCTAAATGTTGACACTGGTTTATTAACATTTCTAAATAAAAAGAAAAGTCCACAAGAGCCATAATGCACATGGAGCTGGAGTTATACCGGTTTCTATAGCATGAAACAGACAATAGCAATTGCTTGCTACCCCTTGGATAGGATGCTAGTACTTTCACTAGATCCAACAGACCCAGCTACCCAATCACTGCTGGGTGGGGTGGACAGGGGAGGTCAGAAAAAATCTTAACTGCGCCTGGGATTGATCTTGGTCCATTTGATTGTGAAGCGAGTGCTCCGCCAACTGAGCTGTCCAGATCCCCAAATAATTTTTTTTTTTAATTTTGTAAAAGAAAGAAGCCTACATTCTGATCTCACTGACTACATTTATGGGCAATGGTAAACCACTGCAAACAACATATTTAACAAATGTGAATTTATCTTTTTCTGAATTCTATCAAATGACAACCACGACCTGAACAATGGTTTCTTTGTTTTGCAGATCACACGGAGTTGGATGTGGTGAGCATACGTAAAATGTCATGATTGTATTGTAAGTGGAGGTAGGGGGAATTGAAATCTAATTGGTAGCATATTCTATCAAGACAGCCATCTGCTAAGACAATAATAAACGTTGTGGTTAAGTGAGAAAAAAACCCCAGATAAAATGTAACAAATCAAACTTCAAACCCGAATAATATAAACTGTACAATGATTTTTCAAAAAAAAAAGGAAATAAGGTATTTTCCATTGAAGACATTGCTTGCCTGTTTTTACGAATTTTACAAAAAAAAAAAAAAAAAAGGATAAGGTTGTCTTATAAGCGGGCAAGGGGGTGGGGTTATAAATTGAAATCTAATTGGTAATAAATTAAACCAAGAGAGCCGTCCAGTAAAATTTTTAAAATATTGTAAGTTAAAAGAGAAAAACATTCATAAAAGGTAACAAATCAAAAACTTAACCTGAATAATATAAATTGTAAAATGATCGGAATAAGAGTAAATCAGGTTTTTTCCATTGAAAACATGCAGAATGTATTAGGCTCTTCATGTCAATTACAACAAGAAAAATTAAAAAAGAAATGCACCCCAACTGACTACACAGAGCAATGCCAGAAAAAAAAGTGTAATTTTCGTTGCTTGCCTTCAAGAGTTTTACGGCACTTTTGATACTCTCTACGCTATAGCAATGAAAAAAAAAATAAATAAATAAAAAACCCAGAAGAAGATCGAAGGTTGTTAGAAGGTTTTATTTTAGAGCAAGGAAAACTCATCTGAACTAGGGAGCACCCCAGAAAAGGTAAGACAAAAGTAGGTGTCCTTGTCAGAGTTCATGTTACAAAATATATTGCAGAGTATTATTCATTGCATTTAGGTTTGTTCTTGACTGAAACGTTCCTTTATCTAGTATTTTATCTATGATCAAACCAGTAAAAGGCATGTTTTAATCAAATGGAATGTTTAAGTTTGTTGACAGGAACGCAAATCCTTTTTTGCCAATTGAAAAGATCTGGACAACATAATTTAAGGTTCTAGTTCTAATTCAAATCATGCAGGAAAAACTAGACTTGCTTCTTTGCTTTGTTTCTTTTGCTATTTTGAGAACACTTTTGGTCATAATAAGTAATAATTATAATTACAACCATGTCATAAGATATCTGTAAAAATGGAAAGAATAGTAGAGATTGAAAGACTGACTAAATATAATCATGTTGTAAGGATATCTCATCAAACATGTTATCAGGAATGTATTCGATTCAAGGAATGAAGTTGATATATAGAATTTGCTCATTGATGGAAAGTACACATATTGCATGAAAATGAAAATATTTACGATACTTTATTCATAAATGGACAAAAAATGAAGTATCTTATATGATCAGTCCAAATGTGCAAAATTTTCAAATAGACAACGATGGAAAGAAAATCTCAAAGTCATGAATATTGATTTAAGTACACTGAGTTATTGTAAGGTGCGTGAAGCAGTCAAAAGAAAATTTAAAAAAAAAGTAAACTTTACCATTTTAAAGTAGATGACAATAAATCAATTTTGACAAACATCAAGCATGTCTTTCTTTTACACAATATAAAGAGAGACAAAATAGGGAATATCAGAATAAATCTGAATTTTTTTTTACTAAAATGGGCATATAAAGTTAGAATTTTTTATATAAACATCAAAACCTATGCTGCATAAATAATTAAAAATAAAACATCATCCAATTCTTTCATCTCTTTCAAGTAAAGAAACGCGCTATATAAATGCATTATGTTATGCTGAGACACACAATTTAAAATAGCTATCTCGATAAATCGCGTTGGCTTGGAGCAGTATCTACATCAGTTTTAGGATGTATAAACTTTTCTTGAAATTTAACCGACAAACACAGTTTTACATGTTTGTGATACAACAACAGTTTGCCCTTACCCCTCCCTCGAAACAACACGATAACATTTGACAGGATAAATAGCAACAACACAATCATTAACTGTTGTTTATTTATTTATCTTTTTGTTGTTGTTGAGAATTTACCAGTGCTAGCAACACTTAAGGGTTCCTAGTCTAAGACGACAAATCGCTGTCACATTTGGACTTTTTTGCCAACAATGAAAATAAATTTATTGGGTTGATAAAATTATTAAATAAAATTACATAATTTAAGAAAGAACATTTCAAAGAGAGGAATGAGGGGGAGAATCGTCCTTCATACACAATGTACAACAACAATGACCAAATTCCAATTACGTGTAGTAATTTTCAACTCAAAGCATCTTTTTTCTGTTTAATCACTCTTTATCATACTTTAATAACAGTAATTAGCCTTCTCTGATCCATCTAGATATCAAGTCATCCCAACAATTCCTTTCATTATGTAACACACATTAGATTACATCCCCCCCCCCCCCCGTCTGATTCCGAAAATAGTTGATAAAAATAAAAAATCCGAGCAAGATATTTTACCCCAGTTCAAGACAAGTTCAACAGAAAACATGGTATCTACTTTCCGACGTTTCAATAGGAGGAATAAAACCAAAGGCAAAATAATGCTGCCTCATAGTCACTCTTCGTTTAAATGATACTGTTAAGCATCATTACTTGAAAAGCAGTGGTATTAATTTAACAACAACAACCCTAGATTGTAGAAATATAATGTTTCTTATAGAGTTCCCCAACTAAAACTTTAATAAATAAAGTATGTTGCTTTTTTAATGTTTTTTATTAATTTTTTTGTTTTGTTTTCTGTAGTTTTTTAAATTTTATTTTAAAATTTGCAATGTGTGTATCATTATTTAAAAAAAAAAAACTACAATTAACCTTATCAACTATTCAAAGGATTAAAATTACTGCACTCCATAATTTCAAAGAGGCTACCACACAAATTAATTTTCTACTCCTAGAAATCTCCACAATTAATCCTCTTCCATGAATCCACAAAACACCTCTTTGTGTAACACCGCCTATAGTTGGAGGAGCTACTTCATTCTTTGAATCAAACAGTTAACAATATGGCATCAACATTTATACAAGTAAATCAATTATATACAACAATAAAAATTATGAGAGAGAGAGAGAGAGAGAGAGAGAGAGAGAGAGAGAGAGAGAGAGAGAGAGAGAGAGAGAGAGAGAGAGACAGAGAAAGAGAGACAGAGAGAGAGAGAGACAGACAGACAGAAAGAGAGAGACAGAGAGAGAGAGAGAGAGAGAGAGAGAGAGAGAGAGAGTTATGTGTGATGATATATATGTTATACAGCTCTAACTTTTTACATTCATAAACAATGTATTAATTGAAGTTTCCTTATTAACAGCAAGTCTGGTAATCAATACAATACAAAGAGATGGAATGGTTAATCATCATTGTTACAATGAAAAAATTAGCTACGCTAGAAAATGAGTCTCAGAAACTACAAAGATGCCCATTATCGGTTGGCTAATCATATCTGCGATGTCCAATTAAAAGTTGGTTAGATTGTAACATGATAAATACGACAATCAATTTTGCCATGTAAAATCAATCAGCATGACAGATTCTGCGAGTTCCAGGGTGATCATTGAGTGGTCAAAGTTATGAAATCATTCATCTATATTTAACTTTTATCCGTTTCTCTCAAGTCTGTATTGGTTTGATTCAGGCCAAACAACAACGTGGTTGAAGAATAGGGTATAAAACAATTGAGAGACAATGTCCCTGTTTTATTATCTAAATGATGGGGTTATGAAAAAGAGATCAGAAGACAATGGATTCGTCAACTATTAAATCAAAAGTAAAATCTTGCATCAATTACGTCAAGTTGAGAGTAGTGGGAAAATCAAAACATTTGAAGCATTCCATCCCATGCTTACTTTCCATATAATTTTCTTTTGTCTTCAATTTACATTCACTCTAATCAAGTTGATGAATGGGAGCCTTTGTCAAATTAAATAGTATAATAATACTCATTGTGTATGATTCAAACATAAGTTTATCACCATAATTTTTATGCATTGCTCATATTATATTTTTCTAAAATGACCCAAAAAAAAAACACCCAAAAAAAACTAAAACAACCATCACCCAGAAACAGAAACAATAAAAAGTCAAAACAAAGCAAAAGAAATTTGATGATATTTAACAATTGACAAAATATCTTATCTTTGAACACTTTCTCTGTATATAAGTGGGTGAAAACTGATGTGATCACAAATCTTGTTTGCTTGGTTTTTAGACCTTAACGGCTTTTGGGACAAAATTGGGTCACATAAATACCAAAGGAAAAGTAAGATGGAAGGACGACTTGAAACGATCATAGAAATAGATGACAGTATAAAAGTATAGTTCTATTTTTAAGGCAAAAGCATATATAAATACAATCAACTTTTGGCTTTATACTGTTTTAACCAAACGTTAAAGTCATTAAAAAATCAAATGTCAACTCGAGTGCACAGATCATATAACATACATGTTGTAGTAAAATGATCTGATGGGTGTAGCTATATTTTATGTCAACCATAGAGGCCTTTTGGTTAAGGTAATATTCAAAATAAACCAGATGAAAATGGCTTTACATAAGTAATCTATTCTATTTGTTTTTATCCAAATGTTCAGATCATGTTGCTACAGTCTGCATTAGCCAGACATTTGATTTAGTGATATAGAATGTTTTCAATAATAATAACAATATTCATTTCAATAATCGGGCAAAAATACTCTGCAATTATTTGTTGAATAACCATTAGATGTGATTCCATTTTGATTTCCATCCTCTTCACATCGTATGTACTGCAAACAACACTTGACAGTTCTGGTGTTGTTTACGTCATCACAGTACTTGTAAGATTTTGAGTTGAATTCAACATTTCTGATCTCAGTAAAGGATCATTCCATTATCAACTTCTTTCTCTCCTGATTTCAGATAGCTGCATGAACATTTCTTGCCCGATATCAACAACAAGAAAATATTGATGAGGTAAGCACCTGCTGAACCAGCAACACAGTAGAACGACCAGTCAAATTTGGTATCATCCTTCCAAGTGGTGCCTTCAAGAACTAACATCTCCATGTGGGGCACCGAGTCTGACAACTGAGTGTAGAACAGA
>NC_088361.1:116245811-116260811 GCF_034508935.2 Berghia stephanieae | reverse complement strand
TTTATTTATTTATTTATATACTTATTTACTTATTTATTTATTTTGGAATACGTTTATGCCGACGTGTACAGGTCTGACATCAGAACCCACTTAAGGGCCGAGTTTAACATTGATGTAACCATTACAGTACAGCTCATAAGGAAATGGGTAATCAGACCTGCAAATAAGTGCACGTCGGATGTATGCGAATGTCAGCAGGAGAGAGAGAGAGAGAGAGAGAGAGAGAGGGAGAGAGAGAGAGAGAGAGAGAGGGTGAGAGAGAGATAGAAAGAGATTGAGAGAGAGGGAGAGAGAGAGAGAGAGAGAGAGAGAGAGAGAGGGAGGGGTGTCAGTGATTATTTTTGCATTGAAGATATGGCAGATTTGCTAGAAATTAAAAATTAAAAACAAACACTATAAATTATAAATTAAAAACAAACACTAAAATAAAAAATTAATAATAAACAATCAAATAAATAAACTAAATTACATGAGATATACAATCGAAAAGAAAACGCGAATTCATTTGTTTAAAATTAACAAAAACACTATGAAAGAGGACACTATCTAACATTATAGCCAATCTTTGTCTTAGTCTATCGATCTGTATCCGACACACATAATATGTACACTCTCTCTCTCTCTCACACACACACACACACACACACACACAAACACACACACACATACGGATGGATACCGTTTGCTACAACTTGTTTCCCCACTCATTTTGTCTTCAACGTTTACCACTACATATCAGACATTTGAATATGCCATTATTAATATTATCGACTAAAATACATACGCATACCTCACTGACAATCACCTCTCTTCTCTATCTTCCATTTTCATCGGCTCAGTGAATGATAAACACGATACATACGGTAAAGAAAAACTCAGCATGGACATTACGATGTATGTAGAAAACACAAACACACAAACATTTTTTAAAAACATACACAAACAAAAAACAAAACAAAAATTAATTGATCACTTAGATACTAACTTAAATAATTTAAAATATAAATATTTACATAAACAGTTACAAAATTAATGAACCATACAATAAAAAAGTGTCTCTTGAATAACTTTTTTTTTAAAGCAACTGAACGAAACAAAAAAAAAAAAACACAAAAAATTAATTTAAAAAATACTAAAAAAAAAAATAAAAATAAATAAATAAATAAACAAAAAAAAAATTAAAAAAACAAACAAACAAGCAAACAAAAAACCCTAAACATTCGACGCCTCAATTGGGAAACGAAATACGCTCGTGGGCAACCTTACTAATCATTATTATACTTTCCATAGTAGTAGACGAAGACTAATCATAAGGGGCGATGTGTAATTACTATCTTTATGCACTCTGCTTACGGACAATTTCCGAACAATGTATCGGCGGCGGGAATCAGCTCTCTATAAACGATTGATATTCTTCCTGGAAACAGGACGCATTGAGTGGGTTTTCGTCACGGATGTATACGTCTATGGTTTTAATACCACACATCCAGGCAAAGATAATGAATACGGTATCTTCAACACCCCTTGACATTATCAGCCTTTCACCGACAAAATACATATTTATTTATTTCATTTTTCCAGAAAGTTTATACTCCAAATATCGATGATTGAACGGAACGACCCATAATAACTCATCGAAAAAGTCACAAACTTGACGCTACTTTGAAGTCCAAGATTTGGGACTTTTTGACTGATTGGGGGGGGGGGGGGGGTGATATTAATCGATCGGCATTTTGAAGTATAAGTTGTACTTGTAGTGTGATTCAATTCATAGTTTCCTACTCCTATAGATAGTATGCAGATGACGTCACTCAGGCCTTTGTTATTGTTTTTGCCATCCGCGTTTGTGAGTTGTTCTCACTAAACTGTATTAACTAGACTATAAAAGTTCATGGTTACACAGAGTTTGTGTGTTGGTCCGTTATACTTCCGGATGGCAATGTTGTGAACTCCTTGGCCAAGCGCATTCTATCTATACGAGACTAATTTAATGCCCTTGATTCAACTGCACGAATTCTATAAGACCAAGCATAAACTTTAAGGAAAACGGATTTTTTAAAAAATGAGCTTTTATATAGCGCAATATCCACTAAATGTGCTCAAAGCGCTTTACAAGGGGTCCCTGGCCAACAGCAACATTTAACATTTAGGACGGGACATGACGCCTGTTAGACGATGTTACAAAATTTTTCGGACAGAGACAACGCTGTTAACGGCCAGGTACTCATTTTACACCTGAGTACGGTGAGAGAATCTGAGTAAAGAGCCTTTTCCAAGGACTCAACAATGCGCCGAGAGCGAGGCTCGAACCCAGGACCATCCGATCCGAAAGCGAGTGTCATACCACTAGACCACATAGCCGCACACAGAGATTGTCTGGTGTTCAGTACATTTGAGAATCAATCCTTGTCCGCGGACGGCTGATTTTTTTTTTCTTTTGTCAAGACTTTTTCTTTTCTTCCTAATTTCTTTGTCCCGCGTTGTATCATACACACAATAGCAGATTTTTCCCCTTCTTCTTGTAGAAGTTTCAACTTCCCCAAAATCTCTTCAAAGGAAAAAAGTTCAATGACCAACGAAATAATCCTGGATGGTCAATCTACGAAGCAGTGGTTAAGTTGTGACAGACAGTCATTTCTATGTTTAAACATTTATGTTGCTCGAGGTTTCTTTTTCGAAAACAAGAAATTCAATGACAGTTTCCTGTCGATGTCGGACATGCGTGGGGGCAGCCATTTTGAACTGCCATAACTTTGTCCAATTGTGACAGAATTAACATCTTCAACGTTTGGTTGAAAGACGTCACATGAAAAAGAAATGAATTCAGTAGGAAATTTGTCCCATTACTTTTTGACTCACTCTCGTAGCATAATAATATTCAATAAATGCCCCACGTAGCCAACAGCAACATTTAACATGAAGGGCGAGATGTTCTGTCGTAACAAATGTGACGATTTTGCTTCAGGTGGTAAGGAGAGGGTTAAACACAAGGTCCATTGTCAACTTTTGATAGACAGACGCGCCGATGAAGAAGAATATAGGCAAATGTATTGTTGAACGTTAGTTACATTTAATATACGAATATAAGCAATAATTAATTTTTAATGTACAACTTAACTGTATCAATAAATAACAGTAAACTCTTAATGGACAGATGCATTGATAAACAAAAGTTATCTTTTAAAAGACAGATGTTATCGATGAAAAAATTGTGAACGTTTAACTGACAGGTGTATTTTAATAAACAGTAGCTAACTTTTGACAGACAAGTGTGTCAATGAAAAATAAAATTATCTTTTTACATTTACCTAAAACAAAATCTGACCCACTATGACAAAACGCTGTTTATTGATTTTAGTCTTATAACTTCATATAAATTGATACACCAAAATGACCTCCAATTTATCAATAGGACTTTAACATAATGCTTCTTTGAATGCCGTAGTAACGATATCAATGGTCAACAATGGACTCAAGACACACAGACAGTTCAATGTTTAAGGAGAAATCAATGGTCAATAGTTAACTCTCGACAGCTTACAATGAATGTCGGTGCTGCAAAAACTTGGGCTACTGACATCGACATCCGCCCTATCATTGGTGAGGATTGACAACGACAATGGGTGTTACTATGCTGCCGTACTCTGGGAAAAACAAACCCATATAATATTTTAAAATTTGGCCAGAAAACTCGTCCTTCAAATATCGATCGATTTAAATTACCCTCATCTTGGCAAAATAAATAAATAACTAAATAAATAAATTAAAAAAAAAACCCTCAAACCTGAGACTTTGCGAACTCCCAGGTTTGAGGGTTTCTTTTTTGCCATGATGAGAGGGTCAATTAAATCGATCAATAAGGATGAGTTTTCTGGCCAAATTTTAAAATATGTTTTTTTTTCCAGAGTATGACAGTATTATGCATGCTGTCACTTGTTATCACAGACATCTTTCACGCACAATGTATATATAATATTACAATGACATGTCACCTCCATCAATAATATAAGGTATGCACACACGACATATTTGTATCTACACAAAAATGTATGAAGGACTGTATTTTCTACATGGGTGAAACTATTATTAAAATATTATAACAACACGCAATGGACTCGCAGTCCTCTGACTTCCTCTCTGATCATGATGATATATTGATATTGATAGCGATAGGACATAAATAAATCCTATGTCTAAGCCTACATAGCCTACGGGGTTTACATTTACATTGTTCGCGGCGTGTCCATTAATTGGCCGATGATATTTATTTTTCATGAGAATGAGGAATAGCGAAGAAAGAATAAATAAAACGGATAAAAAAAAACGAATAATGAAATAAATAAATTTATCACGTAAAATGACTTCATGAATTGTTAATTTAATACAATTAATTGAATAATAAATAAATAAATAAATCTAAGAGAGAGGAAGAGAGAGAGAGAGAGAGTAGAGAGAGAGAGAGAGAGAGAGAGAGAGAGAGAGAGAGAGAGAGAGAGAGAGGAGGATAAATCTAAAGTCTTGTCAACACAAGCAAATATTGTGATGAACCGATGTCGATTTAACCGATATGTAAAGGTGTATTCCATACAATGCGCTATTGTATCATTCCAATCGTTCAAAAGAATCATTTCATGAGTATTACAGGTGAGACTCGGGTCTGTCGTATAAGGACATGATATTTTTGAACGACAGCATACTTTCAATGGTTACTTTTTCTGTGAAATATCATGACTGATTCTTGACCCTTGGGGGTTACCACAACCCGGGTAAAACGAAAAAGAGAAGAAATGCATTGAATAAATCCCATGCAAGGATGATCCTTTGTCACATATTCAAATGGAAATTATTCTGGATTTAAAAACGGCCCTGCGTAGGTACATAAACAAAAGTGGGTTGAAATGGGGGTCGTTTACATCGATCGATATTTCATTTGAAGGACGAGTTTTCCGACCAAATTTTTAACTTACGCGTTTTTCCAGGGTACGGCAGTTAACTGGTTAATAATTGTGACTCATCGTCTCAAAACGGTATTATGTCGGAACGAACCAGATGTTTATGTTGTGTATATCGCACGTGTGAAAGAAAGAGAGGAAGAGAGGGAGAGAGAGAGAGAGAGAGAGAGAGAGAGAGAGAGAGAGAGAGAGAGAGAATGAGAATGAGAGAGAGAGAGAGAGAGAGAAAATAAGTAGGAGTGAAATATCTGTTCAATGTTACAGTTATCGTTTAACGTTATAACAAGTGTAACTAAATGACAAATTGCCATATTTATGGACAATAAAGATCTATTATTATTATTATTATTATTATTATTATTATTATTGTTATTATTATTATCAAAAGCAGAATTTAATGTTAAAACTGGTCAAAAATATAAATTGTTGGCATAATTAGCACCCTACAATTTGGTATCCATTCTCCTCAATAAATCATATAAACTCAACGCAAGTCTGATATTTCTGGCTAGAAATGCAATATTCAACATCTTAACCAACCCGACTTAACACCGTTTTGAGACGAAGGGTCACAATTGTAAAACGGGAAACGTTCCACACGTCAAGTAAATAATGTCTCTTGAATATTGACTCTTGTTGTTTATCCCTGTCAAAGGATCCCATCCCATCCCATCCCATCCCAGCATTGGCTTCGTTTTCGGTCTGTTGTTATTTAATTTCTGTATGACCTCGGCCTACAGAACAAACAAATCACTTCAATAAGAATCACAACATAATGCTTGCTTGTTGCCAGCCAGAAGGAAAAAAAAGGAGGACATGCAACAATCTGTGATTTTTCCTCATCAGGGACCAAGATTGAAAAAAAAATAATTTAAAGGATAATAAAAGAGGAGGAAGATGAAGATTATGAAGAAGAAGAAGAAGAAGAAGAAGAAGAAGAAGAAGAAGAAGAAGAAGAAGAAGAAGAAAGTATTGAGGGAAGTAAGGAAGGAAGGACGAAAAAGAAGAAGTAGCAGTGGTAGTAGTAGGAGTAGTAGTCGTAGTAGTAGTAGTAGTAGTAGTAGTAGTAGTAGTAGTAGTAGTAGAAGTAGTAGTAGTAGATAGTAGTAAGTAATAGATAAGTATAGTGAAATAGTAGTAGTCGTCGTAGTAGTAGTAGTAGTTGTTGTTGTTGTTGTTGTTGTTGCTGTAATAGTGTAGTCGTAGAAGCAGTAGTAGTGGTAGTAGTAGTAGTAGTAGTATAGTATAGTAGTAGTATATAGTAGTAGTAGTAGTAGTGGTATAGTAAGAACATAGTAGTAGTAGTAGAAAAAGAAGAAGATGATGATGATGATGATGATGGTGATGATGATAATGATGACGATGATGAGGAGGAGGAAAAGGAGGACGAGCATGATGATGAAAATGATGATAAGCAAGTGGAAGAAGAGGAGAGAATGAGACGAGATGGAGACGCATACCAGGCACCATACACAAACACCAAGATCAGCGATAAAAAACGACACACCGCAAAATAACAGAAGAAAAGGAAACAGAAAACAAACAACAATAACACAGAGAAAGTAAAGAACCAACATAATAATAATAATAATAATAATAATAATAATAATAATAATAATAATAATAATAATAATAATAATAATAACAATAATAATAATAATAATAATAATAATAATAATAATAATAATAATAATAATAATAATAAAATAACAATATTAATAATAATAATAATAATAATATAATAATAATAATAATAATAATAATAATAATAATAATAATAATAATAATAATAATAATATAAGTACACCGTATCACTAAGTCATGAGGGACGATCACGACCAAGAAATTAAGCTACCCCCATGCTCATTTATTTCTGGCCCAGAAAATTATTGGATGAGAACGAGAGAGACAATGATGTCGTGACGTCATTACCCCGAGGTAAACACAAAATCGATGGAGACGCGCAAGTGGGTTGGTAGCGAGCAATTTGTTATGGGCGTTGACACTGATATCACACAAATGAAAAGAATATCAAGAGAAGAAAAAGAAAAGAATTAAAAAAAAGTATATATAAGCGGAGGCGAGAGAAGAGAAGAGAAGAGAAGAGAAGAGAGAGAGAGAGAGAGAGAGAGAGAGAGAGAGAGAGAGAGAGAGAGAGAGTGGGGTGGGGGTGGGTGGGAAGGAGGGATAGATAGGTATATATATATATATATAATATATATATATATATATATATATATATATATATAGAGAGAGAGAGAGAGAGAGAGAGAGAGAGAGATCATAATATGTTACAAATGGTTAAATCAGAGTATTACGAAATTTATGTGAAAAGGTCAGGCTTGTTATGATCCAATGGAGCTCGATAAATAAATAAATAAATAAATGCATAAATAAACAAATAAATAAATAAGGCCAAAATGACGTGTAGAAAATCCAACAGATCAGTATCCACTGACTGAATAAAAGTTATGCAAAATGCAGTTAGAATATGTTCGAAGTTCCTTCTTTTTACTTTTCGTTCAGCTGTGTGGTCTAGTGGTATGACACTTGCCTTCGGATCGGAAGGTCCTGGTTTTGAGCCCAATCTGAGTGGCGCATAATTGAGTCCTTGGATAATGCTCTTTTCTCCACACCCTCTCACCGTATTCACGTGTAAAATGAGTACCTGGCCGATAACAGCGTTGTCTCTGTCGGAAAAAAAAGTGATATCGCCTGACAGGCGTCATATCTCGTCCTCCATGTTAAATGTTGCTATTGGTCAGGGACCCTTTGCAAAGCGCTTTGAGCAGGTTTAGTGGATATTGCTCTATATAAAAGCTCACGTTTTTTGTGTGTTATTTTTTTTTTTAAATTACAGCTATCTTATTTCTTGTTCTCCGACGATATCGTGTTGGCTAACTAGAAACGTTTTCTTAGAAAAGTTCACGATCAACACCGAAGAGATGGACTTTCTTTCAAGTCAGAGATCCTATCATTTACTAAGTCATAAATACAAACCTAGCCGTTAACATTCTAAAGTAGTAATATCAACAGTGTGACTCGCCCTTCCGTGCATCAAGAAGGGGGGAAAAAAATAGGGAAATTAGTTATTTAATCTATTCTTAAATTATAAGGAAGTGGAGCTTGCATTCAGATTACTATGAATGTCTACAGGAATTTAGAGTCGGAATTTAGGATATCACAGTTTGGTAACTTTTATGAGAAAAAGGTGGTATTCGACGTGTACATAATATACGCAAATAAGTGCACGTCGGTGGTATCAGATTCCACTATGCCCATACGTACCTACTTCATTGAGACGCTTTATCTATCCGGCAACGAACTTTCCGAATGAATTTATCAGATTAGCAGCTGACCAATAATTACCCGTTGTGTGGATAAAAGAGTAGGGGAAAGGGGTAGACAGGGGCGCTGTAGATAAATAGTCAAACTCCAATCGTATGGAACTAATTGTCGGTTGAACGTTGTAAATAAATATAAAGTTAGATACTTTATCGGTGAAGACAACAGTCCTGTCAAACTTGTCTCGCCTGTTGCGATGAATTGCCAAAGAAATCCCGCAATTATAATGTAAACGCGGGTGTTACTTTCGCATGGTAGTATGCATGGAACTGTGCATGCCACTTATTATATTATAGATAATCAATAAGGAGGCGCTCACAAGCATTGGCCTATCTACATGGGGTTTATTCACTAAACATAATGGGTTTACCACTCCAATAGATGCCTGACAAAGAAATAGAAGCTTGACTTAGCATCACGTTGTTTATGGACAATGAAAACAAGACTACATTGATTTTAGCTATCCCGCATTGAACTACTCCCTTAAACACCAGGTCGCATGTAATAATAATAATAATAATAATAATAATAATAATAATAATAATAATAATAATAATAATAATAATAATAATAATAATAATAATAATAATAATAATAATATATACTTTATTCATCCAAAAAAAAAAATGGAAATTCGTTTTCGGACGTGGCATGCATGAAAATGTATAAACACAAAGTTGAGAATCTATGGCGGCAATGTATACATATATAATATATGCAAATGCACAAAAATGTAAAAGTATACAACCAAGAACCAATAGCAATACTTTATATATTAATTTTATAAATTAAGATAGGCCATGCCTCTGACCTTTAGTCCGAACTTGTGTGTGTATATTTAAAAGATAGTATGAGATGAAATGACTTTGAAATGAGTATCATATGTGATCAATCTATTCTTTAAAAAAAAAGAAAAAAAAAAAAAAGCCGAATTGGGGGTCAAAAATTGTTCCACACCGCCTATACTTTTTTTTTGCCAGCGAGCATAGAAATACTGGCAAATTTACAAATCATAATAACTACTTTTTCCAATTTGATGTAAAAGTAACTTGCAAACCTTGTTTAGATTAAAGTAAAGGTGATGCTGGAAGTCGGTGATGGTGGTGGTGGTGGTTGTAGTAGTAGTAGTAGTAGTAGTAGTAGTAGTAGTAGTAGTAGTAGTAGTAGTATTGTATGGTAGTAGTAGTAGCAGCAGCAGCAGTAGTAGTAGTAGTAGTAGTAGTAGTAGTAGTAGTAGTAGTAGTTGTTGTTGTTGTGGTGGTGGTTGTGGTAGTGGTTGTGGTAGTGGTGATAGTTTGTAGTGGTAAGAAGAGGATGAGAATAGGCAGGGGCAACAACGACACCCACAATAGCAGCAGCAGTTATACATAGTACTTTCATCGATTCAACTACGGGAATAATAATAATGTAGTTAGAAGCTTGTGCATAATTTGACGAAAAGCTACCTCGCTCCCTCTAAACCCTCTTCCGCACTAGGACAGGACTGTCCCGGGACAGTCCTGTCCCAAATCTGTAACATATAGAATTTAGAGAGATCTTCCGCACCTATTGGGACGGGACAAAACAGTCCCGTTGTGTCCCAAGCCGTTGTGAAATGCTACAAAATCAGCGGGACAGGACTGTCCCAGTCCCGTGTTCATATCGTTTGTGATAGTAGAAAAATATAGCAGACTTCCGCACTAGGACAAAAAAGTCCCAGACTTGGCGGCGCCGTGTCAAAATTGAAATGCCTGTCTTTATTTTCTGCATCCCTACTCCTACTACTACTACTACTCTACTACTACTACTACTACTACTACTACTACTACTACTACAACTACTACTACTACTACTACTACTACTACGACTACGACTACGACTACGACTACGACGACGACGACGACGACGACGACGACGACTACTACTACTACTACTACTACTACTACTACCACTACTATTTCTATTGTTGCTTCTGCTGTGGCTAACGCCACTAATATATTAATACCTACATCCCTTATATTTTGTATTTATTTCCAATTCCATTGTATTTATTTTCCAACAATAGTCCACACTTTATTTTAGTTCACTGTCTTCTATACTGCATTACACAGTTCCTACCCGCCTCCCCTCTTTTGACATAATTATGTACGCACCTTTTATAAATTTCTATTGCTCTGTTTTAATTCGCGCTTCCTCACAAAGTAGCAAACAATTTCCTGCCCATCAATGTTTTTGTTTATGCATCTTAACAACGCCACTACCACATTATCTCATTCGTCTGTAGTTTTTAATTCATCATGTGTTGTTGATGAAGGGGAAACCCGAAACGTCCATTTTATCTGTTTTCGTATATTAAACTGAAGCTTACATTCAATTTCACAGTTATAATTTATTTATTTATTTCAATTCTGAATATAAAAAAGCAAGAACAATTCAAAAAATAATTCTATGTGATGAAACCACGTACAGAAGGCATAGCAACATAAATATTTTCGGCAATTTAAAAACGTATGCTTATAAAGATAATTTAAGAAGTGTCACACTTTGTGACACAGCAGTAACGTGTCTAAAACCGGTCGCACATCTATTCGGTAACTTGTGGGATCAATTATCTTTATCGTTATTTATTTCGGGAATTCTCAATGAAAATATTTTTAAATAAGTCCTTCTGAGCCACTTGGACTCATTGTAAAACAAATTAAGTCCTTTAGAGCCATGTAGCCAATGGTGAAGGAGTTATCCCGGTTTCAATAGCGTGAAGCGGACAATTAACGTATTTGTTTGAAAACCTTTGAACGGGACGCTAGTCTGTAGTCTATCGCAGATTACTATCCCAGCTTGACAGGTACCCTTTTACACCTGAATGGAGTGAGTGATTGGAGTAAATTTTCTTGCTCTAGAAAGTACAAATTGGCTTCGGTCGGAATCGAACGCAGAACCTCTGAGTCCAGAGTACAACGCGCTAACCATCGGCCATCTTGCCTCCTAAGCTTATAAATCCGGAACTTATCCATGTTTCTGTGGCGTTGAGCAGACAGATAACAGTTTAAAATTTAAAATAATAAAATTCATTTTTTCATCCCATAGGGGAAATTTTTCTCGAGGGTCTATTCCCAGGTAAGACTGGAATAACCCAGGCGTCAGCCGCAATGCAGCGCCGCAAATTTAGCTAGGACAAGGTATAACCAGGCGTCAGCCGCAGTGCAGCGCCGCAAATTGAGCTAGGCGAGGTGACTTACTCAACTGATGCCTTTCGGGTACGAAGCATGCTGACTTTCTATTATCCTCTTGAATGATGCTAGTCCGTCAAAGATTACTTTCATCAGCGAACTGGTACTCATTTGCACCTGGGCAAAATGAGGTGATTCCAAGAAAGTCATTTTAAGATAAGATCGGAGATCACCATAGAGTCTACGGAATTGACCCAAGAGCAATCTTTGGGTCATTAAAGGATGCACCCAATATTGTTTTCTCTTTCAATTTGTCTTTCTTTTCCACGTGGTAAAGCACAGAAATATGCAACCTCTATTTCATCCATTACTAGTAGTAGTAGTAGAAGTAGTAGTAGTAGTAGTAGTAGTAGTAGTGGTAGTAGTAGTAGTAGTAGTAGTAGTAGTAGTAGTAGTAGTAGTAGTAGTCGTAGTCGTGGTAGTAGTAGTGGTAGTAGTAGCAGTAGCAATAATATTACTCTTGCTATAAGAACATTTCATGATTATATAAATCTTATGTAAACAAATCCCATTGTACAGTGTAAAAATTCATTATCGTCATGTCGTATCTTATGTTGATTCATAAAATGTGAATTATTAGAGTTGCAATTGCCTACAAAAAACTTTTGAATCTTGTAAAAAAAAAAAAATAATGCATTCGCGCAGGTGTGTCCTGGGACAGTCCTGTCCTAGTGCGGAACCCCTTTTGAATAGAAGTTTTCTCCAGTGGGACAGGACAAATTTGTCCCGGGACAGTTTTGTCCTAGTGCGGAAGGAGGGTAAGCCATTAAATCGAAATTATATTGAAAAACAAACAGTAAAAAAAAAAAAATTAAAAAAAAACAACAAACAAAACACACAACAAATTTTAAAAAAAAACAACTAGAAACACAACTAAACGCACTACACACACACACACACACACACACACACACACACACACACACATACCAACATAATACTTACATGCCTTCTAACATAAATAGATGCATACATACATACATGCATACATACATACATACATACATACATACATACATACATACATACATACATACATACATACATACATACATGCATGCATGCATGCATGCATGCATGCATGCCACAAACAAGTACACAACAAAATAATTTTTAAATAAATAACAACAACAACAACAAAACCCAACAAACTAACTAAAACAATCTTGAGAAGACATTTTTTTAAATATTGACAATATTCAACCTCAGAAAATGGTGAAGCTAAGGTGGACCACCACTTGAAAATGCATACGCCCAGAGTACATGTAGCCTACATGGATAACAATATCTGTTCAAACAAATTGACTTGACAACCGGGGAAAAAGCAACGCATTTCTCACACCAACCACTCAGGTATGAACCAAGTCCGAGTGGTCACTTACAGTCACGTCATGGTCAATCAAGCCCATCCTTAACCCTAACGTGACAACATTCGACCTCTACTTAGTTTACACTTATTATCGGTTCTGACTTCATACACTCTTCCATACGAACTATACTGTATCAAATAGAGCCCCCACCCCCTCCCCCCCCGTCAATTTATTCCCAGAATTTTCGCGCATCTCTTCCCCCCCCCCCCCCAACCCCCACCGTCTGTTAAATTTCAGCCCACGAAGTGAAGTGTGCTGGTGAAAAAATATAGTCTCTACGCTGTCGCTACTATCTTACTAGCAGTATCTATATTATTTGATTGAAAGAAAAATATCTCGCCTCGTCTTAATTAGAAAATGCCAAAAATGCGCACCCCCCCCCCCCCCTCTTTCTATGGACTGGACAAATTGCGCACAACCCCCCCCCCCTCATATTGAAGTATGGTCAAAGCACACCCCCCCCCCCCTCTCCACCCCATTCTATTACTACCCCTCCCCTTTATTTGTTGATACACTAGAGGACTCAGATGAGGCATAGTTCTAGCACGATGATGATACACCGTGGATAAAGACAGGCCACAGTGGCTTCAATTTATAATATTATATTTAGAACCTCAAATCTCAAAACGATAAAATTATGACATGCCGAGTCGAACCGTCTACTAAAAATTGACTTTAAAATCGAAACTATGAACTTGTATTTGAATGAATTCGCCCGTCGCGCACTTATATTACTCCTTGTAAGTCCGATAGCCCAGATTGTTAAGGACTCATTGTTGTAATGGAAATACTCTCACACCAACGCAAAATCAGTTCCTTCGTGACCTCTTGTTGCTATGCCTGGCAAGCTGTTGACATGAACGCCTTTTAAACATTTTTTAAAAATCTTAAAGTATGAGTCTCCTGTTATTCAATCAACATACCGTGTGTGTATACGCATCGTATAAAACTAGTCGAATAAACATTTCAAAGGTTTTATTTTTTACTTGAAAATTAAAACTATACTTCGCCACACATATCAACCGATGACTGTGAACCGAGGACACATAGCCACTTTCAGTACTTGTTTATCATCCGAAGCAAACAGCCCAAAGATCCTGAGCATCACTCACAATGTTATCATAGACGATTTAAAAAAAAAAGCCAGGTGTTGTGTCAAAATATTAGGATAAAAACTACTCTTAAGTGTGGGGACCGATCTATTTGACTGTTTGGCATGCACTAAAAGTAGCTATGGAATAAAGGAATGTTTGCCAGTTGAGTGGAAATTAACGGTCACGAGGACGGAACGGACTAAATAGAAGAAAATATTCTGATGGGATGATGTATTGTACCGCTCGGACCATTAATTGCGTTCGGTTATCCGACCTGCAAATAATATTATATAATGTCGAATCCGCCCCCTTGAAATCAATGAATGCAGTTTATCAAACTACTTTATGTGTCAAATTGTGTAAATCTAACCGTTAATAAATACCACTTTCAAAATCTGGATGCCGTTTATCAAACTACTTTATGTGTCAAATGTTGTCAATCTAATCGTTAATAACTGTCTACCACTTTCAAAACCTGGTCCACCATGCAAAATACCCTTCGGACACGGTGCTGTCACAAATGTATACAGCGGTTCTTCAATGTAAGATGTGCCCCCCCCCCCCCCCCCCCCATGGAGACGGATTTTATCCCAGTTTCTGAAGTGCTAATCGGACAGTAACAATTCCAAAGTACTTTCCATAATCCATATCTGACGAGATTCAGCAATCCAATTAATACTATCTATGTGTGGACAGAGAGAGATCAGAAAATACTTCCGAGTCCAGCGTGATTTTGAATTTACTGAGCGCAAAACTGAATTTATTCCAATATAGAATTTAGATTTACATAACCAAAGACTAATCACCTGAAAATAATGGAAATGGAATTTAAAAAAGGGAAGATAAAGAAGAAAGAGAGAAATACATATATGCTAATAGATTTTTTCTTTTTTTTCTTTTAAAGATAAAGAATAAAGAAAGAAAAAAAAAGGCAATCTGTGTTTCTTTTAAAGAAATTGAGCCGTGGAAAGCACGAGGATGTATTAAGTAGGAATGTGCTTTTTTATTTTTCACCCACAGTCACTCCTCT
>NC_088361.1:116235811-116240811 GCF_034508935.2 Berghia stephanieae | reverse complement strand
GGCACTGACATGGGGAATTGAAGACTCATTTGAAATTCCAAACGCAAAAGTTCAAGAATCTAAGAATGGAACTCTATCACACTTTTCTGTTCAAACTTACAAGAGCGAAGCAAAGTTCGGTTTGATGGTATGTAGGAGGATCGGGAACTTGAACACCAAACAGCTCTTGTTAACTGTTCACGAAGAACAACGATCGATCTTCGATCTCAGACCTTTAACAGGACAAATTGGAAGGCAACTGCATAAGGAACAAGTTCTTCGCCTACATCCAGCCACCCACCCACCCGCCTTCTCTCTCTCTCTCTCTCTCTCTCTCTCTCTCTCTCTCTCTCTCTCTCTCTCTCTCACACACACACACACACACACATACAAACACACACTCTCTTCACATTAGTATGTGTGTGAAAGGGGGGGGGGGGGGCGTCAGCGAGTGTTTTTAATTATCAGCTCCCGCTTTATCAATTAATCCAAATTAAATATGTATAGCGGCCCACCCCGTCAGTCTGATACAATGTCGGAATGGAACAGATGGAGGAAATCTGAATCAAATTAACTACAAATTATCAAAATGAGAACATTTTTATTTTGTTCACATCCTTTATTTTAAGTCTTTATTTTATTATTTTTATTTATTCCCCTTTTTTAAAAAAAATTCAAGCTAAACAAACAATAACTCTCTCCAAAGAAGACATCTCTATTTTAATTCAACTTAAATAGTTTAGTTTAAAATTTTAATTTTTAGCACCGATTTCTCCCCGACATATTACAGTTCTCATTATCCGTTATCCGTTTAATGAAACATTGTGAAGCGCAATGAGCATATGCGCTATATAAACGGTCATATCTATTTTTAAACGATTGATCACGTTCAGGACTCCGTATCGTTTGGATTCTCACGAATCAGGCCTGCCCCAATAATATCATTATGCGATGTCCGATATTACACTAAACGGACCCAATTATTACGATAACTGATCAAAGAGCATTAATGAAAAGCAATATAACAGGGTGTTTGTATTGTATTAGTTGTTATACATAACCCACCCAATGGCTAGTCAGAAAAAAGAATTGAATGAAAGCACTGTGAGTGTGAGTGAGTGGAAAATTAATAAAGAGTTAGATAAGTCTAAATACAGGGAATATTGTTGGTCATGACCTAAATTTAAACAACAGAATGGAATTTAGTATGTATATGTATCTTATTATTATTATTATTAATATTATTATTATTATTTTTGTTATTGTATGAGGAAGTCTGAATAGGTAAATACAATAATTAGTAGGTATAGTATTTTTTTAAACAAAACAATTGAATGAATTCAAACTGCAACTGTTATCTTTAAGTAAACACACACACAGATAAAAAAAACCCAACAAAAACAAACACCCCCCCCCCCCAAAAAAAAAAACCAACAAAAAACAACAATAGAACTGAAAAGACAAAAACAAACAAACAAAAAATCAGATCAAATAAAAGAAGAAGCAATCACGGGGCAAATGACAGATGATACATTTTGAGAAGAGTCATCAATCAGATAATAAATCATACTGTAATGCGAGACAGTAATTATTTTGATGTTTTAAAATGCAAGCAATATGAGAAGTGAAATAGTAGTAGTATCATACATTGTGAATATGAAAGTTCGAATGTTATTTGATTTCAATTTATAAGCTGATAGGAAATCTACTGCCGTCCAATGATAGAACACATTTTTATCTCTTCATTTTGGTTGTTAAAAAAAAAGTATTAAAAAAACAAACAACAAAAAATTGAATTATAATAATAATTTAAAAAAATAAAAAACAAAACTATACGAAAAACAACAAATAACTTACCCCCCCCCCCAAAAAAAAAAAAAAACAACAAAATAAACCCTCCAAAAAACAACCCTTAGCATATTTCTTAAATCAGTCAATTAAGATGACCCCCAACTCGCGAAACAGACGTGAACTTGGAGACATCTAAAGACGTGACGTTTCAGATTTAAGTCTTTTTAACATGTGGTGGGGCGCTTTAATCCCTTGATCTATGAAATAAAAACGATTCTCGTCAAATTAAAGAAAAAAATGTGTTTTGTCATTGCACAATTGTATTGATATAATATTATTATTTTATTGCTATGTCAAACAACCTATACGTGGGTTAGCAAGATGAAAAACAAAACACTTCGTGACATTTGATTGATAAAAATCGTTATCACACACATTAGTCAGCTGCTAGTGGTAAAATCTTATTTGTACAACTTGTTAACAAAGTTGAATTCAAAGACAATCCTTACCTAACTTGCTGAAAATTAGAAAATATTCAGTATTATTTCAATTTTAAAAGAAACAAAATAATTTAATAAAACAAAAAATGATTTTAAGAAAAATATTTTTTTCAAAAAAGACAGACAAAGAGAGAGAGAGAGAGAGAGAGAGAGAGAGAGAGAGAGAGAGAGAGAGAGAGAAAGAGAGAGAGGAGAGATAGACGGGGGAGGGGGGAAATTCCCCTTGTTCATTGCAATTTAACACCTTTATAAGTGCAAATATCAACAAAAGGATGTGAACAAAATAAGTCATAATTTACATACATTTACATGCAAGGAAAATCACTAAGGAGGACAGAAAACAGAAAACATGAATATACATGTGATGTATACTTATTAAAAAAGAAAACAGAGAGAAAAAAAAGCTAATGCCTTACCTTTTGTCCCATTACGATATAGTTTGATTTGTTTCTCAAAGTCCTGTATGGATTTGTCTTCATTTTTGACGTTAATGTATCCACATATACTCTCTGATAAATCACACTTTACTGAAAAGTTGAAAATAAAAAGAAGGAAAAATTACATATTCTGTTTTCTCGAGCCATACTGTGGAGATAGAGAGGTAGGGGCAAAACGGTGAAACAAATGATTATGAAAATCAATGGCATACCCTTATCATTTGAATGTAAAACAATGAGAAATATATCTTACTCGAATTCAATGATTGGAATGAGTGACAAAGTCACTTTAATTTATTTTTTTATTTAGACAGGACCTATAATCAAGTATAAACTTGATATCTTATCTTTTTTTCTTTTTAAGCCAATAACTTTAAGGTCAACATCCCTATTCCTATGTTTAATGTGTATGTATATATAAGAGGAAGATAAAAATATACTGGCAAAGTGACGACAAGCATTGGATGTCTCTAATTCCTGAGGTTAAAAAAAATTAAAAATAAATAAATAAAGTATAAACTTCTTCAAATACATCTCATTGTCAAGGATAAAAATTAAATCCTTTCTTTTTTTTTTCTTTTTAGGAGTTTTATGGCGCTTTGAAACTTCAAAACTATTTCGTCAGTTACTTTCCTACATTTAAAAATAGGGATAGACCTTGTTGGGAAGACTTCCTAGATCAGTGGTCTGAACATCAACACTAACCTAACTGCTACAGAAACATAAGCAGCTGATCCAGTTATATCAAGGCCAAATGTTATACAACACTAATAAGAACAGTCGTTGAATATGCAAGCACTGTTTGGGACCCTAATACGAAAAGAAACAAAGATAAACTTGATATAGTACAAAGGAGAGCAGCACGTTTTGCATTAGGCAATTTCAAAACGACCAACAGCGAGACACAGATGGTTCAAACATTACAGTGGACAACTTTGGAACAGCAAAGAAAGAAATCCAAACTGACAATGCTCGATCACGTATTCCACAATCATGTAGCAATATCAATCCAAACAACCTGAGTCCAGCAACAACGAAATCAAGAACAAAGGGGAACAGATCTGAGATTCACAGTGCCACTTTCCAAAATACAAAACCGTGAACAATAGTTTTTCCGCTCTTCTATACGCTTGTGGAGTAACCTTCCACCTATTGTTATTAATTCAAACACCACGGAACAGTTTAGAAATAGGCTCAATCATTACTATTGCACACAAAAACATCCCGAGACATAAAACATCAAAACATCTACATTTGCAACAAACACCAGAGGTAGTTTGTAAATTAAGGAAGAAGAAGAAGGTCATGACACAATGCTGCTTTTGCAAGATATTAGAACTAAAACTAAATCAGAAAGGCGGGTCATAAATTTTGGCTTTGTCCTTTTCATATTAACTGCATGATAAGATCAATGACTGGAAATTCAAAGGATGTTCATGTATCTTTTGTAGATTATATTATCCGGCATTTAAATCAAGCATGAGATTATCATTAGTATTTTTTAGTTAGCTGGACAAAAGTAAAAAGGACCACAGGATAAAAAGGAATCCCTACTGGGATTTTAAAAAAACAACTAGGGTTGTTTGTTTGTTTTGTTTGTTTTTAAGGGTTTTACAGCGCTTGCAACACATCAAGGTCATATCAGCGCCAGTAAAAAGGAAGAAAATGGGATAGTAAAATGTTCTAGAATTACAATTAAAGTACCCAAGAAAAGATGAGACAAAGGGGAATTTGTTCAAATAGGAAACAGATACAGATTCCAAGAGCACACTATCAAAGTAGGTACCTAGTTTGAGACACCTAAAAGTCTCATCCAGTCACAAGCACAGGTCTCAACTAAGATATATTATATATAATATATAATATGTAAACAAAACAATACAGTGCATAACAGAGAGATGATTTACAAGACAAAAAATATCATCTCCCAAAACTCTAACTATACATTTGACTGTTTCCCTCCCAGCTAGGGTATCCGGCCAGGTCCTGGAAAAAAAGTAATATCATTCCAAGACGAAGACAGAAAACATGTTGGAAACAGATATAGGGGGATAGAAGACATGGGAAGTACCTCCCTGCCCACTATGGGAGGTAAGGAACCCCATCCCGCAGCTAGGGTTGGGGAAGCGGTGGGAATAATAATAATAATAATAATAATAATAATAAATAATAATAATAATAATAATAATAATAATAATAATAATAATAATAATAATAATAAATAATAATAATAATAATAATAATAATAATATACAATATATAAGAAGAAGAAGAAGAAGAAGAAGAAGAAGAA
>NC_088361.1:116160811-116228311 GCF_034508935.2 Berghia stephanieae | reverse complement strand
TAGTCGCCACCGAAGTGGGTAGTTACGCGATTAGTCTGGGTATGTTCGTCTGGTAAGAAAAAGAGAGTCAACATTTGACTAATTTCAATCAAATATCCATTATCCGTTTCCTAGTAAAAAGAGCTTCGGAAATGAATGCAACCCCGTTTTTATACCCATTGTGACGTCACAAACTCACGGGAAGAAACAACACACAACAATGAATGGAACTCGCCATGACACCCAAGTTTACCCAACATGAGAACAATTCACAACAACAACTTAATAGCCAAACAACAACAAACTGGTACACATTGAAACAGAACACTAAAAATACGTTCCTACATGTGTATTATTTCGGGTCATGCGCTGACACAGACATCTACAAATAGAAATCATAAAGAGATAATTCATTTGCTGTGACTACAACCAATAATAAAGCAGTGTGTCAATGTGCGGGGGGTAGCTCAATTGGAGACCAACACTGGCAAACTATCAACTTTCATTTCTATGTTAGAAGCATTTATCAGCTGATTGCTGTACCCTCAGATCAACTTCCAATCTCTCAGCAACTGCTGCGATAACCATCCTACATATACAATAAAATAGCCATTCTATGGAACTGTTGTCACATTATTCCTATTTAAATGGTGAACATGTCAAACAATTATGTCCATTGGAAAGTACAGTGTAGTCATGGAATTATGTCAAATGCTCAAAATTTATGATAGAGTTTACAGATGGACATGTATTTTCTTTTTCAGAAAAAGACAAGAATAATGATGTGCTTTGGACGTGGTCATATCCAGTCGTGTCCTCAAACCAGAGAGAGCATGTCTTATCAAAACTAGATTTCAACAAGGAAAATGGACCGTCCATTCCTTTCTTATATGGACAATGGAAAGATGTATGGTACTACTCTAGTGTTCTTGATATCCCTGAGAGTGAAACTGCTTTGCCAGAGGTGGGGTTCTTTAGATTTTCATGATATTGTGGTAATCGTGTCATTTCATCCAATTTCTGAGCCCATGGCTGATTTAAATAACAATGCAACAAGGATATATTATTGACATGACCGGGATGGTCGTAAAATGTTGACATAATTATTGTCTTGATTTTGGAGAACTACAATAAGAAATAAAGGGAAATCAATAACAAATATGAAAAAAACAAGGCAATGTCAGTTGCAATTATATGTGGCTATTAATGATTATAATGATAATAAATATAACACTCCAACAAGCAGGCTCTAGCGTTTTGCATGAGAGACTAATACATAAAGATCATAACTATAACTACATTTAACACAACAAGTGATGCGTAAACAAAATCATAACTATAACTACATATCTAATTACACCAATGTTTTTGATACTCGAGCCATGTTAACCTGACAACAAATATACATGCTGTAATTAATATTTAAAAAAACCCATCAGCTATACCAAGTTGTTTCTTACAAAAATTAGAGAGACCTATTTGAATAATAGCATACAAGTAAAACATACATTTAAAAAAATGCTAACAGGTCAAAAAAAAACATTATGAACAATTAACAACCTAAAGCTTAAGAATGGATTTAAAAGACATAAAATCAAAATCACCTAAATCTATTGTGTGTTTGGGAAGGGAATTCCGGAAACGAGGGGGGGGGGGGGGGGGGGGGGGGGGGTGTGAAAAAGGCAAAAGATCGTTCGTAAATTTTTTTGGTGCACTTTGTTGTCATGACTGGAGCACAAGGTTTTGTGTGGTATATATAATATGGGCTCAACAAGTCATTCAAATAGCCAGGTCCCTGCTATGAAAAATCTTAAACACAGTTGTACAGATCTTATAATTATTATTTTTTTCAACTGGCAACCAGCAACTGGCTGCATCAATTCTACTTTGCCTAAGCACTAGGCAAGTCTAACTGTATTGTATTGGACTATTGGAATATGCTTAATATCCTCCATTGGCAAGTTAGACTGAAGGGAATAATAAATGTCGTCATGAAAGAACAAGAGCATTCACAAGAGATGCAATAGCTTTGGGTGGTAAATTTCTTACCTTAGCAATGATAGAGTGATTAATAAAGGATGTGATTGAGAGGTCATCTGCATAAAAATGATCTTGTAAACTACATTTAGAGATAACATTGCTCAATGGCTTCATATAATTGAAAATAAAACGAAATGATGATGATGATGGAGGTGGAGGAGGAGATATTTTCTTACTCTTTCACAGCTAAAAGAATGAAACATAATGTGCGACTTCAACTAGACTTCTTTCAAATTATAATGAATGAACATTTTTCTCTCTCTTTCAGGTTGTCCAGATAACCTTGGTATTGTTTAGCAAAGATTTCAATCCAGAGAAATATTCAACCCTGTGTCATATATTTTTGCGCCAGTACACTAAGACAGGCAATGCGTCAAGCATACTGGAAACATATTTAGCTGTAGTGACTCGTGGTGTTTGTAACAGTGAAGAAAATGGAAAATTTTCAGTAGCTGACTATGGCAAGCAGCAGGCCTTTGCAAAATGTTGTATGAAAGGTAAAATATTATTTAATTGGTTTACTTTTTTTAAATTTGAAAACCTCAGTTTGTTGCTTTTTTGGCATGAGTCGGTTTCTGCCATGTCTTTTTCAACCAAGTGATTGAGCAAATTATTGGAGATGGGAGGAGGAAAAGGAAGGAAGGGTTTCAACCAATGCATATCACTTCATTCAAGATATTTCTTTATCTTCTTTTAACATATAATAATATTTTTTTTAATTTGAAAAGGAAAAACAAGATAAAAAGAAAATAACTTGTCAGTAAGTAAAGAAACAAAGACACCACGAGTGTATTTTATTATGGACATAATTCTTACAATATATCAATGGTTTGCAGATCCAACCTCTGAAGTCCGATTTTCACAATCAGCGGATCAAAACTCTGAAGTCTACATACCAGCTTTGCGGACCATGTTTTATTTAATTTTGAGGCCTGATTCGCCCAAAATTAAATAAAACAAGGTGCACAAAGCTTGTATGTAGACTTCAGAGTTTTGGTCCATTGATCGTGAAAATCGAGACTCAGAGGTTTGATTCGCCAATCATCGATATATTTTATTTCTTGCCTCACAATTTTTCAACTTATGCATCTCAATGGAAATACTGTGATTGCATATTTCGGGAATCATGGCCATTTATTTATTTATGCAACTTTCGTTACATCTCTTGCATCTGAGTTATACTGTATTATATATAAGTATTACTTTACTTTGTGTTTCATTCATTCGTTTTATTATGAAAAATGTACTTTTTTCCAGAGATTATTCAGACATTTGGGGTGGAGTCGATACTTATTTTCACAGCTATGCTTTTGAAAAAAAGGATTGTTATGTATATGTCCCCACACTCGCTTAGTGAACTTCTTGATTACACAAGGTATGTCTGAATTTAGACTGTTAATTTATTTGTATTAAAGACCTGCCAACTCTCCTGGTTTTATACTGGAATTCTCGATATTTATTTTCATTCCCGATTTCCCTTTTTATCACTTAATTTCTCAATTTTGATTGTATTTTATTATTCCATAAAAAAACATCATCATCATCATCATCATCATCATCATCACTACCACCACCAAAACCACCATCATAATCATCATCATCATCATCATCATCGTCACCACAACCACCACCACCACTATCTTCATCATCATCATAATCATCATCATCACCATTGCGATCACATTCATTTAAGTCCCAGATTTGGCAAAAAAATATTTCACGAATATTGTGTCTGAAAAGTTGACATGTCTGGTATTATTTCCTAATTAAAACTTGATTCAATTCTTTGAGTTTTATCATGGATGATAAACCATATATCACTTTTTATTGAAACTTTGAATACAATCACTAATTACCATATGTTATGGTTTTAAGAAATGGTTCTAGGCAACGAGCTTATTTTATTAAAAACTAATTGATGGAGGGGATGATGTTACTAACTTTAATATATTATGTTTTCTGTTTTTAATTGCAACAGTCCTGTTGATACTGGGTGTCATGTCAGCATGAAAAAAATGAGTATGTTTCTGTTGTGTTGATAAACCTTTTTCAACTTCACGATTGAGCAAATTGCTGGAGGTGGGATTGATTAAAACTTTGAAATAACTATGAAACATCTATCTTTTTTTGTAGTATGCCAACCAATGGTATAAAGGTGTGCACCTTACTGTAATCAAGATATCTCTTTTTCTTCTTTTCAGACAATCAATCGGGTGATATCAATCAAATAGCCACAGTTTTTACATAACGTGTTTTACTCAGGATTTTACATCAAAGATTCTTACAATTCTCTGAACTTGTCTTCTATTCTTGTTTATCTTTCTTGCCTTTTTAGTTATATTGATCTCTGTTTTAAACACCAAGCCTAAATTCAGATTTCAAATTTGTAACAGCCAAATCGAGAATGGCGCGATGACTTGCAATTAATTGCAGTAACTTCAACAAAGAAATTGGAAAGGTTTAGTCAACAGATTACAAGAATTATTCTTTATCTCCATTACTATGCGGCTATGTGGTCTAGTGGTATGACACTCGCTTTCGGATCGGAAGGTCCTGGGTTCGAGCCTCGCACTCAGCGCATAGTTGAGTACCTGGAAAAGGCTCTTTACTCACATTTTCTCACCGTACTCAGGTGTAAAATGAGTACCTGGCCGTTAACAGCGTTGTCTTTTTCTGAAAAATTGTAATATCGCCTAACAGGCGTTATGTCCAATCCTACATGTTAAATGTTGCTGTTGACCAGGGACCCCTTGTAAAGCGCTTTGAGCACGTGTAGTGGATATTGCGCTATATAAAAGCTCATTAAAAAAAATTTTTATTCGGAGATTGTGGTGGATGCAACTTCCCCTGGGGGTGGGGGGAATCTATGCCACCCGTTGACCAGTGGATTCTTTATTGGTTCACAGCCTTGTGCTATCTCCTATCCCACCATATCATTGGTCCTTTTTGTGTGGCTTTTTGTCCTTGTTCTGAAATGAGATACCTGGGCCCTACCTAGAGACTTTTGCTGGGAGGGATATATTCTTTATCTCTTTGTGAGAGAGAGATGATACTTTTTACCTTGTAAATCGTCTCTCTAAATTATGTATTTTCTGTATTTACTCATTGCTATGTATTTTATATCCATCTAAGAGCGCACTTTGTGGTGGTATTTTGTAATTGTGTCTAGATGGGACTTAAAAGTAGTCTTAGATGTGATATATAATAGAGCTGGCTACTCAATCACTGATTGGTGGATAGAGGGGTTAGGGGAAAACTCCACTGAACCCTGGAGCTATATTGGCTAATTCACCTCTTAGTCGAGTACTTTATCTACTGAGCTATTGAGACCTCCATGATGGCCAACAGTTATAACAAAACAGCCCGTATTATTTTTTTTTTTAGTCACCCATAATACCCATAAGCATTTTTATTTTGGATAGGTCAATACCAGCGTTTGCCTGGCACAGACAGAACTGGAATGTTTTACACCCTTACGTCCATTTGACAGATGCAGACGTGGAAAATCTGACTGCTAATTCTCATTATGTAGCAGGATTTACAGAGGCTGCTGTTGAAGGGAGGTAAGAGCATCAAATAGTTTTTGACAAGAGCTAGACTGATGAAGCAAATGGAAGCCAACTAAGTTGTCTGCTGTTTGCAGTCTGAAATATCTTTCCATATTTTCCTCAATTTCTTTTTTTTCTTCAAGGATGATTAGGCAAGGGAATTGAGAGGAGGAGATTAAAACACAAATTAGAATGATTGATATCAAAAGACAAACATTCCCTTACATAGAAACATCTAAGATAGAAACTGTAGATGTGTCACATTGATATTATCTACAAGTTCTGAATTTCTGATATAATGGGAATCATATTCAAAGAGTCCTACAGATAGGTCCAATCAATCTGTCATGAAATGATATTGTTGATTCTATGAAGAACAATCAATGGTTGCTATTTTATGATATTGGTTAAGTATTATAGAGATGGGCATGAAGAGTGATAGTGATAATGAGTTTGATTGGACAGTTCTTTTTTTTTTTTAAATGAAGTTACGTCTCTGTCTGTCTGTCTCTCTCTCTCTCTCTCTCTCTCTCTGTTTGTGTGTGTGCTTTGTGTGTGTGTGTGTGTGTGTGTGTGTGTGAATGTATGTGTGATTGTGTGTGATTTTAAATTATTCAAGTGTGTAATGTCCTTGCAAGAGGTTGAGATATAGAGACATACATTTTTCCAATTCTTTTAAAATATTTCATACTTTTTTCAACAGGTCAGATCTATATGACATATATGTGAACGTCCCCAATAGTCAGATTACAGTAGCACCACATGCTAAAGGTAAATTCGTCATCAAACATTTACATTTGCAATGACTATCCCGCACAAATCTTTGGGCCTCTTTTTCGCTCACGAAGTGCCCAAATTCGCGACAAAATATGGGACGAAGCTGTTTCGTATATGCTATTTTAAAAAATTAATTACGACGCTGTTTATCGATGAATATGACTGAAAGTTGGCGCACAATTAGAAAAAAGGTCATTTTAGATTATGTCAAGCGACAAAACTCGTGCGATTACCAGAAGACCGTTAAAATAGAGTTTTACTCTTTGGGGTAAAATATTTCTAAAACTACCGGGCGTGGAGGTTTTGTCGCTGACAAGGTAATACATGAGCATTTCTTCTTTTTGGTTGTAAAATTTCATATGAATATGAAGAGTACTTTTCCCGTATTTTACAGGAATACCATCCTAATTTGCTCTTCTTTCGTAAAAGACAGAGAGCCATTTTGCCCCCCTACAGCCCGAATCACAATACGAGTTCAAAACGATTTGGCACCAAACTTTGCGGCTGAGCGGGTCGTGGCAAAGCGCTTTCTGATTGGTTGACCTCGTTTTAAAGTTCATGACTAGTCAAAATGTCTGCGCGGTCTCACTGGCAGAGGGGTGTTTATCGTCTGCCATTGCTTTGGGTTCGATAAACGGCTGATAATTTGATTGTTTAATTTACAAGAATTTAAGAAATTATAATGTTAAAAGTTTTCGATTGCAATATGATCTACAATCTCAGCATGGGTTTAATTATTGTGTTCCAAGTCACGTTCCACCAGTAACCTTTGTCCCCTTGTCCAATTTCTCTTTTTCTTCTATATTTCTTTCGTTTATGTACGCAATCTCTCTCCCCCCCCCCCCCCCCCCCTCTCTGTGTGTGTGTGTGTGTGTGTGTTATACACTCATTTCTTAATATATTTCTGTGTGTGTGTGTTATACTAATCTCTCTCTCTCTCTCTGTGTGTGTGTGTGTGTGTGTGTGTGTGTGTTATACACTCATTTCTTAATATATTTCTGTGTGTGTGTGTTATACTAATCTCTCTCTCTCTCTCTCTCTCTCTCTCTCTCTGTCTCTGTGTGTGTGTGTTATATACCATCCAGCTCTAAAATTGTATAAGTTAGAACTCTTCTAATGTTTTCATCATTTTCTCTATCAAATTTGCCAAAAAATTGCCAAATGTCAATCTTTTAATCCACTTATTAAGCCAGATACAACCAAAGGTCGAAAAAAATGCGTAAAAGCGTCCCATATTTTCGCGTTTTTTTTTCCTCTTTGCGGGTCATCCAAATAAATGACACCTTTGAAACTGCATAACTTGTTTATTTATGAATGGATTTTCAAAATTCAAAAACATTTTTACTCAGTGGAGATAGGGCTTTGATTTCAGACAAAAATTTTCCTCAAAAAGAGAAAAAAACATTTTTCATAGTCAGTTATATGCTGTGATTTGTTTTGATATGTAGTCACCACTTATTTTTATTTTTATACAAATATTATGCTTTTGATTTGTAGAATAAGGATTTTTATGCGACACATTTTTTCGTGCGCCATTTAAATGAATAGATATAAGTAAATAAGATTTATAGCTGGGTGGGGTTCCTGACCTCCCGTGGTGGGCAGGGAGGTACTTACTATGTCTTTTATCTCCTTATATCTGTTTTCCAGCTTGCTTTCTGTCTTTCTCTTGGATGAGATTACTTGGTTTTGTCCTGGCCCTGGCTGGATACCCTGGCCGAGAGGGAAACAGTCAAATGTATAGTTAGTTTTGGGAGATGATATTTTTTTCCTTGTAAATCATCTCTCTGTTATGCACTGTATTATGTTTTGTTTACATATATTATATATGATTTGTAAATATTTGAGTGTATTTATCTTAGTGGGGACCTGTGCTTGTATCCTGATGAGACTTTTAGGTGATCTCAAACAAAGTACTTTGATAGCTGCACTTGGAATCTACATCTGTTTACTGTTTGAACTAATTCCCCTTTGTCTTTCCTTTTCTTGGTTGTTTTAATTGTAATTCTAGAACTGTTTACCATTCCATTTTCTTCCTTTCTACTGGCGCAGATTTGACCTTAATATGTTGCAAGTGCTGTAAAACTTAAAAACAAAAACATAAGATTTCTAGAGCACCAATCTCCACTGATGTAATAATCATTTACATGAGATATTTTCAATTTTGAGAAATTAAATTTTACAATTGCAGAAGTTATTTACTACTGCTGATACCTATAGAATATGAAGCACATAGTTTTGAATATTAAGGAATTGCCAATTAAAAATACTCTGTCTTCAGTTTGGACTTGAAGCACTCATTAGTACGAGCACCTCTGGTTTAGACAGAGAGAATTTCAGATTGATGGTGCGGCAAAGTAAAATGCACGACCCAAGAATTTTTTTTTTTTGTTGACAATTTTTATTTCTATGTGTGTCATGAGGAGCGAAGAGCCAAAGGTGGCCTGTGCTCTGATATCAATGACATGGTATTCAGTTTAGGGTGAGCTGGCTTGGTTTCAATGATTTGGTGAGAAGTATCATACCTGTTGTAGATTTTATATATGCAATCCAACTACTTAAATTGACATTTGTGGGAGAGTTCATGTGAGCTCTGATATTGATAACAATGTTATTTCTACCTATCACATCTACGTCATCTAGAATCATTGGCAATGGGAAAGCTACACAAGGACATGGCCATGATGATGGTAGAGAAAGCTGAGGATGAAAGTTTATCAGACCAGGATATTATTAAGGTAATAAGAGGCCAACATTGTAGCATCGTATACATTTTATGACCTTGATGTACCACCCCATTTCATCCCCACCCTTCTTTGGTACCAATTTTACTTATCATCAACTTAATCATGGACGGATTAGAATTATAAGAAATTAATGGCTAAATTAAATGCCATATCGCCAACTGGCTATAACCATAAAAAATGTCTTGGTGTTGCAGCTTAACACGGTTTCAGTGAAATGATAAAGAGTAACTTGTTATGATATATGTAACTGTTACACTGTATAAAACATTTTTATTTTAAAATTTAAATAAAACTATTGAATTGATCGTCCTAGAAAGATTTTCAAAAACCTTAAGTTGTGAGAAAAGCTGTGAAAGTTTGTTGAAAAGCCCTGTCATGAATCAAATAGACATTCAATAGACTGATTGATAAAATTAAAATGACGTTAGAGTGGTTTATTTCTCTATTATTTCATCTTACATCACCAGGCCATTGCACAGAAAACAAAGGACCTTCTCAACAATTTGAAAGGCCTGACCACAGAGGATGATGACGGCAAGCATTACCTGACCCTGGAGATGTTGAAGGAGAGGAAGATGCCACCAGCTACGGAAAACTTTTTATTTAATTTAGCAGCTTGCGAAGGTTTTGTAAAATTATAGTGTTATCTAATTCTTGTGATGTGATAATCATATTAAATTTTATATACTCTTTCGCAAATTGAAAGTGAATGACTTTTTCTGTTTGGATTTTCAATTGTTTTATTCAAAATGATTTTACCCAATATTTTATCTTTTCTTTTCCCTAGTGCTTATTTGGTCTAGAGTTGGAGGAGGGAAGGGGGTGATAGTGCAGGTGTAAGTCTCTGACCTTTGGATTTGATTTTTTTTGGTAGAAAGTATCTATGGTGAGACACGTAAACTTTTCTCCTTGACTTAAAATTTTAGCAATTTCTTTGATCCTTTCAATGAAAAACTTTGAAACGGAGATAGGGCCATCTGAAATATCTAATATATACCGCAAAGGATGGTAAAGTAAGACTTAATATATTTTGAAAGTCATAAAGTTTACACTTTGATTTGAGTGTTTCTCAAGTTATAATCTTAATATATCTCTTGACAAGTTCTTATAGCTGGCTTATGAGTCTTGATTGTCCTGAGGGGGTCATTCTTGCCACGTCTTCTATTGTTCTATATCTTTTCCTCTTCCACGCTGCTTTTTGTCCTAGACAAAGGTAACTAAACTACAGTCCAATTTTATAATTAATGGGACAAGCACTAGTTATATCCAAAATGTATTCCTTGTTTTTCTGGGTGGGGTTCCCGACCTCCCATAGTGGGCAGGGAGGTACTTGCTGTGTCTTCTATCCCCCTGTATCTGTTTTCCAATTGCTTTCTGTCTTTGTTTTGGAATGAGATTACTTAGTTTTGTCCTGACCTTGTCTGAAGTTCTTGGCTGGGAGGCAAACAGTTGAATGTATAGTTATAGTTTTGGGAAATTATAATTTTCCTTGTAAATCATCTCTCTGTTATGTGCTGTTATTTAAAAAAATTCTTAACATATGATTTGTAAACATTTGATTGTATTCTCTTAGTGGGGACTAGTGCTGGTGTCTGGGTGAGACTTTTACGTGATCTCAAACTAAGTACACTGAAAGTGTGGTCTTGGACTCTACATCTATTCCCTATTTGAACCACTTTCCCTTGTCTTAGTTTTTCCTCAAGTTCTTTTAGTTGTACATGTAAAATGTTTTTACTATCCAATTTTCTTCCTTTTTACAGGTGCTGATATGACCTAAATGTATTACAAGCGCCGTAAAACCCTTAAAAACAAAAACAAAACAGCTGTTGGCTTTAAGTCACTGCATTTTAGTGTCTTTCATATCCTCTTATTTCAATAATTATATACAATGAACACATTAATGGATAAATAAATTGTCACTTGTCTGTACGCTATGCATTTACATGAATCGTTAAATCACAGAAGTCTCAATCTCGTTCCTAGCAGTTTAACGTATTTAGAAGCTATAAACTGTAAAGTTATTTTCACCAGTTGATATGTGATCAAAATGTATTTAACATAATGCAATAAAATGATATTTCCATGATAATATTGTCTTCCAGTATTGTTCAATGAAAAGTGGTGAAGAGTAGATTGAAAGATAGAACATAGAGAAAAATAAAGGCTGCCAAGTGGATAAAGCATTGCAGTAAAAACTAAAGGACATCGGATTGAGCCTTTTTTTCTATTTTGATTTTTCCTTGAACAAGACAAAGCTGTTCTTAATTTGGTTTTTATTTAAGATACAAAACGCGGGTGGTTGGATGGGAGCATCACCCTTGAATCATATACCTATGATGTTCGCATGGGTGTACGATCCGATAGTGATGTCGTTTCTTCTTCTCTTTACTAGCCTATCCTGCTTCTTTGGTTTGTGATTGTATTTTTGACAGGGGATATTTTTTTTCCTGTAAATCCTCTGCCTGTTTGTTCTTGGTTATTTATAATTTAGCTTATGATATCTTTAGGTTATGATTTTGATTGACATTTGTACTATTTTTGTTAGATTGCTTGTTTTTTTGTTTCAGCGGTCTCTCATATAACCTCAATTGTGTTGGAAGAGACCTAAAGCAACAAACAAACAAGATACAAAACTGGGTGGGGATCCTGACCTCCCATAGCGGGCAGGGAGGTACATACTGTGTCTTCTATCCCTTTATATCTGTTTTCCAACATGCTTTCTGTCTTTGTCTCGGAATGAGATTACTTGGTTTTGTCCTGGCCCTGGCCGGAATCCTAGCTGGGAGGGAAACAGTCAAATGCATAGTTATTGTTTTGGGAGATGATATTTTTTTTCCTTGTAAATCATTTCTCTGTTATGTATTATTATTTTTATTTCTAATGTATAATGTAGGCATTTGAGTGTATTCCTCTTTGTTGGATTTTGTGCTTGTGTCTGGATGAGACTTGTAGGTGATTTCAAACTAAGTACATTGGTGGTATGCTCTTGGAATCTACATCTGATCCCTATTTGTTCCCAGTTCCCCTTTGTCTTAATTTTTCTCGGGTGCTTTAATTGTAATTCTAGAACTTTTTACTATCCCATTTTCTTCCTTTTAACTGGCGCTGATATAACCTGAATGTGTTGCAAGCGCCGTAAAACCCTTAAAAACAAAACAAACATAAGATACAAAAGAACTATTACTGTGCATGCTGTCTAAATGCATGATCTTCAGAAGGTTCTTTAAGATGAAGCATGCGCTTAATTGAAGTGCTCAATTCGTAAACATTCAACTATCAGGTCACCAACAATATTTTAGTCAAAAGATAGGACACTTCCAGGCACAAGCATGGGATCCGGCTTAGTATGTGTGCTTGTAAAACTTGTAGATCATTTCAGCGCCATTAACATGGAAGAATGATAGGATCGTCAAAATATTTAGTATTTAGTTATCAAGGAACAATGAAAATTGAAGACCAAGGAGACTAGTTTAACAGAGAGCAGTAGATCCAAGAGCAATTTACCTTTGTAGTGTGTCTCAAATCACTTTGGATTCCATCACTGATAAGGATCTCTGCCAAAGGAAAATAATGTGATTATCACACATAAGCATTATAATTAAAAACCTAACTTGGACTTATAATGGAGAGGTGATTTACTAAATGAAAAAAAACATCTCTCATGAGAAACCCCCCCCCCCCCCCCCCCCATTTGTTTCCATCTAAAAAAAAAAGACTCCAGAAACGGGCCAGGTGAAACCAAATTATAATCCCATTCAGGATCAAGGACACAAAGTCACATGTTAAAGAAAAATGATGGTAAGGGGATAGGAGAGATAGGAAGACTGTTGACAAATGAAGACTCCATTGGCCCAGGGGGTCTAACGCTCCCCTGTCCTATAGGAAACTCCACATATCACAGATTCAGCTAAAATGGACACATTGAAATGCTTGCAAAATATGCTTAAAAGCTTAACAGTACATATCAGAGAGATGATTGCCCACAGTCTAGCTGCCATAATGGGCCGCTTTTTTAGGTGGCTATGAGCACAAATTCGACAGTGTGTATCCTATGTGGTAGGTGACATGCGATTAATTTTGACACTTTGGCCAAGTCAAGTCCTTTCATTCCCGAACAAGGACAGAAAGCTGCCTCAGTAGCAGTAAGGTGTCTCATCTAATTCTAATCGCGAAGTTGAGGAATGTGGAACATGGCCAATGATTTGATAGATGGCAATGACTGCAAATTTCTTACCCTAGCATTATGTCGTAGGTAAAGTCTGCCACTCATATGACTCTGGTGTGAATGTGGCTATAGTCCAAGAATACTGGTACAAAATGCTACCTGATAGGCAACTTGTATCATATGAAATGGGAATTTGATTGCACAAGGTCTATTTAGAGGAATAAACAAAGCAGTGAGAAGTACACTGAGTTCTGAGTATGGTGAAACCATGGAAATGCGATGCATAATTATCCATTTATTTATCTAAGACGCCTCACAGAAGGGTACAACAGAGGAATTTAAGTCTTCGTGGCATACAATTGGCGTTGACAAAATCCGAAGAAGAACATCTGGATGCCTTCCATCGCACACAGCTAAGAAGGGTACTGGACATCAAATACCCAAAAAAGATCTCAAATGAATCACTCTATAAGATCACAAAAGAAAGACCAATCTCCCTTGACATTTTACAACAACGATGGCAACTTTTCGGTCACATACTACGCAGGGACAAAAACATACCAGCTAACCAAGCCATGTCGGGATACTTCCAAAAACACGGAAACCTTTTCAGAGGAAGACCGATCACAACACTCCCTGTGATCCTAAACAAAAACCTCACAACACTTGGACAAAGCATTAGTCTCATAACGGCAGGGGACCTTGAAAATCTGAGAACCCTAGCAGAGGACCGGCAATATTGGAGACACCTCACACAGGAAATACTTGGAAACAGCCAAGGCGACCCGATCTTTCGGTCGAGACGCGAAAGGCATCTAAGTCTAGTAGGCATACAATTATGGAGTTTATCAGTTCTTGCTGACTCTTCCTCCAACCATAACTTACTTCAAACTGGCTTAGACGAGCATCACATTTAAATTCCACAGGAAATACTAAGATCTGTATTTCCAGGTCAAACAATGCCTTCTTAATGAGGAACGTCAAAGGTGTCGACTCCCGTTGTTGTACACAATTTTAAAAGTTGTTCTTGAAATTCTAAATGTACACAACTAAATAGACATAATTTTAAAGATATGAAAGTGAAAATATTGGGTGCAGGCATTGGTGTAAGATCAAGCCAGAAAAAGGTGTGTATAAAATGGTGCCAAAGTGGAATGAAAAATACAAGAAAAAAAATCACCAAAATAAAATCAGTCTGCTCATGAGAAGGCAGTGGTGTAAAAAAAAAAAGGATGTCTCAGGTACGATCCCCAGCCAAAACCAGATGAATTTTCTTTTTGTTTTGGCACTAGATATTTCATACATACCATTTTGGATTTTTATCACAATTTTACACCCTGTTTTGTTTGTGTTTAAGGCTTGCAACACATTAAGGTCATATCAGCGCAAGTAAAAAGGAAGAAAATGGGATAGTAAAAAGTTCCAGAATTACAATTTAAGCACCCAAGAAAAGGTGAATAAAGGGAATTGGTTCAAATAGGAAACGTAGATTCCAAGAGCACACTACCAAAGTACTTAGTTTGAGATCATCACCTAAAAGTCTCATCCAGACACAAGCACAAGTCCCCACTAAGAGGAACACACTCAAAAGTTTACAAACATATAATATTATGTAAACTAAACATAATACAGTGCATAACAGAGAGATGATTTACAAGACAAAAAATATCATCTCCCAAAACTCTAACTATACATTTGACTGTTTCCCTTCCAGCTAAGGTATCCGACCAGGGTCAGGACAAAATCAAATAATCTCATCCCAAGACACGGCAGAAAGCATGCTGGAAAACAGATAGGTATAGAGGGATAGTAGACACAGTAAGTGCCACTCTGCCCACTATGTGAGGTCCAGAACCTCACCTTCGTTAAATAATTAAACTTACATAAAAAACAAGAAATCAAAACCCAGTATTAACAATATTTTTATTTTATTTTTTATTCGGTGGGACATTGGAAAGGTCAGAGCAAAAACCATTCAATCTCCTGGTACATGTAAACACGACTCATGTCTCTCATGAAAACTTCCATGCAGCATTTTGTTCATTTGTTTTTAGTTCGTTTTTTTTTTTTTCAGGGGAAAGGGGGGGGGGGGGGGGGGGGGTGCAGCACTTGTAACATTTCAGTGCCAGTAAATAGCAAGATAATAGAAAGTTGAAACATTAATTAAAATGTTTGTTTTTAAGGGTTTTACGGTGCTTGCAACACATTAAGGCCATATCAGCACCAGTAAAAAGGAAGAAAATGGGATAGTAAAGAATTCAAGAATTGCAATTTAAGTACCCAAGAAAAGGTACGACAAAGGGGAATTGGTTCAAATAGGAAACAGATTGAGATTCCAAGAGCACACTATCACTGTACTTAGTTTGAGATCACCTAAAAGTCTCATCCAGACACCAAAACAAGATCCCCACTAAGAGGAATACACCCAAATGTTTACAAATCATATGTTAAAAATAAAAAATAATACATAACAGAGAGATGATTTACAAGAAAAAAATATCATCTCCCAAAATCATAACTATTCATTTGACTGTTTCCCTCAAGGACTCCGGCCAGGATTAGGACAAAACTGTTTTTATTTCTTTTTAAGGGTTTTGCGGTGCTTGCAACAATTAAAGGTTATATCAGCACCAGTAAAAAGGAAGAAAATGGGATAGTAAAAAGTTATGGAATTACAATTAAAGCACCCAAGAAAAAGTAAGACAAAGGGGAATTGGTTCAAATAGGAAACAGATGTAAATTCCAAGAGCACACTATCAAAGTACTTAGTTTGAGACCACCTAAAAGTCTCAACCATACACAAGCACAGGTCCCCACTAAGAGGGTTACACTGAAATGTTTACAAAGCATATATAATATGTAAACAAAACATATTGCAGAGCATATCAGAGAGATGATTTACGAGACAAAAAAAAATCATCTCCCAAAACTCTAACTACATATTTGACTGTTTCCCTCCTGGTTCAAAACTAATACTAAACATTTGATTGTTTCCCCTCTCAGCTAAGGACCAGGACAACTCGGAAAACAGATATAAAGGAGATAGAAGACATGACTGACCTCCTGCCCACCATGGGAGGTCACTCTGAAACCAGCAAATTAAGAAATGTCATGGAATTAAATAAATCTAATTCTGCTAGATAATCACAAATGAACAGTTTGTGTACATTGACTGTCAATAATAATGCATAGATTATTGAAATTTCAATCATTTACTTCAAAAATAACACACGACAAAATTTCAGACAAGAGAAAAATATAACATGAATAAGACATTCCCAACACCAAAATTATGCGTATTTGACAGGGACTAAGATTTAAAACAAGAACCTGTATAAATAAAAATAAAATATTTGAACCTTTCACCAACATTTGATATTGACAGTGAGGGGTATTCAAATGACTAGGTGGAGATATCAACTGTCATTTTATATGACCGACATAAAAAGAACACATGCACACACGCACAAAAAGAAAGTTATATTTAAAATAAACGAAAAACAACACTCACAAAACAAGAAAATAAAAAAGAACCCCGGAAAAACAATGTGCTTTCCCTATACAATTAAAACATTTTTAATGAAAGGACAAACTATCGTAGAGTTCCAAATAAATGCCTGCTTCACTTTGGTGCTAATTTTTCCCCTGAAACAGAATATTTCCTTCCAATTTTGACTCTTTATGTGCCATGTCTTTTAATCTCATTTTGCCACTGTGTCCATTTTTTTCATCAGTTAGTTTGAAGGGGTTTTACATCACTCGTGACACTTATATCATTTCAGTGTATAATAGCTCTCATGAGACATTTAGATTATTTTGGCGTTTTACGGCACTAATGACACTTGAAAGTCATTTCAGTATTTTACAGCACTAGTGATACTTGAAAGTCATTAAATGTTCTACAGCATTTGTGACTAAGTCATTTCAGTATTTTATGTCACAAGTGACACTTGTAAGTCATTTCAGAATTTTACGTCACTAGTGACATTTGTAAAATCATTTCAGAGGAAGTCAAAAGGAAAATAATTGGAAAGTTTAAAACTTATAGATCTGACAGATTTCAAGTCAGACAAAAGGGATTAGTTCAAATAGGGTATAAAAGAAAATTCCAAAAGCTAATTATCCATGTATCAGGTTTAAAACCAATCAATGTTCTCTAAGGGTAATAAATATATACTGAATAAAGGGAAAGTAGAAATGTTAATTTTCACGGGTTATTTGTTGTACTGAAGATACATTTTCTTCACTTTAAATTTTTCAGTATATATAACACTGTAGGCAGTATGTTATGTCCCTTGTAATTCACACAGCAGTAATATTGAGGTTTAACAATAATATTAGAATATCCAAAAAAAGATAACAAAACAATACAATATGAAAACATTGTACTTGAAGGCACTTAATGATGTTGAGAAAATATAATTTTAAAAAATTAAAAATTAAAAAGACAAAACAGTTATACATGTCATGATTGTTATTTATTACATCATTTCATAAATAATGATTATCAAAATGCTTTAAATTAATTAAAAATAATAATGACCGTAACAACGACAACAAGAACAATAATAATAAAAATAATAATAACAATAATAATAATAATAATAATAATAATAATAATAATAATAATAATAATAATATATAATATAGTAATAATAATAATGATGACGATGAGATAATAATAATATAAAATCATTATTATTATCATAATTATTATTGTCATTATCATTATCAAAATTATAAAAAATATAACAATTTTAAAATAACTATACATTACTTATACAATTTTTTTAAAAGCAGATTGAGCATGGATGAATACCATTTGGTGTGGTCAAACCTTTAAAGATAAATGCAATGAATGTAACACGTACTTTAATTAAAGCAATAATGTAATGTGTTCATATAAAATACTGACTGTGAATATAACAACACATACACACACACATGCACATGTGCACACACACACACGCACATGTGAGATTTAGGTTGAGTGCATAATCTGGAATGTATTCATGACAGACCTGTTGAAAACAGATGTTGATGATTAAGTAATGCGGCAATACCACTGTGAAACCTAATAAATTGAAACAATAATAAATAAATATTACAACAAAGAAAGTTTTAGGCTTGATACCTTCATGATCCAATGAATTGAACCCCCCCCCCCCCCAAAAAACCCAAGTAATATAACACAATACAATTTTAAGAAGTTAGACCTAAGGGGTTTTACAGAGCTTGCCAAACTTTTAGCTCAATATAAATGGAAAGTGATGGGAAAGAAGAAAAAAGAAAAAAAAAAGAAATTGTAAATTTGCACTAAAAAGGTGTCCAAGAAAAGGTAAACCAAAGTGAATTAGGATAGAGAACAGAAGTGGATTCCAAGAGCAATTTACGAATGTGTCTATTTTTTTTTTAAAATGCTAGCACCAGTCTTAGGTCATTTCAGCAGCAGTAAAAAGGGTGATAATAGGGGAAAAATGGTTAAAAGTACAGTCGACTCCGCTTAATCGCACACCCTCGGGAGTTCAGGTTAGTGTGTCAATTAAGCGGAGAAGCTAAAAACTAGCATCTAAGCACCAGTTTTCATGCACCATTCATGTAGGACATTCCCCTCTGAGGTTTCTACGGGTTTGGGACCGACATATTCAAAACATTAGACTGATTAGAAGAGACGCTGTTGTTGTTTTGTTTCTTTTTATTTTTTATTATTATTATTTTTTATCTAATTTAGGGGGGGGGGGGGTCTTTTTTCTTTTAAAATTTCTCTTTTTATTCATGTTTTATCGACAACAAAGTGTGACATTATTGTTTGTAAGAATGGTAATCGTGAAGCGTTGATTGTAGTACAGCCCCATCTCGTCAGAAGAGACATTCTGTCGACCTTTCCATCTCAAGAGCCAGCTCTCTAATGGTGAAAAAGACTTGCCTTAATTTTATGCCAGTTCAGTCGACTTTTGAGTGGATAAACGTAGACACGGACCGAATCAAAAGATGAGACCCGAATACTCCCTGTAATTAATCCTTTCTTATTGTTCATGGCCCAGTAGAGGAAAACAATGCACAGGTAGAGAATTGCAATTGAGTGGTCAGACAATGTAAACAAACACACAGCATTGTGTGGACAGTGATCACGTTTCACTTAATAGTCTTTGTAATTTATAAAGGTCATATCAGCACATAAAAAGGAAGATGATATGAACGTTGTAATCAAGAAAAGGTAAGAGTGCAGGACTTGTCAAAAGAAGAGATTGGCAACCCATCCATGTGTTTGAAAAAATCGCCCATCCAGACAAAGGCAGGTGATCCAAACAATGAATATATAAAATAAAAGTATCACATCAACTTTTTAAAATAACAATGCATAACAGGTTGTTTGTTTTTGTTTTTAAGGGTTTTACGGCGCTGGCAACACATTTAGGTTATATCAGCGCCAGTAAAAAGGAAGAAAATGGGATAGTAAAAAGTTCTGAAATTACAATTAAAGCACCCAAGAGAAAGTAAGACAGAGGGGAACTGGAAACAAATAGGGATAAGATGTAGATTCCAAGAGCATACCATCAATGTTCTTAGTTTGTTTTTAAGGGTTTTACGGCGCTTGCAACACATTTAGGTTATATCAGCGCCAGTAAAAAGGAAGAAAATGGGATAGTAAAAAGTTCTAGAATTACAGTTAAAGAACCCAAGAAAAAGTAAGACACAGGGGAACTGGAAACAAATAGGGATCAGATGTAGATTCCAAGATCACACTATCATTGTACTTAGTTTGAGATCACCTATAAGTCTCATCCGGACACAAGCACAAAATCCAACAAAGAGGAATACACTCAAATGCTTACACTAAACATTAAAAATAACAAATATAATAATACATAACAGAGAGATGATTTACAAGGAAAAAAATATCATCCCCCAAAACAATAACTATGCATTTGACTGTTTCCCTCCCAGCCAAGAACTCCGGCCAGGGTCAGGACAAAACCAAGTAATCTCATTCCAAGACAAAGACAGAGAGCAAATTGGAAAAAAAAGGTCTAAGGGGATAGATTCATAACAGGTAAAAACAAAAACGTCAAATAAATATGATAGTTCTGGCCCATGCCAAGCCGTTTGAGACTGATTCCCAATGGCTGAAGGTTCAAGCTCGAAAAGTTCCTTGTTATATATTTCATTCTCTAGTGATGATGAAATAAAATAATTCAAAACGTTATGAACAACAAAATTATTAAAATGCAAGTTTAAAACGGGAAACAAAGGAATAAAAAAATAAGGGGCATAAAAATGTTGGTAAGCGGACAAGTTATCAAAATGGAAGGTATAATTGCAAATTATAGTAAGTACAATAGCATAGTTTCATTAACTCTAAACAGACCTTAATTGGATAAAGTGGTTAGACATGCATGAATCAAAATAATAAGTTGATGTGTGATAAACAATACTTTAAAAAAAACTTTTCTTTATTTCTTTTTGGTGTAGAGTTTGAACAGGCGAGGGAGACAAAAGATACAATAAATCAGCAGCCAATCCATATAACTGCTAGGGAGAAATCAGCAATGAACAAAGAATTATCTTTGGTTTAAAAGAAATATGTCCAATTAGTCCGTTATATTCACAATCAACTGGCCCCTAAAATCATGACAAAACATAAAAATGTAAATTGCAGTTATTTCAAAATCATTTCAGCCATTTAAATATATGTCTATAATACATATTCAATGCTCACAGTTAGCACCTTTAGTTACAGTAAAATACTTCATAACTAACATAAGGTTTGGCACCATGATCCATGATCTTATGACAAATAATGATCTCACAAGTAAAGTATAAGTAATATAACAATTTGACACAATTTTAACAAATCAAATCGCGCATTCAACATGTAAAATATAAGATTTGAAGACTGCTAATGAAAACTTTCAATGGGCTGCCATACTAGCTCAGTGGTACAGCACTCACTACGTGACGTCAATTTTTTTTCCTGACCTCCTGGTCACCCAGTTTGCTGCATTTGTTAGATCTGCTAGAAAATACATTGCGATAGACTAAGAGTTCCATTCAAATGATAAGAACCTAGATTAACTCTAGCTCAATCGGCCTTATGGCTCTGAACTAACAAATATTTTTGTCATTCAACTGAAAATATTACCATCCAAATTTAACTTTCATGTGTAGTCATCGTTGATTCTTGTTGGAGCCTATTCATCCTTTCCCTGAGCATTAATGTGATGCAAATATAACAATTGCATGCTATATCTTGAAATGGACTGGAGTTATCCTAAATTAAAATAAAATCCTTTTTTTTTTATTGAATCATTGTCAAAACATTCCATATTGCAATATACATCACTTTTCAAATATTCATCAATGTTATGACTCAAGTAATCAACACAAAATGGAGTCCATGATTTACACAAAGAGGTCCGTCTTTCATAACCCTGATGTACTGATTTCACTGAGATACTTTCCTGATATATCTCGAATCTTCATAACTTTAGTGCATTTAATTTGCATATTGACAAAAAGAAAATACATCTTCTCTATTCCATAAATTTCAAAAGATGAGTTATTAAAACTTCTGGCATGAAGCAAAATTGAAATAAATACTATGTGATTGAAACAAAATTCAACATTGCTAAAATGCTAGTTTTAGACTAAACAACAAGTATCATTTACAAATCATTGACATTATATGTATATGCAATTTTTTTTAATTTGCAGAGCTGTCATTTACCAAAGAACTTCTGTTACGGTGTATTATTATTACTGAGCTATTGCCCTTGATGGTTTATTACCAAAATTGTATCTGAATGAAAACCACAATATACGATATTTTATGAATACATATTATGTATCTGCTTTGATGTTAAACATTAGATATTACTAAGCATACCACTATTTATAAGTATATCATTGTAATAAATTATTACTGACCACCAATGAGTGCATTCCCTGTCCTTTGTAGTATGCACTGCCTGTGGTGCATAACAACTTCTATGGAAGCAAATGAAAATCGGCCTGCACAAACAAGTTTTATGTTCTCTTATTTAAAATATAGAAAAAAAGATGTCTTGAATAAATGTAATTATTTCAGTGCTGATGAGATCGTTTTATACAAAGTACAAATCCATTGGTAAACAAGACAGTCCAAATGCGATATATGTCAAATCAATAGTAAGCCATTTGTTTTTGTAGGGTTTTATAGCGCTTTTATAGCGTCATGTAGGTCATTTCAGTGCCAGTAAAATGGAATAAAATGAGATAGTAAAAAAATTCTAGATTTACAATTAAAAGCAGACCAGGCAAAGTAAGACTAAGAGAAATGGTTCAAAAGGGGAACAGGCGCAGATTCCAAGAGCACACAAACAGTGTACTTAATTTGAGATCACCTAAAAGGCTTACCCAGACAGAAGCAAAGGATCCCACTGAGAGGAATACACTCAAATGCTGACAGATAATTAGATAATTACATGTTTAAAACAAAAAAATACAACTGTACATAACAAAGAGATAATTTTGAACAAAAAAAAAAGCTTTATAATATCCACTAAATGCGCTCAAAGTGCTTTACAAGGGGTCCCTGTTCAACAGCAATACTTAACATGCAGGCGATATTACAATCTTTTTTCAGACAGAGACAACGCTGTTAATGGCCTGGTACTCATTTTACACCTGAGTATGGTGAGAGAATGTGAGTAAAGAGCCTTTTCCAAGGACTCAACTATGCTCTCAAGGGCTTTGACATGCTTCTTTTGTCTGTTCAGTCCATGTTTTGGAAAACCTTTATGGTGATCTAATAAGATTGTTTTCATAAATTAAATTAGTACCCAACAATTTGCTCAAATTAGTTTAGGATCTGTTTCAACTTGGCAGTTCTAGATTGACTATTTACTTTGTATCTTCCATAATAACAAACTTCATAAAACTTTTGATAACAATCATTTTGTAGTTCTTTGATAAACACAGGAAATGCAAAACATTATCTTAATAAGTTCATAAATATTTTCTTTTACATTCAAATATAGATATCTCATCTTTACGCTCTACAATAGCTCAATGCTCAAAACCATGTTATTTCAAATACTAAAATCACTTAGAATGAAGAGATTTCAGTCAAGTTATAGAAGAAAAAGCAATCAAGAGCGCAAAAATTTAATTTTTTACAATACTTTGTTAATCCTCTTCCAAAATACAAAACTCATTTATGCCATTTGAAGTGACATCATATAGCCGGAGATCACAGCGGTGATTTTATCTTTATACAAAATTTAAGACATGAATTTTTTAAAATAAATAAATAAATAAAAATATATAATTATAAAATGCAAAGCAATTGCAATGATTCAATATTTCAGTTACGGCAAAATACAATGAATTCTACCACAACCATGATGAGCAACAAAAGGGGTAAGGTGGAGGGGAATGGCTCCATTAAAAAATAAAACAATCCTTGGCCAACATTGGATGATTGATACAAAAAAAAAGAAAAAAAGAATCAACATCATATAATATGGTATCCTGTACGAATCCTTATTTGCCTTAATAGCAAAACAAGACTAACTGTGAAATTCAAGAGGTATAATATTTTGCATGCAAATTTGTATGATATTAAGTGACGAGACAAATATGTTTAACTTTTGCATTGCAATATGATTTGCATTGTCCAAGCGCCAAAATAAATTGTCTGAAAGTCCTGAGATTGGCTTTGAAAATACTAATACACACTCGTTCCATCAACTAGTCTTCCAAGGATACACTTCATTGAAAACCCATTGCATCTTTTGATCATGCTTATCACAAAACTTCAGGTGGAGATTGTCGTCTGATCCAGCTGCAGCACACTTGTTGAGATCTCTGTGTTTGATTAATCCTGTATTCTGTGATGAGTAGATGAGCATGAACACATTTTTTTCACATATAAAATTAATCCTCATATCATTATCAAAAAAGCCAATCATTTTATACATATAAGCAATTTTACAAAAAAATGAAAATGTAATGTATGACTGTGGCAGTAGCATGTCTGAGATACTTTGACATTTAGATGAATTCTCTCCGTTTGAAGTCCTGTTTCAGCACATAGCATTAAACCCTTAGGTAAAGTTTTATTTTTATATGTTCCAGTCCCGTTGGAGATAGATATCAGTATTCAGGGGTCCCGCTATTGTCAAACAAAATGACATTTCTCAAATAATGTTGTAAAAAGCATTAAAATATTGCTAGTGCCGCAATTCGAATTTCAAGCCAAAACCAAAATTACTTGAGTTATCCAGTCAATTGAGACAAGTGTCAAAATATTCTTCATAGGACAAAGCGTATAAAATTTTTAAAAGGTTTGAAAAAAGAAATCAAAATTTTGCATCGACCAAATCACCTCATATACTTAATGGATAAATGAAAATTAAAGAGTAGAGAACTAAATTTTAACCAATATCCATTTCACTTATTAAAAAAAAACTGAGACCCTTGTACATAAATGACATATAGTTATACTTATGAATTCATTACTTATGGTTAATCAAAACTTTTAACATGTTACTACATACCTCATCCCAGTCCCAAGGCCCAACAGGATTGACATCACAGTAGCTGACATGTAAGGTATTGGCATTCTGGGCTAAGATGCAACGCTCTCCAACACCCATCTGACCCTTCATATTCAGTCGAAACTCCTGTATGATGTAACAAAAAGGCAGTAAGATTTTTAATAAAATGAACAACCTGTGGTGTTCATGGTTTTGTTCAGGAGCATTATTTGGAATCTGATAGCGATCCTGTATTGTTTCATGATAGCTCATTAGTTACGTCTTTTTGTTCTTGACAAGATAAAGTACATGAGTTTCATTAAGGACATGTTATTGTCCTTTGCCACATAAAACCATAAAAATTGATTTTTTCCCCCTACTAAACTTATTTTATTTCCTCTTGAAATCCACTTGTATCTGACAGAAAATTGTTTGATTTTTAATTCCTACGAACTTGAGAAAGTTAACAAAGCGTATTTCACTTCTTTTGCCCTTGTTTTTGTATAATGTTGGGTATTGGCTGGCCCTAAGATTTTTGCACATTTCCTTCACTTCAAAGAATTTGGGAATTCTTAAGTTTACTAAAACTAAATCCTAAAGATAGATCTTGGGACATTTTTCAATTTTTCTCATTATATGTCAAGTAAAAAGTACTACCCATATGCATGAATAATTTAATATACTTAAATATAAAATATTTCTCCACAGACTAATTATAACATAGTCATGATAATGATTTCATGTAATATATATATATCAGCATATGTATACTACGTATGTATGTATGTACATACGACATATGTGTGTATACATGTATTTACAATGTATGGATGTGTGTGTGCATGTGTGTGATTGGATGCATGTGAGCTTATACTCATATGTCCAAATCTGCAGTATGTAATATTTTGCCCGATAATCAAAATAAAGTGCTTCGATGCTTCAAAATAAGTGCCATAAAAGTGTACATTTATTATTATTATTATTACCATTGACGTGTTATCGTTGTTTAAAAAATCATTCTACTATAATTGCAGGAAAGTATTATAACTTTGATTATCTCATCATGTATGAGGGAACAATGATCAAAAGAGAAATAAGAGGAAAAGAAAAGACTGCTTAAGATTTCCAAATATCGCTGTCTGAATATGATTACCTGATTGTGTCCCTGTCTATGGCAAGGACTAGTTCCAATGGGATCCCTGCCAGGCTGGTGCCAACGATGGTCCCAACAAAGGTTACCATTCTTTTGCCTTATCTGTCAATGGGTAAAAAAAAATGTTTCACACTTTAAATGGGTTACGCCAGCATTTTAAATTCTGCCTATCTATGGTAAGAATTTGAAAATATTTAGGCCTTGGTCTTAGAACTATTCCAAACTTTCGACCAAGATTCAAACCAACAATCTCTCAAAAGCTAATGACTTAAAGTAAATAAGCAAGTTTCCAATGATAACATAGAAGAAATAAAACAGCAACATTGCACAGTTCAATATTTTGCACTTTATTAAATGCATTTGACTAGTCTCTATTTCTCCCCTGCTCACAGCACATAACTTCAGAAACAAATTTTCTATTTTTCATTGAGTGTTCTATAGGAGTTAGATGATCTGTAAAAATTCTATTATTCCAGATCACAGCCAAGGTCAAGAAAAAATATGCGTCATGACTCCCATCCAGTCAGTCAATGACAAAATTCATTGTTGCTTGGACTTTCACAACAATGAAAACAAGGCAACCACTCAGTCACAATAATCAGTTATCAACTTTTACATTATCCACGCAAGCCTTTTGTAGTCATAGTACTATTTCACATCCTTGTTGTCATTTGCAGGTTATCCCAGTCATACTAGTAATCTAACAATATCTATTATGGCTGGGAACCAGGAAATCAAGATTGTGCGGGTAAATGTACCTGTATTTGGTGTTAAATAAGACTTGCCAATAAGGTTGTCAGTTTAACATTTTTAATGCCAAGTTTAAGACTTGCCATTATTTTAAGCCAATTGGCATGGACAAATTGGGTTTGGCATTTTGGCTTTTTTGGGGGGGCATTATCAAAATCATCACCTAATTTTACCTGCACAATAATGGCACAACATGCACTAAATTTCATACCTAAACTAGCAGGACTTGGTATTTTTGTTGTTCAGTTTGTTTATCATAAAACAAACAAAACAACCTTAATGTGAATGCTTGCGACAGAGAAAAGGGGAGGGAAAAATGACACAGAGAAAGGGTAAGGGTGTTTGTGATTAGTTTTACTTCAAAGATGTAACTGGTTGCTAGTTATTATTAAAATGCACTACATGGATTACCTCTCCCCATCCTTTGTTTGGTGGTGGCTTTGGAAACTTGTCATAGACGTCATAGGCAATGTTATCCATGAACCAGCGGAAGTTCTTACACTTGTGTTCCTTCTTGAACTTGAGTTGATTGGCTATGTCTCCAATTGGGTAACCTCTCAGACTTGGTTCTCGGGTGTAGAAATATTCTTTGAACTCATCTTCCATCCAAACTTCCACCACCCTCATGTAGTTCTAGACAAAATATGCATTAATAGACATTTCATTAGGTGAATGAATACATCACCTATCACTAGTTGGTTAGGAATGAGACTGGAAATGAGGCATGTAAAGGTCCAGATAGCTGAGAAGTACAGCACTCGCTTCATGTGCAAAGGGCCTGGTGTTGGTCAAGGATACAGGTTTTATTCTGAACTTAGTGATTGTGGAGCTGGGTCTAATAGCTCTGGTGGTAAGAACTAACGAAAAACTATAGAACAATGCTTTCTGTTCATTTAACACTACAAAAGCGGGGACAAAATCCAGCTCTATAAGCCATGGGCATATGGTTCTGAAAGTCTCCTTTTTTGAGGCAATTTTTTTTTATGCCTGAATGCTAATTCTGATCAAATATATTGAAAATTAAGTAGGTTCACTGAACAAACATTACAGGTTTATGTCATATTATCATTACCAAGATACTAAGAATCAAGCACATGAAGCAACATTTCAGACACTAGCAGTTGTATTCCAAACAAAACAGCAAAATCAACAGGACACTAATTTATCTTTCATAATCATGAAAGAAATAAATGAAACACTTTTAGCTATATAATTCACCACATCCTCGTGTGATTTCCGTCAATTCTTGCATTAAGTCACAAAATTTTTTAAAAATCAATTTAAGAAGAAAAAAAAAAAAATGGAAAAATAGCATGTAAAGTTAAACTGAATTTTAAAAAAATAAATATTAGAATGGTAATTATCAAGAAAATACTCGTAGATAATGTGAAGTAACAAGACTTTGCTTGAGTTTGTTGCATAAAAAATAATCAATAATCAATTTTCGTATGTCAAAACACCAAACAACACTGGTGTAAAAAGAATATTTAAAGTGGTGGGAGGACTATGTAATTTGGCAACAGGTGTTGGCACGTTTACTTTCTCTGTGACAATGATCGTTACATTACTCATTACACTTAACCAAAAGTATTTGTGGGGTATTTGCTGAAGGAAATCATGAGCCAAAAAACGTAACTCAAACGACCAGTTCATTAAAAATCAGATGACCACAATAGTGATTTAATATTTATCACTTAGCCCCAAGGAAAAATTAACCAAGACTCCTGAAATCCTAACGTCAACTTCAGCTCCAAATTCCTGTTATTCAAAAGTCTGATAAATAATGATTAGATCAAGAAAATTGAATCATAACTCTTAAGAAAATAAATGTTTTCACTTACAATGTTGATGGGTGACATCTTTGGGTCAACCTTTTTGCCAAGGCTGTATGGCATGTGATGTCTGTAGATGTGACCCACATGGGAACAGGGAACCCACACAATACGACCTCCACATTGCCAAATCTGTCAATAATGAAGAGATAATGAAAATGTTGCTGCTTGAAGCTCGAAGAAATAAATAACAACAGGATATGAAATGGAAGCTTCAATTTATTAAACCAAGACAGATAAAGTGGAGATTTAGAGTTTCCATTTATCAACAAAACAAGATAATTAAACACTACGGAGGAATGAGAGATGTGAGAATGGCGTAGTTAAGGTGAATAAACAAAACAATGATAGGACAGGAAAAAGAATGTTCAAGTATAAGGAAGCACAAATTAAAATAGAACAATAAATATGAATAAAAGATGTGCAATTAATTAAATTTCCAATAAAGGGGAAAAACTAAGTCATGCATTTTAGAAGGTGAACTATAATGTAGACTCTAGTTAGAATATTAATAAAATGGAATTGGAATAAAATGTTAAAAAATGTTAGGGATAGTGGTACAGTCCAAGCTGGTATTGGGGATGCTGCTTTATTGGGACGATCCCTTGGGAACGTAAGCTTTTTCTATATAAAAAGTCATTTCCTTTCCAATTACCAGCCACTTAATTGGGACGGCCTGTCGCTTAATGGGGATGAAATTTGACAATGGCTATCCCCATAAAAGAGCTTTTTCGTTGTCCTCAATCATTTAAAACGATGTTTCATAAAATTCAATTTAGTCTAACGGGACAGTCAACCAGGTGTGTGGTTGTACCATTCATCAGAGAGGTGTGAACAATAGAATTTACGGTACCCCCTGTTAATGTCTATCGTGACAGCCAATCTGGCGTGTGGTCAACCATTCGTCATAGTCATCACAGAGAGGTGAACAATAGAATTTCTCTATATCCACTGTCAGTGTCATCGTTTGCCATTGCCACGTTCATGGCCATGATCACATGGTTCACAGGTAAACTGACCGGTGGATAATAAGTGATGGCTTTGTTTGATCAAGGCTTTTTACCACCACATGGTTTGTTCAATCGGACAAATGAATAGATAATGCATTCTTAATCCGTTGTTTTCTAATGAGCAGCATATTCGTTACTTGTTTTGTGCAGAAAGATTGGTCTATCATTGTTAGAGGTAGAGTATAAGGTATCATTTGTTTTTCATTAAGACATAAAATGCCACTCATATTCATGGCTGCCGCTTAATTGGAATGATTTGTCGGGAACTAAGCCATCCCAATAAACTGGCTTAGACTGTATTAGTATTATTGTTTTTGTTTAATAAATTAAAGCTTTCATTTTCCAATTGTTCTTCAATAACGACAAGAAAACATAATGATTACTTTCTAGACCACATAAGATGCTGAATTGAAAAGCCGTTGACTATTCTTTACAAGGTAAAAATTCATTTCAATTTTTTTTTAAGAAGGACTATTTTACATTGATTTCATAATTAGTACAATATACAGAAAAGAATAAAAGAAAAAGAAAACTGCACCTTAAAGGAAAGTTCGTAGTTCTCGCCTCCCCAAATCATGAGTCCAGGGTCATAACCTCCAAGCTCCATAAAATACTTTCTATCCATAGCAAACAGGCCACCTGCATGGGTAGGAGAGCTGGAGGAGTAGCAGTTATTAATGTATTAATTTGAATGTGTGTGTGAGTGGGGGGGGGGGGGGGGGGGGAGAGAGATGAATATCTTGTATAGATTAACATTTTAAAACTTCCATTCTCATTCTGGCGACTCCACTAAACTATTACATAATGGCAATTGAGTGTGTGTGTGTGTGTGTGCATGTGTTATGTGCGAGCCCAGCTCTTAATACCAGAAAATTCACAATCATCGTCTTAAAAAAAATATTTCCCAGTCCTAACAGCCATACAACTTCAGATCATCTTATGGCTAGGCCTCCACATTAAAACATATGACAGTTCAGAGCTTCAGACAATTTTGCAGCATCCAAATTAAGACAGTTGTAATTATCTCAGCTCAAAATAATTCTATTGTTCCCATCTTCAGGCAAATTCATAATTTAGTGCTTCAAGCATCTTTTTACAGTTCCCACACAAACTGCATAACTCCCGTTGAAATATAGAAATGAAAAATAAAAAATATTACTTGTATGGTTCACTTGAATGCTTGCGTTTTTTGAGCTCTCTCTGTGGCACTTCTTTCTCCTTATACAGAAATCCCCATTCAAAGATACCTCTGTTGAATTCTGATCCATACACAGATGAGTAATGCATGGTGTTATAGTCAATGCCATCAACTATAGGCACAGCCATTGTTGTCCTGCAACAAGAGATAAAACCATAATCAGTGGGATCTTACGCCACTCAATGAATGATGTTTGAAATGTGACAAACGAGCTGTTTGCACAACCAATGGAATCGATTGATTCGTTTCTTGTCAACTGCATATTGTGGCTTTTGAACAACAATCTGGAGCACTTTTAATATACTATTGTAGCCATAAATATAATTAATATTTAAATATCACGAAAATATTCAAACAATTAAAACATCCCTTTGCCTCCCCCCCCCCTCCCTTATCAATGTAAAAAAAAGCTATAGGATAAACTTTTATTTCACAATCCTTCACCCACTTAAAGGAACTATCTCAAGCCTTTTTAACTCATTTAGCCCTATGACTGACTATCTCTGTATGCCCAAACATCTGTTCACTGCTGACAATGGTATCATCATTAATCTCATTACTATCATAGACATTTAAATAATCTGATAATACGTAAAAATTGACATAATGTAGTAATAAACAAAGTTGAACCATTTTTCAGCATAAACAGGACTATATATCCTTTGTTTGGCCCAAAGACTATTATTGAATAAAATCTAACCTATAATGGCACAATGATTTCATCCCATCATTATTTACAATCTTCTGAGATGAATTATATATGCATTTTTTAAAGTTACTGTTTTTAATCTTTACATGATAGTGATAGCTGAATAGAATTATTTACATAATACCAATTTTTTGTTAGATTGAGACTGGTATATAATCTCTAGGGTGAGCGGACAACACAGGTAAAAGGCTAGGGTTGAGTGAGCTAAAGCTAGTCATTCCCATTTCAAACTGGCAACTCTCATTCATATAAGAGAATGGAGAATATAAAGTTTTCTAATGTTACTTGACTTTACCCACGAGGAATAAAAACATACATACCTATTTTGCCGTATGGGTTCCAGAAGTGGCAAAAGCCAGTTTTTGTTACATTCACAATGTGCATCTAAAAAGACAATGACATCACCTGTGGCAAGTTCTGCCCCACGAGATCGGGTTCTAATAAGTCCCTCACGTTGTTCATTTCTGTAAAGCTTGACTACATCCCCAAACTGTTTTATGTAATTTTCTAATTCATCTTTCAAATGCACTGTGAGAAAAGAGGTATTCAAAAATAAGTTTGTAAAATAAAGTTTGAATTTTTGTTTTATGAACAAAAGATCTACTATAGTGTTATATATATATGTTCAAAAGAACTTTCCTTGATTCCTTAAAGTGACTGGGAAGACATGAAAATTTAGACAAATTTTAAGAGTTGTCAATTTTGCACAGTTTTAGAGAGAATTAATCATATTTTAGTATACTACATTAACTTTCATTTCTCCAGCCTCAATTTTATAACTATATTATGTTTTTAAGGGTTTTACAGCGCTTGCAACACATTAAGGTCATATCAGTTCCAGTAAAAAGGAAAAAAATGGGATAGTAAAATGTTCTAGAATTACAATTAAAGTACCCATGAAAGGGAAGACAAATAATAAAACATAATACAATGCATAGCAGAGAGATGATTTACAATGAAAAAAATATCATCTCCCAAAACTAACTATACATTTGACTGTTTCCCTCCCAGCCAGGGACCAGGACAAAACCAAGAAATTTCATCCCAAGACAAAGACAGAAAGCATGTTGGAAAACAGATATAGGGGGATAGAAGACACAGCAAGTATCTCTCTGCCCACTATGGGAGGTCAGGAACCCACCCATAATTTTATAACTAAATGTATCTAAATTTCTGAGAATGTCAACAATCTCAATTATATTTTTGCTTATAAAAATATCGAAAATCACAACTAATGATATCTGGGAAAAAAAAAAAAATCCCAAGAGTGTGGGTAAGTGTGTGTGTAGAGAGAAAAGAAAGAAGAAGAGAGAGAGAGAGAGAGAGAGAGAGAGGAGAGAGAGAGAGAGAGGAGAGATGAGAGAGAGAGAGAGAGAGAGAGAGGAGAGAGAGAGAGAGAGAGAGAGAGAGAGAGAGAGAGAAGAGAGAGAGAGGAGAGGAGAGAGAGAGAGGAGAGAGAGAGAGAAAAGAGAGAGAGAGAGGAGAGAGAGAGAGAGAGAGGAGAGAGAGGAGAGAGGAGAGGAGAGAGAGAGAGAGAGAGAGAGAGAGAGAGAGGAGAGAGAGGAGAGAGAGAGAGAGAAGAGGAGGAGAGAGAGAGAGAGAGAGAGGAGGGAGAGAGAGAGAGAGAGAGAGAGAGAGAGAGAGAGAGAGAGGAGAGAGAGAGAGAGAGAGGAGAGAGAGAGAGAGAGAGAGAGAGAGAGAGAGGAGAGGAGAGAGAGGAGAGAGAGAGAGAGAGAGAGGAGAGAGAGGAGAGAGAGAGAGAGAGAGAGAGAGGGAGAGAGAGAGAGAGAGAGAGAGAGAGAGAGAGAGAGAGAGAGAGAGAGAGGAGAGAGAGAGAGAGAGAGAGAGAGAGAGAGAGAGAGAGAGAGAGGAGAGAGAGGAGAGAGAGAGAGAGAGAGAGGAAGGGGAGAGGGAGAGAGAGAGGAGAGAGAGAGAGAGGAGAGAGAGAGAGAGAGAGGAGAGAGAGAGAGAGAGAGAGAAGAGAGGAGAGAGAGAGAGAGAGAGAGAGAGAAGAGAGGAGGAGAGAGAAGAGAGAGAGAGAGAGAGAGAGAGAGAGAGAGAGAGAGAGAGAGAGAGAGAGGAAGAGAGAGAGAGAGAGAGAGAGAGAGAGAGAGAGAGAGAGAGAGAGAGAGAGAGAGACACAAACACAATAAATTTGACACAAGACTTGATGGTGATTTTGTTATCGTTCTGCCGTGGAGCCAAATGAATACTTTTCATGGAAAAATGTTTTGACAGCGCAAAAACACATTTCAAAGAAAATACCAAAATCCCGGAATTCTATGGAAAATTACCATCACTGCTTCTATTTTTCCCTTAAAAAATGGAGAAAGTCAACCTAATATCAACTAGTATTTACAGTTCCAATGAATTTATTGATTTTAAGCTTGTCTTATAAAAGAATTATCATGCCTTGTCAAATACATATTATCAATTAACAATGTTACCTTTATCACTAAAGTCGTCAACTAAAACAACCTCCTTTAGAAACTCTGGTGGAGAAGTATTGATGACGCTGTGAATGGTCCGCACCAAAGAAGAAAATCCTTCATTATGAAACACAAGAATAACGCTGGCTGTTGGTTGGTTGGTGGGGTACTGCCAAGATTTACACCTGAGGTAAATTAAAAACAATATATACAATGCTTTAAAGGTTAAAAAACAACAATACAATTTAAATTTCTATTTTTATTTGTAAAATAAACTAAAAGGGTAAGGTAAAAAATAATGTTAAATTATAATCTTTTATTGAAAATTGCAAAGAATACATTGTCATTGTTCCTAAAAAAAAGGAGACCTTGGGAGCCAATAGGTCCATGGAGCCTGAGTTTATCTAAGTTTTCTATAGCGTAAAACAGACAATAGCAATTGCTTCTTATCCTTCGGACAGGACTCCAAGTCTATCACAAAGTATTTTTCACCAGACCCATCTACCCATTCACTGCTGGGTAGACAGGGAGGATCTGAAAAAAATCTTGATTGCATCCGACACCCAGGATTAATCTTGGTCTCTTTGTGTGGTAAGAGAGTGCCTACCAACTGGCTATCAGGACACCCAATAATATATTCTTATTCCTTACAAAACTTGAAATGTGGACCTGAGCAAAGTTTGAATCTGTAAAACTTATGACTAGATATCGCGAAAACAGTAAAGTACTGATGAGAGATAAAAAAGGTAGTAGACTGTATTAAATTAAAAATTTTCAAAAAGGCATATAAAATAAAACACAAAAACAAATAAAATGATAGTAATGTGATTTGAATCAATATCAATATGGTAAAGATGATGGAAGCCACTGTGAGCAAGTTTCTTTATGAAAAGAAAAAAAAAATGATAATACTTATATTTCCTTTGATTTATCATTTGTGTGAGTGTGAGTGTATGTGTGGGTGTGAATGAGTAAGTCTGTGTATGTGCATAGGAAGCGGTGGGGGCAGGTATAGTTCCAATTTCAGTTACTTCTATTTTCCTTTATATTCTATAATAATATTATGATTGAATCAAGACTCTCCTTTAACATGACAAAAAAAAAAGCTTATAAAGAGACTTACTCTTGAGGCCTTGTGTCGGGTATTATACGATCCATTGCCACTTTGTCACTGGCCACCATGTTGAAACCATATTCTTGTACAGTTTGATGACCTTTTGTTTTTTCTCGCCCCCTCAACACTACAGCTTTTCCACCTTCACCTGATAATGAGAACCAAAAAAAAAAAAAAAAAAAAAAAAAAAAAAAAAAAAAAAACAAATTTTTAAAAACAACAACAACAAAAGAAACTGAAAGAGAGAAGTCAGTTTTGTTACCAGATTAAATACACTGGTGATTTTTTAAAAGATGAAAAATCACCAAATGATCAGTACGCTTTGGCCCAATCTTTCTCCAAAAGCAATGAAAACAAAAAATGATAAAGGGAAAAAAATAAGAAAAACAAATAAAAAACGAAAGAAAAAAAAATGAAGTTAAAAGCTTATACAAGGGATAAAATATCAAGACTGGTATGCTGACCCAAAATGTCAAGTCCCTACACTGTGCCTCAAGTGCATATATGTAAGTAGGCAACCTTTGCCAAATGTGTCTATAAGCACAAAATTGAAGTTAATCATAAGGAGGACGTCTGCGACATGACTTGCTAAAATTAGCAGAAAGCTGGGTATAAACCAATTTATTGAATAGTCTAGAGGAAAGCACTAGCCCTTATATGTTACTCTTCAAACGCAACAATGAAGATAGATATATAGCTGTGATTTATAGTTCAAATTTACATTGTGGAGTTTTCTTTAGTATTTAAAAATTATATTTCACCTGGTAGGTCCTTAAGTTCTCTTTCAGGTGGTTCATAATTTCCATTTTCTCCAGTCTTCAAATAAGCTTGTTCAACTTTCTTCACTGTAACTTGCACTGGGGACTCGACGACTTTTCCTTCCTCAAAACCTTTCTTTGGGGAAGGTAAATTTTGTTGCTTTTCGATTACTCTCATTTTCTTCCTAATCTGTGAGGGCATTAGAGGGAAAACATATTGAAAGAAAAGAAAAACATGGAAAACATTACATTTTACATCATGTCTACAATATCTGCGTATTCTGATTTATTAATTTAAAAATAATTTTTATTCTTCTTCTTAAATGATAATTGTTTGGGTATATTCCCACTAATAGCTCTGCAAATGTCATTATTAAAAACTGTTTATCCTTATGATGTATTATGTCTTTAAAATGCCTACAGGAATAAACACCAGAGATCACAATGATTCAATACTGTTATCTTTCTTCAAAGCCTTTAATAAAGTAGACCACTACGGGCTTTAAATAAAACTTAAATGTGTGGAATTTCAGAACACTATATATATATATGTATGTATAATATTATGTTACTTTTCTTTGTGTGTCATGATTGGAATCTTGATGAAGGAATGTTTTAAAGGAAAATGTATTACTATGTATTTTTATGCACTATGTTTTAAAACCTATGTCGGTCAAAGGCTTCTATTAGCCTGACTACATTATCTATGAAACATTTTTTTAAAATGCCGACAATAAATAAATATTTGAATTGAATTGAATTGAATTGAATTAATTCATTGCTTTCAAATAGCACCTGAACACTTATAGTAAATGGTACAGAATCAAATGAAATACCGATAAGATCAGGGGACCTCAGGGAATATTGATTAAATCTTGACTCCAAGAACTAAGAAAAGATTATTTGCAGAAAATAGTTTCTTGTATAGAAACTACACAGTAAAATTGATGAACGATTTTACAGAAAATGGAAAATGAAATTCCATCATTCATGAAAAATATCCAAAAGAAACTAAAATATTTAGGAGTTATTATTGAAAGCAAACTTAATCTTAAAAGAGACGATACAATTCAGCAACACCTCCATAACATATGGGATTCTGTCCACAAACACCAATCCCATATGGTTTACAAACACATTCCATCAATCTTGGATAACAACACCCTCAAAAGACTTTCTTAGAGAAAACAAGGAGCATGGTCAAAATCAATTAAAAAACGAGGGCTGAAATATGACAAAAGAGCAGAAATGAATACAGAAATTACTTTAAAATATTAATTCATAAGAACAGTAATATCAACTTATGGAAATTTCTTAAATAGCAAAAAGTATGATGGCACAGGAGATGAATCTCTTAGATCTCAATGATACATTTAGCAATAGCAGAGAAAGGCTAATATTCTGAACAAAAATCATACAACCATAAGACCAAAATAACACACCATCCAGCAAATTATGTCAATGATTGATAAATCAGAAGAAGACAGTGTAAATTTGCTGAATATCTTAAAAACAAGTTAGCTGACAGGACCCGACAATATTTCATCACGCCTCCTAAAAATTGCAGCTAAGAAGATTGACCCTGAGTTGACTAAACTCTTTAAAATAACGTTGTGGTACCGTCTATCATTATCAGATCAGGCGAAGATACTAGTAGTAGTCAAGCTAGTAATGACGAGTCTTTTAAAGCAAGCAATGGCTAACACTGTTGTTTCAAGAAGCCACAGGTAGCCTACTTCAACTGAAACCGCAACTGTAGATGATTGGAAAAAGACAGCCATAGTCAAGTACTTTACCATCACTCCCCATCTCTGCTATTTTTGGTTATTCCACTATAATAGTGTTCCTTCTAGTTCTGACGATGTCGTAGAGAGGTAGCACTGTCATCTACACGGTTGATGAGTTTGAACTTGACAAAGGTGGACAGACAGACATGACATTCCTTGATATTAAGAAAGCTTTTCAGAAAGTACCACATGAGTGCCTTTTCTACAAGATCCAGAATATTGGAATAACTGGTCAGGCCCCGAAATGGATAAATCATTTCTGAGTGACAGAACTCAGCAAGTCATTGGTAATGGTCAAACTTCTGAGATAAGCCAGATAATGTCATGTGTCCCCTAGGGATCAGTTCTGGGTCCTTTGTATTTTTCATTTCTTCATTAATAACCTCCTGATGGCATAGCATCAGAAGTATGTCTATTTGCAGATGATACTGCCCTTTATAAGCAAATTTATTCAATTGGAGGCAGTATCCAACTAAACAAAGACTAAGCAAAATAGAAGTATAGAAGAATCATGGCTAATGAGCTTCAATGTGAACAAGTGCAACATACAGACAAAATTTTTAAAAACAAAACAAAAAACACTTATAAACCTCGACCACCACCTTCACGGCCAAAAGGTGATAAAAGTCAAATCCTCTAGATATTTGGACTAAATCTTTCCTATAATCTTGAATGGAAAAACATCTCAAGGCAAACAAAACAAGTACTTTCTGAACAAGAAACCTGAGAAGCTGCCCTGTCAAAACTCACAAACTAAGCAATCGGAGAATCAAGTCTTTCATATTTGTATATTTATATTGACTGTCATCATTTTTCCAAAATACTTTCTACCCAATGGTATCAAGCTTTTCAGCAATTGGGACTTTTGAAGACGCATTACTGACTATCAGGAAAGTAATATAGTTTTGCCTATTTCTCTTTGATCATCAGCAGTAATAATCAGTCACTTGATTTATTTAAAGAAGAAAAAGAAACAGGGAGCTTTAAAAGAGCTTTTGCAAATAATATCAAAACACGATGAGAAGATTGCTTATGTCTAATTATTTTCATTATCTATCTTGAACATGCCCTGAAAAACCTAAGAGGCAAAAGAAATGCTGGTATTCTGACCCTGAATTAGCATTATCACAATTGACATAAACAGCATTACAATGCAGCACCAATCTATCAAACGAAATATATCGTTCTCTTAAGTGATACTAATCACTGTGATTGCATGAGATGGCAGTGGTCATTCATGCAGGAATGTATGCCGCATTCTGTAACATTATACAGACGTAACATTTGCTTATTATCCTTTGGATAGGACACTAGTCTATATATAGTAATTTCTGCCAAATTTAACAAACCCAGCTACCCCATCCATGATGGATGGAAAGAAGAGAAAAAACAAAAAAAAAACACAAAAAACAACAAAATAAAACACAAAAAAATCCCCAAAAAACTGGACTTGGGATTGATAGTCCCTATCGAGTGGCAGGTTATCTAATAACCAAACTGCTTAAAAGGATAAAATAAATAAAGTTGGACATTCATTGATGCTGATGGAATTAGATTGAACATTTTGTTGCCTATACTCTTCAATCTTTGCATTGCTGTTTGGTTGTCTTGAAATTTGTGCATTGTTGAGACCACGTCAAGACTTCTTCCCAGCAATGAGGCGAATGTATTTATAAATTCCCGACAATGCATCTGATTGTTCTCCTTTGAATTGACATCACTATGAACTATAAGCAATGTGTTGTCAATAGACAAAATCTAAAGCATGAAGACTTGAATCTCATCTGTTCAATGTCATGCATGTCTTTAACATACCTGCCATTTTTTGTACTCTTCAGCATCGTTTGTTGAGTCTTGATTGAGCCTCAGGTGGAATAAGTAAGGTCCAAGAAGCAACATTGTAATCACTGCTGCACTCAGCTTGGCCAGAAATCGAACCTTTATACGAGCCATGATGTAAAGACCTCCCTTCTGTAGATTAATAAAACAAGAAAGATGCTCAATATGCAACTAAAACAACAGAAAATATCAATTTTAACATTTCAATGATTCACCAGAGCAGTCTTTTCCAAATAAATCTTTGAATTTTGAAAGACAAAAAGTAGATAATCTATAAATCAGGTCATGAACTCTTAGTCACAAACAAGGATTCAAATCTATGTAAAGATTTAAATTCATGTTTGTTTTTGTTTTAGTCTTTTGTGTGTTTTACATATCTTGCAACATTCTGAGGTAACTTATTCACCTAGTAAATAAAATGAATTTTAAAAAAAGATCAAAGAGAGAAAAGGAGTAGATTCCAAGAACAACCTTTCCATGTGTCTATCTTGACAACAAGACCACCAAAAGTCCCACCAGATAGTATATAAAAAAACCCCAATCAGATGATTACAAAATCCATATGAATAAATAAGTAAATAATGATAAACTGTGGGAATGATTAGTAAAAATAAAAATTCTCTGAAAAAGATAACTTTATATATGTGTGTGTCTATTTCCCTGGAAAAATTGCCACAAAGACATAAAGCCACATAGATAAGATGCATGATATAGGGGGGCAGGGTTGGAAATTACAAATAGAGATAGCAAGGACATAAACCAATGTATGTAAAACCCATGGACCCAACCAAGAAGGTCAACATTACACCACCCAAAAGTGAGTGACCACTAAACATTTACGCTGTACTAGAGAGGTGAATCTGAAAAAGTTAGCCTCCTAAAATATAAAAAGGAATGAACAGACTTTCTCAGCTCGCGTCTACGCCAGATTATCTTCAGTGTGAATACTATATATATATATATATATATATATATATATATATATATATATATATATATATACACATATATATATATACTATTAATACTATAAAAGAACTTTTCTTTTCATAAAAAAATCCATTAAAAATCGAAGGAAAGTCTTCTTATTTTACTTAAGCTAAATTGATATTTCTTGGAGTTAAGTTTTATTTTTAATTTTAAGGGCAGTGCTCTTTAGTTTGTTTGTTTGTTTGTTTTTAAGGGTTTTAAGGCGCTTGCAACACATTAAGGTCATATCAGCGCCAGTAAAAAGGAAGAAAATGCGAAAGTAAAAAGTTCTAGAATTATAATTAAAGCCCCCAAGAAAAGGGAAGACAAAAGGGGACTTGGTTCAAATAGGAGACAGATATGGATTCCAAGAGCACACTATCAAAGTACTTAGTTTGAAATCAAATAAAAGTCTCATCCAGACACAAGCACAGATCCCTACTAAGAGGAATACTCTCAAATGTTTACAAATTATATATAATATGTATTCAAAACATAATACGGTGCATAACAGAAAGATGATTTACAAGGAAAAAAATATCATCTCCCAAAACTAACTATACATTTGACTGTTACCCTCTCAGCCAGGGATTCCAGCTAGGGCCAGGACAAAACCAAGTAATCTAATTCCAAGATAAAGACAGAAAGCAAATTGGAAAACATATAGGGGGATAGAATACAAAGTAAGTACCTCCCTGCCCACTATGGGAGGTCAGGAACCCCACCCAGAGTGCTCTTAAGTGCTAAGAGAAAACAACAGTAGGCAGCTAAAGTGAAATATCATTTCGTACCACACACATTAACCACTTAAAATTGCCAACAATTTATATCAATCTATTTAGACTACCTTTAAAAACAGTTTAGATTTAAAGATGCACTACTTTCTAAAAAAAAACAAAAAAACTTTCCTAATTTGATAATCCTGGATGAATTTCAACAGTTATTAATATATTTGAAATTATTTTGCCCCTTTTCAACCGTAGAATTCTACAACGTTTAAAAGTGACAAAATAATTTCTATGTGTAAGTAAGTGCATTTGGTTTCATAGGTCGAGGCCTAGGATACACCATGAAGGAATAAATAATGTATTTTTGGCAGGCATTAGGTGTCGCTCTATTAGTGGTAACTGCTAGGTCATGCTAGGTATCACTCAGAAATTTTCGCCCTAATTGCATCGACTTGCGACAATTTACTGTTGTGACCACTTTGAAAAATGACATTTGATGATAATTATTAGTAAAGCATGATAAATAAACAAACGCTAATGATAATGACAAATTAATGAAAGAAAAAGAATAGAAAATAATAACGATAATAATACTAAGAAGAAGCATTTATAAAGAAACTTTTTTTAAAAATTAATGATTTATTAAAAGTTTTTAATAAAATAAAAAATTAATAAATAGGAGGAATAAAAAGAAAATAACATTGAAAAAAAAATATCCCCATTGGGATGTGAACCCAGGACCTTCCAGTTCAAGTTAGGGTCAACAGCTTAACCACTATACCCCAGATCCACTTGACTTATCATTCAATGGTTATGGAGTCATCTTTTACCAAAATACTAGAGTGATATCTGGTGTTGTGTTAGGTGTCGTTCGAATAGTTAGAGTTTGAGCGATATCTAACCAGACGTTTAGTATATCTATATTATTATATAATTATAATCATTATAAATTATGTTAGTGTTAGGCGTCGCTCTAATTAGAGTTAGACGTCTAGAGTAGAGTGATATCTAGTTATCTAGTCTTTTTGAATAAATAAACTATTAAAAAAGGGAGGCCTTCCTAAAGCTCCTACATCCCCAGTATTATTTTAAAAATATAATGTTCTAGTGGGGGGTTTGGGAGGGGAGAAACTTTTTTTTATAATCTAGTAGGTGGTTTGGAGGGGGGGGGGGGGGGGGGGGTGAGACTTTAAAAAAAAAGGTTTCCCCCCCTCCCAAACCCCCTACTAGAACATTAAAAGGCAGTGTCTATGTACACGGTAACCGGGCACCTAGCCTCAGGATCTACGTACACGGTAACTCCGGTAACTGGTTTGCCGCTACAATAAAAGCAATGGATCATGGGTGCCAGCAGGAAGAAGTGCTGAAACCTGAAACTAAAATCTCGACACTTTGCCAAACCTGAAAATTTTCCTACTGAAAATGCGGCCTAAACTTTAATCTTATTTCATCACCGATTTTATACCATTATTAAATGATTACACAGCAAACATATTGAGGAAATTAATTTGATTTTAAAACCAACTTATAATACATAGTGAAATACTCAAAAAAGTTGACTGAATCACGTTTTCGAATTTTTACAGATACTATTAGGTTATTTTACTCAAAACACTGAAACCGGAGGTATTTGACTTCGAGATATCGCGAAACCGGAATTCTGACATGAACCGGAAAACTGGCACCCATGCAATGGATGGACCTCGCTCTATATGTGTGTGTGTGTGTGTTATTTAAAAAAATCAAACATTAAAGGCGAGATTCAAGGTTACCATGTATGTTACTGTTACCGTGTAAGTAGATCCTGAGGTTAGGTGCCCAGTTGGTAATGAAAATAATGATACCAAGATATCTGCGATATTCCTCTTTATAACGAAGTTATGCATATTTAATTGAACGCCCCTAAAACTTAGTAAAAGCGAACCGCAATTTCCAGTCATAACTTTCTTATGGGCGAGTTGGGTCACAATTTGACTCCCACTGCTGCTGCTCACTTTACTGCCTAAAGTTACCGTGCGTAGACACTCATACTCATATCAAAAGGAAAAAAAAAGAATACTGGGGATGTAGGAGCTTTCGGAAGGCCCCCCCCCCCCCCAAAAAAAAAAATAAAAAAATAAAAAACAACCCAAAAAAAACATTACACTGTATCATCTCTCAGATTCGTCAAATCTTTAGAGGAGCATACTTAAAGTTATATTCACTTCCACACTACGTGACACTTCTTCACTAGGTAACACACTAGACAACACATACATTATAATACAGTATACAGTATACTGCACAACACTCTACACAGCCGACGTGTCACTGACTTTACTTTGGCTTAGTCCTACCCAGCTATCTTAAGCAAAACAAACAAAAAAAAACAACAACTAAAACTTGGAAAAAAACTTAGACCAGTTCAAATTGTAGTTGTAGCCTTAGGACTGGAAGACATGCAACGGTTCCACTATCACTAAGGAGTCCAGAAATTACTTGTCACCGTCTTGAATCTTGATGACAGTGGCGATGATGAGTGATGAGACGTAAGTCGCCGAAATGTTTACTTAAAAGGTGCCAACTGTTATTAAATAGCCTAGTTCATATTTAATTTGACATCATAGATACATTGTGAGTTGGGGGAGAAAGTGTAGAAAATATCAAAGCAATTTTATTGTTTAATTCAAGACAAAAGAACAAAGCATTTTGTAAATGTCATCATCTATCGTGATCGAAGACGTATTTTCCGAGTAGGGAATAGTAAGTGTCCATCTGGTAAATCATTAGCAAAAAATAATGCATTGCAGATCGAAACTAGAATACTTGTAACCAGATTGAATTCTTAATTTCCCATAATCGTAACAGATGGTAAAATTTGATATTATCTTTTAATATTTATAAATTGACCGTTATTTCTAACCAAAAATATGATTTTTGCTCAATTAGTATAAGGCATCTTAACCTTAGGTAATAGTATGTCCTCACGAAATTTCGAATTAGTCTTTGGCTACTAAAAATTGAAATTCTGGCAGCCATCTTGTTTACATTTCATTTCATCCATTTGTCAGTTGTCAGTTGTCAGTCATTTCTCCCTCTTTCGAATATGGCGACCCCTGTCCCCAGTCCCAGTATACCAACAAATCAATTTAACAGTAAGTATACATACATTTCTTCGTTTAGATACCTTGCTTACTTTTAAGATCCACAAGAAACTGGTTATGTTTTACTAATGCACCCAACTCAAAACCCTTACTTTTACTTTTTATTTTGAGACTTTTTGTCTTTTGTAAAGGCCGGCTCTATTCCACACCAAGGCTCAGACTCAGACTCAGGAAAATAAACTTGAACTCTATTTCTCCGAATGGTCGGCTAGCCTCCGGTAGCTGATAGGTAACGGACGCGATGTCGATGCAAAAGTAAATGCTCAAACAGAGTGGACAGGGAATTCTCACGAATCATCAAACTCTAAGTCTAAACTCTAGACTAAGAGTAAGAGAATCGCGAATACTCCACTCCATGGCGCGTTCCCGTTCACTTACTTTGCACTTCGCGCCGCACTATCAAACTAAAGAGAGAACAGAAATAATAAACCTAAATAACAAAGTCTCAAGACAGGAATAGAGTTTGAAAGACAAGATAGCACAAACTCAAGATAGAAGTCTAACAGAAAATTGAGAATAAAAGACAGAACTGGCATGGGCAAAAGAAAACCAAAAAAAAAAAAAAAGAATTTTTTAAAATGCATACACACACTATTCTATTCACACATTCCTCATTCTCATACACTAGAACACACACTCGCAAATAACCCCCAAAAAATCTTAAGAACGGAGAAATAGAGGTCAAATTTATTTTCCCGAGAAATAGTCACTTTGTAAACGCGATCAATTTTATTAAGCCGTCTACTTATTGACTTACCATGACAGTGACATGATGGCTTATCTTCACCGCTGTGGTTATTTTCAGACATGTCTAAGTCTGAGAATAAGAAATTGATTATTGGCAGACAATGTCTGCCAATAACGATGGACGATTATACACTGACACTTTTTTGAAACCCTGCTCTTTTAAACCTTGGTGGGTTACCACAAATGTGTCACAAAAAACAAAGTGGCAGACTCGAGTGTGAATAGTCTCTCGTGGCTATTCGGACTCAAACTCCTATATGTGTGCGCATACAGAGGAGAGGACGACATAATGTGGGCAGTATGCAGAGGGTGAAACTGATAAAGAAATAGAAAAAGAGTTCAGAAGAAATTTTGTTTTGCCCATCACACTGACTAAGCTCATACCCCTACTTTGGACTGTAGAAGGATAGTTGCCTGTCTCACACTATCAGTATCAGAATTTGTAATTTTGAAATTATTTTTTTTTTTTTTATTATCTGAGATTAAAATAACTCTCAAAACAATGAAGCAAAACGTAAGTTACGCAGATGTCTGTGGGTTAGCCAACCTTTCATTATCTTCTTTTTAATGTTCTGGTTCGAATCCACTACCTCACTTTTTTCTTTTTCTAATCCCCCCCCCCCCCCCCACCTTTTTTTTGGGTCTGTTTTTATACCAAGCAGGAGTTTTAAAATTAATTGAACTTCTTTTTTTTCTCTGATTGTCGTTAAATTTTTATTCATGTCATATATTTAGCTCTAATTATTTGCTCTGTTCTGTTTTTTGTTTTTCATTATTTATTACATAATTATGATCCACCCCGGATAATCGCAACTCAGTTCATTTCATCATCTCCCAGGAAATGGAATTGATTCTCTATAAAAGTCACTGGTTAATTGCAACAGATTTTTGACCTAAAAAAGTGGCAAATTCAAGATATCAATCGAACAAAATCTCATGAAATCACAACAGGTTGAAAAATCGAGATATTCATCTGGGTAAAATGTTGCAATAGTGGTCAGGAAACTCAACTTCGGTTAATCATAACATTTTTGCTGATCTGAAGGTGTTGTGATTATTTGGAGTAGACGGTATTATTAATATCATCATCAGACTACCTATCCCGACCTGCCAACCAGTACGATTTCGCGTATTTTAGTACGATTTTTAGACCCAAATTCGCGGATACAGTTTGCCAGTTTGGCATTTTAAATTTCAGATTCAAAAATTGGCATTTTGAACGTATGCATTAGAAAAATCATTTGACTTTGCTTTTAATTTGGCATTTCCTTTTCTTGTATATTATACTTAAATGCACAACTTTTCTCAACGTGGTGTAGTTGTTTAGCACTCCACTTATAGTTCAGTAGGTAATAAATTAACAACAGGAAATTTATATATTCAAAAAAGAGAAAGAAAAAAACACGCAATGCAACCAAGGATTTTTATATAAATTGTCTAATCAAAATAGTAGTTTTCTTAGTGGGTGGGAGTCAACAGACTTTGGCATTTTTTGGAGTGTTTTGGCATTTTTTGAGTCTTCCCCTGGCATTTTGTTGAAAAATAATCTGGCAACCCTGCCGGATACAGTTCCAAAGGATTTAGTACGATTTTTTAAAGGATATGTGATGTGAATGATGTTGATGATACATTTGATGCATCGATACACACATGTCGTACACCAACTATTGACTTTGTTTCTGAATGAATGGTGCATCACATTTAGTACTATAGTTATCATTTCAGTTGCTTATATGATGCATGTTTTCACCAATATTTTTCTCATACATTTTTGAGGATTTGCATAGAATTATGCATATAAGCTTATTTTCTACTTTAAATAGTCTCAGACCACATTTAAGCTTTTGCCACTTATTAAATAGAAAATTCTAAGTGAAAATTTAATTGAACCAACATCTTTGACTTTGAAGCCTTCAATTAAAAACTGTATTGCTAATTAACTTAAACATAAATGGGTTATTTCCCTTTATAATAACTAAATTACTCTATTTTGATTTATAAAATTCATAATGATCTTTTTAAAAAAAATTGTTTTGTACGAGTCTTGAATTACAAAGTGGGTAGCTTTAGGAATGGTATTTGGTTCAAAATGAATTCTCTAGAACCATTTTAGAAGTATATAACTTGTCTTTGCATATTACATACTTGCGACTTTCCCATCATTTGACCAAAGTAATAGTATTAGTGGTATAGTAGTAAAAGTAATAGTAGGAGGAGGAGGAGTAGTAGTAGTAGTGAATGCTCAAAAAAAAAGAGAGAGAGAGAGAGAAGGGGGGGGATCATTAGATAACATATATGTAAAATATCTTGCTACTGTTGCAAAATGTCATCTATTGAATAGAAAGACCGCTCTCCCAGATATTTTATCTGAAAACTTACTCATAACTGATGCACTGGGCTAGCAGATATTACCATCACAACTTCATTTGGTACATCAGCATCTCTTACCATCACCATCATGGCATCACCCCTTTACAACCGCCATCACAGCATTGTCACTGCCACAACCACCACCACATCACTTCTACCACCACCACATCACAGCTTCATCATCATCACCACCACCACTAGAGCACCATTGTTACAACAACCACCACTTCTTCCACTGACACTAGCATCAATACTACCAACATGTTAAGGGTCTTTGGTCATTTCTTTGAGTGTTTCGAAAGCAGTTTCCTTTGATATTGCAATTTCTGAGGCTTATACTAATTTAAAATGATCATTAAGTTTTAGTTTCTCGATAAATCGATTATTTTGTAATCACTAGAGATTGCTTGAATGATAAAGTCAGAGGTTATTTTGATTTTGGTTTGGTGTTAGCTTTTATATAAATTTTTGTATAGTGTGCACTTTTTTTTCCACATGTGCGGACAAAATACACTTTTTTGCTTAAAAATACACTTTTTAGGTTTATAGAATACACTTTTCATCCTGGGAAGGTTGGCAGGCCTGCCTATCATTATTACATTACATGACTATGAACCTGATTATAGTTAGCGAGGTGTAATGTTAAATTAACTTAATGTTTCTTGTCTTCCTTGACATATAGTAGTTTCACGACCCCATTAATAAAAGTTGCATTGCGTCATTAGAACACATTATGTCACCCACCATCTAAAACAGTATTATAATTTAATGCAGAGCTGCTTACTTGAAATGTAAAAAATTCGTAGTTTCCAAGGGGAAAAAGAAAAATCCACTTTAAATAGCTAAAGAAATACATAATTTGCCCTTAGCATGATCCAAACGTGCTCCTGTCCTAAATATAGATTTTGAGGACCTTAACGTTCCTTTTCAATAAGATTTATTGAGTCAAAGAGGCGAATGCAGTTCTGTGGCTGTAGAATGTGGTTCGTAGTACTAGGCAGGTCTGATTTAATGTCAGGACAATCCAGATGCTAAACGAAATAGAGTCAAACTAAGCTAAACTGATCAAAACTATAAATTTTGGTTAAGTGCTCTATAGTATAAAATTCATTTTCCTCACATATACAAATGCAACCTATGTCTGACATTCTTGGATTTAAATTTTATCACGAAATATGGGACAATAAAGAAAACTGTATTATTTGTAAAGAATAATCAAATGATTGAAAATATAAACTTCTTGTGTAGCTGGAATTTTTGAGTGACTGCCATACCATCAAATATGTATATTTTTCTCCTCAGAAATTCGTCCCAAAAAGCCCATCGATGTATGGTCCACAAGAGAAAAATTATGCTTAGCCAGTGCAGTGTACAAGATTGGAGATCAAAATTGGTACGTCAGTTTCCATGGTTTGTTGAGTGCTTTGAAAATGTAGAAATGAACAACAGCCAAAAGAGTGCATCCAAATATGCTTTTCCTATGTAGTTTGGAATAATTTTTTTCATAAACTCATTAGAGTCATTTTAATCTCTTATTTCTAGAGCAAGGGGTGATATGATAGGATTGCTGCTATCTAGCTCCTGAGCAATACAGATACACTAAAGAGAATTAGAATTTTTGTTTTGGTTTTGGATTTGCAACGTGGACATCAATATTCAGTCTGAGTCAGCCAGTTTACATGGAGAATTGATGATTTCTTCAAGCAAACTCAAAGGATATTAGTGCTGATTACAAATGTAATGTATTTTTTATTATTTGATATTTATTTTATAGGGTATCTGTGAGCAGGGCAATCAAGCCATATGCCGAAGTCAACAGACCTCCTGATTGGTTTCATCAAAAGGTATGCTTTGGGAGTAAAATAATAGTTATATCCCTGATGGAGCCACCATATACCTCAGTGAAGTTAGATGACTTTACTACTATGGGTTTCTTATGTGTAATACAATTCAATAGTCTGATGTCACGTTGCCTGGCAACGGTGGCCATCTTGGTTCTAAACAAAGAAAATCATTACTTTTTATTTTTCATGCTGGCTAGAACTTTTCATATGCCTTGTGATCAGAATGTGTAAAAGTCAAAACATGATCAAATTTATGGGGTTTTTTTCCTCTGAATACGCTTTTATGCTCGCTGGAGAAATATTTCATACGGGCGTCCGCCATTGTTCCGATAGTTTAGAGCCAGTGTTACTAAGTTACCATGCATCATTAGGAAGGAAGTGACGCTACGACTGTTGAAGAGTATTGACAACTGTGATTTTGACTGGGTAAATTACCATGGACAGATATCAATCTCACCACTTTTGTCCCATCTTTTTCTTTTTTTTTTTCTAATGTGTCCAATAAACGTTTGAGATTACGTAATTGAATGAGTATAGTGAATTTATTTTTAGGTACAAGTATTGAATTAATTTTTTTTAAAGTCTTATTGAAAGATGGTATTCTTAACACTTTGTGATGATTTCATTTCCAGAACTGTGTGCTTCAATACTATGACATGTTAGAACAGTTGGAGCAGCCAAAGTAAGATATTTTATATTGTACTTTTAAAAATGTTTAAAGTTCATAAAAACACATTTTGCTGAAAATGAGATGGATATCTAAAAAGTGTCCAAGGTCCAGTGTATCAATTTTTCGATTTAAACAGAATTGTGACAGTGTTGTGGATGCTTTTTCTAAACCAAATTGACAGGATAAGTTTTTGAGCTCTCTTGCACATTTTTCTGAGTTGCTGAAAACACCCACAGAACAGAATTATACCAAGTCAATGTTTTATTTCATTTCACATAACTTTTATTATTGGAGAAGACAAGAGAGAATAAAAACATAAAAGAAGTATTTTTGGGTAACTGATAAATTGAAAAATTGTCATGTTTCAAACAATTATACATTTTGTAAGGGGAAAAGAAAGGGGTTGCATTGTCATATTTTATGGAAAACTACAATCTTCTATCTGTGAATTGTGATAGACGAAAAAGAGGTGATCGAGCAGAGACTGATGCCCCAAGCCTTCAGATCATGAGAAAGATGACGATAGAAAGAAGTGAGCAACTGAAGAAAGAAATTATGGAGATGCAACAGGAGTTTAAGTAAGTAGTATATAGAAAATATATAATGAGGATGGGAATTGTTTTATGACGCTTCCCATTTTGGTTCAGAATCATAATGCAATCTATTTATGAATGTTAAATTGTATCTAATTCTTGTGCCATCTCAGGAACTTAGAATTTACTTTACTCTTTCTCTCTTGTGACTCTTTCTTAGACTTACAAAGTATGGGATTGATATATTATTAGTAAATGATGTTGTTTTTAATCGAGTAGTTGACTTTATGACGATTTATAAGACTGAATTTAATGATTCATATTTTAAAATAAAAGTAATCTTTTTTTTTTTAATTTAGGCAATTGAAGGCTGAGGCAGATGCCATTGATACTGGAGAATGGGATGACCGTTTGGAAGAGGAGTGGGAAAATATTAAAGCGTGAGTATTTTTTAATAATATGAATCATGCTCTCTTTTTGTCTCCGTGAATTTTAAGATTAAACACAAAATTCTTAAAAAATCATTGTACGTAAATTCCAACCTCATGAATTATAGTTGTCTAGTGTTTTTAGATGAAGTATTCACCGTGTAATTCTTTTTCTGGTTAGATTTTGATGTGTATGAAGATTGTATGCACAATGTTTGTTCAATAGTTTTTCCTTGATAGTGGTCACTTTTGAAAAATTTGGTGACAGTTTTGCTTTTAAAAAATTAACCAGTCCTTATTGCACTGGAAAGGAAAAAGTATTTGGATTTTGTATGGAGCTTGAGTTTAATTATTATTATTCTGTTTTCGTTTTTTGGGTTTTAAAAAAAAATTTATTTAAAAAAATGTTCAATGTTTTTTAGTGAAGAAAAGATGAAGGAAGAGGATGTGAAAGTGGAAGTAATGGATGCAGAACAAGATGATTCCTTGCTCAAGGATTCTGGTAAAGACTTTTATTGTTTTTTCATTTATTACATGAACAAATCGTTGAATAAGTATTTAAATGTGAACAGAGCACATGTTGAATTTTTCTTAGAACAATTTTTTTGCTCACTTAGTGAGCATGTCTAGAAGTTGAAAGACACCAACATTGATCACAAAATCACATGTGATATAGTTTCAAACAAAAAAAGTTATTCGATCACATCAGAAAATATGCAACCTGTGCATAGAAGAAAAAATGAAAATCATCATCAAATTTGTGCACTATGCATTGTAACAATCAAAAGCAAAGTACATAACAATGCACTTAACATACACACACATATATACGTGTATACAGATCCCATAGTGGGCAGGGAGGCAGTTACTGTGTCCTCTATCCCCCTATATCTGTTTTCCAACATGCTTTTTGTCTTTGTCTTGAGAATAGTTTTAGGAGATGATCTTTTTTTGCCATCCCTCTGTTATAGGATTGATTTGTAAACATTTGAGTGTTTTCCTCTTAGTGGCGACCTGTGCTTGTGCCAGATGAGACTTTTAGGTGATCTCAGACTAAGTACAATGAAATCTACATGTTCCTTATTTAAACCATTCCTCTTTGTCTTATTTTTTTTTTGTGTGTGCTTTCAATTATAAATCTATATTTATTTTTTTTTTTACTATCTCATTTTTTTTTCTTTTTATTGGCGCTGACATGATCTAAAACAAACAAAACATGTATACAGAAACACTGAAGGACACTGGAAATACAAATTTGTTGGCTAATATAGATATCGTAGGAAGAGAGTGAGAAGGATGGAAGCCCAAGAAGTATTTAGTTCACAAATCATTTTTTTACAGCTTATGTTTATCAGAGGATTTTTGTGTTTTACAAATGCCATTTTATATGACTTTGCTTAATAACTACAAGGCCAATTTAAAGTGTTGACTGTGGTTTCCACGTCTTGGTTATTTATTGCTTAATTAATATGCTTTAAACATTTTTAACTTTTCAGTGCTTGAACATTCAGGAATTGCAGGAGAGGCTGGTGAAAGCATCCAAGATTCACTGGGAGAAAATGTCAATGTTTCTGCGGTACTTGTAACTTATATACTATATTTATCTCACAATCCATGACTGGATTATGATTTAATACCCTTGATTTTAAAACTTATTTTCCTACTACAATCGTGATATTAATTTTGTTTTAAGCAATCTTCTCATTTTGATACCAAGCACATTGGAAAATGTGGGAATCTGATAATAATTTAGCTCTCTCAAATTGAATAACTTTGAAAGTAACATATTTCAACTTTGAGAAATTTTAAAGTCATAAATAATGTATGTTGCACCAGTATTGGAAAATGTTTTCAATAATTTTATCTTCCAGCTGATGGATGAAGGGGGAATCTCACCATCCATAGTGACCTCTACGCCAGCTGTCTCCACATCTTTAGATGTCTCAACCAAATTGCCAGCCTCCTCTCATTTGCTGTCGTCTCTTTTACAGAGTGATAGGAAAACAGCCAATGAACTCCAACAACTCAAAATGGTAGACAATGTTTAGTGTGATGTAGATATGGATCCTATGGTATTATGATGGATTCTGAAGTTACAACATTCCATTATGAGTGCTGAGTGCCGATTCAAACCCTTGAATAGCTGATTTTTTATTTGTTTTAGTATTTACCATGCTAATGTGGCAGAGATTCAGTTTTTGTTCACCTGAACAATCATTGGGCAGGCAAATGATAACCATATTGACCATATTTTATATCTGGCAAATGGTCATCGTCTTAAAGCTCAAGGTTTAAAAAATAAAAAAAGTATTGTTGATAATTGTGTGATGTGGTAGGTGGAGATGACTTCTTAGCTAGAGAACATTTTCATTTGCATATATATATATATATATATAAATACTCATATATATATATACTCTCCTGTATTTAGTTCAATGTGGTTTTGTGCTTCGTTTCTGGAATAAGATTATTGGTTTAGTTTTGCTCAGGGCCTACCTTTTCTCTAGAGCTCAGAGCAATGTAACATTTTCGGAGAAATGTGGTCCTTGTATTGTAAATCACATACATCTATTATAACCATTTAAATGTATTCTTTTTACAAAGGTGAGACTAGATAAGCCATTTTGATATGATTAATTTCTTCTTATCTTTTATTGACAGGAGCAAGAACAGGAAAATGTCCAACAAGTTCAATCAGGTAATTGATATTTCATTTATTCTAACTTAAGGCACTTTGGAAAAAAAGCTTTAAAAAAATCAAACTCCGTATAATCGTGATTTTGAAAGATTTATTTCTAACATTTTGGAAATGGATGTTGCATGAATTTTTGGTAAATCTTCTCATCTTAATTAATACCTTCCTATGTGCTAGTTCGTGATCCTTCTGTCATCATCATCATTTTTATGTCTTTGTTTTCTTTTAGCTTTCAGATATTTCATGTTTCTGGATTTGTTTTTCAGGTCAAAGTCAAGAGACTTCTGCTTCTATTTCCACCATCAACACGGTCACTACTACTGCCTCCACAATAAATACACCATCAGAAGGCACCCTCGTAACGGACACTAAGGGAACAGACTTGGAGGACAGCCATGTTGATGTCACTACAGAAGTGGTTGAGGAGACAGTAGTTGGAGATATAGATAATGCTGCCATAGGTAAGTCATATCTAGGGTTCACATCAAAATCAGATCGTGTACATACGTTTTGGCGTGCCTCATAAAGGTTAACAAGGCTGTCATGCTCTTAAAAACCTGCATAAGTTCCAATCCGCTGACTTAAGAGATATGTCGGTGGACCATCAGAATGAATGTTTTGCTGTGCATTACACATTTCTTGCCATTGTATTACTCGTGTACCAAATCCAATGTCCCAACTTCATCACAATTTTCTTTTTTATGAGTTTCATGGATTCTTAGTCTCGTTTCATTGCTTCTTGATCCTAGGTACAGGTCAAGTTGCTGTAAACCGCAAGTTACAAAAAAACTGAAAGATCATCCTTCACATCTGAATCTATTATTTTTGCACAATGTCTTTCATATATGCATTCTGCTTTATAGAAAACACAGTAGCTATGTTAAGATTTGAGGAGGTGAAGGTGTTTCAAAACTTATTTTTGTTGTTGTTATTATTATTATTATTATTATTACTATTATCATTATTGTTATTATTATTGTTATTATTATTATTATTATTATTATTTAAACATTTTATTTGCATTATTATTATTGTAGATTATTTTAGGAAATTCTGTTCCATGCTTTATGGACTATGCTTCAGCTTTAACTGAAATTATGTTGATATGTTCTCAATACTCTTATTGTTTTAGTAAGTGCTGACTACTAGAGATTGTTTCAGTTTATTCTTTGTTCTTATTTAGTGTTTTGTTGTGTATTTTATTTAATTTTAAAATTTTAATTTTCAAGTCACTGAAACAGTTGAAATTGAAGATTCATCTGTTGAGATCCACAAATACGACAATGGGGAGGATTCCAACTCGAATAATCTTCCTGTGGTTGAAGGAGTGGAGGAGGAAGTGGTTGGGCTGGAGGAGGAAGCAGAGATCAAAGTGGAGGATGAGATGGAGGAGGTGGTGGTGGAGGAGGAACTCAAGGATTCCAATGCAGAACTGGATGTGGAAGGCTTGGATAGTATCAAGGAGGAGCCAGATAAAGATGTAAGTACAAATATTAATAGTAGATGATGTTTTTTTAAAGATTGTGATTATCTCGTTTCGTAACAGTTTTTACAAATTTGAACTTTAAAAAGAAGGTTTATTAGCTTAAGGTTGCACCCCCTCTCTCTCCCCTCCCCCTTTTTTCCTTTTTAGATTTATTAATAAGGCGGTCAAGATGTTTGTATTTGATGTTTATTTTTATCATAATGTTCAATAAATTTTCATTTCTATCCCAGTCACAGGATGAGGATGAAGTTGTTCTGAAACAATTGGCAGAATCCATTACCAGTGGTGCAGAGGCAGAGCTTGCCGAACATGCAATGAAGAATGAACCCTTGTCACCCACTAGCAGTATCAGCTCTCGAATCAGTGAAACAGGAAGCAAGAGAGGGCGGAGCAGAGGTAGGCTGTCCATTGTAATGAAAAATGTAAAGAGAGCTGCTTGGAGGTTAGTCCAAGAGAAAGTGTTAAACAAGATTTGATATAAGAGTAGCAGCAGAAATAATTTTTTCTTCTTCTTAGATTCATCTGTCACTTTGTCTTCGTTTCACATGTTTAGAATTAATATAATGGAATATGAAGTAAGATGTTCTGAAAAAAGGTTTAAAGTAAACTCTCATTTATATATTTATGAGTATCCATGGAGATGATACAGATTTCTAAAAGGGTTTTTTGAATCAGTCCCTGGTATATGACTTTGTGTAATTTTTGTCTTTTATTACTTTTATATCCTTTTTGAAAAAAATAAAAAGAAATGGTGCCAAATCTGGAGGTAAAAAGATAAATTACTATTGTAACAAGTGAGTTTGTCACAAAGATTGTGGTACGTAATGTAAAACTAGCATACACATTTGTTTGAAGAATTATGTTTTATGAAGAATTCATTAAAAGATACTATAGAATGCAACAGAAATTGAAATTAAATTGGTAATATTGATAAGTAACTGTTATATTGAAGAAAGTAATTTTCTTTAGTGAATAAGTTTTAAAAAACAAACTGTTATCTTTTCAGTTCTTTTTAGTCGCAATTAATTATCTTTAGCCTTTTGCAAAAATCTTTTTAACGCAATAGGAATGCAATAGTTGAATTTTGTGAATGTGTATTACAGAGTTATCTTTATTCATCCCCCTCTCCCCATCCCATAATATATTGGGTATAGCAATGAAAATGTTGTTTAATATTTCAATTTGCAGTTTTATATTTAGTTTTAAATACCATATAAACTCTGATAATTGTTGCATATTTTTTTTATTTTTTTTTAAACAGGCAGACCGAAAGGTGCAAGACCAAGAGTTAGCAGTCGCAAAAGTTACACTGTGAGTATTTTGTCAGATCACAACAATCCTCAATTTGTAATAAAGACAGTCATCATTATTTTCACTATATCTCCTAATCTTAAAACCAAGTTGCAAATGATTAAATTAAATCATGGGTATGAAGAGTATTGGAGTGTATGATCCTTCTGTTTGCCTTCCTAATTCTTCTTATCCCAATGGGGGAAATAGGGAGTGCAAACCAACTTAAGTAGACATTATGAACAATGCCGATATATGAACCTTTTAGCCAAAGTCATGCTTTTGTTGTCCTCAGGACGACGAAAGGAAAGAAGATGGAGGCAGCAGTTCTAGATTTAGTGATGGAGATTTGAGTGAGGAAGACATTCGTGATCCAGATGACTTATTGTCCAGTGCCCTGGGTGCCAGTGCTACAGGATCCATACTGTCAGAATCTTTCCCCAACAGTCCTGCCTCACTCTCTATATGGTATGTCCTCCAGTTTCCTAATATACGCATTTGCATAACTTCCATCACCTTTAAAAGCTAATTAAGTATCCCTAGTTTGTTTTCCGGTCAAACGCTTGGAAATGTTTATGGAGCCTCTTGTTCCATGGTTTGCCTGTTGGGTCCGAGAAAAGCACAGGACTTCTAGCAAAATTGAATCAGGTCGGTTTTTTGTGTAAGTCAAGCTACTCGACGACTTAAATTACTAGGATCCCCTTAACTTCTTTTAAGATTTGTTCAATTCCTTACCCTGTAAAATTGTATATGCTTTTTGTTTTTAGTATTAATTTATTAATATGTGTGGCTATGTGGTCATGTGGTATGACATCACTTTCGGATCGGAAGTCCTGGGTTTGAACTTCGCTTGGTGCAGGGTTGAGTCCTTGGAAAAGGCTCTTTACTCACATTCTCTCACCATACTCTGGTGTAAAATAGGTACCTGAGGCGTTAGGTCTCGTTCTACATGTTACATGTTGCTCTTGGTCAGGGACCCTTTGTAAGGCGCTTTGAGGACATTTAGTGGATATTGCGCTATATAAAAGCTCAAGTTTTGGGTTTTTTTAATATTTTTGGTTTTGAGTGCTATATAATTCACACCATAATTATTATTTGTTTTTAAACGTAAGTTACATACTATTGATGGTTTACTGAGTCTTGAATTGAAGTTTTCTTTCATGTTTTGCTTCAACAGCAGTGACACGGAGGAGGAGAAGTCCTACAAGCAGTGGAAGAAATCCATCATGCTAGTCTGGAGGGCTGCAGCTACTCACAAGTTAGTTTTCACTTATAAGCCTATTATCCCTCTGATCTTGAGGACTTTGAAAGAAAAACCATTCCCTTTACCAGTGGAGGAAATATCTTAACATATATCAGTAATGATTGTCATCCGTGAATTCGAAAAAATATGCAGTTTTTTATATTTTCTTAAAAATTCTCCACTGGTGATGCGATGTCAATGTAGTATAAAGTAGTCCCTCGGGCTATTAGGCCCATAGAGCCGGAGTTTATCCCGGTTTCTATAGCATAAAATGGACAACAGCAATTGCTTGCTACCCTCTGGATATGACACTAGTCTATTGCAAAGTACTTTCCACTGGATCTAACAGAACCAGCTACCCAATCACTGATGGGTGGACAGGGGGATCAGAAAAATATCTCGACTTAGGGGTATAGGCATTGACAAATCCTCTCCATCTTGTCCGGCTTCTTGCCATTGTCTCTGCTCTTTTTTGCTTTTTTTTCCATGTGTAGACTTTCTTCTTCAAATCTTCCATTAGTTCTCTCGTCCAGTTATTTCTATGTCCCTTTTTTTTTTTTTTTGTCCTTTGTGGGTTCCATGACTGGTAACATTTGTTGCAGGCTTTCTCAGGGCACGGCGAAGCCAATTCACCATCCCCCTTTAACTTCCACTTGTATTTCTTCTTTGTGTTTTGGGATATTTTGTTTTTCTTTAGAGACCTGTATTTCTAATCTTGTCCTGTCATCCTGTCATTTATTTAATGTTTTCTTCTCAGACACCAGTTGTTTTCGAGTTTGTAACTAATAAAGCTTTTGAATTGTTTCCATTACAGTCGACGACTTTATATAAAACTTATCAATGGCTCTGGTTACAAACGTTTTGAACTCAGGGAAAACCCAATTACGCAAGGGATTTTAAAAAATTACTGACGATGTGAATATAAAGGTCCAATGGACATGAACTTTTTAGTTATGTGTCAAAATAAAGCATTTACATTTGATAGTTTTACCCTTTATTTGTAGACATATTGGTTGTAAAATGATCTCGGGCCATAAATTAGGAAAGCATTTTTTTTTTTTAGTTAAACAGTTTGCAATCAAAGGCATCATTATAGTTAAGTATTGTCTTTATGTCAATCACCATAAAATTATGACAAAGTGAAACATATCTCATTTGTATACGGGTTTCATTTATATTTTATTTCTTTTTGGCATCTTGAAATTATCTTATCATCTTGTCATTTTGTATCCTTAAATCTTGAGTTGTATACCATTTCAAAAAAAAAAAAAGAAATTTGGATCATTCATTCACTTTATGTATTGAACATATTTCTATATCCAATCTCCTCACTCAGGTATGCCAATGTGTTTTTGCACCCAGTGACTGATGACATTGCCCCAGGTTATAAAAGTGTTGTGTTGAGGTGGGTGTCTGAAACTGATCTAAACACGCACATACTCTCTTTCTCTCTCTCTCTCTCTCTCTCTCTCTCTCTCTCTCTCTCTCTCTCTCTCTCTCTCTCTCTTTCTCTCTCTCTCTCTCTCTCTCTCTCTCTCTCTCTCTCTCTCTCTCTCTCTCTCTCTTTCTCTCTCTCTCTTAGATTATGCTTGATTGTTTGATTTTTTAATTTTTGAAATTTTCCATTGCTAAATAAACAAACAACTCTTGTAGTTGTAGTTTATACAGTAGTTGTTAGTCAAAGTCTCAAATAATTATCCAGGCTTGATGTTTATAAGATAATTTGCTGTCATTTTATGTTTTATGTTTTTATGAAAATTTTATACTTTTTTTCTCATGTTTTGTGTTTTATTGTCATTGGCTTACACAGACCAATGGATTTAAGCACAATCAAAAAGAATGTTGAGACGGGTGCCATCAGGACAACGGTGGAGTTTCAAAGGGACTTAATGCTCATGTTTTCCAACGCCATTATGTATAATTCGTCTGATCACAATGTGTATAAGATGGCCACAGAAATGTATGATGACGTCATGCAGCACATTGAGGTAAAAATATTTCCTTTTTATATTTTGTTTTTTTGGTGCTGTGGATGCTAAAATTAAAGAGTATTTCTTTTTATTTTTTCTTTTGCTTTGACTCATCGTTTTTGTTTTGAAGCAAAATTTTGGTCTTTTTTTGTTTTTTTTTTGTTGGTTTTCTTTCTTTTTATTTTTAAAAAAAATATTGTTTCTTATTTATTTTTTTTTGTCCCTCCCCTCTAATTATACAGATTTTACTCACATCTCCTTTCGAGTTTTTTAGTTTGTTTTTCACTCATTCATTGCACGCTCATTTCATCACCGTCTGCAAAAATGTATTTTGTTGTGTCAGAAAGCATTTTCTAGTAATCTCCATTGTGAGAGATAATTGAACCTTTGTTTAAGATCGTGTGAATTTGTTTATCTGACATATAAAATTTTAAATATTTAAAAATGATATAGTCACGTGCTTAAGTAAATAGACACTTTATTTTTTTCATTCTTATTCACTGAGAATGAGATTTATGCGAGAAAATAGCATTATGTTGAGAGAGGATGACAGCAAGTAGATTGACATTGATTAGAAATAACCAGAAATATTGTAAACACAATAGGAATAGCATCAGAAGATTACCATTCACCAAAACCATTGCAAACCATCACTGAAGTCCTGATGCTTATGGAGTTATGGTTTCAACCTATATCAAGATATATTTAATTGTGTTACAAGCAAGTCTAAACTGAATTTTTATTCAGGGGAAAAATAGATGCAGAAAATAATAATTCGTAAATAAAAGTAAAAGTAATGTCCAATTGCAGCCCAAATTCCGACCAAATAATATAGTTGGTACTCAGATAGGAGTGCTTTCACTCATAGAATTTCAATTGATGTGTGTTTGATGGACATTTGATTGATAATTTGTTATAAATGGAGGGTTTCCTAGTCGTCCCAATTAGTCTGTGAATTCATTAAGAATTAAGAATAATTAAACATGACGTTTATCTTTTGAGAAATAAATAGCTAAATATTCCACCACAAACCTTTGCCCCATGTCTTCTGATTTGAAAAAGCTTTTGTATAAAAGCAAAGTGTCCATTTACTTTTGCTCATGACATTTTCAGATTTGAATAATTGGTAAACATGTCATATTAAAAATAAAATAATCTTAAAATTTTGCTATTTTTTTGTTTTAAATTCTTGTAAACATCTGTTTCCAAGTTACAATGCTTGGAACTATTTTGACTCTTTTATGAGATTTATAATTAAATAAGTTAGTGCCAAAACCTGAATACTTTCTGGCATGCTGTATATTTTGTTGACGGTTACATTCCCATCTGCACGCCTTCATCCCACTCTTCACTCATCATTCATTCTAGCAATATGTCAACACACAGATCATGGTTCAAACAACAGATGCCAAGAATCTCAGACAGTCACGTAGAGCTGATGCCTCTGACAAGGTAGAGTTAACTACCTTATTTTTTTTTTTTTCATTTTTGTTTAATCATTTGTTATTCTAAATGTCTAACAAAGAATAATTTTGGTTGATTGCAGTGATTGTTTATGTAGTCATTTAATTTGATGAAGAAAAGTGTCACTTAATATTGTTGTTAAGTTTGGTTAATAGTAAAATCAATAGCTTGCAATGAAACATTTGATTGCCCTGGTGGGATGCCTGATTCCTTCATCTTCTCTTATCTTATCTTCTTAAAGGCTAACTAGGGTAGTATATCCCAATGCTTTATGGGCTGTAAATGTCAAAGATGAATCAGAAAAGCTTTTTTTTAAATTTTTTTTTTTATTGTATCATAAGCAAACTCATTAAGTTATATTAATAGAATTACATTTTTTTGTTTCTTGATCTATGTTTAAATCATACTTTAAAAGCGAATGAGGAAATAATTTTATGCTATTATCACGTTTTATTATAATTATAATGCTGTCCGTCAATTATAGCAAATTATAATGATAATATTGGTAAAAATGTTAATGATGATGATTATTTTGTTGATTATAATTACTATTATTATTATTGTTATTATTATTATTATTATTATTATTATTATTATTATTATTATTATTATCAGCTAGTGTAGAACCCGCAATATTTGCGGAGAAATAAAGGCTATTAGTATTAGGAATAGGTGGTCATCTATTATATCTATTATACTACTGTATTGTATTTTTAGATTTGCTGGTAATTCTGTGGTCGATAATAAAAATTTAACATTGGCTTGACAGAACAATCTTGATCCCCAACCCTATTTTTTAAAAGCATATATTAGAAAGATTATCATAACTTGATAGTATCAAGAGGGATTTAAAATACATCATCAATTTTTTGTAGTGGGAAATATTGGAAAATTATTTGTTGTTTTTAGTATAAAGTTTGTATCGATTATTCACTTTGTTATCTCTTATCACAGGGATGATGTTTTCATAACTTAGAATGCTTCTGTGATCACTTTGATACAAAATGAAGTATGGTTTTAAAAATCAAAAATTAAATTTGAAAAAAACAAAACAACATAATATAAAAATAATGAAAATGGGAAAACTAAACAAAAGAAAACATAACAGAAAAAAACAAAACACTTTCAAGTTGATATATGACAAATCCAAAATCATTGTTCAGGTTTGGGGCATCCTGTATTCTGGTTTGAGGTGAGGGTGTTCAGTTTTAGAAATGGTGGGTTTGACGGCCTTCAACTCCAATTATATCAATTTAGAAGCATATTTACTCATAAAATTTATACCAAATCTATCCTAATGAAATGTGTCAAATCGTGATTGCAGCAAGTCAGATAATTGTTTCTGTGAATACCATAGCAGTGGTGTGCAATCAAAGTTAGAACCCTCTGAAAAGCCGTCAGGATTTAGATTGGTTTACCCAACTGTATTCCACTGCTGAATAATAACTGTGGTTTTACCTCTTACTTTCCAATTGCCAATATTCATCACAAAACAAAATCTTACTTCTTAACATTAAAGCAATACTACTTTATTTCTATGGATTTGAATTATTTAGTCCTGATAATGAATGGAACTTTTCAGTATCTCCTCAAAGATGTGGAAATAACTTTTTTTTTTTGGTTCATCTTTCATTCTAAGAGAACAATTTCCTTCAAATGCTAAGAATTGATTGAAGATTAATTGAAATAACGCCTCATGAGTAAGGGCCAGGTTGTGAATTTAGAACTACGTAAGCGAGGTACCTCTGCTTGGAAGGGGATCATACCCTCTATATCAAACTACTTCCAACTCACACGGATTGCTTCTGAATGAAATAATTCTCTTGATTACTGTCATATGAAACAACTTCATTATAAAACACCTTTATTATCATCGTGCAAATAATGCAAATACATTTCAGTCATTAAAATCAACACCTCATGATAAATTAAAACTTGTTGACTTCAAAGTCTTCCATGGTGAGGCTGAATTATATTCATTTAACTATGTATTACAATTTGTCCACCTATTTAACTGGTTATAACTACAGCCCATCCAAGATGCTACTAGAGTTTCCATGAAGATGTCATTTTTTTAATAGCTTGAAACTGAGGGAGATTAAGTTAAAATGATTTGAAATTTCTGTTTGCCGAATAAAGATCCTTCTTCACTCGCCCCAAACAATGTTCAATTATGAAAATAATAGTAATGATAATGCTTTCTTTTTTATTGAAATTTCTACTTTTCTGAAGAAAAGGCGCAATGGTTATTAAAGAATCTTTTTTTTTCTTCTTTGATTAAGTATGTTAAAACATTGATATAATTTTTTCCTAACATAATTCAATTATTATTTCAGGAGGATGATCCCAAGAAACGAAGGTTGTCAGTAGACCAGCCAGAGGGAGGAAAGACCAAGAAAAGAAAAACTCGTTTGGATGAGTCCCTGCCTTAATTAACTCGTCTTTCAAATCCATCTCTTGTGTTCATTCATTTTAATCGCCAATCGTATTTCATTCATGAGGCTTTCTCAAGTCCCATAATCATAATGAAATAAATTATTTGTCAATAATATCTCTGTGTTGGCTTGGTTAATAAGGCAGGAAAAAGTCTAACACGGCCTTTTGGAATTCATTATTTGTTGGAATTTTATTTCCTACTCCAGTCATATTTTTGATTCTTCGAGTTAACCTTTCCTGCCACTATGTACGGCAAATCCCCATTCGCCAGTCATGGGTTTGTTTTTGTTGGGGTTTTTTTTTGTTTGTTTATTTTATGATTTTTTGTGGGTTTTTTTTTTCATTTTTGTTTTTTGACAATATGACGTGCAAAGAGAGTTTAAGGGTTACTTGCATGCTTTTGTTTTCAAAAACCAAGAGGTAAATATCTAAGTGAACCATGCAATATGGTAATAATAGATATTGCATTATATAACGCTTATCCTAATTTTATTACCGTACTCTAGGCTCTTTGCAATATTTGTTTTTCATTGTGTAAAATGTAATTTAACATTCAGGATTACTCAACAAGGGGTTTGAGGAGCTTGTACAATAGTTAAAGACAAAGACAAAGAATGCTTTTTCACACCAGGATACCCCTGACATTAAGTCTGTCTCTTATGAAGTGGAGAAAATGTATATTAGCCTTTTCCCAAGGGCTTATCATCATGGTATCTAGATCAGGATACAATCCCAGGAACCTAGTCACGAGGTCAAAAGGATCAACTCGTCAGCACTACCGCAGAAGCTACTGTCCATGACCTCATCTAGCCAAAATGTATTTGCTCAAAAGTTGCACCAGTGAGGTTGTCTGTCGTGACTGTCATGTAGCCCTCTTCCTTGGGAGGTTTGTGGGGATTACTTGAAAGATAATAATAATAAATGGCATTTATATAGCGCTTTTCCCCGTTGTCACGGGCTCTAAACGCTTTACCCATTGTACTTCCTTTCCAGTGGTTTCTGGCCATGTCCTGGAATGAGTCGCATAGGTTTTGCTTTGACTGCTGCTGGACTCCTTTTCAGCTAGGGAAGCATTTGGATGTAGCTTTATTTGTTTTTGGTGAAAGATTATATTTTCCCTCTGTAAAATCTCTGTTTATTATAACATATGCATTAGGAAGCAACTTTCATTTATATGGAGAGAAAGATAAAGGGAGTAAATGTGACGTATAAATAAGGGAACAACACAGAGCAAACGAAGTTTCGGCCTTTGGCCTTTTTCAAGTAAACATGAAATATTTGTATATAAAAATATTAGATTGTTGTAATAGTTGAAACATTATAGGTAAAATTGTGTGTGCGTGTGTGGGTTGTGGTGGTTGTGTGGTGCGTGGCGTGGTGTGGTGGGTGTGGGGGTGTGGTGTGTGTGTGTGGGTGGTGTGCTTTTGTGTGTGTGTGTGTGCAAGGGAAAAGGGAGAGAGAGAGAGAGTGAGCGACAATGAGATGAAGTAATGAGATCAAAACTATATATCAAGAATAAGTAGAGGGATGGGTTTATACAAAACCCTAGTAAAAATGGAACTACATTAAAGTCTCGACAGTATAAGTTACATTGTTCTTGTCAGAATTTTGATGGTTCCAAAACCACTTGTAACACTTCTGTTTTTTGCCCGATAATCTAATCAGGTTTGGGAATTCTCCATTTAATTTTCCTCCTCATAAGGAACCTATCACTGAAAAATTGCCCGTGAAGACACTACAGTTATTTCCTTTTTAGATGTAAAATTAAAGTTTTTATTATTCTCATTACAAATAATTAGGTTCAGCTTTAACGACAGAATCAAGTCGCATCTAATCCTTCCACTTCCATGTCAATTTTTCTTGCTATTGTTTTATGACTACTTTTCTCTTGCATCAATTCCATGCCATTGAATTTGGCTTATCAGGACTTGCATTGGTTTTAACAATTCCTTCGTTGAAGAGATTGATTGACCAAACTGTTTTTCCATTCACACCAGACTTGCATCGCTTTAAGGCATTTTCATCCGCTGAAATAGTGAAAGTCACTCACGTTTAACAAGTGTGTCAAAATTGTCTTAACATAACATTGTCTTGTTCATAACTATGCCAAAGTGTTATTCAATTCGCCAAAAAGCTCAGGCAATATTGACATTTAAAGTTAAAAGGATTTTTTTTGTTTTTGGGTCGCAATCTGTGCAAGAGTTGGTGTTAAGTTTGAGAAACGAAACAGCCCATTGACACTTTAAGTTTAAGGGCATATGAGAGTCTTAGAAAAGGATGTTTTGTTTCTTTTTAATGGTTTCACTGCGCTTGCAACACATATAGGTCATATCAGCGCCAGTAACAAGGAAGAAAATGAGATAGTAGAAAGTTCTAGAATAACAAAGTACCCAACCAAGTAAAAGCAAGACAAAGGGGAATTAGTTCAAATAGAGAACAGATATAGATTCCAAGAGCACACTATCAAAGTAGATACTTAGTTTGAGATCACCTAAATGTTTCATCCTTACACCAACACGGGTCCCCACTTAGAGGTTTACACTCAAATGTTTACAAACCATTATATATTTAAAACCAAAAAATGTAACTACATCAATTACAAGGAAAAAGATAGCACCTCCCAAAACTATAACTATACATTTGATTGTTTCCCTCCCAGTCAAGGACTCCGGCCAGGGGTCGGGCAAAACCAAGTAATCACATTCTGAGACAAAGACAGAAAGCAACCTGGAAAAAATATATAAGGGATAGAAGACTCATCGTGACCTCCTCCTGCCCAACATGGGAGGTCAAAGGACCCCTCCCAACGCAACATACAGAATACAATACCGGAGGACAAGGGTTCAAACCTCACTGTTGGCATCTTGTCAAAGGACTCTAGCTAGGGCTGTCGAAAGTCATCAAACTTTCAATCAACGGAGGACAACCGCACAATAGATGCATTATTGAGGCCATTGAGCATGGCAAACGAGTCGTAGCGTGCTTTATATATTTATTGTAAAACCAAAAACTAGAGGTGCCTAAATGAGTCAATAAAATGGAGAGAAAGATAAATGGAGTAAATGTGATTCATTAATAAGGGAACAACACAAAACAAACGACGTTTCGGCCTTTGACCTTTTTCAAGTAAACCCGAAATATATACAGGCTTTGTTTGGCATTGGGCTCATCCTTGGACGTTTCCCATCGGCAGAGACACGGTAAAGCGCTTAAATCATGGTGATGAAGCGCACTGTGTAAAATACATATCTCTGGGTGGGGTTCCTAACCTCCCATAGTGTGCAGGGAGGTGCATAATGTGTCTGCTATCCCCATATATCTGTTTTCCAACTTGCTTTCTTTATGTCTTTGTCTTGGAATGAGATTACTTGGTTTTGTCTTGGCCTTGGCCGAATACCCTGGCTGGTAGGGAAACAGTCAAAGGTATATTTGTTTTGGTAGATGATATTTTTTTCCTTGTAATCATCTCTCTGTTGTGCACGGTTTTTTTTTCCTTTTACATATGTATGATGTGTAAACAATTGAGTGTTTCTCTTGGCGGGGACCTGTGCTTGTATCTGGATGGACGTTTAATGATCTCAAACTGATAGTGTGCTTTTGGAATCTACACCTGTTCCCTATTTAAACTAACTCCCCTTTGCCTTCCCTTTGCTTGGCTGCTTTAATTGTAATTCTAGAACTTTTTCTTTCCCATTTTATTCCTTTTTACTGGCGCTGATATGACCTTGATGTGTTGCAAGCGCCGTAAAACCCTTTGAAAAAAATAAAAAAAATTCTTGTTATCAACTCTAGGTTTGAAAAACAAAACAACTAAAAAACGAAGAAATAACAGAATCTCTCTTCTTGGAAGCCCCCAGATTAAAATGATACGCGAGATGTATCATGTTTTAGTCTTTTCAAATTACGAATAACTAGGTGGCCCTTTACATCCGTGGAATGTTGTAACGAATGCAGAATGATTTCCCAATGACGTAAGACCAGGGTCAAAGTTTGCCGCCCGTTGTCCTTTGTCTATTTAACTGATTTCACCCAATGTTACTTGACCTTTTTAAAGTAACTTACATATCCAACGATCGACGGGGTCAATACGCTCATTAAAGTTAAAGAAAAGGTAATTTATTGGGGTCATT
>NC_088361.1:116038311-116155811 GCF_034508935.2 Berghia stephanieae | reverse complement strand
TGAAATATATTCTTTAAAAAATCCATGGACAAAAGTTATTTTATCTTCTGATAGAGCAAGGGCACATATTATTGCACTTCTTTTTCTATAATTATCATGTATTTATTGTCAATAAACATATTTTCTCTTCTAATGTGAAAAAAAGAGATCACAAGAAATGATCTTACATGAATTTTCTTCTTTTGTTTTTTCCCCTCTATCAAGAAAACTTGAATAGATCTTCCAGCCGGTCAATTTCCTCCTGAGCTGATTTCCTTCAATTATGTAAGTTGAAATTAATTGTTAATCTCAGTACAGTGGTTTCTGCTGTTTAAGTACCTTGTCGATGGGAAACAAGAAAAATAGATGTATATTTATATAGTTGAGGTGGGTCTTAGGTAAAATGCTGTATGGTACAATAATAGCAATAGAATTTCATATTTCACATTAAGTCAGCTCTTTATTTTCTATAAAAATATAGGTGCTTTGTATATGATTTATTTGCTTTATGGAAGTAACCACACTGATTGGCACAAGGATTTTCAAAGTTCCATTTAAAAATCCTATATTTATCCATTTATTTATTCACTTTAGCATATGTAGATAACTAACCAAAAAATATTTTTTGTCTTTACCAAAACATTAAAAAATGAACATAACATACCTACATGTTATGTGGAAACTGTAACTGTCTTTATCATGTATCAAATTTCCTTTTTATTTATTGACAAATCAATAATATGTCCAATCTAAAAATTTATCAGTATCTCTACCATAGCCTAATTAAGTATAAATGCTAAGTCACTAAACCACCCCCCCCCCCCAAATTAGAGATTTTAAATAGCGCAAAATCTATTAAACGTGCTCAAAGCGCTTTACAGGGGGTCCTTGGCCAACAGCAACACTTAACATTTAGGATGAGACATGACATGATGCCTGTTAGGTGATATTACAATTCTTTCAGATATACAACGCAGTTTATGACCAGGTACTCATTTTACACATGAGTATGGACATGGGGAGAGAATGTGAGTAAAGAGCCTTTTCCAAGGACTCCTTTTTTGGCTGAGCGAGACTCTAACCCAGGACCTTCCGATCCGAAAGTCAGTGTCATACCACAGGACCTTTATAGCCGCACGTCAAATTCAGCTAAGCAACTAAAAGTAATTCAATCATCTTCTTGCTAAACAATACCCTGTTTTACTTTGCCTCATAACACACTAAGGTGTTTCTTTGACTTGTTTGCCAAGACATATAGAATGGTTGAATAAAACTATGACAATCTCTTTGGCAAAATGGGCATTTGGGTATTGGGTACTATCATTAAAACCACTTGTATAGATATTTGTGGTGAATGGATGTTATCAGTCATTGCTTTATATTTATTTTCATCTCATATTTGATATGCCCAAAATTTCAGACCAATGAGTTGGACTAGGGCTAAAATAAAAACCTTGTGTAAAGTCTATAGAATTAAACAGCCTTATACAATAGATCGATACTATATGAAATGAAATGATATATATATATATATATATATATATATATATATATATATATATATATATATATATATATATATATATATATATATATATATATATATATATATATAAACTAATTGGTTGGCACATCAACCTTTTGATATTCCCCTGTCAAATGTTGACATTTATTCTCCCTCTTTTCCCCCCCAAATATAGATCAGGACAATGCCATTTGTTTGTACTTTCTGTTTGGATATATACAACATTCGAATTAATACTCCGTCAGTTTATTAGATGGATAAGGAGGAAAGCCCAATGAAGTGAAGTGAATGAATTCCAGTCTCTTATAATTTTTTGGGAAGAATCTTTTTATGAAATTCAGTCCTACTGTTAGTGTTTACGAATTTGAATGTGAGGAAATTTCATGTTGTATATCTGTTTGATATAGGTTTAATTGTGAGTGGTGTGTTGTCACTATTGATTGTTTCTTCTTCTTCTTCTTCCTTTTAAAACTGTAACTTCAGATTTTGAAGATTCCACAGACCACAGTATTTTTTTTTCATTTGAGATGTGAGACTATTCCACTGTCTCAATGTCGATGGTATGATGAACAAGTGAGCATCCACTCTTGAGTGGGGAACCATAAACGTGGATGATTTCCTCTTATTTTGTTGAATGTCACTGAGGGGTAATTTAACTTGATCGTTTAGGCCTTTGAAAAATGTTGTTAATTTGTCACGCTTTCTTCTCTGTTGTAGCAGTTCGAGATTTAAATCAGTTTCATGTTTTTTATCTTTGTTGTTTTGATCTATAAATTTCACTTCTCTGTTTTGTATTTGTTCGATTTCTTGGATTTTTGATTTGTGATGAGGGTCCCAGACAGAGCTACTATATTCTAGTGTAGGTCTAACAAAGGTTTTGTAGCTCTTTAATTTTATTTCCCTCCTGCTGTCGTATAAGTTTCTTCTGAGGAAGCCTAAGGTAGAGTTTGCTTTTTTGCATATGTTTGGGATATTATCTTTCCAATTTAGTTCTTAGTTATTATTGTTCGTCCTAGATATTTCGCATGGCTCAATTTTTCTAGGTGTAGTGTTTTGTATTGTGTATGTTGAATGTATGATTTTTCTGTTATTTGTGAATTTTAGAAAGTTGTGTAAAGTACTGAAAGGCTTAAAGTTTTTTTTGTCGATGTTCTAATGTTGGTAGTTGGAGCTTGTTGAGGGCATCTAAGATGCATTCTTTTTTTGTGTGTGGATTTGCAGTTAGTGATGAATCGCACCTGTTCTATTTCCTTTATGTATGGATGCCAAGCTGAACTGGCATATTTAGTCTTACTTAAGCGGTATAAGCTTGAGACTTTACTTTTTGGGGACATTGGCTCAGATTTCTGTGTAAGAATATCAATTCTATCTGTTTTCGCAGCTAGTTCCTAGACATGGTTGTCACATTTCAAAGATTTTTTTTTTTTTTTGCAGACTTTGAGGTAGTGGATGCTATTGACTCGCTGTAGTGTCTTATTCATCAGGGTGTAGCTGATGTGAATTAGCTTCCTGTTGATTGTAATATTTATCACATTACATCATGTGTACATTTAAATTTAACCATGAGTGGTTTGTAAGGAGAGGTTTCAGATTTGACTGCTTTCTTCGTCTTGTGTGTTTGTCTATGTTAAGCATGTCTTGACATGGTGTTTCTGCTTAGAGAAGAACAGGATTAGATTGAAAGGGTTAGACCATTTCCTAGCTTACAAGGAAGAAAGATTACATGGGTTTCTTCTCTCATAAATTGTTCCTTCCATTTTACAGATTCTAAATCAGGAGCCATAGCCTTCATGACCAAGACCAGGAAGAAAAGACGTGGAATAAATTTCACTGTAGTCTTTTGACTGGTGTTTGTTCTTCAGCCATCTTTGTTATTTTTCTGTGGTTGGTATTTATTAAATCACTTAAGGATTAGATATAATATCTATAGATAAATAAGTGTGAAATAAATAAATAAATGCAGAAAAAAAAAGGACAGATAAAATTTGAAATTCCCTGTCTATAAGAGATGAAGAAGTAGTTAAGTGAAAAATCTTATAAATCAAAAGAACTGACACAAAACTTAATTTTTAGTTTAAGCCATTTGCGTTGCTTACTATAAAAAAAGTTTTTGCACAAAACTCCAGACCATTAAAAAACACATCGACTCTGATAAACCATATAGAACATATCAAACAAACCAAGAAAAAAAATCTTTATTTCTTTTTATTTCTTTTCAGAGAGCAGGACAGTGCTTATACCATGAGTGATGGCAGGGGCAATAAATGGACTTGTGAATTTTGCACCTATGAAAACTATCCGGCTGCCAAAAAATGTACCATGTGCTTCAAATGGAGGGCAATGCATGTCATATCAGACACAATCAATGAAGAGCAGGATATTTATAAAATGGCTCCCGTCCCTAGCTCAGATTCCAGTATTGTTTTAGGCTCTAACAGTAGTAGTACTAGTGGTAGCAGTAGTGGTAGTAGCAGTGGTAGTGATTTGAATAAATGGGCATGTGAATATTGTACATATCTAAACTGGGCTAAAGCTTCCAAGTGTGTACAATGCCTCAATCCAAAGAGAAAAGCATCTCCCTCAGGAATCAATGCTCAGGACAAGGGAAATCATGGTGGCAGTATGATAAGTGTTCATATTACAGAGAATTCCAACAGTGGAAGGAATACTCCATCGAGACTTTCACCCAATAATTCTTTAATCTCAGCCACTTTAAAAGAATCTAATAATGATATCAACAAATCCAGCATTCATAGCAGTAGTAGCATTCATCAAAATATCCGTTCATCCTCTGGTACTAAAAAGTGGATTTGCCAGAAGTGCACCTATGAGAATTGGCCTCGGTCACAAAAGTGCATTATATGTAGTTGTACGCGCAGTAAGACTTCACCTGCTGAGTCTATTACATGCCTGACTAACACTGCTGGTCAAGGGAGTGTCAGCCCACCTCAACAGCATAGTCCAACCTCCACTGGAAGCCCTCGGAATCTGTCAGATCGTAATGATCATGTGATAGGAGCATCTGCTTCCCTAGGAGCCTTGTCGTCCCCTTCCCCAACCCACCTCTCTACTCCTCCATCAACAGCAAGGGAAAAGAGACTGATGATGCTGCATGCCCAGATGCGAGACTGTGATTGGCTGTGGCTGAATGCATGTAGAGGAGCTGTGGATGGCGACATGGAGGCTATCCATGCCTTCATTGCTGCTGGGGGTCATCCGTCCAGGCAGCTGACATTGCAGGAAGTGGAGCTGCTTAGTCGTCCTAGTGCTTTCCAGGTAGATATTCTAATTTACACCAGCTGCACTGCTTTGGCTTTTATTGGTTAACTAGTCCACTCATATGAGGGTGCAGCTTACTGCATTGTTTTTTTTAAGTATGAAAGACATTTGCATGGATAGTCTACCACATGGCATGATTTACTTTTGCTTTTTGCTATATTTGACTTTGAAACTCATGTTATTAAATAGTTTTTGAGCTGCCTTAGAATGTTATGAATTGTTTCATTTTCAATTGGGGTTAGATGAGAGCGGATTCAAAGCATGTCGGTTAATATCTTAGTCAACTTTAACAAATGCATGTTTATTCCTTTAAAAAATAACCTGATGGAGAAATCATCAGCCTAGGGAGAAAGTAAAATCTATTCTAGGATGCCATAACTGTCCCCCTGTCATATGACATCTCCTTTTATTATTCACTCTTCACTTTTTTTTTTACAGGTTGGTTACACACTAGTCCATCTGGCCATTCGCTTCCAAAGGGAAGACATGTTAGCCATCTTACTGACAGCTACAGATTCAGCCAAAAATTCTGCCAAACGTCTGCCTTGCATGGCCTGCCCTGATCTAGCCACGGATATTCGCCGACACATTGTCTCATCCATTCGACAGCGGAAAGGCATCTTCCCATGTTCATATCTCACTGATTGTGCCACATTCTCTTTACCAGCTGGTAAGTGTGGAACTCATTCACTTACCATACTGCCATTGACTTGGATATTTCTTGGGGGGCTCTAATTTCTCCCCCAGAAAAAAAATCTAGCATGATTGATTCTTGAACTAGAATAATTTAAGAGGCAAGACCTTCACTGCTATATAATGAATTCGTGTCACAATTTTTTGGTCCCAGTTATAATCTTGATAACAAATTGCCTTTTTATTCGAGTAGTACCAATCATTTTAATTCTTCACACATCATTGTGTTAGTTTACTATATTTAACTGTACTAGTCTCATGTGATTATGTGCAAGATTGTTTATTCAATAGTGCCTTAAAATGAATGCTGTTTTGTATAAGATATTTTTTGTTCAAATATATTCATCACAGAAGTATTGCTTAGTTGAAGATTGTATGAAAATTTTCTTCACACAAAGTTATGTTATATATTATTTTGTTCATGAAGAATACATTTAATTGAAAACCTTTACTGTTGAATCAAAGTCAAATTCATTATTCATCCTGATTTACTTTCAGATATTGATGACTTATCCCACCATATACAAGAACAATTGTTTGATGAAATGTTAGATAGAGATGTTCAAAATGGTGAGTTTGTATGTTTGTTTATCTATTTGTCTTTTTAATTTAAAAAAAGATGTTTTTTTTTTTTGGGGGGGGGGGGGGAGGTGAGATTATTATTATTATTATAATTATTATTATTATTATTATTATTATTATTATTATTATTATTATTATTATTATTATTATTATTTTTACTTTTTTGTTTTTAAATTCCAAAATAGTAATTTAATTTTCGTTATATTGTGTTTACTTCCAGAGCTAGAAGTAGAGGAGTCTATCATCAACTGGAGTATAGAATTGACAGAACATCTAGGAAGTCGTCTGTATGCCTTGTGGAACCGCACAGCTGGAGATTGTCTTCTGGACTCAGTGTTACAGGCCACATGGGGTGTCTTTGATTTAGACTACTCATTGCGTCGATGTCTGTCTGATAGTCTCAAAGAGGGAGCCATGAAGTAAGTAGTTGAGTCCTTGTAGAAGGCTCTTTACTCACATTCTCTCACCGTACTCAGGTGTAAAATGAGTACCTGGCCGTTAACAGCGTTGTCTGTGTCCGAAAAATTGTAATATCGCCTAACAGGCGTCATAACCCGTCCTACATGTTAAATGTTGCTGTTGACCAGGGACCCCTTGTAAAATGCTTTGAACACATTTAGTGGATATTGCGCTATATAAAGCTCAATTTAAATCTATTTTAAAAAAAAAAGTTAACATCACAAATTATTCATCTGCTGGCTGTTGGCTGATGGAATCGTCTCTGGCTAAGACTAAACAAGTATTGAGCAATAGTGAATATAACCACTTTGACTTTGAGACAAACAAGATGTTCAACACCGAAAATTTTGAGCTTAAAACTCTCCCTGGGACAACAACAAAATTAAATTGATAATACTTTAGGAATAATATAGACATAAGAAAAGGTCCCATGACCTCTTATTAGGGAAAACAGTATTCTTCATTTTTGATAGTACTGTCCACAGCTTTGGGCAGCTTAGTATTTATTTTGGAAAAAATTGCTGAATTTTTGTGATATTTTTGACGTCTTTGTGAAATTAAAAAAAAAAATATCCGAAACAACAAAAGCAAGGATTAAATGAGACTTAATGAAACAGATGATGTTTTAACAATTTTTTTTTTTTCACGAAAGACGCCATGTGTTTTTCTTTTGTCTGTAGCTTCTACCCCAGATGGAAGGAGTATGAATCAAGACAAGCTGATGCCTTACATTTTAGTTTGGACGAGAGTCAGTGGCAACACGATTGGTCCGTCCTCATCAGCCTTGCCAGCCAACCAGGTGACCTTTACAATTTCCAACTATAGTGCTGCATGAAAATCTCGAAATAGACGTGTTCTTCATACTTTTTGTTTACATATTACTTTTTATTCCTTTTTGTTTTTTTAAAAGTTATCTTTTATTTTAATCGAGTAGCTTAGCAATTTTGTTAAGTTGACTTCTTCAGAGTCAGTTTTGAACTTTATAAAATGTGTGAGCTCCAGATTTGCAAATTGCACAATTTTATAAGCCTGACTATAGAGCAATTGCCCTTTATAGAGCAATTGCCCTTTAACACCAAAGGATAATGCAAGAGTTAAGTTTCCTCTATTTCTGCATGAAATACAAGCTTGATTTTGTATAGTTTTTATTTAGTCTATAAATTGAGTATTGTTAAAAGCAATGAGCACTATCTGTGAACCACTGAAATGTACTGTATCATTTTGACTTTTATTCTCTTATTTCTGTCATCTTTTAGGCACATCTCTGGAACAAACCCACATTTTTGCCCTTGCCCACATCTTACGCCGTCCAATTATTGTTTATGGTGTGAAATATATCAAAAGTTTTAGAGGAGAGACCTTAGGATATGCTAAATTTCAAGGTAAACTATGATTCATTTTTTTTTTCAAAAATTGCTATTTTTCTCATAGATCACTCAATTTTGAAACTTATACTTATAGCAGCTGTTCAACTTTTAGAATCTTTAAGGAAAATCTCATACAGGAGGACCTCTCTAATATTTGCATTGATCCTATGATATTTCAAGATGGAGAGGTGGAAAAAGTTACAATAAATTTGTCAAAATGAGTGTCAGACTCAGATGATTTGACCCGATTAGCATTGGACCTTTTCCCATTTTGAGAGGTAAATTATATAGAAGCAATTCCGTTCCCTGGAATTTGGAGAGGTTGGAGAGGTTCCCGATTTTGAGATCCCACTGTAGAGGGAATTTTATTAGAAGAGCAACTTTTTTTTTTTAAATGTGAGAATTCAGTAAAATCAGTCAGAACTTGCAAACCAGCAATTTTCAGAAAATTTGACATCTTTGTAAAAGGTAATGAGTGGGTTTTGACTTGATCAAACATTTCTTATTGACATTATTTTGATGTGATTTCAATTGAAGTGGTAATGGCACCATAAATACATAAATATAGCCATGATATATTTTCCAGCTCCCGAGTGATATAGAATTACAGTCCTGTAGGTCCATTTGGTTAATTTTATGACTTATATTATTATTTTCTCTACCAATAATGAGCCATGTTCACTGAAATATTGTGGGTTTTTTTCTCTTGTGTTCAGGTGTTTACCTACCACTCTTGTGGGAATCGTCATTTTGCTGGAAGAACCCAGTTGCTTTGGGTTACACGCGTGGCCATTTTTCAGCATTGGTTCCCATGGAGACAGATTTGGACGATGGAATAGGTGCTGGGGCAAACATTGAGTCTAATGGTGAAGATCAGGTGGCTTATCTCCCCTTAGTTGATTCCGAAGGAAATCTGCTACAGATTCACTTTCTTTCAGGATCAGAGGTAAGTGGCAAAACCTCTGTTTTTCTTGTAAACAAGAATAACTGAAGAGCCAAATTAAAAAAGATTCTGATGTCTTGAATTGAATGGATCAGTACAAAATAGACTGATATTTACATTAGAAGACGTGAACAATAATTGTGATATTCACTAAGTGTTCTCATAACAAGGGATTCTATGCACAGGTCGCTTTTGACCAATTCGACCAATTTCTGCTTACCTATAGATTTAGTTACACATAGTAATTAAAATATAGATAAATGGGAGGGCGCTTAAATCCTGAACGGACAGGTTGCTAGTAAAATTTGAAGACTTTGATTGGAGAGGCAAATCATTATAATAATGACATATACCAAAGCAAGTAAATGTTTTACTTAATTTTTTTTTAAAGAAAAAAAATGGTTCAATCAAAATATTGGAATTTGTCACTTTTGTTTTCATTTGAGTCCCTTTATAATGTTTTCTGAAAATAATAGCGATTCTATACACCACTCATAGGTTAGTTGAAATTTGCTGTGACAGTATTAATTCACTAGTACTGATTCTGATACATAAAAAGCAATTTGGCTTCAGTTTCCACGGGCTGATTCCGATACCATACACACTTTACTATTATACTTAATAGAAGAGCTAATTAGGAGAGGTTTTCAAAATTCATCTTCTGTGCTAGATCTATCTTCAATTTCTTTTTCCTTTGAGGTTTCATGGAAGTGGGAAGGATAGTTTTTATCAAGTGAATATTTTAATCACATGACTTTCTCTGGCATGTTCCATAGGCGAGGCAAAACGAAACAAAAAGCCTGCTAAGTAGTGATGGTGCAAATTAACCAAATTAACCGGTACTATTGATGCATAGATTTTTGTAGGGTACCCGATATTGAAAAAAATCTTTTAATCGAGACTACAAAATAATACTGTGCATCAAACAAGGTGAGACTTACTTATAGCATGTCATTTTCCAAACATTTAAAAAAAAAGTTCATAATCATCATGAAATTTAAAAAATCACTCTTTAAAAACCAACAGTGATAAAGCATTTACGTTTATATTTTGTTTTAGAGATTAATTGGAAGTTTTGTATCTTCAAATTTCCAATCAATTGAACAGTTAGGAAGGAAGATATGATTTTTTGAAAAAGCACACAAGAATGCTTGTGAAATCTGCAGAGTCGAGTATTCAGTGAGTTAAGTGGTATAGGTGGATCTTGATATGTCTATCTATCTATCTATCTATCTGTATATAAACTGAACTTTTTATTCAACTGTATCTTAAGAGTTTAAGTGAATCACGATTGGCTTGAAGGTACTGCCTCTGTGGCATGGATGCCAAAAATGTTAAGCCTTATCAATTTATTCTTTCTATCATAATAATAATAATAAAGAGCTCTTATTATAGCACTTAACCCCGCCTAAACATGTGCCAATGGCTTTATATTGACATCAATTGAAATATACAAATACACAAACAAACAGATCATCAATTAATAATATTTGAAACAAATGGGATTTTAGTTGCGTTATAAAAAAATTGAAGGGATGAGGATGACCTAAGGGATGCTGATAGGGAATTCCAACAACGTTGAGGGGCAGCAAGTTGAAATGATTGAGTGCCAACCTTTTGCCTCACCAATTTAAGCTTATCATCACTCGACAGCAAGGTACTTGTTGGAGTATATACCTTTATTGTTAATACCTGTATTGTTAATATACAACGGGGACCCAGTATGTAAAGATTTATAGTTCAGGGTAGCAATTTTATAAATTATTCACTTCTCAACATGAAGCCAATGAAGCTTTTGAAGGAAGCAGGTTGCTGAGGAGAATTTAGATTGTTTTAAAACTAGCCTGGTGGCATTATTCTGTAGAACTTGAAGGCTATAATCTGTTTTTTTATTTTGTCACATTTACCAGTAATGAATTGCAATAGTCTTATTTTGAAAGTACAAATAAATTTATAAAAACTTCTGCTATATTTGTTGGGTAGGTTTCTATTTTTACTAATTCTTCTGATTTCAAGGTAAATTGTTTTTATAATGTATTGACTTGACTGGATATTGAAAGATCAGCGTCAATTAACACACCAATTATTTTTTTTTTTGCTTTTAGAAAAAGAAATAAAGTGATCCCCAAAAGAAAGCCCTCTTTCTTTATAATTTATTTGTAAACAAAATTCAAATAGTTGTTGTTTGTCATAAAATACAAATCCGGTTAAATTTTATTTTAATTTTTTAGCATTCATTGTAATGCGATAATTTGTATTTTGCAGATGGGAAGAGAGGAGAAAATTCTAAGAGAGTGGCTTCATCTCCACAAGACCAAAGGTGGCCTGCTTGTGGCTACCCAAAGACAAGGTAAACGCCCCATTGCTGTCAAACAGATGATGGATGAATGGTTGGACCATTATCGACAACTGCAGACACATCCTGCCCAATCCTCCTTGTCCATCAAAAACAACTTTTCTAGTGATGGAGAGAGTGATGATGAGTAGAAGAAATTAGAAAGTTTTGATGTGTATCCATTTGTTGGATTTTATTACCCAGTAAGAATTCAATTATCTTGACGGGTTTCCAGATGTACAAAAGTATTGGAGAAAGAAAGAGAACTGAGAGTCAAATAAGTGAAAGAAATCTGTGACAATAATAAAAGAAGAAAGCTCCACAATAATTTTTTTTCTCTCAATTTTTATAAAATCCTATGGGTGAAATCTGAACACTTTTATATTTATAATTATACTCTTATTTCGTTTTATTTTCCATTGATTATTTGATAGTCTTAATTGTTTTCCAAGACAGAGGATTGTAACATTTAAGAGTATGGAAGAGAGGGAGAGAGAGATAAGGAGAGAGAGAGAGAGAGAGAGAGAGAGAGAGAGAGAGAGAGAGAGAGAGAGAAGAGAGAGAGAGAGAGAGAGAGAGGAGAGAGAGAGAGAGAGAGAGAGAGAGAGAGAGAGAGAGAGAGAGAGAGAGAGAGAGAGAGAGAGAGAGAGAGAGAGAGAGAGAGTGTTTCCTATGTGAACAACAGTATTTGAAAGAGATTTGTGTTTTAAGAGTTGAATGAATCTGATAGCCTCGATAGGTTTCCAACGACAGTATTGAAGAGTGAGAAGAATGGAGTGAATGAAAGTTGTCAACTGAAAATAAAACATAAGCTGGCTAGCCTCATGTATTAAAAAAAAAACAAACCCTAGTCTTTTTATCAACAGATATTTTTTCTTTTTCTTTTTTAAATGTATAATTTTGATTAAATTTAATTTTGATTCAAACAAAAAGATTCTGTCTCAAAACTTTAAAAGAATAGTTATGAATTTTCCTTGATGTTATTTTGACAATCGTATTTTATTTAGCGCATTTAAAAAGAAAGATTAAAATTGATTTGATTTCGAAATCAAAAGATTAAAATTGTACATTTCACTTTTAGTACAAATAATTAAAATTGAAAATAATGTAAAAAAAATTGATCATGATGTCGTGTTATTAATGTAAAGCAAAAAATTAGTTGTCCGATCCCTCTTGACGTTTTTACATGTATATTGTAAGGTCAGGTAATAAATTCATATTGAGCCATTGAAATCTGACAATAGAAAAACTGATCCTGTGAACTATGAAGTCTAGAATCTGGTGCTTACATAAGCTTAAAGTGTTGCAAGCATCGTAATAAGCAGAACAATACCAGTGTAAAGCGCTTTGAGCATGTTTTGTGGATGTTGCGCTATATAAAAGCTCAAGATTTAATATTATTAAAAACACATAAAAACATCAAAGTCTCCTTTTACATTAATAATTTTGCATTGCTGTGCCATAGTACATTTGATCAGTGGAATATTTTCATGTCAACCAACTACTTTGATAAAGATAACTACTAAACAACCAAATAAGCATCATGGTCACATAACAAGGGTTTGTTTGACACGTGTGCATATTACTCTAAAATTGGAGACTTCAATTTTGTGTTCATTTTTGTCCCCATCTCGTTCATTCCCAGTTTAATCAATTTTATTTAGGAGAAAATTTGCTTTTAAGTCTTGCCTCATTTTTTAGTTAAAAATATTTTTTAATGATGGTTATAAAAGATTGGAAGTGAAATTAATGATTGTGATGATTCATTTCCATGATACTTGGATATTAGTAATTTGTCTCAGAGTTGTCTGTTTGTCATGAGTGATTATGTATGTCAACTTAAGATTTCTTAGACAAATATTTGTTTTAATAAATATATATGGCATTTTAAAAATACGACTGTTTCTGTGACTCATTCAGTTGTAGTGAAAATAAATTAAATGAATAATTCGGTTGGTTTTCAAGTGGAGGAGACTAGTTTAACTCTCTCCTTACCAGCCATTTTCAAGATTTTCCCCAAAACTTCACACTCAACTATCACAAAATAGATATTTCATCACTCAGACATAATAGCAGTAAAATTATTGCGATAAATAATTTCTTTAGCAAAACATGTTCTACAAGACACTGTTCATTTTCTTAAAATTTTATGATGTACAAAAGAAATTTGAATAAGAAAAATGTTGGTTGTATCGTAACGAATGTGACGATTTTCCTATAGTTGGTAAGGAGAGGGTTAATACATATTATCTCATACAATTAGTTTCAATGTTCATTGGGATTGAATTTTAGAAAGCTTTTAGATTGATGCATTTCATCGTGCCCATTTTGCATGAAAATGTCCATGAGGCTATAAACTGTTCATGAGGCTGTAAACTGTCCATGAGGCTGTAAACTGTCCATGAGGCTGTAAACTGAGTGCATTGATTTTCGTCTCTGTTCATTCCAGTTCGTGAATAACTAGTGTGTCATAGACGCTATATCATGTCTGTTAATTAACTCACAACAAACATATGAAAAATACCAACACACAAAAATATGTGTAACATTCATAAAATGTTTATAATTACTATTCATACATTTATTAAGTGAGAACTTACCATCCAAAAGATATTCTTAAAACAAAAGCAAAGAAACTTACACGTGTTGAAAGGTCAAACTGAGAGTAAAACGGACCTGAAAGAAAAATGAATGCACTCAGTTTGCAGCCTTACAATACTATAGATTCCTACTATTATTTTTTCACTAGCTAGTAACTGCGTAATGAGGTCATTTTGTTGTAGGAATTCAGTGTACAAAAAAAAAAAAAAAGCCTGAGCCTTCAATTTAATTAAAACAATCTGAAGGCCTAGTAAAATAGTAGATCAGTATACCAACATTACAACAGTATTCTATGGAGCAGCTTGCTCCATCTCACCAGGAAACGATTTTCCTATTTATTATGTCATGTTATTTTTAAAAAGGTAGGCATGTAAAATAAATTCATAGAATACACATATAAAAATCCCACACAAAAACAAGTTTATCGATAGCTCATCAAGTTTTTCACTGTGATACACCTCTGCAATGTAGACACAAAATTAGAATTCACTAGGTAATGAAATAGTCTTTAGATTTTGAGAGACATAAAACAATGAAATGAAAGCAGTCATTTCTGTAATCTGCCTTATTTCTTATAGACATATCTTATTGGTATTTGAGATAAGCACCTTATGGAGTTGCAATACAATGCTTTGAATATTCCAAATATATACAATAATCCCCAACCTCCTATCCCTTTCTATGTTGATCTATTGTGGGTATTCGATTGAAGTACTATTGTGATTGGAATCTATAAACTTACCGACTCTGCTGTCATGTCATTTGGACTTCCAGTAAATGTGTCATTTTGTATCATGTATACTCTCTGAAAACTATTGTTAATGGCATTCTATACCTGTTGGGATTTCTCTTCAAAATAGACAAGTATCTTCTTATTCAATGGGTAAAATTAAGCTATTGTAACTGTCCCTTTAACGCCATAGAAGTTAACATAGATTCCAACTTTATTGGTGGAAGACTACTTTTTAATTACAGTAAGTTTTACATCTCTTGCGAAAATACACCGGGGGTGGTAAGCAAGAAGGCAGAAGTTGACATTAAAAAAAATAATTAATGAGGGGTTACTGAAGATTTTATTAATATTTCTATCATAAACGTTGGATTGAAAACGATGGAAAATCAGATATTTTCCTTTTTAAATAATAACCCATTCTCCCCCCCCCCCTCTTCTGTATGCCTATTATGGACCTCTCTTATTTTAATTTGATAAAGCTCCTTTAAATAATTTTGAATTTTCATGTGGGTGGTTTTTCTTTTTTTTTTTTCCTGCCATAATCTTAACTTCTCTTATTTATGATGTGTGTTCCTTCCGTAAATAAAAACATTGTAATTGTCATGAAGATGAAATGTGACCCATTGCCTCAAAATGGTATTATATCGGAGCTGATTAATGTGCTAGAAATTTAATTTATTGCCAAAAATATCAAATGGATTGAGTTTCTTTGTTGTATGAATATAGTTTTACAGGTTGAAAACGAAGAGTTGATACCGTCTTTGATTTCGCGAATTATCGTTAGTGACAAGTTTCAAACACTATGACATCAGGAAAAAAAGTAAAAAAGGATTGACATTGCATAGTAATGAAGGATTTTACATGTTATTGTTTGTGCTAAAATCGTGATTTATCCCCAAACCAGTAGTTATTTCCAGTTGTTTTATAAAATACATACAAAATATATAACAATATTATATTTTAGATATCATTAAAGCAATCAAATGTTGCCTACGTTGGTACTTGAAATCAATGACATCACAAAATCAAAATGAAATCAAATCAACCATTTTCTTCCTTTTTACTGGCGCTGATATGACCTTAAATGTGTTGCAAGCGCCATAAAACAAACAAATCAAGTCAAACTTTTGGACTTTTTAGCACCTGGTTCATCCCAACATAATACCGTTTTGAGACGATGGATCCCAAATATGAAATAATAATAATGAAATATGTGATATGTAGTTTGAAAACCATCCATATCCCTTTTCCAGAGTTTATGGATCATCTGCATATCTGTCTCTTGTCCTGATTGTATCATGTAGATCATCTGAAAATCTCTCTTTTCCTGTAACGAGATTGTAAATGATCTATTTATTTTACTTGTCTTGATTTTCAATACCGTCTGTTACCTCCCTTATTCAGTAGACTATCTGCTATTTCTCATTGAAGCAGTAGCATGTGACATTAAAATGTTTCCCCCTTTCAGCAGATGAAAGACTTATACGTTACCATCATATCAATATGTCGACAATTTACTACAATGCATTTCTACGTTTTTCGATTGTTTTAAATGATCAAATTATGATATTAATTTTAATAAATATTGTAATATATTATTTTAATGTCTTTTGTGCAACACGAAAATGCCTCTGATATTGTATAGATACTATTTAAAGAATAGATTCCTTACAAAGTACTGTAAATAAAACGAAATGATAGCAGTGTATTTTTCTTTGTTTTAGTAATATTTATTGTTTTCATATTATGTTGTATGTGGACTTGGATATAATGTGTATAAATAAAGAAAACAAAGCCCCAAATAAAACAGAAATAATTAGAATTTATAAATCAAACCATTTTTGTTCTGATTTTTAAAACTGTCAATGTTTTAATCAGGTGCATGTGTCACTTGTCATGGCAAGCATCCAATTACGTACTATCTGACAAGGTTGTCTAACGTGGGTTTCTTCTCTTTAGTGGACTCTGACCAAGGAAAAGGCTTCCTATCCATACAGGATGAATGTTTAGGATATAAACCTTTAATGAGTGCAACATTTGAAAAAAAAAACAGGTTAAAAAGGCATCAAATTGAGAAATTAGGGAGAAGGCACTGGTGTAAGATAAAGATCTGAACAAGGAGGTCTGAGGTTTGATCCCCAGTCGAGGAAGACTGAACTTTTTGGATGGATTTTTCTTGTATTTTTCTATCTTGCTTTGTCTAGCCCTAGCACCGATTCACACACACTTGTTCATATAAAAAAGCAAGACGTTTGTTACAAATCTTGTCATCCCGGACTTGGAAAACTTGTTTGGTGTGCTGAGAAATGAATGACTTAGCTAGAGCCTTTCGTTTATTCCACTCTTAAGCCATCATAAATTTCTGTCAAATGCTGAGCAGATGCACCAGTCATAGACCTGAACAACAGAGTCCAGTATAGTCGATGCTGGACTCCCAATTAATGTTGGACTTAAATTCAAGCATGCAATATTTATTCTGATACAATGTCTGCAAATTTTTACGTGGATCTACAAGTTCATTTAGGCACGTCCACATTCCTCGCAATCTGGTATTATTTTAATTAAATCAGAAATGGACATGGTCAATCATTTAATGTGATGGATAGTGCATCACTGGAATCGGTCAAACAGGACGGGAACCCATTTTTTGATAACTATGAATAATGAATGGATCTTGATTCGTTTTCTTCTCTCTTTCATTATAATGAGATTGATGTTTTGTTTTTCTAAAATTTACTGCCTTTTAAAAATCGAGTTGATTGTTTAATCAACTGAAAGCAGCATCATGTTTCAGACACTAACACATTGTATAAGTATTTTTGTGAAGTTAATGTGTGTTATTTTCAGATTCCAAATGATATAGTAAGTATCTTTTGAATAGGATAAAAAGTGAGAAAAAGTGCACCCCACCCGCCCTATGACCCAGGACGTTAGTGTAGTATTATGTCAGAATGAACCAGATAGAGGAAATTGAATTCAAATCACAAATCAGACTTAGAATATATCAATGTTTTAAAAAAAGTTAAACAAACAATCACTCTCACTCTCTCCAAAGAAAGCATTTAATTCAAATACACACCAATTCCAATCTCACCTTCCCCCCACCCCCCCCTACCCCCGGCATAATATCGTTTTGAGATTATTTATCTCTTTTTTAGGATTTAGTTGAATTGTTGCCTAGACCACAGCGACTTGCTCATCACAGCTTGATACACGTTTAAATTGCAGGACTCGTTTACATGTTTTTGCAAACAGCCCAATCCTCCGCCCCCCCCCCTCCTCAAACTAGAAAAACATCCGTTCATAGAATTGATGAACCCTTTATTGGGTTGACATCTTTTTTAAAAAAAGTTCTCCAACGTATTCAGGTGACTTATATTTATAGATGTTTGGTGCCGAACTATCATGCAATGACAAAAAGCCGTTTACTTTTAATCAGTGCTTTCAACGCCCAAATCTAAAAAGCAAGGAAAATGGTGGTGATGTGGTCTAGTGGTCGGACACTCACTCTCCTCCAGTCCAGAAGTTTTAGGGTTTGAGTCCTGCTCTGAGCAGCACACAGTTGAGTCCCTGGAAAAGGCTCTTTACTCACATTCTTTCACAGTACTCGGGGTGTAAAACGAGTACCTGTCCGTTAGTGTTGTTTGTCCGAAAAATTATAATATCGCCTAACAGGCATCAAGTCTCGTCCTACTTGTTAAGTGTTGCTGTTGGCTTGGGACCTCTTGTAATGTACTTTGAGTATGTTTAGGGGATTTTGCGCGAGATAAATGCTCGTTTTAAAGGCTCCCAGCAGAGGGTTCATAGGGCAGAGCCCCCAAAGCATAAAAATAACGCTTTGAGAGGAGCAGATTTTATGCTTTGAGAAGAGAGAATGTAGACAAAACATTTGAAAATCCAAGCATCTCCCCGTCTCCCCAGAGATTCAAGCTTTTATGTCTCATCAAAAACTAAGATTGAAAGCTGAGGTTTTGTGTTGAGGGCAAAAACCGTCACAATACTGTCCTTGGTTGAAAGTCAGTAGTTACACAAGTAAACAATGAACGCAATAAAAATGATTTTAAAATTAATTTAATGTCATATTTTAAAAAAGTATTTTCTCTTAATCAATAATAACAATAACAATAACAATAATAATAATAATAATAATAATAATAATAATAATAATAATAATAATAATAATAATAATAAGTATATAAGACAAAGCATTTTTAATAAGCAAGAGGCTAGCACATCATCCTTTAAACGCGGTCACAAATAACTATGGACAATATTTTCACAGCCAATCTTGCACAATTTAAATATTTTCTACCCAAGGGAATGTTTAAATTACAAAATTGATGGTTTAAAAATCTGAAAAGATGTGTTTGTAAGTTTGAATGGTTTTGGAAGAAAGCGAATTCTGACTATGTTTGTTTGTTTTTAAGGGTTTTACGGCGCTTGCAACACATTTAGGTCATTTCAGCGCCAGGAAAAAGGAAGAAAATGGGAAAGTAAAAAGTTATAGAATTGCAATTAAAGCACTCAAGAAAAAGTAAGACATAGGGGAACTGGGAACAAATAGGGATCAGATGTAGATTCCAAGAGCATACCACAAATGTACTAAATTTGAGATCACCTGTAAGTCTCATCCGGAAAAAAGCACAAGATCCAACAAAGAGGAACACACTCAAATGCTTACATTATACATTAAAAATAACAACTATAATAATACAAGGAAAAAAATATCATCTCCCAAAACATGAACTATGCATTTGACTGTTTCCCTCCCAGCTAGGACTCCGGCCAGGGCCAGGACAAAGCCAAGTAATCTCTTTCCAAGACAAAGACAGAAAGCATGTTGGAAAACATATAAGGGGATAGAAGACACAGTATGTACCCCCCTGCCCACTATGGGAGGTCAGGAACCCCACCCAGGAATTCTGACTATGATGATATGCTTAAAAAAAAATCTCACGATAGTACTGAAGATAAACACAATTTTCAGAGTGAAAGCGGTGTTGCATACATTTAATCTTAAAACGGTGTGTATACAATATCCGACAGCAGAAATACAAGAAAAAAATCACCACACAAAAGCAGCTTTGCTCAACTCACATTTGATGAAGGCAAATTTTTTTGTTTGTAATGATTTTTTATTGTAATTTTTCTTTCTGATTTGCCTACTAGCATTGTACAATACTCGTCTTTTCATAATTTCATCGTTCACAAGTACATGACTTTCCAAATTTTGAGTAATTTTATTTTTGCATTGTTAACACAGTTTTCAACACCACTTTAAATAATCATCAGTTCCTGCTTCCAATTTTTTGCTTAAATATTTTATCAAAGCATGACACTGTTGTCTAAATAATTGGAAACTATTCCGTTTATCACAGATTTGAATAAGACCTGTTAGAGATGAGAGGAAATTTGCTAAAACATTGGTGAACACCCTCCCTTGACTTCTATGAACATAGACAAAGCAAAAGATATTCCTCAATGATATAATTTTGTTTCCTGCTAAACAAAACCGCTCTCCTCTCTTCTCATGTGCAATGGCAGAAATAAGACAACTAAATGTATCTCTGCCAGTGAATGGTGAATAGTATGCATGAGGGAGGAAGAAATGAAACCGAAATGGCAATAATCACTAAAAATACCAAATAGAAAAGATAATTGTGCGTACATAATTTGGCCGAAATGAGGACTGAGAAGCTTTGATTATTTCTATATCGCAGAAAAGGAATTTACCTTTCCTTTTCATTGAAACTCTTCTCAAAAAGAGAATGTAAAATTGAGAAGATGTCTATACTATCTGTGATGATTTGCTCATTCCCTTATCCATACATATCAAATAAAATTTATATAAAAGTGAGATCTGGGTCAAAATCACAAGGCATACAACTTGTACATAAGTAGACTGCTCACTTGTCTCTCTCACAAACGTTGTGTAGAAGAAATACAAAACAAAAAAAAAAAAAAATGAAACAAAAAGCATTCAATGATTGAAGGAGAATGATTGTGTGGCATAACTGTTTTTACAGTAAACAACAAACACAAATGATTGGCAGCAGTGGGTTTGGATTTAAAAACAAAACAAAACGGTGGGATGAAATGCTAATAAATTTATAATTCAGACCAACATGCTTCTGATGACATTTTTCATAAGCATCAGTACAAATATCTCATCAGCCAACTCGTAGCATGACAAAATGACTGAAATACTACAACAGATGCATTTTCCTTCTAAATATTTCACATTTCACAGCAAAAATTGTCTGTAAATGTCAAATTTTCTTTACAGGGTGATAAGGTTTTATCTTGGTTGATCTCAGCAAACCATGATGCCTATTTAGAAGCATACGAGAGAGATAATGACAATATTTTCTGAGTTCATTTCTCTTCAGTTGCCTTGATCAAGAGCACATAGGATACATAAAATTCCTTCTCCATGCAACCATTGTAGAATCCATAGTGTCATAATGGCAAAATCAATCGGAATGTGTGACAGTTGGTATTGCCTCCCCTCTCTCATGAAATCAGACAAAGCTAGTTCTGCACAAGACATAAAAATCATCAACGAAGTTCAAAACCAATAGGCAAGATTTAATATTTAGTTGCCATGTGATATAATATAAATAAATAGAAATGGCAATGATGATGTGTAATGCATTAAGAACAAGATTGATTGAATATAATATAAATACTGAGAAGAAAAAAACACAACAGCATATAATAAAGCAATCAAGCAAAACAAAGCATATGTAAGTTACAAGGTGTATTTGCCATTGGGAATACTACGTTTTGTAAGTCTTTTGACAAAATTCAGCTGATACTAACATGACTATGGTTATTTAAGAAAAACTGCGCTTGAGCGCAAAGGTTATTGGTTTACAATTTCAGTGATTGAACCACTGTGTGGTAACATCATGTAAGTTAAATCAATACAAAGAAACAAGGAAAATAAAACAAAGTCTATCTCTGCATCAATTGAATTGAGCTTGAAAAAACACAAAATCTCAATGGACGTTGTTTGGATTGGAGATTCCCAACTCATATATGTATGGATTTTCTCATTGAGATGACTTAATATTATCAATAACAAGAACACTCTAATTGCCTAAATTTAAACTATTCCTTTTGAGGACTCACAATTACCGAGTCATAAACATCCATTCTTTTTTCTTTTTTAAAATTATTTTTAATGAGGAAGAAAAAAAAAGAAGAGTGAAATGTAAAAATGACAATCTTAATTAATTGTAACAAAAACATAACTGTTAAAACATATGCAGATAATAAAAGCGATTTAAAATTTTTTAAATCATAATCAGAATAACAATATGAAGACGTTAGATTTGATATTGATCCAGTCTTTTTTAGTCTCTTGGTGTTCACAGAAAACACAATGATACGTATCACTCGTAGAGACAAGATTTGGTGCATTATTATTGAGTAGGATGCCATTATTCTATTTTCATATGCCAGATTTTTATAATTGATTCTTGCAATCAAAATGACAAAATAATAAACCCGTACAAAAATGGCAACAATTCATTTTAAGATCATCATGATAAAATCACTTACATTCTGACATAATTCTCCGATACAGTTTTCATTCCCAAATATACAGAAATATCAATTAAATAATCTCACCCAATTACCATTGGGTGATTTTTGTAACCAAACATACAAATCATTCAATAAATCTTAACTCTGCAAAAATCAAGATACTGGTGTATCTCAGTGAATACCAAGTGTGAACTGATCTCATGCATTCATTTTACAAAGCCTTCACAGTGGCCTACGAGTGATATTTATATTGGTCATGACTTATCATGCAGTCTAGGATCATGGGACTGAAAACAGAAGTCAAGACATTCTCCCCATTTAACACATCTCAATGGCCACTTAGAACAGTGATGATAAAAATTGTATTACCAATAACAAAAACACAACAATAACAATAATATTATTAATAATAATAACAATAATAACAATAATAATAATAATAATGATAATAATAACAATAATAATAATAATAATAATAATAATAATAATAAAAATAATAATAATAATACAACTCTGTTTTGTTTTGTTTTTGAGGGTTTTACGGCGCTTGCAACGCATTAAGGTCATATCAACGCCAGTAAAAAGGAAGAAATGGGATAGTAAAAAGTTATAGAATTCAATTAAAGCACCCAAGAAAAGGTAAGACAATGGGGAATTTGTTCAAATAGGAAACAGATGTAGATTCCAAGAGCACACCATCAAAGTACTTAGGTTGAGATCACCTAAAAGTCTCATCCAGACACAAGCACAGGTCCCCACTAAGAGGAATACACTCAAATGTTAACAAATCAAATATAACATGTAAATAAAACATAATACAGTACATAACATAGAGATGATTTACAAGGAAAAAAATATCATCTCCCAAAGCAATAACTATACATTCGACTGTTTCCCTCTCAACCAAGGACTCCGACCAAGGTTAGGACAAAACCAAGCAATCTCACTCCAAGACAAAGACAGAAAGCAAGTTGGAAAACAGATATAAGGGGATAGAAGACACAGTATGTACCTCCCTGCCCGCTATGGGAGGTCAGGATCCCCACCCAGTAATACAACTCTGACATACAACTAAGCTCCTTATTTGTCATTCAGAAAACGTATATTTCATATATCGATAGATTAAGACCTTGAAGTCTCAGGCTTAAGTCCTCACAACAAGTTGAATGTCACCTTAATCTACCGGTATATAGAGAACAAGTTTTCAGGCCAGAAGAAAAAAAAAATGGTGTCGATATTGTACAGAATGGTTTCCATCTTAGAACTAAGTTTGTCTCCATGAAAAAAAAAAAAAATTCTCACATAAATTTACCCCTCTTCCCTCATGATGGCTACGCCCAAAAGCATCGTTATAGTCTTTTGCATGTTTGATTGAAACACCAATTAGGCAACAGAAATCAATAGCATAAAAGATAAAGCCCAACGGTCCATCATTCTAACTTACACAGTCTAACCTCCAACAAAATGGCTGGGAAAGCTAAGATACGTAGCAATAAACGTTTTAACCAGATAAATTCATATATATTTAAGGCAAGGTGAGCTACAAGTTCTGGACTGCCTTTCACAGTTCACAACATTGGTTTATATGACATTAAAGAAGACATTGTAATCATTCACTGATCATTTCCATTAGAGAACAAAGCGATGAACTGTGAATTAGGTTTTTTTTTTATTTTAAAAAATCTTTATTATTATCAATTTTTGTTACATTGTGTCAATGACAATGATTTGAGGTGTTTTAAAAAGAGTATTTTGAGAGGGAATACCAGTACTACAATGAGGAGAGTATCTATAAACTGTTTAAATTAAATCAAAAGATTTAAAAAAACGCTTATTTTGGTGGGAAATCGTTTTCACTGGCAAATCCTTCATGTTATCAATCATTTGGCTTTCTAACATGGTGACTATGATTTCCATGATGCTTTAAAACCATATAAGAAAAACAAAAACAAAACAAAACAAAAACAAAAAAATCCTAAAAAAACAAAACAAACTTTACTAATCCTTAAGTATCATAAATGGAGTTGAAGAAAATTGAAGAAAAGTAAAGAGAGTAGGCGTGATAGTTTGGTAAGTCAGAGAATTTTGTTTTAACCTTGACATTAAATCTGCTCAAGATCCTAAGCTAAGAAAATATATACACTCCAGCAAGGTTTCCTCGAACTCCTCGGGACATGCAAAAAAGCTAAGAGGAAACTGTACTTCGACAAAACGACTTGATGGAAGGGGGGAAGCAATGGGGCTCGGCAATATAGACTTTGCTACCCACCCAAGAGATAGCTAGTTCGATATCCATAGCGTTATGTGGCCTTCAGCAAGTCACTTCTCCTTGGCTCAATTTGCGGTGCTGTGCAGCGACTGACACCTGGGATATCCCAGCCTTTCCTTGGAATAGAGCCTAATTCAAATTTCCACTTGAAGATGAAAAAAGGGAACTATTATTTATTTATTTCATTGATATGCTGAGGGAGATGTGTTTATATATGACATACTACAAATTGTTTGTGTGTGGGGAGGGGGTGGGGGTGGTGGTGCTATGTTACAACATTCATTTACCGTTGTAACCAATCATGGTGAGTGGCATTGAAAATAGAATGAATGGCAAAGTGCTAAGAATAAACAGAGAGGTGTAGGTTATGCGAAACAGCTATGTGATAGGGTGTGTAAGTGGCTGTGTGTGTCTGCATGTGTATCATATTGAATACTCACACATGCAGCGTAGATAGATATACACAATATATACATACGCAGCTGTCAATGCCATAGTAAATCATCAGTGGTCGAAATCACCTGGCGCATTTTAAAAAATCCCATTAATTAATTAATTTTTAAAAAGTGGCTGGCTGAAATTCGTTTGAGGAAACCGTGTTTGAGGTAAAAATTAGTTAGAGGAAGGAATGGAATTATAACAAAGAATAATAAGGAAAAAAAATCGGGGCATTCAAATGAGTTCCGAAGAAACCATGTGTTCAAGGAATCTGTGTTTGCGGAAACCGTGCTGGAGTGTAATTTTCATCTTCTGAATACGGTATTCTCAGTTGCAGACAACAACATAATGATAATAATAATAATAATAATAATAATTCAAAAAAAGAAAAAATTAATAATAATAATAATAATAATAATAATAATAATAATAATAATAATAATTAAACTATACATTTGACTATTTCCCCCTTAGCCAAGGAATCCAGCCAAGGCCAGGACGAAACGAGGCAATATCATTCTAAGACAAAGACATAAAGCAACCTGGAAAAGGGCGATAGAAGACACAGCAACAGTGACCTCCCTCCCTGCCCACTATGAAAGACCTCAAGGATAAGTTCAGGTAATCATTCCCTAAATACTAATCAAAAGAATACATAGTGTCAATGCAAATCAACAACTCATCTTCAACATACCACACTGATCTTAAGTACACAATTACAATTTCATTATGTTTGGTTCATGATGGTCTGTTAGTTACATTTTTTTTTTCATTTCTAGTTTGGCACAATTTCATAATGCAGACATAAGGTTCATAGACATCTGCAATGATAATCTTAAAGGCAACAGTCGCAACAGGCAAACCGCTTATGTCACATGTGTATAAAAAATCTGGAGTATTATTTCACTTCTCAAATCATGACCAGCCGCCTCACAACGGTATCATATCAGGATGAGATTTATTAGGAAAATAGAATGTGTACAGCCAAAATCACTAAAATTTACAGTTTTAGCTTTTTATGATTCACAAAGGGACCGAGATCGATCCCGGGTGTAGTCGAAAATCCTGACCCCCCTGTCCACCCAGTAGTGAGTGGGTAGCTGGGTCTGGTGGGAAGTACTTTGCAATAGACTAGCATCCTATCCAAAGGGTAGCAAGCAATTGCTATTGTCTGTTTCATGCTATAGAAACTGGGATAAACTCTGACTCCATGGGGCTAGGGCTCTGAAGGACTACTATGTATGATTCACAAAATGATAACTCTTTTTAATTAATCTCACTTGAATTTCATTCCAATAACTGACAATTCAAGTTTTATGTGAGTTGTTCATCCTGATATAGCACCATATTGAGGTGATGGGCCACAAAGTGTTTTCTCTCACAATCAAACTCATGTCATGTGATATCTAATCTCTCCAAATGATAATCTTTCTCACAGGGATGATGATAAACACAAATATCTATTAAGCAAGACATAGTAGCATTCACCAACTTAATTTCTTGTGATCATTCATCGTCCTTTGCAACAATCTTAAAGTCCCACCTGATTCTTTAAAATTCGTTGAGAGTATTTCATATATTCCCCATTCCACTTCACATATTACTCATCCAAAATTACAGGCCAAATAGCAAAATTGAGTGAGTTGAAAGCAAAAGATCACATAAATCCCTCCATTGATGTGCTCCTTTTGATGCAAACACGGCTGTCTTTCATGGTCACTATATCTATCAGCAAATGTTTTGTTGTGCCAAAGCAAGAGTGAGGAATATGTGTTGCTCTCAAGATACTCATCATATTGTCCCTATACTGAATATGAACTCATCCTATCCAGGGCATTTAAGTTACATGATAAAGTTTAAATAGTTGAATTAATTATCCTTCCCCTCCCAATACCTTAACTGCCATTTACACAAGAGTCAAAGAGAACAAAATAATGTTTAAAAAAATGAATAAACTTTTTCTTAAATAATTTATCATACGGAGTGTCAAATATTTTAAAAGGAAAACAATATAATATTATGTGTAGAAAATAATTTTGTGATTAAAAACAAAAGCAACAGTCACTTGCTTTGTAGTGTTGACAAATCCGACAAACCAAGATGTATATATTCATCACAGTTCAATATTTTGTATCAACTGAGCCATTTTACAAAATATGTCACTTGTAACATTGATAATACATTACAGTCAACCCGATATAATGGTTTGCATTTTTCTCGCTTCACTCAGCTCAGGAATTATAGAGACATGTTTTACATCAACCCCTAATTTCAATGTCTTCATTGAATACATATATATATTTGGGACAAGATTGATGTCTGTTTAAAAAGATTTCATTTTAAAATCAAATGGCATATAACTATCTAAAATAACCTGGCATATAGTTGTTTTAGGCTGTTCACAATCTGAACTAATAATATAACCAAGCTGTGTGTAAGTTCACTCTCTTTCCATCATGATTGTTAGGCTTATATTGGCAAATAAGCATAATGTTTTAACCAAATAGTTTTTCAGTATTATTTCATGGCCGGTTATTACTAAGTTTTTTTTTTCCCCCAGTCAAGAACGTATTAAGGCAATTGTCCTCTGAAGTGTATACACGCAATTAATTAAATAATATTGTGCTATACAAGCAAATAATTAAATATCATGTCATAACACTGGCATTTGTTGGATACTTTCTACCTTAAATGAACATTCATCATGTCCTTGTTTAAAATTTTACTTTACCGCTGTCCTACAATCCCTGTTGACTTAACAAAATTCTTGTTTACACGAATCTCCATTTAAAAGACTCCATCAACATGACATACTCAATAATGATGAATAAAAATAGTACCTTTTGAAATACAATGACTTGGATTGAGGCAAGTTTTGAAATACAAATCATCTTTCATCGTGCAATTTATTCCTCTCTCTCTCTCTCTCTCTCTCTCTCTCTCTCTCTCTCTCTCTCATGGAAGCCGAGGGGCTAAATTGGAGCAGCTCATGACACAGATGCACATGATTTGATCTGCTATACCTCTGGTTTGTTTCATCCTCATCCACTTTTGCCTACTCAGTAAAAAGTGGGTGGCTGGTTTTAACTTTGATCGGGAGAAAAGTATTTTGTGATAAACTAGCATCCTATCCACAGGATAAGCAATAATTGCTACTGTCTGTCTCACATAATAGAAACTGGGATAAGCGATGGCTCTTTGGCTTTTATAGCCCTTGCTCTCAAAACAAAAAAATCATAACCAACCATACTGTTTATGAATATGTATAATTTACCCACAAATAAAGCTCTCTTCTATATACATGTGTATTCACATTCACATTCACTCAAGATATATACACATATACATGCACACACAGACACAACACATCCATTAACTTAAAGCTATTCATTATGTAACAAAACTCGTATTAAAATACTGTAAACACAAATCATGATCCCTAATGTCGCCCCAACCACCGTTGGGTTTTGGGTCCCTCAACTTGAGACGCGAATCCCCTGCCACAGACACCATATTTGGATACAAATGTTTGCGATTCTCTACCAGTTTGGTCTCCGCCTCTTTCACCTTGGCCTTGGGATCACAGTTCTTGGCTTTTTTATGCATACCACTGGATCAAAATAAAAAAAATATATAAACATCAAATAAACTTTATTATTACTAAGATCATTAAAATTATTATTATTATTATTTTCATTGTCATTATTATCATTATCACTATCATTTTATATTATTATCATTATTATTATCATCATCATCATGATAATAATGATAATAATAATAATAATAATAATAATATAATAATAATATAATAATAATAAATAATAATAATAATAAATAATGCTGATGATGATAAAAATTATGATAATAATAATGATGATGATAACATAATAATAATAATAATGATAATAATAATAATAATAATAATAATAATAATAATAATAATAATAATAATAATAATAATAATAATAATAATAATAATAATAATAATATCTCATGCATTACTGTTTCCTAATCACATTAAAAAAAAATAAAAATCCCTTTTCAAATGACAAAACCCAAACACAAAGGCTTAATTTAAAAGCTAATTAAGAGCCAGGTGGTGTTTGGACAATTTTCATTTTGTGGACCAAAGTCCTTGCTTAACACAAGCATTGAATCACCAGTGTTACCAGATAGCGTGGCAAAGTTTCAAATGTAAAATCCATTATAATCCGGCATTACTTTAGTATGACTTAACAGGTTATCCATTAAATATGGGTCAATAGGTTGGTTACCTATCAAATGTGGTTAAATATAAAAGTAAATACTTGACAGTATGAAACTGTACAATTTAAAATCTCAGGGACATTTTTCAGAAAAAACCCCTCAAATTTTAGGAACAATACGTTGCACAATAGTAATGTCATAAAAGACAGTCAAACGTCTGATATCAAGAGCATAATATGGTTACAATGGTTCTAGAGGTTATTATAAGTATGTGTAGTTACTAATCTGCTTGCAACAAAAGGGGTATCCTCACTCACTGTTTTAATAATATAATATTACTTGGATAACTCATCATGATAACACTGCCACTGGTGAGAATGACTGACTACAAAAGAAGACATTTTCTCTAACCATTGTGAGAGAGAATAGCTTACCAATTTCCAAATTATTTGGTTTGTTGATGGCTGATGATCTGGTGGTGGGGGTAGTTGTAGTAGAGGTGGGAGGGGGTGATGGTGTTGCGATAATGAAGGTTGTGGTAGTGGTGGTAGGAATGATGATGTGGTGGAGTTGGTGGTAGGGATGATGCTGTGGTGGTAGTTGTAGTAATGGTGGTAGGGAAGATGATATGGTAGCAATAGTTGTAGTAGTGGTGCTAGTTGTAGTTGTAGTGGAGGTGGGGAGGATGAGTTGTTGTAATAGTAATAGTGGCGGTAGGAATGATCATGTGGTAGTAGTGGTGGTAGGAATGATGATGTGGTAGTAGTTGTAAAAGTAGTGGTTGGGATGATATTGTGGTAGTAGTTGTAGTAAAGGTGGTAGGGATGATGATGTAGTTGTGGTAATTGTAGGAGTTGTGGTAGGGATGATGATATGCTGGAAGCTGTTGTAGTAGTGGTGGTAAGGATGATGATGTGGTAGGAGTAGTTGTAGTAGCGGTGGTAGGGATGATGATGTCGTTGTAGTAGTGATAGTAGGGATGATAATGTGGTGGTAGTATAATGGTTGATTTTTAAAAATTTCCGGGACAAAAAGTAAACTTCCGTATTTTCCAGGACAGCCATTATTTTTTTTTACAAATTTCCCGGACAAGTCTTGAAACTCCGGTATGGTAGTCATGCCTTATACCGCATATCAAAATGACTTGCTTACCATAGTCTTAAAATCCACATCGACATTAAACTCGGTTTGGCTGAGTCAGTCGGCTCATAAAAAAAGAGGAGCAAGTAGAAAAGATGAAATTAAAAAGATCACGGCTTCAGTGGCAGTAAGTGAAAAAATCTGAAGAAATGTTGATTTATTTGGGTAGAGTTTGAACTCTCTATGAATATTTCAGCTTTATGTCAGTCTATTTAAATCTCTTAACAGCAGGTTATTCCTACAAAGAGGAACACTATGAGAATAAGTTAATTGTGACCAAAAAAAAAAGGGGGGGAAGAGAAATTAATCCTTTAGAAGAGGCCTTACCATTCCCCTATATGGAATATGCGAGATGCCTTCATCACAAGAAGGCGTATCTTGTCTGGAATGCATTTCATACTGAGATGCTGGAGAGTCCAGTCCCAGTTGTAATCATCAAATCTACAAAACTCCTGGAGAAATAAATATATAAATAAAACACTAAAAGTAATAGAAAAAAAATTATCAGAGAATTTATTATCTTACAGAACAACCAGAAAAGAAAAGGAATAAATAAATGAAATTTTGGAATATGTTTACTTCTTCCTTATGATAAATTACCGAAATATGTCTGGTTAAATTGTTTACAAATATTATTCTGAAGAAATTTCTAGAAAAAGCTGACCAGAATATAATTTATACAGCTAGGTCTGATGTTGATGAGAGGGTGCATTCTATGTTGTATTCTTTGTTCTTGCTTTGTTTCAGATCATTTTTTTTCTTTCTTCTCTTTATTTTCCTTTGACTATTTAAGCTTATTCAAGTTTGTTGTGCTTGACAGCTTTATTATTCACTTCTTCAACATCGCGCACCACATCTAGTGGGCTTTCAATTAAATTTCCCAAAATGCAACAGACTTAAAGATTGTCACTTTTTGATCTAGTCAGCAGGCATGTATTAATAAGTTTTGAGCCTAAAGTGATAAGTACCTTTATTGGAAAGTGTGTAATTTAGTGATGCTGAAACTATTATTGCAAGACAAAGGTAAAAGTGGTCCATAGAGTGAGTGAGATCTAGTTTATACGACCTTATAGGCCTTCAAATCAATGATTAGCCAATGAAAATCAGAGCATATTGATGTCATAGTTTTCAAAATTTAGCCTTTATTAAAGATATTGGTGGTAACCAGACATTTATTGTGATGTTTACAAGATGCACCATTGATACTTCATCCTCACTTCTTGATATCTGAAGACAATTATATACCTGGTGCGGTGAGAGACATTGATACAAGCATATATACACATTAGGCAACACATTATCCTGTCCAATTTGGATTGGACAGTTCCACACCTAAGGAAATGAAAAAGCTTGCTGTTTCAAGCATCATGGGTGCCAGCAGGAAGAAGTGCTGAAACCTGAAACTAAAATCTCGACACTTTGCCAAACCTGAAAATGTTCCTACTGAAAATGTGGCCTAAACGTTACTCTTATTTCATCACCGTTTTTATACCATTATTAAATGATTACACAGCAAACATATTGACACAATGAGGAAATTAATTTGATTTTAAAACTAAAGGTGGCTGAATCACGTTTTCGAATTTTTACCGATGCTATTAGGTTATTTTACTCAAAACACTGAAACCGGAGGTATTTGACTTCGAGATATCGCGAAACCGGAATTCCGGCATGAACCGGAAGACTGGCACCCATGTCAAGCATTAACACAAGTCAAAGACAGTCACTGACCGCGTCATCTGTATTACACATTATTTAGTCCACATACTATGCATGCATTGAAGTCTCGAGCAATGTGGTCACAACTTTTAATTCGGTGTTACTGCTTCATTTGCATTGTCTCTATGACGTTTTGTGGCAGAGGATAGGGAAAGTTTGGTATAAAATCTTCTTGGATGTTAGATTAAGAAAAATTTATTCTGAATGCCCATAACCTTGTCTAGCTTCGTAAATTATATTTAAAAAAATACATTCTCTGAAATTTGCTACCAATATCCCGAGTAGAGAGGTCCCAATTTAAAGGTTCTACTGTATTTTCTATTTTGGCCTTGATTACAAAATTATTAAATAAGAAGCATTCTGAAAAAAAAATATATCTCAATTTCTGGTGACAGGAGGAGAAAAAGCACAAATTAAATTACCGCACTCTTTTCGATTTCTGGTTTCGTTTCAATTCCATTTGACGAATTTTTAAAACAATGGTCATTCATTATTTATCTTTTTACAAAAATCATCCTAAAATACAATTTTCATGAAAGCTATATAAAATCCTTACCTTGATGCAGGATTTAATGTTCTTCCACAGAGATATATTGAATGTCATACCCATGTTGTGCTTGGATGAGATCCAATAGGCTCTTTCCACCTGTAAAACGATGTTTGTTATTGAAAGATCACATTTGACATTTGAAATAGTCATGTTATTTTTCATACAAAAACAAACAAACCAAAACAAAACAAAACAGTCCAAGAAAAAAACCTCAACTGCACCCGGGATTGATATTTTGGTCCCTTTGTGTGTGAAGCGAGTGCTCTACCAACTGAGCTATTGGAACCCCTTAGAAAGAAAAATACATTTGAAAAAAACATCCCAAAAAATCTGCCTGCCTCAGAATATACAGACTGATTTTTTGGGATGCTTTTTATCTTTTTTTTTTTCTGCTCTGTCTGGCACTGTTTCATACAAACTTTTTCAGATTTTTATTTGGCGTAATCATGAATCTTCTTCACATAAACTGCATGCCTAAGCCAAATTGACGACTATTTTCGATGCACATTCTAAATAAAACCAAACCAACCAAACAAGCAAATGAAAGTGAATTGAAAAAAGAATATCAAATCTTTCCCAGTGCTTTCAAACCAGTAATGATCTGTAGCAAAATCCTTAAGACAGTAAACTTCATGAGCTCAATATACAAAATGAAATGAATTGTGAAGTAAAGACTGAATATTTCTGGGGGTAAAAAAAGGGACAAAGCTTTCAAGACAGTCTATAATTCTATCTCTTCTATACGATAAAAATAATTGAATGTGCTTATTTGGAGAGTTGATTTCCTCCTTCACCACAAATATGTGACCTCTGGCCTCAAAATGTTACCATGTCGGGATGGATTTAATGATGAAATCTGAATTTATAGCCAAAAGTATGAGACTTGAATTGAGTTAAATCTATTCATTATATTTTGGAAAGGATACAGTTTTCTAAAGAGCAAAAAAACTAAAATTTCATATCTCAAATCATTTTAGCTTAAAATTAACTTTTCAGCATCTGGTTACCTGACATGATATAAAATTGAGATGGTGGCTAACATATAGAAAGGGCTGATCACTTTTACTTACGACGATAGAGCTCAATGAAAGGCAGAGATATTGGTAACTAAAAAAGGTTATATGAAATGGGTCACCCATTTCACCTTTTTGACCTTAAAAAAACAAACAAACCCGTTGAACATTTATATAGTGCAATATCCACTAAACATGCTCGAAGCGCTTAACAAAGGGTCCCTGGCCTACACCTACACTTAACATTAAGTATGAGACATGACGAGTTAGACTCTATTACAATTGTTTTTCCCCGACAGAGATAATGCTGTCATCAGCCCAGTACTCACTTTACACTTAAGTCCAGTGAGAGAATGTGAGTAAAGAGCCTTTTCCAAGGACTCAACTAAACACCCCTCAGAGCTGGATTGGAAACATGGATCTTCCGTTCTGAATGTAAGTCTCATACCACATAGCAAAACAATGGGTTAAATTTCAGTTAAAAGGTGAACAACTTAAAAAAAAAAAAATCAAAAGATAAACACACTTTACATCATTTACATTTATATTAGTTATTGAAAATCCTATACCTTGGCTCCATTCATGGCGTAATTTTGATTCTTGTCGTAGTTGCCTAAAACCAACATTCTACACTCTGGACAATCTCTGTGAAAGACACGAGTATGTTTAGTCTATATATGTTATGACATCATGTTTCACTAACATTCAGGAAGTCCTTCAGAGCCATCTGGACCTAAAAAATGTATCTAAAATTTAATAACATGAAAATGCGTTTGTATTTTGATAAATAATTTTTTTTTTTAAATTCTGTGATTTGAAAGAAGTTCAGTCTTGCTGTAAAAGGGTTAAAGTTAACTTAAGTGAAGATTTAAAAAATAAAATTCTAACCTTTTTAAAAATGTAATACTTTGCAATTTTATTTATATCCTCTTTACCAAAAAGGTGTGCATAATTATACAACAAACCAATCCTGACCTCTCACGTAGCCCTCGTAACATGTGAGTAGCAAAGATGAAGTCCTCAGACAAGTAGTAGTCGTCCTCCAACAAGATGACATTTCCCTCATAACCTTTCATTAGGTGGAGATCTTCAAACACATGCTGAAGCTATGAAAATAGATATTCAAAAGTAGTTGGGTTTTACTTTTTGATTCATTCCATAATACAGTGGAACTGGGATACAACGGGGATAGTGGGTCTAGCAAAAAATGCCTGTTGTAGCCGAGTCCCCCGTTATATCCATGCATATGGAATTAGAAGTGAAGCAATATTGAGGTAAAGATATAAAAAAACCCCACAAGGAACACATTTCAAGTTACCTCCCTAAGTAAAAAAAAAATCAGATACACCATACCTCACCCCTCTTCCACTTACTTCAGGATGCAAGGCCAGTTGTTGGAACAATGCAACAGTTAATTCTACCTTCCTCGTTTCATCTGCTTTCCATCCATTCCAACTGAGCCACTGACAGCCACTAAGCTCACCTCAAAACTCAAGTAGCGCACAGTCCTGGCCTCAGGCTTCAGATAGAGCTCTTCACCATCTCACTTCCCATAGGGCATAATTACCTAATTAGTCACAAGACACACATCCCTCACTCTATGCATAACACACTAGGCCTAAGTGTATCAACATGTTGATCGGTCATTCACACGCCTCCCACTAGCCTTTTGTTGCGTTGTTGTGAATACACAAAGTTCACAGAGAAACGTCAATAGTACACACAATAACTGCAATTTGCCCACTCCCACCTCATCTCTGTTCCCTATAAGTCTTACTTACTTACTTATCCGAACCAGCGACCACCTGAGCTCTAGCCCTTCGGTCTTGTGCCATGACGTAGAAGTTAGACGTCTTTTGTAGTTGTTCCAGGTGACTATAAAGTGTGTTACTGATGCTTGGATTTGGTGGGAGGAATGTGCATCTCAGATCTTCAAGAGGTTGACATTCAAGCAAGTCATATGTGTCATGTGTCCTTTCCTCTTTTCTTCTTGAGTGTGTAGGTTTCCTCAATTGGGTACTAACCTTGCACTCACACCCCTGTTATAGCTGTGTTCCAAGAAACATTTCCCCAATATAGCCATACATGATACATATGAACTATCAAGGCAGTAGAACTGGGGTTAAAAAAAATTCCTGTGTACCTGAGCTCCAGTTGCAACTGAGGCCGTTATACGCGACTTGTACTGTATTCATTTGCTTCATGCCCTTTATGTCGAGAACATTTTTCTCCAGATGGAAACTATAATTTTAATATAAGATAGACTCGCAGAAAAAAAAAGATAGACATAGAATAGTAAATATGGTCACAAACACTCATTTTAGATGCCCTTAAATAATTCTTTATTTCACTTAATAATATCAAACTTGTAACCCAAAAGGACATGTGAGGAATAAATTGCAATTAAATGAGAAGCTGGGGGGACTACATAGGTGATCAATGCTCCAAAACCAGGAAACAGATTAATTATTTACAATTCCCTACAAACTTTCCACTTCACAAGAGCAACAATAATTCTCATGATATAAGAAAAAAATGGTGATAAGAGATGTGTGGACATTTGGCTTCTTCCAAAATATATGAGTGAAAACAATTACGTTTCAGATTTCTCAAAATCATATTAAAAATGAACCAACTTTACATCGTGAAATGAGAATATTTTACTACAAATAATTTTACTTGTTAACAGTTATTCCATACCTTCCATATCCAATGATGTTTGGCTTGACAGTATTTGGCTTCCCTGTAGTGGCCATACTTGTCTGGGTGTTCAGCATTATTGCACTTTAATCTTCTGGCCCTGAAGTTATAAATATACGTTAGTAACAATGTTGCAAGCTTTCATTTAGATATTACCCAGAATGGTTGGAGTGGTCAATGTGGCAATATATTTCATTTCTACCATTCCAACCATTTATATTTTTTTGTAATCTAACAAACAAAGGTCACATTCAAGAACATTGAAGTTGCAGTTAACAATGAATAAGACCTTGACCCTTCGGCCTTCCTTCTTCAATTTGATTGGGTATTACTCTTAATATTGACAGTTTCAGGCTCTTGACTACTGACTAATAATTAATTTTTCAAAAATTGAATTGTGTTTTTCGAAAACAAAGATTAATGAATTATATTTATCAAAAACAAAGGTTAAATAGATTTTGTAAAATTTGTTTAATTCTGTGAAGTCAAACGACCAATCATCATTCCCAAACAATGTTTTTCAAATACTATATTAAAATGAGAGTATATTATATAAATCATTGCTATTACATACAAATTAGATTTTATATTGCTGAAAGACGTGAACAAAGATATTTTGATCAAAGAGAGATACCAATGAGAGCAACATGACAAGACTTACTCATCTTTTTTGGCATTCCTAGGACAATCATTTGGATGTTCTCCAGGGAATTCTCGCGTATACATTTGTTGAGCAAAAGGGTAAAATATCTGCATCACCTGAAATTGGAAACCATGAACATTCCAGTATCTTTCTACTATAAAACAAGCACAAAAGATTCTTACATACAGAAATGTCAATGTTAGATTTATCTTTTGCTGGATCTTAAAGTGACATGTCTTGACTTTCTTGAGAGACAATGGGCATAATATGGGATTCGATCGGTGACAATGGATCAAAACTTCCTTGGTTATGCCACTATATATTCATCACTAAGCCTCTTAATTAACTTGAAAATGAGTGGGTGGTGGTGGATATTATATCATCAGTTAGTGTTGAAATAATGCCTATCAAGCAATTTGTAAAGAATGAAATAGAAATTTGCTTCCATACATGCTGTCTGCGCCCAGGAGGTGGCCCACTGGATAAGTCTTTGCATTGTAATCTAGCAGCCCAGGTTTCAGATACACCTCAAGTACTTTTGCCTTTTTTTCTTTCTTGGGCAAGATTAAACGTGGGTCTGAAACCTGGGCTGCCCAGTGGAGATGTCAGATGGCAAGAGCAGAAAGAGTGATTTGGGGAACCATTCATATTTTTCTCTTGAAATGCCTAACCTGCACAAAAGGGCTATTTGTGGTTTTGCTTAATTTTTTCCCCCGCACTGTCTTGAGTCCTTAACTTAGAAAAACAACAGAAATATTCTTGCAAAGCATTTTCCTTAAGACTACAACCAGTATTCTACTCAATGCAGTAAGGATTATGAAGGCAGATGGAAAATCCCAATGAAAAAAAATGTGCAAGTCATTCAAATTAGTGATCTAATAGTAAAGCTATTACCCTGTATGTAGGTCAAGTCTCAAATCAGATTTTATATAATATAATGGGATATAACATTAATATAATTATAATGGGTATGACATCCCATTTTATACAGAACTTACCGGACAGAAGTCCACTGACTCGACAAGTTCATTGAGATGGGGAGAGTATACATCATGGCTAATGATGAGGAGACTTTTCTCAATGTCCTTGACCTTCCTCATGGAATCCAGGAGGATCTTGAGGTACTCAGCCCTGTCGTGTACCTGTACCAGAATGACCAGACTGTCAGGGCCCATGCTGAGACCAAACTTGTCCAAATTGTGGACGTGCTGCTCTGCATTGATCCGCTTTACTTCTTGCTTCAGGGCCTCAGTGTCCGATACGGAAATATTCTTGTGGTACCTGAAACAAAATCAGAGTAGAACAACTTTCATATCATAGAGACAATACCATCAAGAACAACAACAATGATGATGACGATGATGATAATAAAAGTAATGCTATTACAACAACAACTACAACTACTACTGCTACTACTAATACTAGTACAACTATTACTACTACTACTACTACTACTACTACTACTGATAAATAATATAATAATAATAATAATAATAATAATAATAATAATAATAATAATAATAATAATAATAATAGTAATTAATAATAATAATAATAATATAATAATAATAATAATAATAATAATAATAATAATGATGATGATGATGATGATGATGATGATGATGATGATGATGATGATGATGATGATGATGATGATGATGATGATGATGATGATGATAATAATATGTATAGTATTATGATCATAAAACTAAGAACACTAAATTATATTTTTACAAGACATTGAAACATTAAAAAAAAGTTTTGAATTTATTACTTTAGTAAAAGATACTTTTAAAGGTGTGTGTTTAGATAAATTTTGCAATGTTGAAATTGCGCTTATCTAATACGTTTTAACAATTTCGTAGGAAAATATTTTTTGCATCAAAATAAAGAAAATGCACACTCTTAATTTTGATAACGACAAGGCAAAAAGTTAATTATTTTGTTCTGTCCATTGAAGAAGTATTATTGCTATCAATACTAAACCCCTATGTATATTACATGCTTCGTTTCTTTTAGAATTTTGTTATGAATGATCTAAATCAATTTTATTGGTTTGGATTTATTGTTTATTCTCACAGCCTGGCATTTATCTGGATGGAATTTTGTTTTATATCTCTCTTTCCAATTATAAAATATTAAGAACTCTCCTCAAAATATTCTTATCGTTTTCAGTGTGTATTTGTCTATACAAATATGCGAATTAACTTGGCTTTGTACCTGGAGCCAAACGTTTATCGGTGTCACTAATTTAACCCAAAAAAAAATAAATAAAAAAGGAATTGTCCTAAAACTGTTCCCTGTGGTATCTATTTGATCTTACCAGTATTTCATATGACTCAATCCGTTTTGGGTAATACTTGGGGAAAAAAATGAATTAATCCAAATTAGTAATTGTCCTGAAATTCCATATATTTTCAGTTTTATATATTAAGAATCCTTTGTGATCTTTTTTTTGGGCCAAAATCTTAAAGAATTGAGCCAATTTGACCTTTGGTGTTTACACAATTGCTGCAGTCATTGATGGTAATTCTCAATGATGATCTACAGATTTTTTTAAAAAACCACAATAATTTCATCAATTTTCCACAAAATTTTGTTTAAAAACACTAATCTGGAAGCAAAATTCGAATTTGGCCACATTTTTATCCGCCAAGATATCAATTTTATTTTGTACTTAGTATTTTTTAATCCGTAAAAGTGGCAGGTCTTGGGTTATTATTTAATTAATCAGTTACAAGTTTTAACATTTGGGTATTTTGCTTTGAGACAATGATGCCATGCCTGAAAGAGCAATTAATATGTTTCAAGGATGTCCTTTGGGAATATTTTTGAAGAAATTTTCTGGTATCTCATTTGGGCCTGCAGCTTTCTGTCCATTCAACGTGACCAGAAGTTTTGAAAGTCCCTTTTAAAAATATACCGCTGTTAATTCTTTCAGAAAGTTTTTGCCTTTCAGGAAATGGATCAGAAAATAAGCAAATGGACTGTTTAATGTATCGGCTTTTTTATTTTGGATCCTGTATTAGTTTTAAGTCTGGGATACTTGTCTGTTCTTGGTTCTTACTTTAAATGCATATCCAGAGTTGTTGATTTTTTGGGTTTTTTTTTTGTGTAACAAAAATAGCATTGTGATAATTTGAATGGGCTTTTGTTCCAGCTTGTTGGCATTCTGTTTTAAATTTGTAACGTATTTTTTTCTCTTACATGACATTGTACCATGTTAAAATGGTATTTTCAACAGGCCTTTGCTGCTCACCTGGCCTTCTCATTGGTCTTGTTGGCAGAGGAGGATGAGACATTATTCGAGTTTTCTGTGTGAAGAGGTCGCGGTGCCTTGGGCGTGATGGCGACACTTAGCCTGGCTACGACAGGAACCCCGGCCACACTGTGTTGGACGTGGTTTCCCATGTAGTTGGGATGGAGGCCCTTGTTGGAAGACTGGCTGTCATCTCTGGACAAGGATCGGGAGAAATGAGATAATAGTTTGCTTCCGTATCTTGTTTGTCTCTAGTCTCACGATTTTATAAACTTTGGCAGCGACTAGGCATTTTGAACAATCATATATAATCTTTTCAGAGACCCGGTTTTGACTCATTATATCATTCAATTTCTTCGCTTCAATATTACTAACAATTAAAAAAATCATAGCAAAAAACTTACAAGCTCAAACATACACACACACGCGCACACGCACATACACACACTCATACACACACACACACACAAGCTAAGAGCACAGCGACTGGTTCGCTTAAGTAATAAACAATGCAATTAATAGTGTTATACTCTGGTCTTGTTCATTGGGTGACGTGGAAAGCTAAAAAGCGTATTTGTGGTGAAGACTTAATTCTCACGCAAAAGCAACGATAGCAAAGAATGCAAAGGCCACTGCGGCTATGTGGTCTAGTGGTATAACACTCGCTTTCGGATCGGAAGGTCCTGGGTTCAACCGAATTATACGCTCGGCGTATAGTTGAGTCCTTGGAAAAGGCTCTTTACTCACATTCTCACACCGTACTCGGGTGTAAAATGAGTACCTGGCCGTTAACAGCGTTGTCTTTGTCCGAAAAATTGTAATATCGCCTAACAGGTGTCATGTCCTGTCCTACATGTTAAATGTTGCTGTTGACCAGGGACTCCCTTGTAAAGCGCTTTGAGCACATTTAGTGGATATTGCGCTATGTAAAGCTCAATTAAAAATTTTAAAAGACTCACCCACTCCCGTCCCCAGGCGGGGCGTTGTAGAGCACGTGCAGGTTGAGCATGACGAAGACCACCATGGTAGTGACCAGCACAAACCGGAAAGAGCGCCTCAAGGACAGACGCATGGTTCACGACGTCGTGTCCTTGTCCCGCCCTTTCCAATCGGGTGATAGTCGTATGCTCCGTGGTCAGAGGACTAGGTACTCAAGCTGTGGAGTGGCGGGAGAAAGGCAAGGGTGGTTGGAGTCCGTTGTGGAAGATGCAAACTGAAAATTGGAAGCAGAAAATAAAGACAAATAAATAAATAAATAAATAAATAAATAAATAAATAAATAAATAAATGTAAACATTAACTTAATTTATTGTGCGGCTATGTGGTCTAACGGGATGACACTCGCTTTCGGATCGGAAGGTCCTGGGTTCGAGCCTCGCGCTCGGCGCATAGTTGAGTCCTTGGAAAAGGCTCTTTACTCATATTCTCTCTCTGAGTACTTGGGCGATGTCTTTGTCCGAAAATTGTAATATCGCCTAACAGGCGTCATGTCCTATCCTACATGTTAAATGTTGCTGTTGACCAGGACCCATTGAAAAGCGCTTTGAGCACATTTAGTGGATATTGCTCTATATAAAGCTCAATTTTTAAAAAATAATTTTTATTTGCTTCTTCAGGCAACGCAGTTCAGGCCAGGTTCGTTTAGTTATAAACCCCAAAATTGGACGAGTGAGATAAAAAGCGTCGCACAGTGTAGCTCGAGTTTGGAATTGTCACATTCTCTTTGATATTCTATTCATTCTGGTGGTTCTGATAGGTATATATAGCAATATATCCGACAACTCAGTAATCAGTGCCTGCTCGACCAACATTGTTTAACTCATTGTTTCACTTAAAATCTCAAGAAAATAAATGGATGACAATCGACCTCGGGTACATTTAATAATAATAATAATAATAATAATAATAATAATAATAATAATAATAATAATAATAATAATAATAATAATAATAATAATAATAATAATAATAATAATAATAATAATAATAATAATAATAATAATAATAATAATAATAATAATAATAATAATAATAATAATAATAAACATTTATATAGCGCTCATTCTCGTGTAAAACACAAGCTCTGGGCACTTTACAATATAAATATCAATTTTAAGTGACAAAAATAAAATAATAATAATGCATATTTTTTAAAAATATTATATTTATTATATTAATATGATGAACAAGACAGCGACGACAATGAAGGCGAGGAGGGTGTGAAGTGTGAAGCCATATGGAACATGGGGCCTAATTTATATCAGTTATTATAGCGTTAAACAGACGACAACAATAATGACTTACTATGAGTTACTATTTGGGTAGGATGCTAGTCCATAGTAAAAAAACAAAAACAAAAACAAACAAAACTTTCAGGTAGGTCTAAGAGACCAAACTACCCAACAGGACTGGGTGGACAGAGAAAACTGAGTTCAAAACGCCTGTTTAAAAAGGTGCCGAATCGTTGACTTGGATAGTGGAGCAAGAGACACTGTTTTATTAAGGGGCATACTTGCTTGCTTTGCGTTTCTATGAATTTAACGGCTCTTGTGAGATTTTGGGTCAATTCATGGCCAAAAGAAAAGTGAAGATGATGGAAAAGATTGGATTAAGTTAAGACGAAAAGATCTAGTTTAAATGGCGAACATAAAGCCCTTTGCGATTAGTCAGAAATCACTTAAGAAATCCCACTCATACTCGTAAGGCAACGGTACTGAATAATATCACACGTAGAGATAATTTAAATGAAGAATAAAAATCCCCCACAAAAATAAATATTTAAACATTTTTCAGAAAAATAAACTTACTCAAATTGAGAGAATCAACAAAATGAAAAATAAAGACCCCTCCCCCCCCGGCCACCAAAAAAACCCAACAAAAAACCCATTAAAAAGTCACGAATTACTTTTAAAAATCGATTCCAATCAACAACAGCCCACGTTATTGCTCATGGTGTAACTGTATTGCACTTTAACAACGTGACAAATCAATCTTGCAACTGTTTTTTTCTCACAGTAAATATAGGCTGCTGAGTTGGGGATACTCAAATATATTCTCTACAATTGTCCGTACTCACAGAAAAACTCTACTTCATACCATTAGAGAGGTACGAAAGGGCAATGTTTTTCAATGGATATCTCATTGTTTAAAAAAACTGAGTTTGTACACTCACGCACGCACGCGCGTGCATACACACACACACACACACACACACACACACACACACACACACACACGTAAATACGAATTGATCTGAGAATTCAGCAGCATTTTAAAAATACGATTACAGATATTGCCCCCCCCCCTCTCAAGTAATAGTAATAGGAAATAATAATGATAATAGCGATGATGATGACAATGATGTTAATGATATAGATGACGATAAAATAATAATAATAATATAATAATAATAATAATAATAATAATAATAATAATAATAATAATAATAATAATAATAATAATAATAATAATAATAATAATGGTGATGACGAATATGATGATGAAGATGATGATGATAACAATGACGACGACGATGATGATGATAATAATAATAATAATAATAATAATAATAATAATAATAATAATAATAATAATAATAATAATAATAATAATAATAATAATAATAATAATAATAATAAAAATAATAATAATAATATAATAATAATAATAATAATAATAATAATAATAATAATAATAATAATAATAATAATAAGTACAACAACAGGGATCCTCCATAAAAGGGGGCACTACATAATGGAGGAGGAGGAGGGGGTCGGGGTGAAGAAGAAGAAGAAGAAGAAGAAGAAGAAGAAGAAGAAGAAGAAGAAGAAGAAGAAGAAGAAGAAGAAGAAGAAGAAGAAGAAGAAGAAGAAGAAGAAGAAGAAGAAGGAGGAGGAGGAGGAGGAGGAGGAGGAGGAAAAGGAGGAGAAAAAGAAGAAGAAAAAAAAAAGAAAAAAAAGAAGAAGAAGAAGAAGAAGAAGAAGAAGAAGAAGAAGAAGAAGAAGAAGAAGAAGAAGAAGAAGAAGAAGAAGAAGAAGAAGAAGAAGAAGACGACGACAACAACAACAGTGGATTCAACATGCTGTTCACCATACGAATATGCCAGAAGCCAACCCAAACAGTAATGATTACACAGCAATACATGAAAACTCAAATAATTTCATTTCCGTCTTTCATGGACAAGCTTCAATTTCGCGTCTGCCACTGACATTCCGTGGCCCTTGGCATTACATTACATGTCATAAAATGAATATTATGAATTATAAGAACACCCGACTGTCGTACTCTGAAAAAAAAAAACAACAAAAAAAACAAAAAACAAAAAGAAAACAACAAAAAAAAAACAAAACAAAAAACAAAAAACAAACAGAAACCAAAAAACAAAACAAAAACAAAACAAAAAACAAACAAACAAAAAAACAAAAAAAAAAAACAACAAAAAACAAAAACAAAACAAAACAAACAAAACAACAAACAAACAGATTTTAAAAATTTTGTCAAGAAAACCAGTCCTTCAAACAAAATGTCGATCGATTATAATGTGACACTCATCTTGTCAAAAGCTCTCAAAGCTTGGACTTCTAGGAAGTCTCAGGAATGAGATTTTGTTGTTGTTGTTGAAAAGACGAGGGTTATTTTAATCTATCAATATCTAATTTGATGAACTAGTTAGCTGTCTGGCCAAAATATGTAAAATGTTTTGTTTTTTTTAAAATCATTCCGAGTATGGCAGCATAATATGCCAGGAAAGTGCATTCGGTGCTCTCTCCCGACTACGACTTGGGAATACGAGAAAGGACTGCAGGCAGGGTTGCCTGGATCGTGAGTCAGTCGTGCATTGATAGAATCGTGAATACTAAGCTGCTAAAAGCTGTATGTAGGCCGTATAAAGTATTGGACTAAAAAAAAAAAAATAAAAAAATAAAAGAAAGTTATAGAAGGCGAAATATGCGGCAAAGGCATATTTTTTCTTTAAAAAAAGACGAAATATGCTGCAGATACGCGGGAGGTAAAAATTATGCGGATGCGGTGGCATTTTTTCTGGAGGGAGGGACAGGTCATAGAAATCGTCATAGTGTCTGTTCATGGCTAGGTCTGAAAACTAAAAACTGATTTCAAAGGATAACAAAAACAATACTGATATATTATTGTTATTATACAGCGACAGTTGTACTCTGTTTGGATGAGGAGGGGGAGTTAAAAAAAAAAAGTTTATATAGTTTCTCGACACTCATTTCTTAACTCACTCAATCCTAGAGATTTTTGCTACTTTTTAAAATTGGAAAAAAAAATGTATAAAAATTGAGCACGTGCATAGATATTTTTATTCAACTACCATTAACATACAAAAACTAAAAACAATAGCTTTGATACTACGCCTATAATTTGTCTCATAAAAATGTAATAAATTGGCATGGGGTAAAAGTTAACCCCGGGTAAACTACGGATATAGTCGTTGTTAGGGTTGAATGAGTTAAGGGGGGTCTGGAAATCTGGACTTATCACTATTTACTACTATTTATTTATAAGACGACATTTGTTGTGATAGCACAGCGCACCATGGCGGGAGCTCCTTTCTTATTTTGGCCAGAAAATTTCACCTTTTATACTTTTCTATTAAGATGACTCCGAATTTATAGAGAAAAGTCTTAAACCCGAGACCTCTTGTGGGTATCAAGTGTAAGATTTGATGACAAAGGAGTCACGTTTACATATATATATATATATATATATATATATATATATATATATATATATATATATATATATATACACTAGTAAAAAGCCCGCAATTTCGCAGGGAAAGAACTATTTTCATTCGATACTGTACTCACCATCATTTAATGAGGGCAGATTGGTAAACAACGTTGTCTGTGTAATTTGGTATATCTTCGGTTGATTTTTCTGTGTGGCCCAATAATATATTTAATAATATATTCCCTCAACTAACCCCAAGAAAAAATTAAACCTAGTACCTTTAATTAACCCCAATAGGAAAAACAAACACCCTAGCACTTTAATAATACTTATGACTAACCCTAATAGGAAAAAAAAATCATCCGATCTCGAGCTAACCCTAATAGAAAAAATCATGAAAAATTGAATAAATAAACGCCTGACAAAAGATCAAAGGTGAAAATACAAATTTAAAGAATACTGGGGATGTAGGAGCTTTCGGAATGTCTCCCCTTTACTTAACTTATGGAAAAACAAACTTCCTAGCACCTTTAATAAGACTTATGACTAACATCTCGAGCTAACCCTAATAGAAAAAACAACAACTCTCGGACTGCTTTGCACTACCTTTCAATATTTAACAAATCAAAAAGGCGGCTGAAAATCAAAACAATGGTCAAATTAAGAAATTTTAAACTTTCACAAATCTATCAAGGTTTGTTCTAGAGTTTTTAAAATACTTCTAGATATAATGACAAATTGAATAAAGAAATGCCGGACAAAATATCAACGGTGAAAATACAAATTTAAAGAATACTGGGGATGTAGGTAGGAGCTTTCGGAATGTCTCCCCTTTACTTAACTTATGGAAAAACAAACATCCTAGCACCTTTACTAAGACTTATGACTAACCTAAATGGAAAAAGAAATATCCTCGATCTCGAGCTAACCCTAATAGTAAAAAAAGAATCAAAACTGATCACCGCTAAATCAACAACACAACGGAAGTAATAATAGTACTTGATATCATAAATAGATGACGCAAATTGACAACTTTTTACAGTGCCAAAATTAGTTGATTTTGGGAACCATGTGTCGTCGGTACATATTTTATGATATTATCTGTTTGACTCAACGAACTTTCAAACTGACTTTAAATTATAAAAGGAAATAAAGTTATCTGTTTATCTATCTGTAAAAAATACATTTCTAATTTTCAAATCTCGAGTTGTGCGCCGTATCAATTTTTTTATTGACTCAAATAAGCACAATGTTCTCCACAATGCTATATTTTTTAAAGAAAGGATATATATATATATATATATATATATATATATATATATATATATATATATATATATATATACACACACACACAAAAGTCAATGAAAAATGGTCTTGTGGTATGACACTCTCTTTCGGATCGGAAGGTCCTCGATTCGATCCTTGGTCGGCGGGCATAGTTGAGTCCTTGGAAAAGTCTCTGTACTCACATTCTCCCTCCGTACTCGGGTGCAAAATGATTACTTGGTCGTTAACAGCGTTGTCTCTATCGGACAAAAAAAAATGTAATAACGCCTAACAGGCGTCATGTCTCGTTCTACTTGTTTCGTGTTGTTGTTGGTCAGGGACCCTTTGTAACGCACTTTGAACACGTTTAGTGGATATTGTTTTATATAAGATCTCAATTTAAAAAAAAACAACAATCGAACGGCAAAAGATGTGCAAATGCTTTTAAAAAAAGAAGGAAGAAAGAAAGAAAGAAAGAAAGAAAGAGAGAGAGAGAGAGAGAGAGAGAGAGAGAGAGAGAGAGAGAGAGAGGGGGGGGGAGGAGGAGGCAGTAGGACAACAACAATAACAAAAGCCAAAAATATAAAAGAAACAAAACCGATACTAAAACGTGCTCGGGCACATGGAAACTCAATTTAATCTGCATCAGGTTTGCCAGCAAATGAGAGGAAATGTCACTTAGTGAAGTGAAATATTTACCACAATAATCAATAATAATATACTCAATTCGGGGTTGTGTAGATACAATATTTTCTTATTAAAAATTTAAAAAAATAAATTTTTTCCCCACTTTTTTTTTTTTTTCAGAAGGAAGTGAGAAATCACCATTTTTATTACGGATCTATCCAATACATGTATTTTCTATTGATATTCTTTTCATATCGTATAGAATTGTCAGAAATATGTATAATATAATAAAATATGCGAGGGATGCCTTCCTGTTACAAACGCTATCTAAAAACATTTCACAGTGCTTATTACGATCTGATCGGACAATTATATGAGCATATTCAATTTATCAATGAAAGCGGTAATCGAGTTTCCATTCTCCAATACACTGATAAAAACAAACGTCCAACCTTTTCATGGCCTTCAGCCAATTTTTTCCAATACAAATAATTAAGGTAATTTCATTAATGGAACAAAACTAACAAATAAAGAAATTAATATGAATTTGGAAAATTACAATATAAATTGGGGAAAAAAAAAGCGTCAGAAAAGACAGTTTTTAAAAAATGATAATAATTTCATGAAAATTCGAGATGGGGACGACAAGGAAGAGAAGAGGAGGAGAAGGACGAAAAGGAGGAGAGGGAGGGGGAAGAGGAGGTGATGTTGGTGGATGATTAGGATAATGATGATGAGGTTGGTGGAGATGGCGATTACGTCGTTAAATAGCCCGTATGATACCGTCCTATTAACAAGTGAGTGACGGAATTAATGAATAGCCCTACGTTTTTCCTTCTTTTACTACATAATATACTATAAAACGCACAAGATACGAGCTTTGAAATCAAGCACATGTCTACTTAAAAATGACGATGTAGCATCATGAATTAAAACAAAATATCGCAAGAATGATTATAAAAATGTGTACAGTAGACCTCGGAAATATTGAATTGGCCAAGACAGAAATAAGGCTCGTTTATCAGTAGCTCATCTAATTTTTACTCGTATCAGTACAGTTCTATAACCAGTCAACTTCTAATAATATAATCATATTTTCATTATTTTTCTATTATCGCGGCCACATCCCGCATCGCTTTTGCAGACGGGCCAATGCCTTCTCTTCTCCCGTAACATTACCACCCCACGCCCATAAAAACATGCACATATACGCACATACATACATACATACATACATACATACATACATACATACATACATACATACATACATACACATACATACATACATACATACATACATACATAATACATACATAACACAACACTACATACATACAATACATACATACATACAACACACACATACCATACATACATACATACATACAATACATACATACATCAACATACATACAACATACATACATACATACATACATACATACATACATACATACATACATACATACATACACATACATACATACATACATACACATACATACATACATACATACATACATACATACATACATACATACATACATACATACATACATACATACATACATACATACATACATACATACATACATACATAACATACATACAACATACATACATACATACATACATACATACATACATACATACATACATACACACATACATACATACATACATACATACATACATACATACATACATACAACATACATACACATACATACATACATACATACATACACATACATACATACACACATACATACATACATACATACATACATACATACACACTACATACATACATACATACATACATACATACATACATTACACACAACACATACACACATACATACATACATACATACATACATACATACATACATACACATACATACAATACATACATACATACATACATACATACACTACATACATACATACATACATATACATACATACATACATACATACATACATACATACATACATACATACATACATACATACATACATACAACATACATACATACATACATACATACATACATACATACATACATACATACATACATACATACATACATACATACATACAGAGCCAGAAAAGCTTTAACACTTTTTTCATCAACAATTCCGAGTATTTTATATCTATATCATTGTTAAAATGCACGTTTGAAAAAAAAAAAAAATAGACGAGCAATTCGCAGTATTTTGTCCCCTTCATTAAAATGTATCCTCCCCGGAACATGTGCATACAATTATGCACAATAAACAAGTTCAAAGCAATCGAGAATCAACAGTTTTAGTTGCATAGTAAGGCAAGATCATTGGTACGGTAATTTGAAAAAAAAAACACAAAACAACAAAAACCCAACAACTAACCCCCCCCCCCCAAAAAAAAAAAACAAAAACAAAAAAAAACAATAATTAAAAAACAAACAAAATACATACACACGCACACACACAAACACACACACACGCACAAAAAAAAAAACCCGGGTGATTTTAAATAAAATCATGTTACAAATTGAAAGGTTTACTTTAGGCAATTGCCAATATGAAATATCCATTTCCATAGAATTTCCCATCAATAATTAAAGGAAACTACCAAAAATAATGAACAGAAAAGTATATATATATATATATATATATATATATATATATATATATATATATATATATATATATATATATATATATATATAATAACAGAATAAAAATATAGATAAATAAGTGTTATGACGAAGGTGCTGATGCCGATGACATGGAATCATTGATAACTGTACAGTACATAGATAGTTACAATGACGAGGCCAATGGTGATGAGGTTAGTACTAATGAGCACGGTGATATAATTTGTGACCCACCGTATCAAAGCGGTATTATGTCGGGATCCAATCGGTAAGGGAAATTGAATTCATTCCTGCATTGCAAAAACTTCTAAGCTCCAATTTCTCATCATTCTATCTCTAAATTCACTGTTTGGGGTCTGAATCATCCCGACATAATACCGTTTTGAGACGGAGGGTCACATTTGTGTTGCTATTATTGGAAATGGAAGATTATGATCCGTTATACGATGATAACGAACGATGCTGGTGAGGATAATGATGATGATGTTGGCGACAATGATGACGATGACGAGGATGACTATAGTGATAGCAACGACGCTGGTAAGAAATAATGACAGTGAAATGACTCGACTGAACACAACGGTAGAGGTGACGACAATGATAGTGATAGTAATGACAAAGTGATAAATGTTAAAAAATCAACCAGATATTATAGTCATGTACACAAATAAAGAACACACTGGAAGATTGAGTCTGATAGACCTTCTCTCTCTCTCTCTCTCTCTCTCCCCCCCCCCCCCCCCCCCCCCCCCCCCTATCCCCAGATTACGTACAAGGTCCGATTAACAGTTTATACTGCGTTTCACCAAGGTGTATTTAGGTTGCCGATACTTATCAAAATCTTTACTCCATGTTTAAAAGATTGCGTGTTTTTTAGGACACACACACACACAAACACACACAAACACAGACACACACTACACGATATACTTAGATTCGTCGGGTCAACAATATAGTTTTAAGGAAGTGGTTATTCAGTATCAGATACTGAATAGTGCTTTGCCACTATTCAGTATCCATAAGGAACTCTTTTTTATAGAGAGAGTGAAAAGTGCGACAATCTCGGATGAATGGAAATAAACTGTTGACCTACTTCCAGATTGAACACATGCACTAACTGACAGCCCGATTCAAAGCTGTAAAAATATTTTGATCGTAATTTTTTTTTTAATTTTTGCTTTTATGCAATTAACATAGTTCAAAATATCAAAATAAGAGTGGCATTCAAATCCATTTTTAAATGTCTAAATAGACATGATTAAATGTCACTAAGAGTTCAGTGACACCATGGCTTGGTGGATATAAGCTGTTTGACTCTGAGTTTTAAGGTTCGAGAGTTCAAATCCCGGTAGGGGTGACCTGTTTTTTTTTTTCCCCATTATTTTTTTAATTCCTCTGTCTATTGATATTTTTTAAACTTTTGTTTTTATAATTTTATTTGCTTGTAATATACTTTAATGTTGATATTATACTATTGTACTTTTATTATTATTATTATTATTATTATTATTATTATTATTATTATTATTATTATTATTATTATTATTATTATTATTATTATTATTATTATTATTATTATTATTATTATTATTATTATTTCTACTTACTTACTATTATTATTATTGTTGTTGTAATCGTCATCATCACTATTATGATTATGATGATTTTTTTTTTAATCAAGTAGTTGGAGTAATTTAATCAGTTATCGATTTATTACGAATATCTTTTATGTGTTATCATCTCGTTGTTGTTTTTCATTATTGTGCTCTTCTATTGTTCATTATTTTTAAAAATCTTGTTTTTTTTTCTGTTTGTCTCATTTGTTATTGTTGTTGTTGTTGTTATTGTTGTTGTTGTTTGTTTGTTTGTTTGTTTTGTCATCTAAGGCAAACCCAATTCATTATAAATATGTGGGCAGACTTTCTGCATTTTTTAATTGAGCGATGTACTTCCGTGAATTAATTGCCGTACTATATTAAAATTTACGTGATAATAATAATAATAATAATAATAATAATAATAATAATAATAATAATAATAATAATAATAATAATAATAATAATAATAATAATAATAATTTAGATAGATACTGAATATTAGACTACAATTGACATCTATTTACTGAATACACGTGGTATTGTTAGGGGTGTTTCTTTTTTTACGAAACCTGCCAAAACACGCCGATACCCGACAAAGTTATGGGAAGTAGGCAGCAGTGGGGAGTGAACCTGGGACTCAGGGAAGTGTACACCGTTGGGGAGTGAACCTGGGGCTGGGTTTCGTAAAAAAAAAGCAATTACTTTTTTACGAAACCCGACAATATCCGACAAAGTTATGGAAAGAAAGTAGGCAACAGTGAGGGAGTGAACCGGAGATTCAGGGAAGTGTACACTATTGGGGAGTAAACCTAAGTCTATGGTTTTTTGGCGGGATTTGGCGGATTTCGTAAAAAAGTAATTGCTTCATTCTCGTCTGGTACCCATCTCCCATAGTCCGGCTTCATTTCCCACTGGTATCCATCTTCCCTAGTCCCAGGTTCATTTCCACTGATATCCTCTTCTCACAGTCCCAGGTTCACTCCCAACCGGTGTGCACTTCCCTGAGTCCCGGTTCATTGCCCAATGGTGCCCACTTCCCATAACTTTTGAAAATTTCGGTAGGTTTCGAAATAAAAGTACATTCTGAGCTCACTGTCCACTGGAATCAGCATCTCGCAGTCCCAGGTTCAATCCTCATCAGTGTCCAAATCCCAGATTCACTCCCCACTGCTGCCTGCTTCCCATAACTTTGTCGGGTTTTGGCGGGTTTCGTAAATAAGTAATTCCCCCTCCCCCTTGGTATTGCTTTTTTACAAAATCCAGAGTCCCAGGTTCACTCCCCACAAGTGTACACTTCCCTGAATCTCAGGATCACCCCCACTGTTGCCTGCTTCAATAAGTTTGTCGGATATTGCCATGTTTTGTCGGGTTTCGTAAAAAAGTAATTGCTTTTATATGAAACTCGCTGAAACCCGCCGAAAACCAGAGTCTCAGGTTCACTCCCTACTGGTGTACACTTCCTTGAATCTCAAGTTAACTCCCTACTGTTGCCTACTTCCCATAACTGTCGAATTATGCCGGGCTTCGTAAAAAAGTAATTGCTTTTATGTGAAACTCGCTGAAACCCGCCGAAAACCATAGTCTCAGGTTCACTCCCCACTGGTGTACACTTCCCTGAGTCTCAGGTTCACTCCCCACTGTTGCCTACTTCTCACAACTTTGTCGGATATTTCCGGATTTCGTAAAAAAAGTAATTGCTTTTATGTGAAACTCGCTGAAACCCGCCAAAAACCATAGTCTCAGGTTCACTGCCCACTGGTGTACACTTCCCTGAGTTTCAGGTTCACTCCCCACTGGTGTACAATTCCCTGAGTCTCAGGTTCACTCCCCACTGTTGCCTACTTCCCACAACTTTGTCGGATATTGCCGGGTTTCGTAAAAAAGTAATTGCTTTTATGTGAAACTCGCTGAAACCCGCCGAAAACCAGAGTCTCAGGTTCACTCCCCACTGGTGTACACTTCCATGAATCTCAGGTTCACTCCCCACTGTTGTCTACTTCCCATAACTTTCTCAGATATTGCCAGGTTTCGTCGGGTTTCGTAAAAGAGTAATTGTTTTTATATGAAATTCGCTGAAACCCGCTGAAAACCAGAGTCTCAGGTTCACTCCCCACTGGTGTACATTTCCCTTTGTCTCAGGTTCACTCCCCATTATTTGCCTACTTTCCATAACTTTGCCCCATTTTGTTGGGATTTGGCGCATTTTGTAAACAAAAAGTAATTGCTTTTTTTTTTACAAAACCCGCCGAAACCCAGTCCCAGGTTCACTCCTCACTGGTGTTTACTTCCACGAATCTCAGGTTCACTCCCCACTGTTGCCTACTACCCATAACTTTCTCGGATATTGCCAGGATTAGTTGGGTTTCGTAAAAAAGTAATTGCTTTTATATGAAACTAGCTGAAGCCCGCCGAAAACCATAGTCTCAGGTTCACTCCCCACTGGTGTATACTTCACTGAGTCTCAGGTTCACTCCCCACGCTTTGCCGCATATTGTCGGGTATCGTAAAAAAAGTAATCCCCCCCCCCACACACATTTTTTATTGCTTTTTTACAAAACCCAGAGTCCCAGGTTCACTCCCCACTGGTGTACACTTCCCTGAATCTCAGGTTCATCCCCTCCCCCTCCTACACACACACACACACACACACACACACACACACACACGCTGCTGCCTACCTCCCATAACTTTGTCGGATATTGCCGGGGTGTCGTCGCGTTTCGTAAAAAGTAATTGCTTTTTATTACGAAACCCGCCGAAACCCAGTCCCAGGTTCACTCCCCACTGGTGTACACTTTTCTGAGTCCCAGATTCACTCCCACAGCTGTCCTCTTCCCATAACTTTGTCAGGTTTCGGAAAAAAAAAAACACCGTACAAAAACCACTATTCAGTGTCAGATACTGAATAGTGCAAAACCACTATTCAGTATCAGATACTGAATAGTACAAAAGCACTATTCAGTATCAGATACTGAATAGTGCAAAACCACTATTCAGTATCAGATACTGAATAGTGCTAGCCTAGTTTTAATCTATAACACGGTGTGTGAATTGAACAGAGAACTTACATGTAAATCGTGTAATCCCAACAACTATCTACCGTGATCCATATTGGTCTCATCTATTTGTTTGGGCTTACCATCAAAGGTAGGCCGTTGTCGGAATCTAAACATCTAAGCATCTGTTGTTGTCGTCACGTGACAGAGTATAGGCGACATGACAGGTACTTATTGAACCGAATCAAATATTATGTGTAGTAAAAATGGCACCTTGTCATCCGTGACACGCGTCCCCGTCCATCTATTATTGATGTGCCCTATTGGTGACAACACTATATGCAATGGAGTGAAACTCCCTTCTCCTAGAGGTCTGGCGCAACAACTCTTAAAAGGGCAGATGGAAACCAGGGGAAAATGGATGCAAAACACCTTTTCTTTTTGGCTTCATTGGATTGGGGAAGAGAAGAACTGCAGTTTCGCCCCCGTTGTACGTGTACTTTTGTAGTAAAGGAGTAGAACCAAAAGGAGTATAGTAGAGTATCTCTGTGTGCTATAGTGCATACTGCGAATAAGCCAATTCGCCGATGTTTCCGCCTGAGCATTGTTTCAGACACGATGAGTTCGCTTTTATATTAATCTAAGGTCATCATTTACCACCTCGATTCAGACCACTTTACTTTTGCTTTGATCTTTCAACTGCATGCAAGTCCGATTCGCATTGTCGTGATTAATTCCCCGGTGAAAAACAATTGACTATCTGCAATTACATGTAGTATAACCGGATAATAATGATGGGGAACGGTATATATTTTTTTTAAACGGCTTTATGAGGAATCATAGATACTGTAATCCTATATCTAATTTACAAATTCATACTCCGTAAAATCAAATGTAGGCCAAAGCACTGGAATTACACATGTTAATCTTTGTACACATTAGGCTAAGCTAACGTTATTTTTTTTTTCATTTAGAAATGAAACAACTGACGTCGGAATTTGAACCCCTATATAATATGACTTCAGGTCAAGTCAGATTATATGAATTAGGGCAAAATACATACGTTTTTTTATATAGAAGGCGAACAATGCCGTTAACGGATTTAATTATTTTGTCGTTCAAAACAGTTGTAGGGACAACAGAGAACAATCGCATGAAAGTGAATTGTCGTACATCGATTCTATGTACTTACAAAATAACCACAACACAACGATAATTCATCGACTTTTTAAAAAGACTAATGTAGGCTCAAACATGTTTGATAAAGATAAACGGTCTTAACTTAGGATTCCACTTTCTCAATAATATGAACGATCAAACACAACCCGAGACTCTCTTACTTTTCGACTTGTCAAATAAATTAAACCTCTATCTTTGCTTCAAAACAAATTTTGGGCGGCTGGCAGTAACGTTTCCACAAAACCTAGTTTTTACGAGGTCGTCTATAAAAGTAACAAAATCAGTAAATTAAAATTCACCGACAATCGTCCATGAAAAGGCGAAACACCAAATATTACTTAGATCGGAGAGGGCTTTTAAGCTGAGACGTTCCAACAATGGTGGGAGCCGATACATATGCCGTTACTCTTTTTGAACCATGGCTTTCTGTAAACTAATGCTGATCAACGAATGGTTTCTTATTCACTAGAAACTGATAAAATAGTAATCATAGGCTCATACCGTGTTGACACAAAATATGAATTACTGTATGAATACAAAACAAGATTTATTACGTTGCCACTTGCTAACTCGTTTTAATGCCAATACTTCGACGGAAACAATGTTATCTGATATAAGGAATTAAATAGAACAAAAATTATTAATCTATTAATTCGACATAAATCTCATATCATAACATTATACAACTAACCAACATCCTGTCGCTGTCGTAAATATTTATTCAGTCGATATAACCACTCGCTTTGTTCTAAATATATGTGGTGTAAAATTACTACAAGGCTTGGTTAACTTCAGTTAAACAAATTACGGGTACATTAAAGAGCTAATGTATATTATAAGCTTTTGCTTGAGCCGTCTAAAAAGTTACCAGTATTTGTGTCGACGTATTCTAAGAGCTACCCTTTCGATAAGATACGATATACTTTATTGATCCTAGATGAAATTATCACACCAAACTCTTTTTTATTTCATAAAAAAAAAATAATTCATATTTTTTTTACAAATGTGAGTACCTGCGGATCTTATCCCGACGTGCAACCCAAAAGAAAAAGGACTTATCTACAAAACTTATAAATCTGAGAAACGAAAAGTGTGTACTGTCATATTGGCTTTTCATTATTGAAGTGATTAACAAATAAACCAAAGAACTTCAAAATAATAATAATAATAATAATAATAATAATAATAATAATAATAATAATAATAATAATAATAATAATAATAATAATAATAAGAGCAATATTACTACTACTACTACTACTACTACTACTACTACTACTACTACTACTACTACTACTCCCACTATTACTACTACTACTACTACTACTACTACTACTACTACTACTACTATATATTAATAATAATAATAATAATAATAATAATAACAATAATAACAGGAAGAACAACAAAATAAAAAAAAAACAAAAAAAAACCCACAAAAACAAAAACAAAAACAAAACAAACAAAAATAAAACTAGATCTAAAATAAAAAGAAAGCAGAGAAAAAAAAAACCCAATCTAAAACCAAACAAAAATCAAAACCAAAAACAAACGGAAAAAAACAACAGTTTCCGCTGCAGTAAAGTCAAGCTTACATGTCTTTATAATATATTGTATGTACTGACGTTGCTCTTAAAAACACAGTATATGCAATGTTAACTAAGTAGCATATACTGTGTTCTTTAATAAAACGGCAGTGTAGGCACAATTAGTACAATTAAAGCAAATTTTTGAAAAATCAATATATAGCAGTGAATGCACTGCTTTCTCTCTCTCTCTCTCTCTCTCTCTCTCTCTCTCTCTCTCTGAGATGCTGGTAGATTAGAGTCAAATAGAGCCCCGCATGTAAAGGGACCAACATCAGTGTGACAGCATCCAGGAATGATAGACTATTATAAAGAACAGCATGCACGAAATCAAAGGCAAGTACATCTCACATCCTCCTCACTAACTTTCAGACTTGACAAGCGCGTTCGAACCATCTTCACACTCAAATCACACACACAGGCAGTTCACGCCAGTGCTTGGGCACGGCACGGCACGACACGTCACTTGTAAGGACAATACCGTGAATGCTTAATGAATGAGATACAAACGAGGTGTGATCGCAACGTTATTCTAGGAACTGAAAGCATCAAGGCGGTATCAATTTTTTACAACACGCCATTCTGAGTTTAAAAAAAAGAAGAAGCGGAGAACAGCACCACTGAGTGGCGGTGCGTCGGAAGGAGGTAAAATACAATTAACCCTTACAATGCAATATCACAATTATTAGACCAGTCGATCTAGATATAAATGTATGTTAAACCTTGAAATAATGGTAACACTGTTCGGTTTTTATTTTCAAGTTTCTATAAATCGATGTGTCTCTGATGACACTAATCACTAATATTAGCCTCGCTAATATATAATATAATAATATATAATATAAATAATAATAATATATAATATATATAAATAGATATGAGAGAGAGAGAGAGAGAGAGAGAGAGAGAGAGAGGAGATTAATTGACTTAAAAAACACTCCGTTACTATTTTGACACCACAACACTGATCTCTCATCATGAAATACATGGGATACATTGCATAGAATAAGATTTAAAAAAAAAACAAACAACTATCATACCTTCGAAATAATAACTTAAAACACGAAAGAACGGCTCCAAGTAAGACATGTACGAACATGGATTCTTGAAGGGTTTTTTTTATTGTTTTGGATTGCTCCACCACTCCTCGCGTTTCCCCGGAAAGCCCTTTGTCGCACAATTGAATTGGATGGTCATATTGAAAAGTGACCATAACGACATACTGTAATTGAAGGCCTGCGTCATACCATGTATGAACGATATATTATTAGTGTCCCACGCTTCAGGAATCATGTTAACAACCAGCTTCACAGCACTGCGCGACTCATATTTTATAAGTGAACTGCATTTATTAGAGCATCCAGGAAAAGGACACAATAAAGAGGAAAATATTTAAGTTATTTGCAAAGGAAAAACCAATCACTCCCCGCCCCCCCCCCCCCCCCTTAAAAAAACATATTAAAAAAAAACAAAAAAAAAACAAAACAAAAGACAAAAAAAAACAAAAAACAAACCCATACCCCACGTCACCCACCCCCCTTCCGAAAAAAAAAAAAACAACAAACAAAAAAAACAAACAAAAAAAAACGGAGATAATTATTCATTTTAAATTCCCTTTATCTTATGTTATACATAGCAAACAAATAAAACAATTGTTTAAAAACCCGAATAACAAAACAAAACAAAAATTATTTTTTTTTAAATATACAAAAAATAACAATACAAAAATCCCCATCAAAACAAAAGAAAAGCGGGAAGTACCCCCCCCCCCCCACCGGGCCAAAAAGGAGAAGCAAAATCAATATGAAGCAACAATATCCAATAGCTTTTGTTGAAATTACAGTAATCAAAGCCGGAACATCACCTGATATGAAAATAGAGCAAGATAAATAGATAAATACAATACTTATTAGTATGCCTCACAATTTCCTGAAAGTGTACGTATACAAAGCCAACCACAAAGAATGACAGACAGGAAATGTCATTCTCACAAAGATCAACCAACAACGGGAAGTAATGGATAAGTGAATACTATCAGTTGTGAAATACGCAGAAGGCCCGTCTAAAAATAGAAAAAAAAATATATAAAACTGACCGTTATTGTGTTGAAAGTAACGGGTGAATGCAGTATATATATTATTGTCACAATAATATGAAGGTTTTAAAAAAAATTAATCTTAAATCTTCTATACATTTTCAATATACAAAAAAAAAAGCGATCAACTGCTTACATTAGCCATACTCAAAACATTGAAGTCAGGATTTATCAATCTCATAAAATATTACTAAACCAATCAATATAATAAATATATAATGGCAGTATTCGTGACAGCTGCCGCTGCTCAATATAACCAAATAACAAATAATCCTCCCATGGATATAAAGTTTAAAAATCAATTCCACAAAAGTGGATTCGCACCCTTTGAACAAGCATAGCCATGCATAAAAGACTGATAGAAGAATTAATGAATAAATAAATAAATAAATAAATAAATAAATAAATAAATAAATAAATAAATAAATGGATAAACGATTAAACGAACAAAATAGATAATCGAAAAAAAAACAAAAAACAACAACAAAACATGTTTTAGGGTGGCATAGCACCACCTTCAACTAGAAGAAAAGAAGCAAACCAGAGAATGTATACATAACTAGAGGATACCACCAACGAAACTCCAGTGAAATATGTAAGAAATCCCCGAGACACCCAGGCTCAAATTGAAATGACTTTAACATCTCGAAATGCGAAAATTTCAGGCTGGAGGAGGAAAGGACGGAAGCGTGAAATAGTGAAAGAGTGGCAGGCTTTACCAACGAGATTCGCGAACACTGTGTCACATCCAAATCCAACAGCCTCCTTTTTGTCTACTGAAGCATTAGAATTGGATTCAATAGTCTGATGTCACGTAGCCCAGCAACGGCGGCAATCATGGTTCTAAACAAAGAAAATCGGTACTTTTTATTCTTCATGCTGGCTAGAACTTTTCATATGCCTTGTGACCAGAATGTGTAAAAGTCAAAACATGATCAGATTTATGTTTTTTTCCCCATCTGGATACGCTTTTATGCTCGTCTGAGAAATATTTCATACTGGCGTCCGCCATTGTTCCGATAGTTTAGAGCCAGTTACTAAGTTAAAATGCGTCATTACGAGGGAAGTGACGCTACGACTGTTGAACCGTATTGCAGACAAATTTTTAAAAAAGTATAGTATGTGCAATACTAAATAGCACAAACTGTATTCTTTAAAATAACGGCATACTTTTTGTGCTGGTTCTGTTAGAACGATTGACACAAAGGACTAGTCTCGCTGCTCTGTTTTGAATCTTTTAAAGTTTGTCAAGTTTAGAATATGGAATACCGACAAGGAATGAGTTACAGTAGTCAACCTGAGACAACAGATTTTTTAAAAGAAGAAAAGGGAGATACTTCTGTATGCTAGTGAGTCTTGTTCGTTAAAAGTTCACCATGTGAATCATGTAGTCAACCATAACAAAGGGACTGTCCAGTTTTATATCAAGATTTTTGGCTCTGGTGGAGATCGGTATCTCGTTGTTACCAAGAGGTTGAGAATTCTAGATTTCTGTTCGGAACCACAATAAAAGAAGTTAAAACTTAATGACAAGAAAACATAACTTCTTTGTGATTATGCAATTTAAATCTCTCTTGATACTATGTCGATTATAATCTCATCCGCAACAAAACAAAAAAAAAACAAAAAAAAAACAAACAAAAAAACAAAAAAAAAAAAAAACAACAAAAAACAAAAAAACAAAAACAAACAAAACAAAAGTTATGATGTAATTTTAAACCTTTCTTGAGGCTCTCAAGTAATAATAATCTATCCTTTTTTTTTTTTAAAGTTGGATGCCGCTATTGTTCCATAAAGCCGATGTTAATTAAAAAAAAAATTCAATCATCAAGCACAGGATTACCGGCAAATCTTAAAATGATAAAAATATTTTTACAGATTGATATGAACTAACTTGTGAAACTTTCTTATATTAAAAAAAAAGAGGTTTCATATAGCGCAATATTCACTAAACGTGCTCAAAGCGCTTTACAAGGGGTCCTTGGCCAACAGCAACGTTTAACATGTAGGAAGGGACATGACGCCTGTTAGGCGATATTACCTTTTTTTTTCGGAAAGAGACAACGCTGTTAACGGTCAGTACTCATTTTACACATGACTTCGGTAAGAGAATGTGAGTAAAAAGTATTTTCCAAGGACTTAACTATGCGCCGAGCGAGGCTCGAACCCAGGACCTTCCGATCCGAAAGCGAGTGTAATACCACAAGACCACATCGCCGTTCTGTTACCCGTTGACTCAAAAAAGACTCGTCTCGATCTGTGTTTATTTCCACAAAACAGTAGTATAACAAGTATAATAGATGACTGCCTGCTAGTAATTTATAATAGCTTTTCTCCGCAAATATTGATGGTTTTCCATTAGTTCATTAAGAAAAAAAAAAAGGGGTTGGGGATCAACATTGCTCCGTACTGCTAATATTTAATTTTTATAATCGAGCAGATGTACAGGCAAATCTAAAAATTACAAAACTATTTTTTTACAGACTGATATACGAGTAACTTGCAAACCTTATTAAATTTCAGGCCGATTCTATCACCCGTTGACTCAAATTAATACAAAGAAAATCCGTTCGGTCGTAATACTCAGACCTTAATTCGACCGTTGGCTTTCATTGCAAGTATAATTGATTCTACACAATTCTAGCACGTCCGCAACAACAACAACAAAAAATATGATGACGTCATTTAAAATCTCTCTTGACACTATCAAGTAATACTAATCTCATCCGCAACAAAATATGATGACGTAGTTTTAATCCTCTCTTGATACTCTCAAGCAATCTTTCTATTCTTTTTTCAAAAATAGGTTTGGGGATCAACATTGTTCTGTAAATTCAATGTTTCATTTTTATCAAGCACAGAATAACGGACAAATCTAAAAATGATAAAAATAATTTTTACAAATTGATATACGCTTAAAGGAAATTCCTTTACCCGTTGACTCGAAAAAGATTTGTCCCAATCTATGAATACAGTAATATAATAAGTATAATAGATGACTTCCTGTTCGTAATAGCCTTTATTTCTCCGCAAATACTGCGGGTTCTCTACTAGTAATTCAAATGTCAAAAGCTTCTTTTCCCTGCTGTGGGTCTATGAGCTTTTTGGAACCATTCATTTTATAGAGAGTTCGAAGTTGACGTCACTCAGGTCTTTGTTATTGTTTTTTTTTTTTTTTGCCATCCACGTTTACCCACTAATCTGTATTAACAAGACTATAAACGTTTAAGGTTACACATAGTTTTGTGTGTTGGTCTATTATACTTCCGGATGGCAATGTTGTGAGCTTCTTAGCCAAGCGCATACTATCTATAGTAAGCTTGAGAGTCCGTTATCGGCCTCTTGGCCGTGACTGCAAACTGCAAACGCCTTGGTGTTTATGAAGACACGGGCTATAATAATATATTATTGTAATCCAGAGACGCCAACTTTCAATTTGGCTCACAGGAATTTCAGACACTACTCTTAGGAATTTCAATACCGAAAGAGGAATTTCCGCACACAAAAAAAAAAAAAGGGAATTGGGGTGGTATTTGGTATTGTGTTTAAATATTGTATAGATCTAAATAGATAACTGAGAAGAACGATATTATAATATATAAACACATTGCCAAATACAACTCCAAAGTTTGCTTATTTCAAATGAAGTAAAGCTCCAAAACCTAATGGTAGTGACTGTAGTAACGGTGGTAGTGAGGATGATGTGGTGTTGGTGGTGGTAGTAGTAGTAGTAGTAGTAGTAGTAGTAGTAGTAGTAGTAGTAGTAGTAGTAGTAGTAGTAGTAGTAGTAGTAGTAGTTGTTTGTTTTTTGTTTTTAAGGGTTTTACGGCGATTGCAACAAATTTAGGTTATATCAGCGCCAGTAAAAAGGAAGAAAATGGGATAGTAAAATGTTATTGAATTACAAATAAGGCACCCAAGAAAAAGTAAGACATAGGGGGTCTGAGAACAAATAGGGATCAGATGTAGATTCCAAGAGCATACCATCAATGTACTTAGTCTGATATCACCTATAAGTCTCACCCAGACACAAGCACAAGATCCAACAAAGAGGAATACACTCAAATGCTTACATTTCATTATATATTAAAATTAACAAATTTAATATTACATAACAGAGAGATGATTTACAAGGAAAAAAATCATCTCCCAAAACAATAACTATGCATTTGACTGTTTCCATCTCAGCCAAGGACTCCGGCCAGGATCGGGACAAAACCAAGCAATCTCATACCAAGACAAAGACAGAATAGCATGTTGGAAAACAGATTTAAGGGGATCGAAGACACGGTATGTACCTCCCTGCCCACTGTGGAGGTAGGGAACCCAGTAGTTATTGTAGTAGTAGCAGTAGCATCAGCAGCAGCAGCAGCAGCAGTAGTAGTAGTAGTAGTAGTAGTAGTAGTAGTAGTAGTAGTAGTAGTAGTAGTAGTAGTAGTAGTAGTAGTAGTGGTAGTAGTTGTTTGTTTTTAAGGGTTTTACGGCGCTTGCAACAAATTTAGGTTATACCAGCGCCAGTAAAAAGGAAGAAAATGGGATAATAAAAAGTTATAGAATTACAAATAAGGCACCCAAGAAAAAGTAAGACATAGGGGAACTGGGAACAAATAGGGATCAGATGTAGATTCCAAGAGCATACCATCAATGTACTTAGTCTGATATCACCTATAAGTCTCACCTAGACACAAGCACAAGATCCAACAAAGAGGAATACACTCAAATGCATACATTTCATTATACATTAAAATTAACAAATTTAATATTACATAACAGAGAGATGATTTACAAGGAAAAAAATATCATCTCCCAAAACAATAACTATGCATTTGACTTTTCCCTCCCAGCCAAGGACTCCGGCCAGGGTCGGGACAATACCAAGAAAAAGACAGAAAAGCATGTTGGAAAACAGATATAGTAGTAGTAGTAGTAGTAGTAGTAGTAGTAGTAGTTAGTAGTAGTAGTAGTAGTAGTAGTAGTAGTAGTAGTAGTATAGTAGTACAGTATAGTAGTAGTAGTAGTAGTATACCAGAAGTAGTAGTGATGATGACGTGTGATAATGCTGTTGTAGTAGTAGTGGTAGTGATGATGATGATGTGGTGGTGGTAGTTGTAGTAGTGGCAGTGGTTGTAGTAGTAGTGATGATGTGGTGTGGGTGGTTGTAGTAGTAGTAGTGATGATGAGGTGGCCGTGGTTGTAGCAGTAGTGGTCGTGATGAAGATGTGGTGGTGGTGGTTATAGTGTGTGTGTGTGTGTGTGTTTGAGAGAGAGAGAGAGAGAGAGAGAGAGAGAGAGAGAGAGAGAGAGAGAGAGAGAGAGAGAGAGAGAGAGAGAGAGTGCGCTTAAAGTGCATGTAGTGATAAGTAGAGAAACATGATTTTGAAAAACTAACAAGGCTGAAGTTTGAGGTCAAAGTATTTGTGATTAGCTATTATTGGCAAGTACAGGATGATGACATGAAAATTAATCCAATGAGCGCAATTTATTGATTAGTGTTTGTGTGTGTGTGTGTGAAAAGAAAGAAAGAAAGAAAGAAAGAAAGAGAGAGAGAGAGAGAGAGAGAGAGAGAGAGAGAGAGAGAGAGAAGAGGAGAGAGAGGGAGAGAGAGAGAGAGAGAGAGAGAGAGAGAGAGAGAGAGAGAGGATGAAAGAGAGAAGAGGGAGGAGGGAGTAGTAGAAAGTGAGGGAGAGAGTGGAGAGAGAGTTTGAGCTAAATTTGTTTGAAAGGTTTTATGGCGCTTGCAACACTGATTGCAGTATTATTGGTGGTTGTAGGGATGGGTGATTGTGTTGGTTGTAATATTAGTTGCAGGGATGATGATGTGGTGTGTGGGTAGTAGTTGATGATGTGAATGGTGGTTGTAGTTGTGGGCATGGATGGTGTGTTGTGTTGTAGTAGTGGTGTAGGGATGATGATGTGGTAGTGTTGTAATAGTGTTGGTAGGGATTGTGATGTGGTGGTTGTCGATTAGTGGTGGCAGGGATGATGATGTGGTTAGTTGCTGCAGTAGTGGTGATAGGGATGGTGATGTGGTGGTTGTAGTAGTAGTAGTGGTAGGGAGGTGATGTGGTGGTTGTTGTAGTAGTGGAGTAGAGATGGTGATGTGGTGTTGTATTAGTAGTAGTAGTGGTAGGGACGGTGATGTGGTGGTTGTTGTAGTTGTGGGGTAGAGATGGTGATGTGGTGGTTGATTAGTAGTAGCAGTGGTGGGATGGCGATGTGGTGGTTTTAGTCGTAGAGGTGAGGATGGTGATGTAGTGGTAGGATTATGATGTGGTAGTAGTGTAGTAGTAGTAGTAGTAGTAGTAGAGTAGTAGTGTAGTAGTAGTAGTAGTAGTAGTAGATAGTAGTAGTTAGTAGTTGTGTTTGTGTTTAGGTTTACGGGCAGCAACAAATTTAGGTTATACCAGCGCCAGTAAAGGAAGAAAATGGGATAATAAAAAGTTATAGAATTACAAATAAGGCACCCAAAAAAAGTAAGACATAGGGGAACTGGGAACAAATAGGGATCAGATGTAGATTCCAAGAGCATACCATCAATGTACTTAGTCTGATATCACCTATAAGTCTCACCTAGACACAAGCACAAGATCCAACAAAGAGGAATACACTCAAATGCATACATTTCATTATACATTAAAATTAACAAATTTAATATTACATAACAGAGAGATGATTTACAAGGAAAAAAAATATCATCTCCCAAAACAATAACTATGCATTTGACTGTTTCCCTCCCAGCCAAGGACTCCGGCCAGGGTCGGGACAATGCCAAGAAAAAGACAGAAAAGCATGTTGGAAAACAGATATAGTAGTAGTAGTAGTAGTAGTAGTAGTAGTAGTAGTAGTAGTAGTAGTAGTAGTAGTAGTAGTAGTAGTAGTAGTAGTAATAGTAGTACTAGTAGTAGTAGTAGTAGTAGTAGTACCAGAAGTAGTAGTGATGATGACGTGTGATAATGCTGTTGTAGTAGTAGTGGTAGTGATGATGATGATGTGGTGGTGGTAGTTGTAGTAGTGGCAGTGGTTGTAGTAGTAGTGATGATGTGGTGTGGGTGGTTGTAGTAGTAGTAGTGATGATGAGGTGGCCGTGGTTGTAGCAGTAGTGGTCGTGATGAAGATGTGGTGGTGGTGGTTATAGTGTGTGTGGTGTGTGTGTGTGTGTGTGTGTTTGAGGAGAGAGAGAGAGAGAGAGAGAGAGAGAGAGAGAGTAGAAGAGAGAAGAGAGAGAGAGAGAGAGAGAGAGAGAGTGCGCTTAAAGTGCATGTAGTGATAAGTAGAGAAACATGATTTTGAAAAACTAACAAGGCTGAAGTTTGAGGTCAAAGTATTTGTGATTAGCTATTATTGGCAAGTACAGGAAGGTGACATGAAAATTAATCCAATGAGCGCAATTTATTGATTTGTGTTTGTGTGTGTGTGTATGAAAAAAAAGAAAGAAAGAAAGAGAGAGAGAGAGAGAGAGAGAGAGAGAGAGAGAGAGAAGAGAAAGAGAGGAGAGAGAGGAGAGAGAGAGAGGAGAAGAAGAGAGAGCGAGAGAGAGAGAGGAGGAGAGAGAGAGAGAGAGAGAGAGAGAGAGAGAGAGAGAGAGAGAGATTTGAGCAAAATTTGTTTGAAAGGTTTTTATGGCGCTTGCAACACTGATTGCAGTATTATTGGTGGTTGTAGGGATGGCGTTGTGCTGGTTGTAATATTAGTTGCAGGGATGATGATGTGGTGGTGGTGGTAGAGTTGATGATGTAATGGTGGTTGTAGTTGTGGTGCATGGATGGTGATGTTGTGGTTGTAGTAGTGGTGGTAGGGATGATGATGTGGTAGTTGTTGTAATAGTGTTGGTAGGGATTGTGATGTGGTGGTTGTCGCATTAGTGGTGGCAGGGATGATGATGTGGTAGTTGCTGCAGTAGTGGTGATAGGGATGGTGATGTGGTGGTTGTAGCAGTAGTGGTAGGGACGGTGATGTGGTGGTTGTTGTAGTAGTGGCGGTAGAGATGGTGATGTGGTGGTTGTATTAGTAGTAGTAGTGGTAGGGACGGTGATGTGGTGGTTGTTGTAGTTGTGGTGGTAGAGATGGTGACGTGGTGGTTGTATTAGTAGTAGCAGTGGTGGGGATGGCGATGTGGTGGTTTTAGTCGTAGAGGTGAGGATGGTGATGTAGTGGTAGGGATTATGATGTGGTAGTAGTAGTAGTAGTAGTAGTAGTAGTAGTAGTAGTAGTAGTAGTAGTAGTAGTAGTAGAAGTAGAAGTAGTAGTAGTGGTTGTAGGGATGGTGATGCAGAGACACCAACTGTAAATTTGGCTCACGTGAATTTCAGACACCAATCGTAGGAATTTCAATGCCGAAAGAGGAATTTCCGCACATAAAAAAAGTGAACTGGAATGGTATTTGGTATTGTTTTGACATATTGTATAGTTCTAAATAGATAACTGATTAGAATTTAATATACTATATAACCATATTGCCAAATACAATCCCAACGTTTCCTTATTTTAAATGAAGTAAAGCTCCAAAACCTAATGGTAGTGATTGTAGTACTGGTGATAGTGAGGATGATGTGGTGTTGGTGGTTGTAGTAGTAGTGGTAGTGATGATGATGATGTGATAGTGGTGGTAGTAGTAGTGCTAGTTATGATGATGTAGTGGTGGTGGTTGTAGTAGTTGTGGTCAGTGTGATGATGATGTGGTGGTGGTTGTAGTAGTAGTGGTCGTGATGATGTGGTGGTGGTTGTAGTAGCAGTGGTATGGGTGATGATGATGTGGTGGTGGTTGTGGTTGTAGTAGTAGTGGTAGTGGTGATGATGAGGTGGTGGTGGTTGTAGTAGTAGTGGTGGTGATGATGATGTGGTGGTGGTGGTGGTGGTTGCAGTAGTATTGGTAGTGATGATGATGTGGTTGTGGTGGTTGTAGTAGTAGAGGTAGTGATGATGATGTGGTGGTGGTGGTTGTAGTAGTAGTAGTGATGATGATGTGCTTGTGGTGGATATAGTAGAATTGGTAGTGATGATGTGGTTGTAGTATGGTTGTGGTAGTAGAGGTATGGTTGTGGTAGTAGAGGTAGTGATGATGATGTGGTGGTGGTTGTAGTAGTAGAGGTAGTGATGATAATGTGGTAGTGGTGGTTGTTGTAGTAGTGGTAGTGATGATGATGTGGTGGTGGTGGTTGGAGTAGTAGTGTTAGTGATGAAGAGGTGGTGGTGGTGGTTGTACTATTGGTAGTGATGATGATATGGTGGTGGTTGTACTAGTGTTAGTGATGATGATGTGGTGGTGGTGGTTGTAGTAGTATTGGTAGTGATGATAATGTTGTGGTGGTTGTAGTAGTGGCAGTGGTGATGTGGTGGTGGTTGTAGTAGTAGTGGTAGTGATGATGATGTGGTGCTGGTGGTTGTAGCCGTGGTTGTAGTAGTGGTAGTGATGATGATGTGGTGGTGGTGGTTGCAGTAGTAGTGGTAGTGATGATGGTTGTAGCAGTAGTAATGATGTGGTGGTTGGAGGGGTGGGGGTATCCTTGGAACAAATTGACCTCACCGGAATTTGATGGAAGGCCCGGAACCCGGAATTTTTTGCTCCAGATCGGAGTTTTTTTCCGGTGAAACCGGAGTCTTGGCATCACTGCTGTGGCAATCATTATGCTTGTAATATTATCACATCCCTGTCATGTACCATATTATTATGAAATCCTCCAGGGACCTTTTAACTAGTCGCATAAAATGTCATATTATGCATTGAATTCGCGTTGCATACAATACTTATAAAAGCCAGTAGATAGCTGTGTTCGTCTCCAGTAGGTCTGGAATCGGTTTAACACTGTGACCCATTGCCAGTCCCCCCCCCCCCCCGCCCCCCATAGATACTACAGGACGGAGTCTGTGGCCCCCCCCCCTCCCCCCCGGACATCCTCCTCCCCTTCTCTCTTTCTAGTTATCTTTCTATTATTTGTCGTGTTTGGATTTGTTCTTTGTTTTTTTGTTGTTTTTTTTTTTGTTTTGTTTTTTTTTTTTTTTTGGTTGCTGCTGAATAGTGACGAACAGTAACACCATTCTACTCTGTATATTGTCTTTTGGAATTTCTAGATTCAAGATCTCCTTTCCCTTTAGTTTTGGTTTTAACGTTGAATGCTTGAATGACTGTTAATATCACTAAATGTTATGTTAATTCAAACGTTACCCTGCTCAATTCTGCTTCAAAATTTCGGAAAACGCTTCGTATAAAGGTCAACAAATCGTGTCTCAAGAAAAATAGATAGCCGGCAGCTATGAATATTCCCGACGCACAACGGCACCGATTTGCTGACTTCTTTTGATAGCTACTTGTTGATTCAAGATCTACACATTTAAATTTGGACTACATGTTCTTGATGGTTCATACGAGGGCTCTTTAAGAAATAACCGAAAAATGCCCATTGCTCAGCAACCAGTGGATATTTTTTAATTCTGTAAACGACATGATATTCCTTATTTCCCTACGGATATTCCCAGAAATTATGAAGTGCATCATTTTGCACAATGAATTTCTAGACGATTTTAAAGATGGCGGCCCACCTTGAAACTTGGTCAAAGGAGGAAATCAGAGCTGTCATACGTTTTTTGAACGCCAAAAGTCTGAATACTACCGAAATTCATAAAGAACTTCAGAGTGTATATGGTGAGCATGTTATAAGCCGTACACAAGTCTATCACTGGTGTAATTTGTTTGAAGCCGGCCATTCCGACTTGACAGACAGGGAAGGGAGAGGGCGTTCGATAACTGCGACGTCAGAAGACAATGTGAAGCGAGTTGATGAGCTTATTCGTCAAGACAGGAGGTTGAAACTTCATGAAATCGCAAGCAGTCTTGAAATTTCGGAAACTTCTGCCCATAGAATTGTATTTGATGAACTTGGCAACAGAAAAGTCAGCGCAAGATGGGTTCCTAAGCAATTGACAGACAATCATAAAGAACAAAGATTGGACATCTGCAGGGAACTTTTGAGAAGAAGCAAGAGCTCACGAGGGTTCACGGGCATACTGCCAACGCCGGCGGAGACTTTCTAGGGTACGATGTGACTTTTCTTGACAGCATGTCACCAGTGATGAGACTTGGTTGCATCATTGCACCCCAGAAACAAAGCAAGATTCGATGACATGGAAACATCTATCCTCACCTGTCGCGAAGAAATTCAAAGTCATGCGGTCAGCAAAGAAAATAATGGGAACTGTTTTCTGGGACTGTCGTGGTGTTATTCTGTTCGAAACCTTACAACCTGGAGAAACAATCAATGCTGCAAGGTACTGCCAAACTCTTGACAAGCTTAGGGAAGCCATTCGCAGAAAGCGCCCAGGCCAGTTGACCAACGGGGTCATTTTGCAACACGACAACGCTACACCCCACACAGCACGAGTGACGCAAGTTTGGCTAGAGAAATATGGATGGGAGATTTTGCCACACCCACCACACAGTCCAGACCTCGCACCATCTGATTATCACCTCTTTGGGCCACTGAAACGTGAGCTGGCAGGAAAGCGCTTTGATGTCGATGAAGAGCTTGTTGACCATGTGCGGAAATGGCTACAAAACCTTGACGGAAATTTCTTCCGAGAGGGTATCTATTCCATGGTGCGGCGTTGGCAGAAGTGTGTCGACAGACTTGGCTGTTACGTAGAGAAATGAAGGACGAGTCAAGGTATGAACACGTGCAAGAATTTTGTTGATAGCATAAAAAACGCGGATTTTACAGGCATTTTTCGATTAATTATGAAAGAGCCCTCGTATTACTAAATGGAATGTACTTCAAACTTCAATGTGTACAATTCAGCTTCCAGTTTTCGGAAAACGCTTCGAATATTTGTCAATAAATTATGCCTCAATGAAAATAAAATGGCGACTGCTAATACATGTTTATTCCCAAGAAGAAATCTGACTTAAGCCATCGTCAAGTTCAATTACAACCGAAAACATTATTAACTTACAGTAATATAACAAATAAAACTTAAAAGTTAAAGGAAAGGAGCAAAATAGGAGTTACGAACATCAGCTTAACAGACAATCATTTAAAGGACGGCGGCGGTTAATCATTCTATCAATTATCCCATCGCTTCGTAATAAGATAGACACATTCACTACTCTCTCTCTCTCTCTCTCTCTCTCTCTCTCTCCTCTCCTCCTCTCTCTCTCTCTCTCCCACATCATGACTACAAAAATGTATGTATTATTTGTCCCACAGAAACAAAGGCATTCATCCGTGAAAAACGGCAGTAGACAACCCCCCCCCCCAAAAAAAAAAAAAAATACAAAAAAAAACAAAACAAAAAACAAAAACAAAAAAACAAAACAAAACAACCCCCCCCAAAAAAAAACAACAAAAAACAAAAACAAAAACAAAACAACCAACAATACAAACAAAACAACATACTTTATATTAAGTTCTACCACCTGGGGGGAAAAGGGATTGTCAGATGAAGTGCAAGACTAATAAATACAAATCTACGTTCGTTCCATCAGCAATAAAAATGTTGAACATTGCGTTTAATACCACTAAAACAAGGAACAACAATTACTGGTTGATGGATTGAAATATAGGTTGATGATTAATTGATTGAACTTTAAAGATAATGCTAACGATGCCAAACCACCATAAATGTAACACATTGAACAGCATTTGAATATTATGTTAACGTTGTGTGAGTGCGGCGCGTGTGTGTGCGGTGCGCGATATGATGTATTTCCCTTATCGTTATCATGTAATGTAATAGCACGTTTAAATAATGATAGATTGTCATATCTATGGACAATAAATATATATTATTATCATCATCATCATCATCATCATTATTATTATTATTATTATTATCGTCATCATCATCATCATCATTGTTATTTATTATTATTATTATTATTATTATTATTATTAATTATTATTATTATTATTATCATTATCACCATCATCATTATTATTATACATTTTAAGCTGCTGGTAGATGGGGGAAGAAAGGGGAACAGATAACTAGGACACAGTAAGAACAAGAAACAAGAAGAGTGGCAGGAGAATCTATCAAATAACATTTTAAAAAAATAAAAATAAATAAACAAACAATTTTTTTTCTTTAAATTATAAAAGTAGAAAAAAGTAATCAAAATACCTATTTGTTTTCAATTTGATAATAATTTGGTCTAAATAACATAATTTAGAATAAACTTTTATATATATTATCTTTTTTTTTTTTTTTAAAAAAGAAAGAAAGAAAAGAAAAGAATAAAAAAGTAAGAAAACCCCCAAAGAAATAAGCCAGTCCACATAATCCTCCGATGCTCAGTAAATGGGAACCAGTCGCTAATGGCATTGTATTTGCACCGATCCCCCAAGTACGCCTGGCGAGGCGCCATTTTAAACACTTTCAACACATGGTAATCCCAGATTACCAATTCCGTGCATTGATTTCCATCACACGAGCGGCACATCCCCATCTTTTGCCGAAAAGGCATAACATAATATCTGTAATTTATCAGGAGCAGGGAGAGGAACAGAACGAGTCTTCAGCTTTTACAAAAGCAGCCATCTGTCAAATGACCAATAAGGTATTCTACTGTGCACTGGCTTTGTTACATTTTGGGGTGGGGGGGGGGGGGGATGTTTACCTCGCATTAATCAATCATTCAATCAATCAAAATGTCACCCGACTTGTCAAAACAACAACAACAACAACAAAAAACAAAAACAAAAAACAAATCAAAACAACAAACAAACAAACAAAAACAAAAAAAACCCTAACAGCTGAGAAGTCTCGTGTAATGTCTTTCGATTGTTGATTTAGAATGTTTCATGCAAAAAGCTATGTATTACAGGTATTTTTTCGTTAACGTCTGTCCAAGATGCGGTCACAACTCGCAATGGATACGAATAGAGGTCACAAACTTTAAAAATCCGTTATACAAATAGAAAAAGCCAAATTACAAAGCCATTAGAGACTCCCAAAACCATGGAAAATAACACTTTATTTTTCAAAGTCGGAAAATAAATGAATAAAGTTATGGTTTTTAAAGCTTCATTTTTGATGATTTTTGAAGAAAAAGAAATCTTGTTTAGGGAAAGAATAACATAGGTTACATAGATTGCGCTTTGCGCTGAAACGAGCTAGTAGGTCCAATTTTTTATATTGTAATCTTCAAAGGCTGCTGATTTTAATGGTATAAGTTGTTCGCCAATAACTTAAATACATAAGAGAGAGAGAGAGAGAGAAGAGAGAGAGAGAGAGAGAGAGAGAGAGAGAGAGATAGAGAGAAAGAGAGAAAGAGAGAGAGAGAGGAGAGAGAGAGAGAGAGAGAGAGAGAGAGAGAGAGAGAGAGAGAGAGAGAGAGAGAGAGAGAGAGAGAGAGAGAGACTGTTCAAATAGGCCCTTTTTTGGGGGATGATTTGTCAAAAAACACAAATCTTGCATAGGGAAAGAAAAACAGAAGGCTCAGGTTACATAGATAGCGCTATGCGCTGAAACAAGCTACCTGGTCCAATTTGGGATATTATAATCCTCAGAGGCTGTTGATTTAAATGGGATACGTTTCTCACCAATAACTTAAATTCAAGAGAAAGAGAGATTGTCCAAAGAGACCTCCTCATTTTTGATGATTTGTGAAGAAACATTTAATTTTAAAATCCAGCACTTGTACAAATTCCGGCGATGGGCACTGCATCCCAACCCGTCAAATTAGTCTTCTATGGTTAGCAATAAAAATCTAAATTTTAAATAATTTTTGAAAGGGGAACTTACTGAAGTGAATTTACGAGTAATTTTGTTTCCGTGATGGGTATCTTATAAGTGGGAAATTTGAAAGGGAATTCCCTAACCCGAGTCAATTATCGTGCAAACAGCAAAGGCTTGTTAAATTCAGTTGATTCTAACTGTCACGAATTCTATGTAGCCCCATTCTCACCCCTTCAGCTTTTTGTATGGATCGTTGCATAGTTAGATTTACGAGCATTACCAAATAGTCACATAATTTATTAGGCGGGGTCTTATATTTGACCATCATGCCAATACCATAATATGAATGATCGAAAAAAAAAAAAAAACGGAGGGGGGGGGGGGGGGTTAAACACTGCAAACACACACACACACACACACACACACACACACACACACTCACACACACCATTTTAAAGCAATGTTAACGAAAATGTGCCAGTTATTTTAAAATGTTAGATAAATAACTGATTAAAACCCCTTTAGACAACAATATGGAACACTTAAAGATCACATAAAATAAAAAAGATTAAGAACAAAATCAAGGCTACAATTGGATTCAGTAGTCTGATGTCACGCCGCCAGGCAACGGCGGCCATCTTGGTTCTAAACAAAGAAAATCATTACTTTTTGTTCTTCATGCTGGCTAGAACTTTTCATTCCCTTTTCATATGCCTTTTGATCAGAATGTGTAAAAGTCAAAACATGATCATATTTATTTGTTTTTTTCCTCTGGAAGCTTATTTATGCTAGCCGGAGAAATATTTCATACGGGCGTGCGCAATTGTTCCGATAGTTTAGAGCCAGTGTTACTAAGTTACCATGCGTCATTAGGAAGGAAGTGACGTTACGACTATTGAATCCTATTACGATTTCGCAAATTCAAGACTACGGAAGAAGGCATTGCGAGTCGTCTCCATGGCAACAGCGACATCATGGCATCTCAAAATTATATATCAATTTTCGTCCAAATATATTACCCCAACATATATCAAATACAAAATCTGGCAGTCACCAACAAAGTGCAAGATTCGATTAAAAGAGAAATAAAATTTACAACCCCCCCCCCCTCCCCCTAGTTTTGTTCAATTCTACCCCCGTGCAATCAAGGATACACTAAATTGTGTTCGAACATTTCATGATGAAATTGTAGATAATTCAGGACCACAAAAAAAAAAAAAAAATAAAAAAAAATAAAAAAAAAAATAAATAAATAAAAAAAGGAAAAAATGTCATTATCATTAAGCCATTGATGGATTTTGATTCTCTTTGACCTCTTCTAGAGTAGCGTCGAGATCGATTAAAAAATTACACTTGATAAATAAATAGAGGTTGGCAGATAGGGAAGGTAGGTGGGTTATAAAAGGACTAAACGAGTGATAAAACATAAAATAAAGGAAAATTTAAAAAATAAAATAATCAATAATAATGATAAAAAAAAAAAAAATTAAAAAAAAATTCCAAGGCAGCCAAGTCGCCGTTAGGCAGGTTCCGCGACATTAAGCGAATCCATTCAAATTATATGGCACATCATTCATTATACATTTACAGGGACTGGCTAAATATAATCATGACGACACTTTGGACAGTCGTGGTAGACTCCTAGTTGTGAGGGTGGTGGTGATGATGGTGTTGCTGCTAATGCAGATGTTGCTGTATATGATCGTTTTGTTTACTCCGATGGGTGTGTTGTGTAGTGCCGCGCTGAGGACCGGACCGAGGACCGGTCCCACGGTCTTTTAGCTGTGAACCGTGGTCCAGTCCCAAAGAGGAAGACCGCCGGCGGTCCTCACTTCTTATCACCTTTCAACGGTCTCGCGCCATACTACTTCCCCAGCGATTCGTTGCCTCGGTCCTTTGCCTATCTTCCACCAATCACCACCCATCCCACTTAATTAATCGCACCCACCCCCCTTTGCCATACACTAAACGACACAGACGACCATAGAGGCAGACGACCACCTCCCTCCACTCCGCAAACCGCCCTTTCGTGTGTGAGATGGGGGGAACAGGAGGCGCACGCCTTGGACGATTCCATTATACGGGTAAATTTCAAAATTTACTACACCATAATGATCGCAATGACAATGATCTATGATGAAGGCATGACCCCTCTTCTCTAATGGGTTATTGTTTGAAATGTATGTGACTACTAAAGATGTGTGTGTGTGTGTGTGTGTGTGTGTGTGTGTGTGTGTGTGTCGAACCTAGCAAGTTGCAAGTCTGATTTTTTGTTTTTATTTGTCCATCTCTTGTCGCCACTCCTTTCTATCGCATTGTTGTCATTTAAAATAATACAATAATATTAAAATTTCGTTTGGTGTTTTAACTAATCAAGTAATATGAGTTTCATTAGTTTCTTCCGTCCAAAAAAAACAGTTATAACGTCTGTATTTTTAAAAGGTCCAATAGAATATTTGGGGACCCCGATAGCTCAGTTGATAGAGCACTCTCTTTATACGCAAAGGGCCAGAGATCGATCCCGGTGCAGTCGATTTTTTTCTGAATCCCTGTCTACTCAGCAATGAATGGGTAGCTGAGTTTGTTAGATCTGGCGAAAAGTCACCATCGACCCCTCTTATCACCTCATCCACCCCTCTTATTATAACTTCACGTCTCTCTCTTACTCTTCAATGCTCGTTGCCCTCTAATGTGTGTGCGTGTGGGGGGGGGGGGGGGGGGGGGGGGGGGGGAGGAGTTGCGGGTGTGTATCAAGCCCCCGAACAACTCGATCAACGCCTTGGGCGATGCCATTATCTCCGTTAATGGGGATAAATTTCAAATTTTATTAAATTATCGAAGTAACAATGAAGTACGGTGAGCAAATAAAGAAGGCATCACCCCTCTTCTCTAATTAGGTTACAATTTGAAATGAGTGTGACTACTCCGTGTGTTTTACTCCTGTAGGCCACGGTTTTCATCGTGTAGCGGTCTTTAACGGTTCAAGAATGAACGGACCGGAGACCGGTCCTTGCGGTCTTCATTTCCCAAGGACCGTAGGACCGTGGTCCTTAAGCTTGCCAAGGACCGCCCCGCACTAGTGTTGTGTTATTATTGTAACTGGTGTTACTACTGCTGCTGTAACTGGTGTTGTTGTGGCTATTACCCTCTGGCTTTTCTTCACAAACTAATTCTAGCAGTGATTAAAAAGCAGAAAAAAAAAATACATAGACAGCCGAGAGGTGTAAGCAATCTGTCGATTTATTTTCTTGGACGGTATCAATAATTGCATTAAATATGACGCTTCCACTTAAGGCTGATACAAATTTAGCACAGCAGATAAAATGTTCAATGCGATCTGAAAAAAATAAAAAAAATAAGGCATAATCGAACTCAGATCGTTTGCTTGCTAAAACACTAAGCTACTATTTAGAAAACGGTAGGGGCTGCCTGAAGCCGGTGATCGTGAACTTTCTAACGAAAGAGTGAAACGCTACTATTTAAGCCCGTTGACCCTAATAACTATTAATACGTTCTTAGTCCATTTCTACATGTGATCATAAGAAGTATAATAAGTAAAACCATTGTTATCTAATTAAGCCATGCCAAAAAGATGATAATGTGATAACAAAAACAATGCAACTATCTACAGTAGATGGATACCTGATAAATATCTTCTTTTTTATTGTTAAAATTTCATTCACCGTTGTCCGTTCGTTGCACATTATGCTATAAAAACATTTCCGATAAAACTTGAAATGATATAGTACTTCAATGATGATAACACACACACACGCACACACACACACACACACACACACACACACACACACAGCCACACACAACCACATCACCCATAGAAAAAAAAAACAAAACAACTTCGATAACCAAGTCCACAAATTCTAACACTGGACACATTCCGATCCAATTTATTTGTCAGTTCATGGCTAAATAACTAATTATCCTTATAATTTCATATCATCTGCCTAGCAGAACTCTATTTCTTTATTCTTTTCTTTTAATTTCAATTTATCACTGCATCCATCAGAATTGTTTTTAAAAAAAAGAATACGATGTATCACCACTACTTTCAAAATGACATTAAATGCCATTTAAGCAAAGGATAAAAATATAGAGCATGTGCTCTTGTAAACCGATATCTCGAAAATGCAACCCATCACAACCTTTCGTAACGTTTGAATAAATAATCAGTCCCTAAAAACTGCGCTCTGTAATAGATTGTTGTCCCTCACGTTTGGCTACACCTTAAAATACCTAAGCGGACTGGTTCGAGTTCGAGACATGTACTTCTCTTCACTCTTCTCTCATTTTAGACCAACTGAACCGATTGAAATTCACTACCCCAAACACTGAGGGAAGGGGACTCTTTTAACATGTTGCAAAAAAAAAAAAAAAACACAGCTTAAGACATCATTCTTTACAGTTAGAGCTTGATATATTTGAAGTTCCCTTTACTTTTTAATCATCGTATCTTTCATTAAAAAAAAAAAAAAAGTAATATTATTGGAAAGAGTGATTTCATAATCTATTTGTTGTTGTTCTTGTAATGGTCACTTCGAATCATTAATGAATAAAAGCAAAACGGACGGAAGAATCAGAAGTACCAAACATAGTTTACAGCAGCAATAATTGTAATCTTTAACTATCTTGGACACGAAAATATATCGTTTTTTTTTTTTACAAATCGGCCTAGTCGTACGAATGATGATGAGAGTAAAAGATCGATATCATTATTTTTCACAAAAATGTTATCACCACAAACGATCTATCATTTATCAGAGATAAAATTCGAACGATGGAGTGAGAATCATGTGTGGATGTGTCGAGTATGTCTATGTATGTATTTGAGAAAGAAAGATAGATAGATAAAGATATATATATATATATATATATATATATATATATATATATATATATATATATATATATATATATATATATATATATATATATAAATATAAATATATATATATATATATATATATATATATATATATATATATATATATATATAGAGAGAGAGAGAGAGAGAGAGAGAGAGAGAGAGAGAGAGAGCTAATCTGTACTGGCAGCAAAAGGCTCAGATAAAAGTGCAGGCAGATACAACAGATGCAATTGAAATCAAGAAAGGAGTGCGCCAGGGATGTGTTATATCTCCTTGCTTGTTTAATTTATACACAGAGTCTATTTTTCGGCAAGTAGAAACAGCACAAGGGTTGAAGACAGAACAACGTATTGAAGCTTTTGAGATGTGGACGTACAGGAGAATACTGAAAATACCTTGGACAGCAAGAAAAACAAACATCGAAGTCCTCGACCTAATGGGCCAAAAACAAAAAGAACTTCTTTTGACTGTGAAGCACAAAAAGCTGTCATATTTTGGACATATGCGAAGACATGATAGTCTCGAAAAAAAGGATAATGGAGGGAAGAATTGAAGGAAAGAGAGGCAGAGGAAGACAAAGGAAATCCTGGACAGATGGCATCAAGGAAGCTACAGGACGGCGCATGGCAGACTGTAACGAGGCTGCAATGGACCGTGAAGGATGGAAAGCCATGACATCCGACCTCTGGAAAGAGATGGAACCCGGGTAAGGTAAGTAAGGTAATATATATATATATATATATATATATATATATATATATAATATAGAGAGAGAGAGAGAGAGAGAGAGAGAGAGAGAGAGAGAGAGAGAGAGAGAGGGGGAGAGAGGGGTAGAGAGAGAGAAAAATAGGAGAGAGAGAAGGGGAGAGAGAAGGAGAGAGAGAGAGAGAGAGAGAGAGAGAGAGAGAGATGGAGAGAGACAGAGATAGATAGATAGATAAAGATATATACACACACGCACACACACACACACACACATATAATATATATATATATATATATATATATATATATATATATATATATATATATAGAGAGAGAGAGAGAGAGAGAGAGAGAGAGAGAGAGAGAGAGAGAGAGAGAATTACTCGGAAACAATTTCGAATAGGGAAGCAATATTCCGCCGCCTGTTGCATAAAGACAGAGATGATTTAATAGTTCCTTGGATAAAGATCAACTTCTTACCTGCTGTCCATCATATTTATATTAATAGCACGGAAATTACGATTGTTCAAAGACATGTATCTGAAGCTTTTCTTATGAGCTACACCAAAATTGATTGATTCGTATTACTGTTAAATATGTAGAGACTACGATACAGAGTATAATAGTTAAGAAATGTGACTTAAAATATTTGGGCGCAGTGGGCACTTGATTGAGTTAAGAAAAGTTTAAACGAAGGAATGGCCGGGTTCTTAAAATATATGTATTGCGCTTTTTAATATTGAGAGAAGGAAGGGGGGGGGGGGGGGGGGGGTAATACTATATTATATTACTCAATGTGTATCCATATTTCAAAAATACACAGAATCTTTAGATTGTTTATATTCTGTTCAAAAAATTGTGGGTTATTCAATGCGCACAAGCTCAGGATAGTCGATGAGAGGGCAACAGTATGGAAGAAGAAGAAGAAGAAGAAGAAGAAGAAGAAGAAGAAGAAGAAGAAGAAGAAGAAGAAGAAGAAGAAGAAGAAGAAGAAGAAGAAGAAGAAGAAGTAGTAGTAGTAGTAGTAGTAGTAGTAGTAGTAGTAGTAGTAGTAGTAGTAGTAGTAGTAGTAGTAGTAGTAGTAGTAGTAGTAGTAGTAGTAGTAGTAGTAGTAGTAGTAGTGGCAGTGGTTGTAACAGTAGCGGAAGAGAATGGTAAAAGATCGGGAGAAAATCAACACAGAATTATATAACAGCGACCATATTATTAAGAAACTAAAAATCGATTGCGTCTCATCTTAGAATAACAAATCCAATATTAATATCGGCAAGAATTTTAAAGCCAAATAGAAAAAGATGAAACGCAATAGGGATTAGCCTAAATAGACGTGAAAGAAATATTGAATTACTCACATAATCCGTAAAATACGAACAAATTGAAGTGCGACCGAGACCCAACAGCTGTCTTAAAATGTATCAAACTTTCACCCAACACATTTAAATAAACACAGTATTCATACATAGGTACTTAGATACATACATATATCAACACGCACACTCAAACACAAATAAATCCATATGTACGTACATATACTATGGATACCCTTAGCCCCCCCCCCCCCCCCCCCCCCCCCCATTAAAAAAGGCCTGGAATTGTTTACTGTTTGCATATAATATATACCATATGAAAATATTTTGCGCAAAGCTTATCCACACCAAAGGTATTACTCTTATATTATTAGAAAAATGTATAAAAACCAATCTTGCTTCCTCTTTGGTTAAACATCCAATACTTTTAGGCCACTCTCAGTGAAAATGTGTCTTAAAAATGTATATTATGTTTCAAAACCGTAATCGATGCGTTCATCCATTATACATATACCCGCTAATGTTTATCTTGATTGCCGGTATAAAATCTACATGACACTTTGAAAAATTGTCTCTATGCACGAACGTTTCACAGAGCATTTAAAGGCTTTTACAACATATACGGTTTTAAACGATACGACACGATACGAAACCTCTATCGGTTCCACTCTCGTAAAGCTGCGAAAAGAAGTCTTATTATATCTATCAACAAGCCATTACAGAGGTCGGTTAAGGAATTGGAACTTCACAATCAACCCCGAGAAGATGGTTATCGAAATACGAGCTAGAGATAACCAGAGTGGAACGACGTGGTAGGAAAGGAATCGTAGATATGGATATCATCCAAAGATGTATGGAGGTCGGTGAACGTAAACATACATCCGACAAAGGAATGGACGTCTGATAATTCGGGTAGAAAAAAAGCCCGTGGGATCTGGACAGAGGATCATTGTTATTCTTGCAGGCGGTGAAGATGCTAGATATTTAGAGGGATACCATGCTATTTTTCTTCTCTGCATAATCTGAAATGCAGAGACTATCATTCTGGGATCAATTCCGAGGTGCTTGAAGACTGGCTAAAGAACCTTTTGGTGCCTTTCCTCGAAGCACCTAGTTGTATTGTATTGGACGCTACCATTCGGTGGCCCTTGATCACTTCAAGACTCCAACTTTGGAAACTAGAAAAGCTGATATGATTGCATGGCTTCAATCAGACAGCACTACATATTCTGACCATTTATCAAATGCCTAACTATACTCTTTAGTGAAGAGAAACCAAACCAGAAACAGTTTCAAAAGCAGCCTGTCTAATCACGACTTCTCCAATATTACTGTGAGCGCAATCCAAGTGAGCTCATATGGATAGACCTGTAAATGAGCTCTATAAAAATTGACTGAAACTGAAACTCTTCGTAATTCGTCGTAGCGGTAAAATCCAAAGAATCAAAATGAAAGGTAAACAGCAAGCTCACTTGAGCAAAGCAATGGCAGAAAACTAAATTGCGAGGGAATTAATTAGGCTACTTACCATTGTTCTTTGTAATTAGGTACCCAATCAGCGAAGAAACTTAGAAACGGTCAACCAGTTTGTTTACAACATGAGGTAATCGAGATGTGCTTGTAGCAATCATTTCACTTTCGATTTGAAGGTGTCTACATAACGAACTTCCAGTGTTTCGAATTTTTCTTTCTCATACTTTTCGTGTCCTTCAAGTAAATGTGGTCAATTTTGGCTTAGACGAAACAGTGAAATTTATCGCTCGGCGGCTCAGTTAAAATTGGCTACGACAGGTTTCGAAAGTGAAAAAATAATTTCACGAAGGCTGTGTGAAAATACACTGGGGTGTGTTCAGACACGGCAATTCTAAAAAGCGTCGCTTAGCCTTGGCAATATATATCCATCATTAATATAAACGGCCCATGAGCTATGCGTGGGGCTGTGGAACATTCCCAGTTAACTTTACAGTCAATCGACTACGATTCATGAATTCTTTCTTTATTCATTTCTTTCTTCCCTTTTTAAAAATATTTGAATTTGACGAATTGACTGATTTCAGTTAATTGACTGAGAATTTACAGGTCTATATGGAACAACAAATTTACTCTCGCCGACGAGGAATAAATACATGATATAACAAGGGAAGACTGGGAAAAAGGCATGCTCCAACCTTCGCAAACTGGAGGAAAAATTACAATTCACTGGGTAGAGTGACGCCACAAAATCTTGCCCATTTCTCGGCCCGTTTCTATTTTTCATCATCCTCGTCATCAGAATGTGATGATTGATGTGTCTAGTAAGTCTTTGTTGTTGTTGTTGTTGTTGTTGTTGTTGTTGTTGCTGTTGTTGTTGTTGTGTTGTTATAGTTGTCGTTATTTTCGAACACTTGTACATATTTGTGGAAACAATGTATCATAAATTTCTACTTTTGACCAGTCTACATCAAATCTATGTAACCCTTTTTGGCATAAATACAAGCTATATCTTAAAATTTAGCAATCAAATTAATTTGTATTCATCAGTGATGTGTATTGATAGTTATAAAATGTAGACGTCCGATAATTAAGGAATGCCATTCAGACTCATACTCAGATACTGTACATGAGTGTTAGTATTAGGTCGACAGTGAAACGGTGCGCAGAAACAGAGATGGCCATATGTTGCTCAATGAATAACTAATGACATAATCAACCACTATGAAAAAAATAGTATTGTTTCTTTTTCCTCTCGACCATAACACACATAGATAAAATAATGCCCATACCTTGCTTGGAGAAAAAAAAAAAAAAGAGTTTAGGGGAGTTTGGCGTTAACTTTTACTTTGGGCAATTTAGTGGATGGCAAAAATGCTGGTACGCCGATTCAAATTATCATTTTTTTAAAGGAAAGAAATAAAAAAAAAACATCAACAAAAATAAAAATATACAACAACAACAACAACAACAACAACAACAACAACAACAACAACAACAACAAAATAATAATAATAATAAAAAAAAATAATAGAAAGAAAAACGGTAAAGGAAAAAACATGACATTAAAAACTCAATTTAGTATCTTGGGATTCTTTTATACTATATTAGGTTTTTACTTTGGTGAAGGTGATGGGTATCATTGAATATATCGATGGCACTGAACAGAGAGTATGGCCGTTAGTTTCACTATCAATAATCCGAACTGATGTCTTACTATGGATTAAATGGAACGGTAATGAGGAAACTTTCATTGGGGTACATTATAGTTTAGAGACCATCTTGAAAGGAACAAAGTAAAAGATTTGAATTTAAAGAGGATGGTGATAGCGAAGCTCAACTATTAAATCGGCATGGCTTAATAAATAATATTCTGATTGCTCAACTTATGAGAGGTTCTTGCCCTTGAAATATTTTAGCGTTTACATCGACACCTGGAATGGTCCAACTTGTGACATCATTGGGCTTAAGACATTTATTAAAGCGTTTGAAATTAAACCTATTGGAAACGTCCAACTTTTGACATTTTCTAGCTCTTTAAACATTTAAGCCTTTACAATAAAACCTGGTCACCGCATAGTGCAAATAGAGCTAAAAAGAGAACACCAAACATCAAAGGAAGACGAAAATGATAACTTGAATTTTCAATTTCAAGTAACCATGATCGTTAAGGATGGAGTCTTAAATCTAATATATGCGCCTAGAGAGACAAGAAAAGTAAATAGATTTACTAGGATTCAACAGATTTGATAATTGGATACCCTGACAGAATGGATTCTGAATTCAATACAGCAGACAAATCGATACTGAGCGAGACATTGCTTTATTAGCATGACTATATGTAATATAGGCTATGGGGATGCCGAGTCGAATGATGGAAGGAGAAAAAGGAGGAAGAGGAGGAGAGGAAGGGGAGGAGTATGGGAGGAAGAGGATGAGGAGAGGAGAAAGAGGAGGAGATGATGGAGAAGTTGAAAGGGTGAATTAGTCCCTACAAGTGTTTAGAGCCAATGAGCCAGACTCCAACATGACATCATATGGATTATGAATCGAACAGCAATAAATTACTCGTTAACTTTTGGACAGAACGCTGATCTAACGACATAGGCTTTCTGCTAAAGCACAAAATTGTCGAATCTTGGGCAATACAATTTAAGAACAGAATGTGGTATCTACTCCTCGCTATTACGACATAAATTTGTCGAATTGTGTGCTACGAATTTTTAATATCATCGGCTGAGTCCATAGCCCTACTATAGTGACTCTTTTAGTACGCCATGGCTGAGTCCAAATCAAAATTAAAACAGTCGGTAATGTTCAACAAACCTTTAACATTTATCAGTATTTCGTATACACGAATATCAAAATAAGGTATGAATAATTGGTTTTTACTTTAGTTCGACGACTGTGCCTAATCGCTTTGAACATGACGAAAATGAAAATTAATACATACCAATATCACAAGGACTGCTTCTGCCTCAAACGTAGAAAATGCCAAGTTTCAATTTGAGCTTCACCATAATAATATTATACTTTCGCGACTTCGTAGACTTTGTTGGATTACAAGTCCAAATGCGATAATAACAGACGAAGTTTAAGTCGAGAGGTCACGCATGTCCACACTCATTTGTTGAAATTTAATAAATGTGTGAAATTTAATGAATTCAAATTTCAAGACGAGGATGAAAAAGTGTACACCTCATGACTCTCGGGCATCCCCCTCCCCCTCCCCATCCCCATCTCATCCAATACATATGTATTCGTTTGAAGAGATGGGAATGTTTTATCAAACGGCAAACGTTGACAATATTATTTCTTCTCACCTGAGAGTATACCTACCGATTGCATTAATTTACTACTAACACGACTGAATGTGAAGGATACTTCTTCTTCTTCTTCTTCGTTCCTCTGATGGACATCTATGGCTGCAGTCCGATATCTGCTATGAAGTCTGTGGTCCGCTTTAGGTCCTCAGCCTCACCATAGAGCTTTGTGTTGAGTGTTGTAGGGGTGACCCAGTGGTTCGAACGTTGCACGTTGTATAATGGGCAATCCATAAGCACATGTAAAGTGGTTTCATGGTCGGTTCCACATGGGCAATAAGGGGTTGTTCCAATACCTAGCTTTGTAAACATATGTCCTCTTAGTCTATTGTGTCCTGTTCGGAGGCGGAATAGAGTGACTTGGCTACTTCGCTGAATGGCATGGATTGGATCCTGCTTGTTGTGTTCTAGGTGAAGGATACTGATTTCCAACGTTCGTATGGGCAAATAAATACAATACGGTTGGTCAGGTAACTGGAAAACGTATTGACCGTTATAGTCAAACATCCCAATGGCACGCCAAGATAGTACGGAACATACTTTAACCTACAGCGTATCGTAAACACGCTGTTCATACAAGCATACAAATATGACTCCCGTAACACTCGATATATTCAATCTCCCATCACAGGGTGACCAATAGAGTTTGAGGAAATAGAATATCTCAAACAAGTTAATACGAGGCTACAATCAATACCATCAATGAGTCTTGGCTTCAATCCGATGGATTACAACATTTTGGTTACCTCGCTATTTAGCAATACGCTTGGAAAACTTATGGTGGGGAGGAGGCACAGGACAGAAGTTGATCGAGTGGTATATAAACGACTATCGGGACAGACCAATAATAATATTATCTAATATTATGTTCTTTCTCCTCCCCCTCTCCCATTCAACATACTATTTTGGATTGGGTGGATATTATGTCTTTATCGGCCATTTCCGTTAATTATCGTTATGTTATATTTACATGGATGCAAGTAGCTTGGGCCAAAAAAGCCGGAAATCCATTTCCAACAAATCCAAAAAGCCTGAAACACATTTTGAAATGTGACCTGCTGTATCAAAACAGCATTAGTATTATCTCAGGGTGATCTAGATGCCGGAAATACATTTAAATCGATTTCAAATAGCCGGTAATCCTGCACCAATGTATTTATGTATTATATTTAAAACAATTTTTTGTGAAAAAATTCCTTCTGTTGGGGAAACATACATGGCCAATAAAAAAAAAAAAAGATTGTTGGGGAAAATATAAAACATGGATGAATTGATAAAAATGGAATTGGAATTTCAACAATTTTTGGAGTCGACACATAGTAGCTCTTGGTATCAAACCTATTGTAAATTTGACGCTTCACGAATCTGAAGTCTAAACAGCGAAAATCCGAAAGAAAAAAAAAAGAAGAAAAATTCCACTTTTTTATACTGCCGCGCCTCCGATGTCTGATCGCTCAGGAAAATAGGACCAGTCGAATTTTCGAGCGACCATCTGTCACCACGCCTGACCCCCCCCCCCCCCCACCCTTCCTAATCGCATCCCATGCGTTTTTTTTTAATGTCCAAAAAAAAAGAGGGGAAATATGCGGCAAAGGAATTTTTTTATTTTAATATAAAATAAAGACGAAATATGCGGCAAAGACATGACTGAAAGTGTAGGGTCCCATTAAAAAAAAAAATGTAATGAAGGGACCCCAGCAAAGCTTTGGTCAAGATCGACCTTCCATCTTAAAAAAAAAACAAATTGTAGAGAATTGTTTAAAAAAATTTGAATGAACCGATTTTCTCTTCTCTACAGCTGCATAAGATTATTTGCAAAGCAAATAAAGGAAAATAAATACATTCGGAATGAAAGAAAAGTCTTATGACTTTTCTTAAATTGAAAGTGTATACTAACTCGACCATGCAAGTTGAAATCAAATTTTACCACGTGCTGCCAGTCTTTTTGAAAAGGACGCTAAGCGGTAATCGAGTATTTTGTGCTAGAGTAATTCGTATTCACTGTTTTCGTAACCAAGTCATTAATAATAACAATAACAATAATAATAATAATAATAATAATAATAATAATAATAATAATAATAATAATAATAACAATAATAATAATAATAATAAAATAATAATAATAATAATAATAATAATAATAATAATAATAATAATAATAATAATAATAATAATAATATTGATTGTAATAATTTTAATACACAACATAATCGATTAATTTCACTGATCCTTTTTAGCTAATGGACATAATATAAGTTGTAAGTGATTAGGCCCTTTGATCGTTGAACAAAAGGTTGTACGGCGTTATTCTTAAGTGCATCCTTTCAAACACGTTGGATCTTTTAATAAACATCAAACAACAAGAGAGTATAGAATGTGTGAACAGGAGAGGATTAAAAAAAAAAATTGTCGTGAAAAACTTTCCCCGTCCCCAGCCATAACATAACTCAATAATTTGACGTTACTCAGCTCTTTGTTATTATTTTTAAGACAGCCATTTTAAAAATTAGTTCTCACTAAATTCTAAAAACCAGATAGTTCCAAGAAATTGCAGCACGTCATTCAATACCCAGAGGACACCAACAAAACCACAGCATGGCGTGTTATTCACTTAATCTAGAAAATGTATGTCATTGTCATTGTAAAAAAAAAAAAACAAACCGTGTATATGCGTGTGTCATTGGGACACTTCTTCAGATAACAACTTTATCTCTCTCTCTAGGACAGCCGAATGTATACTTTGTCAATGATTGCTAAACATAGCGAACACCACTGGTATTATTATCGATGGTGTGTGTGTAAGTAAAATACCCACTGTTCTACCGCTTGATCAACAGAAGCAACACAGAAAACTGTTAAATTCAAAAAGTTTTAGTCTGATTGAAAAAAAAAAAACCAACCAACTTGTAATCACCCAATTTGAACGATCTGTATTCATGCTTTCGTCCAAATAACTTGCTTCTGTACAACGAATGGACATCTCTCAATAAATGTAAACACGCAGCTTTGTTTAAATTGTAAACATACTCACGAGTCGTGCCGAGCACAATGACCAATTGGATTCAATAGTCTGATGTCACGTCGCCCAGCAACGGCAGCCATCATGGTTCGAAAAAAATCGGTACGTTTTCTTCTTCATGCTGGCTAGAACTTATCATATGTCATGTGATCAGAATGTATAAAAGTCAAAACATGATCATATTTATAATGTTTTTCTCCTCTGGATACACTTTTATGCTCGTTTGGAGAAATATTTCATAAGGGCGTCCGCCATTGTTCCGATAGTTTAGAGCCAGTTACTAAGTTACCATGCGTCATTACGAGGGAAGTGACGTCACGACTGGTGAAGCGTATTGTGACGTAGGATATTTCTCGAACTGTCAACACTTTTCAATATATGGGCCATTTTGAGCACACTTTGCAATGTGACCAATGACCTCGAGCACAAGAAAAGGAAAGAATATAGATAGTATGCGCCTGGCCAAGGAGTTCACAACATTGCCATCCGGAAGTATAGATAGTATGCAGATGACGTCACTCAGGCCTTTGTTATTGTTTTTGCCATCCGCGTTTGTGAGTTGTTCTCACTAAACTTTATTAACCAGACTATAAAAGTTCATGGTTACACAGAGTTTGTGTGCTGGTCCGTTACATTTCCGGATGGCAATGTTATGAGCTTCTTAGCCAAGCGCATTCTATCTATAACGGACCAACACACACAACTTTGTGTAACCATGATCGTTTATAGTCTGGTTAATACAATTAAGTGAACATTTCTCATAAACGCGGATAGCAAAAAGCAACAACAAAGACCTGAGTGACGTCAACTTCGAACTATCTATAGATCCTCCCCGTTGGCGGTCTAAAAACAATACCAAAGAGCAGAGATATGTTGATTTCATTCAATTTATTGTATATAAATTTCATTCAATTTATTGTTTATAAACAAACAGCTATGTTTGTCTGAGTAGGCTTGAGGGTATGTCACAAATCCCGTATTTTGATTGGTCAAAAATGTACTGGTTAATCAACAGTGAGCTGACCCTATAAACAACAAAATAAACTGACAACAAAGATCGTAGCGTCATTTTCAAATCAGGACGCACATGGCACACGAGCATGTAAATCATTTGACAAGGGGCTGACCCCTACTACTTTTTAACAGTACATATTGATGCTACGCGTTTAAGTAAAATATTCACAACAGCCGCCAGTCAAAGTTAACATAACAACACACAAAGCCGTTTGTAACCTTTATCCTTTATAGTCTGATTGATATAATTTAGAGAGAACTAATCACTAACGGGTTGTCTAAAAAGAATAATTAAGAGCTGAATGACATCAACTTCGATCCTTCTTTTGATACTATGGGTTTAGGTAAAATACAACATCCGCCAGTCGAAATAACGTACCAACACACAAAACTATGTGTAACCTAGATAGAACGTTTACAGTCTATCATTTTGTGAGAACAATAAATCATTAAAATGGCTGTATAAAAACAACATAGAGCTGAGTGACGTCAATTCCGTTCCTTCTATATTAGACTTTATGGGAAACTGACTGAACTCAAGGTGACAGTAGAAAAGCTGTTAAACAGAGCGTAACATTTAGAAGAAGGGGACGATTGATTGCCGTCAATTTACAATAGCAGCAGAGCGGCGACATGAATATCACGCTAAGTGCTGATGACTGGCAAGAATGGTGGGCGTTGACAAAATAAGTTCTTGTAACCAAGGGGATGATCGTGCATGGAAAGATAGTTTAAAAAAAAAAATAAATAAAAAGGAGTATAGTCGGTCGACGAAATGGTTCATTACACTTTAAATCATTTCTACCATCAGAAAAGCAATAAGGAAGCGGTAGGTTATGTAAGTTAGGCCCAAAGTTAGAGTCAATAATAATAATAATAATAATAATAATAATAAAAAAATAAAATAATAATATAATAATAATAATAATAATAATAATAATAAATTACACTTATATAGCACATTTCCCATCTGTACAAGCTCAAGGCGCTTTACGTGATCAATCAATCAACCAATCTCTCTCTCTCTCTCTCTCTCTAAGATATAATAATGTCAATTCGCGTTCTTCTTCTTCATCCTTCAAACATCAACTATTATATATATATATAATATATATATATATATATATATATATATATATATATTTGAATTATCATATTTCTATATTATTGCATAGAAATATGATAATTTAAATGCCCTGTATAAAATTTTATCGAAAGTTTAAGAAACGACACCAAAAACTTGAGTTTACAAATTTCCACAATTTCATTAATTCTTTGTGTGCCCTCCTTTAACTTGGTGTATGGAATTTACTCGCAATGCAATAGTGTGGACAACGTGAATTAAACGTTCAATAAGTTCTTCGGTGAGATTATTACGGGCATCTTAAAAAAATTGAGCTTTTATATAAACGTGCTCAAAGCGCTTTACAGTTGGTCCCTGGTCAACAGCAACATTTAACATGTAGGACGGGACATAACGCCTGTTAGGCGATATTACCATTTTTCGGACAAAGACAACGCTGTTAATAGCCAGGTATTCATTTTACACCTGAGTACGGTGAGAGAATGTGAGTAAAGAGCCTTTTCCAACGACACAACTATGCGCCGAGCGCGAGGCTCGAACCCAGGAACTTCCGATCCGAAAGCGAGTGTCATACCACTAGACCACATAGCCGCACTCTTGGAGAAGCTGGTTTATTAATCATCTCCGTTTTATGATGAGGACCAAGAAGATGTACTTCTTTCTCCAAAGTATCCCACATGTTCTGAATTAACCAGTAGATTTTGACCAATCAAAACATGGAATTTGTGACACATCTTCGCCCGTGTTCGGACAACCATATTGAGTTCTTTTTAACGTGAATGAATATTGACCTCACTCTGATCGTTGTTATTGTTTTTATACCGCCAGATGGGTGACTAGATAGTTATCGCACGACTTTCTCGATCGTAATGATAAATGTTTAAGTTTACACATCGCTTTCTGTGTTCGTTCTATTGATCAGGCGGTAGAACATTGAGTATTTTATTTAGACATCGATAGTAACACCCGTGTAGTTTGCTCTGTTTTCCAATCACTACCATTATTTACATTATGACGACTGTCGACTGATTCGTTAAACTAGATCGTGAGACACTAAGACACGTGATTCTCCACCCTAGTCAAACACATAGAAAACCTTACAGTCTTTATAAATTCTGATTCGTTAAACTTGATCATGAGACAATAAGACACGTGATTCTCCACATTGGGGTCTAAGAGAAAAATGCCCTAAGCAATACTTTACAGTTCCAAAATAAGTCCTATATACATGCGCATATATCACTAAATCATTCTTTAAAAAAATAATAAAGGAAAAACGGGATTTTGACATTCCTGCCAGGATCTATTTAATAATTTAAAAAAAGGAAAGGAGAGAAAAGAAAAGAAAGCAGAAGAAAAAAGAAATAAAGAAAATCCTTGTGGAAAAGGCAGCTCTTCATAAAGCATAGGTTCAAAAACTAAATCAGTGCAACAGGCCCGTCAAAATAAGGCTTATTTATACGAGTGTGTATAAATGGAACTTCTTCGACAACAATCACACTTATTTGGACGTGCCGTTTTGGGTCCATTTCTGTGTCACAGTCTACACCACACCTGTTACTAGCATCATTCAGTCCTACAGCATCAGACACCATCTTTACGCCGATGATACACAGCTATATTTCCCAATTTCTTCTTCCAACTTAATTTATTTCAGACAAGACAAATATCTTTAACTGCGTCTCTCACATCAAACTCTGGATGACCCAAAACAAGCTAAAATTTAATTATGATAAAACTGAATTTATCGTTTTTAGAAAACAGGGAAAGACCATTCTAATGGAAGAACATTTGTGACTCTGTCATTTCCATATCTTTAATTGTAAAAAACCTTGGTTTTTATTTTGATGAATTTCTGAAAATATGATACCATTATAATAAAATGGTTGCCCTGAAAGTACAACCATTATTATGACTTTAATCTAACATGATTAACATGTGTTCAGATCATTTAAAGGATAGGCTGAATTTTTTTCGTCTAGTTAAAACAGGAGAACGAAAGAAATAAAAAATAAATGGGTAATATGTTTGATAGAAATGTCATAGGTAGAGATAACGTATTTGTAAATCTGCAATGAACTCTCAACAACAGGCACATTGGCTACAACTTACGATGGAGTCGAGGGTGTCAATTCCACAGCAATTTGAGCATAAAATAATAATAAAATAAATGATTCCTTTTATATCCACCAGGGAAGTTGTCTTTAGGTCTTTGGAACTGAATTATACCAGCGCAGCCAGATTCCACCGCGCCGCCACAAAGTGAGCTAGGGCGAGGTGATTGGCTCAAGGCTACACAACGCAGCGGCGGGTGAATCAACTCGGTACCTTTTGGGTAGGAAGCAAAGACCGTACCACTGAGCCAAAATATGACCCAACAAAACAAAATCAGATACTACAAGCGAAACAACATACAAAGAAATGGCAAAAACAAAACGCTACAAAACCTTCATTCAGTCTTATCTTGAGCTGAAAGTCAAACCAATGATGTCCATGCCGAATCGAAACTTTTTATCGAAATATCATGGACAACCCCACACTATGACCACGACGAGATGGATGCAATCCACCTCCAATCTTTCCACCCAATTCAATTAGCTATCGAGGACGATATCCATGCCACAGAATTCAATAAGTCAGTTGTGTTGTTTGATAAAAAAAAACAAAACAAAAAAAAAAAAACAAAAACAAAACGGAAAGCCTTGAACAATCCCTATATTAAAGGTAATTATTATTTTATCCGGTTGACCACATTACAAAAAAAAAAAATTGTCGTGGATATATTTTTTAAATATTGTGCTTACAATCAGACTTGCTATTCACACATATTCAATCGATAAAATTATACAGATTTATTATTATGTGTGAAATTCTTTAAAATCTTAGAGTAAAATACCTAGTACACGTCATCTATTTCTTGTTAGGATTTTAAAATGATCATTTTTCCCCCTTATTTGTTAGTTGCTTGTATGCTTATAACATTCGCGACATCAATAGCCTATCTATACTAAAATGTAATATAACGGGATGTCATACTCAGTCGATGGATGATGATTAACAAGAGAAGTTCTGGGATCCATTTTATTTTCAATCTATAATTTATAATATTCAAATTCAGAGGAACAGGAAAGTCGATATAAAATCACTCGCTTTAAAATATGGAAAAAACCGTTTGATTCGAATCCCAAAGGAGACAATGGGATCTTTATTTCAAAATCCCGGTGATTTGACCCATATATATATATATATATATATATATATATATATATATATATATATATATATATACCAAGTCAAAAGTGCAATTTTTTTTCTCAAAATAAATCACTCAAGGAAATGCAATCAGAAACAAAAATTGCGTTGACAAACTAGTACATGGGCCTCATTTGTTGCGCTACCAACTGTTTATTCACGACGATTGGGACTAAACACACACACACACCCACACACACCAGAACAACACATATTCAGATCCTGAATTTAGATAAGAATAAATATCACGATCAGAAGCTGTTGCGTATACACAATCATCAAAAATATCACAGATCAGAAGCTGTTGCGTCCCCCCCCCCCCCCCCCCCACACACACACACACGTTTCCAAACAGAACATAAAATAATATAATTACGAATGTCGTACCTAAGAAAATTAAAAAAAAAAAAAACAAATAAAAAAGAAAAAAAAGGAGGATGTTTCACGGGGCAAGGAGAAATTCGAAGTATAATTTGATGTGCGAGGTCGTATTTTACAAGGATGAATTTACGCTTTAAATTTATGATGATTTCGTTGCCAAAACTTTTTGCATCGGAACCCTCATGGCAAGAAGGTAAAGACTTTAGGTGGAACTTGGCCAGGGGCTTCTTATGGTCTCGCACCACCATATAATGACGTTCTATCCTATGTTCATGTGGGACAGGTGGACAGTCCCACTGATAGCGTTTCAGTTAGACAAGTTCTAGAAACACGCTTGTTAATAGTGTGTCGTGAAAGACAAAGGAAGCCGAGTATTATAAACAGTTAATTGACATCAAAATATAGGGGCCCTGCTTGTAATAATATGCAATAGGTAAGTAGTAAGAAGTAATAATCGTATATATATGACTAGTATTAGTATAATCGTAGTATATGCAGATGAAGGAGTATGTTGTAATGATGATGATGACAATAATAATAATAATAATAATAATAATAATAATAATAATAATAATAATAATAATAATAAATAATAATATAATAATAATAATAATAATGATGATGCGACGATAATAATAATAATAATAATAATAATAATAATAATAATAATATAATAATAATAATAATTATTATTATTATTATTATTATTATTATTATATGAAACTAAAATTGACGGATATACCTGAGACCTAACTGCAATGCGTATTCATGATCCAAATAATCAGGCTAGCTAATTGATGGAAACCACAGGTACCGAGTCATACACACACATAGTCCATTATCTCACAAAAACACTTTGTGTATCAAAGAAGAATAGGACAGAGGAACAAAGCCTCCAATAAAATCGATAACTATTGATCTCAATCATTTATGAATTCCGAGTTTCCCCGATAAGGGGGGAACAAATTTGCCAGAACATACGGGAATGGGATTACAAATGATAGGATTGAACTGGAACCCACTTTTTTACACAATGGATGAAATGGGCGAAATGGGTGTGGGAGAGGGTGGGTGGCGGTGTGTGACAATCAATTTAGATGTTTTGAATTTCGGGTAAACATGATGTCTCTGAAAGAACTGGACATGCGGCTATGTGGTCTAGTGGTATGACACTCGCTTTCGGATCAGAAGGTCCTGGGCTCGAGCCTCGCACTCGGCGTATAGTTGAGTCCTTGGAAAAGGCTCTTTACTCACATTCTCTCACCGTACTGCAGGAGTAGAATGAGTACCTGGCCGTTAACAGCGTTGTCTTTGTCAGAAAAATTGTAATATCGCCAAACAGGCGTCACGTCCCATCCTACATGTTAAATGTTGCTGTTGACCAGGGACCCCTTGTAAAGCGCTTTGAGCACATTTAGTGGATATTGCGCTTTATAAAGCTAAAAAAAAAGACATAAAGAAAATAAAAGCTGACAGAAAGGTGATAGTTGCAGAGTGTCCAGCAAAATTTTAGAGTCAAAATTACGACCTTGAAACAGAATATGCGACCAGACCACGGAAAATAAATTATGAGACAGAGAGTGGAGGGAGGAAGTAAATAAAGTAAATAATATACAGAAATACTTTTTCTTCCTAAAAAGTCTCTTCGTATGATATGCCAGTTTCAACATATAATATGCAAAGTAGTCAAAGAAGTAATGACAGTTTTAGTGGTGTTAATGAAGCTGTAGTATCAGGTAGCCGTTGTGGTGTTAGTAGTAGTAGTAGTAGTAGTAGTAGTAGTAGTAGTAGTAGTAGTAGTAGTAGTAGTAGAAGTAGTAGTAACAGTAGTACTAGTAGAATAGAAGTAGTAGTAGTAGTAGTAGTAGTAGTAGTAGTAGTAGTAGTAGTAGTAGTAGTAGTAGTAGTAGTAGTAGTAGTTGTAGTAGTAGTCGTATACGAACCACCAATACTACAACAATCGTCATTATTCCTACCACCACATCATCATCCCTACCACCACTACAACATACGAGGGCTCTTTCAGAAATAACAGAAAAATGCCCATTGCTCAGCAACCAGTGGAGATTTTTAAATTCTGTAAACGACATGATATTCCTTATTTCCTTACGGATATTCCCAGAAATTATGAAGTGCATCGTTTTGCACAATGAATTTCTAGACGATTTTAAAGATGGCGGCCCACCTTGAAACTTGGTCAAAGGAGGAAATCAGAGCTGTCATACGTTTTTTGAACGCCAAAAGTCTGAATCCTACCGAAATTCATAAAGAACTTCAGAGTGTATATGGTGAGCATGTTATAAGCCGTACACAAGTCTATCACTGGTAATTTGTTTGAAGCCGGCCATTCCGACTTGACAGACAGGGAAGGGAGAGGGCGTTCGATAACTGCGACGTCAGAAGACAATGTGAAGCGAGTTGATGAGCTTATTCGTCAAGACAGGAGGTTGAAACTTCATGAAATCGCAAGCAGTCTTGAAATTTCGGAAACTTCTGCCCATAGAATTGTATTTGATGAACTTGGCTACAAAAAAGTCAGCGCAAGATGGTTCCTAAGCAATTGACAGACAATCATAAAAAACAAAGATTGGACATCTGCAGGGAACTTTTGAGAAGAAGCAAGAGCTCACGCAGGGTTCACGGGCATACTGCCAACGCCGGCGGAGACTTTCTAGGGTACGATGTGACTTTTCTTGACAGCATAGTCACCGGTGATGAGACTTGGTTGCACCATTGCACCCCAGAAACAAAGCAAGATTCGATGACATGGAAACATCCATCCTCACCTGTCGCGAAGAAATTCAAAGTCATGCGGTCAGCAAAGAAAATAATGGGAACTGTTTTCTGGGACAGTCGTGGTGTTATTCTGTTCGAAACCTTACAACCTGGAGAAACAATCAATGCTGCAAGGTACTGCCAAACTCTTGACAAGCTTAGGGAGCCATTCGCAGAAAGCGCCCAGGGCAGTTGACCAACGGGGTCATTTTGCAACACGACAACACTACACCCCACACAGCACGAGTGACGCAAGGTTGGCTAGAGAAATATGGATGGGAGATTTTGCCACACCCACCACACAGTCCAGACCTCGCACCATCTGATTATCACCTCTTTGGGCCACTGAAACGTGAGCTGGCAGGAAAGCGCTTTGGTGTCGATGAAGAGCTTGTTGACCATGTGCGGAAATGGCTACAAAACCTTGACGGAAATTTCTTCCGAGAGAGTATCTATTCCATGGTGCGGCGTTGGCAGAAGTGTGTCGACAGACTTGGCTGTTACGTAGAGAAATGAAGGACGAGTCAAGGTATGAACACGTGCAAGAATTTTGTTGATAGCATAAAAAACGCGGATTTTACTAATTATGAAAGAGCCCTCGTATAATATGTCGTTGCACTGTCATGTAAGCTCAAGTCTTTGCACGTTTTTTATATAAAATAATAACATGGGATTTAATCCTAACCTCATAAATACTTAGGTAAGACTGCAATTCAATTAGTTGTATGTTTGTGTTAGCCATCCTACACATTTCAATCTGGACAGGAGTGCTTGGAATTTGCTTGTCACCAACAGTAACATGTTTTATATCCAGAGACGCCAACTTAAAATTTGGCTCACAGGAATTTCAGACACCACTCAGAGGAATTTTAATGCTGAAAGAGGAATTTCCGCAAACAAGAAAAGGGAATTCGGATGGTATTTTTATACATCCTATAACTCTTAAGTGATAACTGATTAGAACTATATGATAAGTAAACACAATGCCAAATACCATCCAATTTTAACCAACGCAATAAGCATGTATTAAATGAACTTACAAGTTAACAAAGTAATAATATTGTGAACCAGGTTTAATAAGTCAGTCTATGAATTCTGGTTAATCAGTCTTATTATTTACCCGATTATATTTCTTTCAATATTTCTACATGAAAAGAAAACTCTAAAAAAAACAAAACAAATAAAAACACACAAAAACTCGAGCTTTTATATAGCGCAATATACAATAAATGCACTCAAAGCGCTTTACACAGGGCTCATGACCAACAGCAACACGTTACATGCAAAAGGAGACATGACGCCTGTTAAACGACATTACAATTTTATTCAGACAGAGCGAACACTGTTTACGACTAGGTACTCATTTTACACCTGAGTAAGGTGAGAGAATGTGAGTAGAGAACCTTTTCCGGGACTCAACTATGCATTGAACGAGGCTCGAACCAAGGACCTTCCAATCCGAAAGTGAGTGTCATTCCACAAGATCACATAGCCGCACTCTATGATAAGAGAAAAGACTATCAAATTTTAAATAGAATTTCAGATGTCATAAATAGTAAGGTACGAGGTTGATGTGGTGAAAGAGATATGACAATGTGGTGGCAAAGGCAATTGTGGTACTGATAGCGCAAAATCAATTAAATTTGCTGAAAGAGCTTTAAAAATACTCATCCTATACCTGAATATAGTGAGAAAATGTGAATAAAAAACCTTTCCCAAGACCTCAACTATTCATCCTCCCCTAAAAAATGAAACGTTTAACAACAGGCCAAAAGCCGAATCAAAAACATGCAAAATAAGCACCATTTCAAAAGAGAATTTCACAATAAAGTGGTGAATGGTTTATGAAAAGTCGCCTGTATTTCTTCCTATATGTAATGGGAGATTAGGGACAACTTCAAATCTCATTGATTCAATGTTTGGCATTTTATTGGGAATTGTCAAACATCAGTTCAAACAACATAAGATTGTCTGTTATTATAAATATTATTATTATAACTATTGTAACTATTTTTATGAGTATGATTATTATTATACTCATTATCATCATTATTTCAAGTAAGCCTCTAAATCTATATTTTGGCAAATTAGGATTGAGAGAAACTTACACACTTGGAAAATATCATAAAATGACTTCGAAAACTACAATAAATTTTTATAATTGAAGAAAATCATTCATATGCATTCATATTTTCATAGATACTCACAATAACTCAACAGGGTGTTTGAATCCAACTTCTTATACAATCCAGTGGCATTTTTGAAAAATGTCCATCACAATATCTAGACAAAAAGCAAAACAAAACGACAAATAAATAAATAAAATTGACCATAATAAAAAAAAAAAACCCATAATAAATTAAACCAAACAAATGATAAAAAAAAAAGAAATCAACAAAGGCAAATTTCTAAAATAAGTTAAAACGACCCATTGAATAATATTATTATGCCAATGCATTTATAAGCATTATTCAGATAACACGACTTAAGAACAAAAATGAAAAGAAAATGAATGAATCCCATTGTCTGCTATGTGTTGCAATAAACAATGTTGAATAAAAGAGAGCACAGATAAATATGTAGACACTATACTTTATTTGGGAACATCAAGCCAGTGTTTCTGCAATAAAGTGTTATATTTCTTGCTCAACACACTAGTTTTGGGTAACAGTTCCAGACTCCAGTCACTCATATGCAATCTGCTTTCTCGTCTTGCTGTTCTTTTGTCATTTTTGCTCTTGAAGTTAGGAAGCAAAATCCCCTCCTCTGTACGCTTAAACCAGATCTACTACTGCGAGAATTTGGTAGTACTATGGATTTTTGGCTCCAAATCGATATATATCTTTATTTCATTAAAACTTCTTGAAAACAAAGTTTTGTTGCCGTAGCTAGTCCATAAAGGGAGTTAAAAGCAATATTCCAACATATTAATGACAAATTGGTAATTTTTACAAGTATCTAATACAACTCTCTAATATGTTAAAAACTCTGAAAACTACGAATTTTTCCAAGTCCAGGTTGGCAGGTCTGGCTTAAGCAATCTTACATTCCTAAATGGATCCCCAATCATGTAGTACAGAGGAGTGTTGGGAAGAGAATATAAACTATCAAGGGCATTTTATTTGCACTCTTTATATCATGAAAAACATGAAACAACAGGAAAATTAATGAAAAGGCACTAAGTTATTAATAACCAGAAATAAAAGATGTAAAGAAGTGACAGAAGACAATAGAGAATAAACACTTTCGCGGCAATGGTGAGTTAAACCCTAGACCTGACTATTAAGAATGCTTTTAAAAAAAGTAGTTTTAAGCATTGAGATGATTGAGTTAGCTTCTATATAGCTGAATATCAATTAAGAGAAGTGAGAGGAGAGACACTTATGCCTATAAAGAGGAGAGATTAAAGGAGTAGAGAAGTCCAGAAGAAAATAGAGAATAACAACTTTTGCTGCAATGAGAGTTAACCATAGACCAGACTGGAAAAGCATAAATTTGCTTGAAGAATGCTCTGCTGTCAGCACCATACTCCGCTCTAAAAAAAAAAAGTTGTTTTAAACTTAGTTTCTATCTTGAATCCCTTTTACAATTCCTTGCGGTCAGAGGGTAACACAAAAGTACAGCAAAAGTTAATTGGTGGGTTTGCTATGAGCTTTATTCTCAACACAAACCTATAACACATATACAATTAAGTAAGCACTGATATGAGGTGAATTTCAATTCTGAGAAGTGAGAGGAGCAGATACTTATTTTTATAATGACATGAAATAGAAGGAGTAGAGAATGCCAGATGACATTAGAGATTAAAAACTATCTCAGTGATGGAGATTTGAACCCTGTATCCGAATCCCCATCGCTGACAAAAAAGGTGATTATACTCTATTGTCTTCTGGTACTTATCTACTCCATTTCGATTATTATCATGGACACTGTGATTATAACTTCTGATTTTGAGAAAGATTTTTTCCCCCCCGTTTCTTTTTTTTCCTTTTCTTGTTTTTTTTTTTTTGGGGGGGGGGGGGGTGCTCTTGATTATATTGTCATCTCTGATCATTTGGTTTGTCTTGATCGTAATTACTTACTTATATCTAATTAACTTATTTTGTTTAGTCATTCATCAATATTTTGTCTGATTATTTGATTTGTTTCTAAGCAAGATTTTCTTTTCTTTCTTCTTTTTCAATGCCTTAATTATACATTTGTTCTGTTTCTGAGCAACAGTTATTGAAACTTGTTAATTACCTGGAACGGAAGTGTGTGTGAAGATTTGCGTGGTTGTTTTGAATGTACTGACTGGAATGTTTTTATCGAATCATGTGATAGTGTGGATGAGCTGAATGACTGTGTGAGTGAGTGTTTAAAACTGTGTGAATAGCTGGTGTGTTGTAAAAAAATAAATAAGATATTATCCTAACAACAAGCCTTGGATAACAAAAGATCTAAAACTTCTTTTAAACAAAAAAAAAAAAAAATAAAAAACCTCTTTACCAGTGGAAACAAAAAATATCTTTAAAAAAAACAAAAAGAGATAAAGAGAGTAATATCTAGTTGTAGAGACAAGTAGAAAAATAAAATTGAAAAATGCTTTTCTTCTATAAAGGATACATGGCGGGGTCATAAAACTGCTGTCAACAATAATCCAAAGCCCACGATTATACCAGAATACATCGAAACTGAAATTCTAAACAAATTTTATTCATGCTTCGACACAGCAAACAAATTTAATTTTGAAAATGTAAAACATAAATTAGACAGGAAGATGAAATGACTACTGAGGTCAGTGAAGAAGAAATGAGATTTATATTTTCGAAACTGAACGAGAAGAAGGCTGCTGGGTCGGATGGGTTGAAAAGAAAATCATTAAAAGAATGTGCCCATCGGCTTTCCCCCATTTATGCACATATTTTTATCTTGCTCAGAAACAGAACAAATAAATAATCAGAGACAAAATAGGAAAAGGTAGGGAAGGGGGAAGAGGGCAGATTCAAACTAACGAAGCTTAAGAGAAGATATCGAAAGGTGGTTTAACTACTGGGCTCTACAGTCACAAAAGCCTACGTAAGTTTCCTTTAAAAAAGACTTGAGTATGGAGTGATAGTGATATATTAATAATAATATAGACCTGTAAATGAGCTCTATAAAAATTGACTGAAACTGATTCTCTTCGTAATACATCGTAGCGGAAAAATCCAAAGAATCGAAATGAATATTAAACAGCAAGCTCGCTTGAGCAAAACAATGGCAGAAAACAAATTTCCGTGGGAATTAATTAGGCTACTTACCATTGTTCGTTATAATTAGGTACCCAATCAGTGAAGAAACTAGAAACTGTCAACCAGTTTGTTTACAATGTGAGGCAATCGAAATGTACTCTAACAATCCCTAACTTTCGAATTTATGGTGTCTATATAACGCACTTCCGGCTTTCGCATTTTAATTTTTTCATACTTTTACTTCCCTCCAGGTAAATGTGGTCAATTTTGGCTTAGACTAAACAGTGAAATTTATCGCTCAGCGGCTCAGTTAAAATTGGCTACCATTGGGACCACGACAGGTTTGGAAAGTGTAAAAATAATTTCACGAAGGCTGTGTGAAAATACACTGGGATGTGTTCAGACACGTCAATTCTAAAAAGTGTCGCTTAGCCTTGGCAATATATTATCTATCGTTAATATAAATGGCCCATGAGCTATGCATAGCGCTGTGGAACATTCCTAATTACATTACGGTCATTCGACTACGATTCATGAATTCTTTCTTTCTTTCCTTTTTAAAAATATTTGAATTTTACGACTTGACTGGTTTCAGTTAAATGACTGAGAATTTACAGGTCTAATAATATTAGTGGTACTCTCATTTTTTTCTTCTTTATCTCTGTCTCTGTTTCATTTATTAATTTTCTCCTCCTCCTCTTTCCCTCTCTCTCTCTCTCTCTCTCATATTTCCTCCTTTTGTCATGGACCTTTCCAGTTGGTAAATCGTCTACTAGTTATTTACGATTAAATGCCAAGGATTGATCATGTTGCAAAAATGTTTTACGTGAATTGTTTCTGTGTGCAGTATAATTTCTTTTAAACCAAAGGAAATCCTACTTTTTAAAAAATCTAGGACTTGGCAGGGATTTGTCACTTCGTCCAGCTGTTTTTCCCCCCGCTGAATCCAAAACAACAGTAATTTTTGTTTTGATATGATCTTAAACTCGTCTTGGAATTCTTGAAAAGACATACAAATTAAAAACAAATGCCAACGAGTGTAGACTCGTTCCTTTCAACAATTGACAAGGAATGAATGAGAATAATTGAATGATTGGAAGAAAGTGATGGGATTCGAGATTTGTCTGCGTGCAAATTGAGGCTCGACTGAAATAACTCCAATTTTACTCCTTGGCAGTTGATGAACCGTCAACTACCAAGGACTCACTCCTTGGCAATTGACACTGACACTTCCAAAAACTAAACCTGAAAGTATAATTTACCGGGAACTCCTCCTCTCACTTTTCTTTTACAGTGGGGTGGAAGGCTCGGGGGTGGAATGGTATGGGCTATGCCATAGGCTACGGGACATGTCTGGCAATAAGCACAGCGATGAAAAAAATGGATCTGGCATCTTATCTTTGTTGGACTTTTCTTCACTTTTCTTTGTTTAGGCACTTTGATAACTCCAGTCCAGTGGCCGCCGATAGGCTCACTGTAAGGTGAAACTCGTTTTTTGGAACTTTATTTTTGACCCTTTACTGTTTTGGTCACCATGGCGTTATTTGTGAACCTATGTGACTAACTTTGGTATCATTATAAAGGGCACAAAACAAGCTTTCAAACGGTGTATTTCATTCTTAATTCTTGATTGTATTTCTCAGAAAGCTTATGTAATAAAAATTTATAAATATTTGAATTATAAGAACTTTTAAAATTATGGATACATTTTAATTATACTTCATACATCGATAGACAATTAATTGAAGAATATCTCTGCCAAATTTCATCAACATTGAGACACTCGCTCATTATTTTATTTTTTCCGCCATCAACCCCACTTTTTAGGACAAAAACCTCATATTTTTTTTCCAGTTTCATTTATCCTTAATTTTTTCCATACTTTTCATCCATGAAAATGATTTATATGAAAATAAAGCTTATTTTCTGACCATTAAAATGATACCTAACACTTGCCATTTATTTTTTAATTGAAACAAAATTACTGAAAACAATAAGTGGGCCATGTTGACTGTAAAACTCAAAATTTCCCGATCGCCGCGAGATGCTGGTTTTGAGGCAGCAGTGAGATCACAGATTCTCTCTGTAAAATTGACAAAAAATTTCAATAGAAAAATATAAATAACTCTGGAATCGTAGGTCGTAGAGAAACAAATAAGGTATCAAATTTTATGTTTTTTCAAGTCCCACCCCCCTGACTGAGTCAAATCAAGATATTTTGAGATTGAAAATGTTATCAAAGTGCCTACTTTGTTGTTGTGTCTTCTTTCAATTGACTGCATTAATTTTTGACTGATTTGATTTCGTACCTCATTGACATTTTTCTATATTTGGCTTTTAAAAATTATTCATGACTTGTTTGGCACTTAGTGAAAATGTTATTTAGACGTGGATAAATACCATTGATAGTTCTAGACCTTAGCCTGCGCCGTCTTAGTCTTGTTTAGCTATCTAAAAAATCAAAATAACACCTGCCCCTGCCTTCTACTTGTCTGCCTCGCTCACTCGAAGGAGTTGAATCTCGATTATGGACAGCACAGAAAATAAAGTATTGTAATAGACTTACCCTTATGAAAATTGTAGAAAACAACATAACGATTCATCTCAAAAATATGAAAAGAATCTAGTTTCTTTCTTCTGTAAATATCTCCCACAACAAAACAGAAAAATTTAGTTCTGTCTCTGTCAACCACCGGAAGTTGAACTGATGATCAAACTTTTTTTTTTTTTTTTTTTTTGACGTGTAATGAAAATTTCTATTTAAAATTCTCACCCATAATGTCCCCAATGAACTTGAATATGAATTTCAGACAAACTTAAAACAGACCAATACAAAGACACTCCATCGAACTACCGAGCTGATATATTGATTTGAGTAGCATCATTTAATTCAGATCAGCAACCTTTGATTGACGTGGAAAAACCAAATAGAGCGTGACAGTATACCGTAAAACCAAGGCGTGTTAGTATGTGTGGGTTGGCAGAATGTTATCTTTTATGTGACTGCATCTTGAACGTACTCCGTGTCGCGTGTGTGTGTGTCGTTTTGTATGTGAGGGTGCGTGTGTTCGTAATAATGATACGGGACCTACAGAGCTTATAAATCAGCCTTTTGAACTGGGGTAACCAATAGATATAAAAAATTACAAAAAACCTGTTAAGGGTGGACCATTGGCTGTGAACCGTGGAGACTCTTCTGGGCTCAAATCACAATAAAAAGGTAATTTGTACTAAAATGTCCAAAAACAACCGAATATAGCCTGAATAAAGGAAATAGAACCCAAGAGTGAAATTTCAGCAGGATTGATAGAGAATAACACTTTTATTCTAGTCAATAAATATCTAAAAGCACATGCAACTTTCATCTCATCGTCAATGGTTGCTTAATGGAAATCTGTTTCAAAATAATTAAATCTCTAAGATTCGTCGAGAAATGTTGAAATCAGAGCAATGATAAATTTGAAAACAAATTTAAATATTGATTGGCCAGCTCAAATATTTGATTAACCCGAAGAGTGTCGACTTACCTTTTGGTTAACCCAGCACCAGCCAATGAAATCAAATTAAATAATAGCAGATTTGTTATGATATCGTGTTTATTTATTTGCTACCATTTTTAAATCCCGTACACCAGGGATCTACAAAGAGGCCAACTAATTTTCACAACTCAAATTTGCGTAAGAATATGAAAATGTTTAAGAGCACGTTTTTCTTTCATAATCAAATCCGAAAAAGTCTTTAATTCAAAACAAACAAATAACAAAAACAAAAACAAACAAAAACAAAACAAAACAAAACAAAACAAAAAAAAACAACACAAAAAAAATCCTAACAAAAAAACAAAACAAAACAAAACAAAACAAAAAATATTGATTTAAAATCTTTCTACAGACTTTGCCTCGTGGTTCAAGGCCTCAGGTAAATCTCCCTCTATTATAGTTTGATTAGGCGGGTTGGGTGACGCAGACTGGAGTTAACAAGTTCTTGTTTTTCGTGATTAAAATATATCAAAAATAAAAACTAAAACAAGAGAACAGAAAATGCAGAAAACGAACAAAAATAAATTAACATAAGCTGAGACTGACACTGTTTAGTCAACATTAAGGGGACAAAACTCTACTTTCCTCTTGGCATTTTCATTTATATTGTTACCTCCTCTGATAGTTTTCATAAGGTACACAAGAAGGACGATCTATCCAAACCTCTGTCCAGTTATAGACCTAAACGCATCACAATGTAGTGCTCCACCAGATGCTCTGTGTTCTTCTGGATTGTTTCCTCATTGAGTGAATGCGGATGACGCTGATTCAAGGACTGGTTCTAGAACATTGGTTAACAATAAATTAGTATGTACGTATGTATACATGGACGTTTTCCAAAACTATGATTGTCGTTTGAAAAGAGGACACCAAATACACGTTCCGTATCCCAAAGTTGGTCTTACTACAGATTTTTATAATGTTAGGAACAATTCACTATTCGTGTTTTGAAACTTCTAAATATAATGTCACTTGTCTTGGTAGCTTTGTTAATTATTGTATTAAGTCTATTCTCGTTTCTACAAAATATGATAAATATCTAAGGGATTTGTTTTACCAACGTGTAGAACTTTACATTTTGATATGTTAAATTGTAATTGCCATTTTTCATACGAATGCAACACTGAATTTACGTCATTTTGTAAGACGTTATAATTAAAGACGATGAGTAAATTTTAGTGTCCGTATATCTTATACGTTGAGCTGATAACTTCAGGTTAATCATTTATATATAAAATGAACAGAAGAGGCCCCAAGACACTGCCCTGGGGAACACCACTAGTGACAGGTCTCAAGTTTGATATTTCACTTCAGACAAAATTCCTCTGGATTCTATTTGTAAGTAATGATCTAATACAACCCAATAAATTACCCCTATCCTATAAGCCTTTAATTTGATGAACAGTCGCTCGTGAGGTACCGAGTCAAAAGCTTTACAAAAGTCCAGATACATAATGCCTATTGTATTTTTTTTTATCATTAATTAGTTTGGAGAAAGATTCGATTACTTGTAGTAACTGGGTGTCACATAATATTTTGCTTCAGGACCCATGTTAACAATCACTTTACATTTTATAAGTTTCGAGAAAATTAAGAATGTGATCTTTTATTATAGATTCAAACAACTTACATAATATACAAAAACTTATCGACCGGTAGTTAGTAACAAGGTCTCGGCATCCATTTTTAAAGTGCTGTTACATTGGTCATTTTCTAATCATTTGGAACATTTTCCTCTGCCAGAGAATTAATAAAAATAATCAGAAATGGTAGACAAATTTCTGGAGCAATTGTTTTTAAAAATAAGGATGGAGGCGATCCGGACCATGCTTTTAGAAGTATCTAACTAATATTTATATTTTTATTTATTCATTGAAGTTTTACATTTCTTTACATTCATTTTTGCCTTCATTAAAGCGTCAGATATCATATTTTGATTATCTACGTCAGCTGACTACATCAAAAGATAAATATCTAAATCAATAAGCAATGTGAAATGTCAAAGTTGTATATTTGAAAATAAAATTGATCAAGTTATTCATATGAATTGAAAATCAGCTTTGCCTTTTGGACAGCGGCGTTTCTCACTATCAATACATTTAAAAAATCGTTTGATCCAGTCAATGTGGGTTATAACTATGTATGCACGTGACAAATATTGATTCACACATGATGGCATAATGTACTCAAAGACAGATGTTACTGTTTGTCATCTATTGATTTCTCGTCCACAACACACCCCGCAAAAGAAATGTTACTTGCTTTCAATTGATTTATATATAATCCCTCAACCCTTACACAAAATTATGATTTCTGAATTTTTCTTCTTTTCATCATCTTATATAAAGTTTCTCTAAATTTAAAAATGTGTTTGAATCAAGGAATTTACCCAATGGAAACCGTACGGTGCTCTGATTGGCTAACCAAACCAGCGGCCTCGATGAGAAAAATATCGGCCATTTTGCTGTTGGCTGGGAATCGCGTTACTATAGTAAACAAGCGCTGATCGGCCGTTCATGAAAACCAGTTGCTGCTCGCTCGTTTAACTCAAAATTATTCAAAACGATCTCTCTAAAATGATATAAATGTGACTTCTTAAGGTTTTCTTCACGGTCAAAACCACACAACATTCTATTAATGATTACGTCCGGCAAAAAGGAATATTGACAGGTCGACCGAGAGGTGAACTCATCAAACGACAAACATCAATGCGAAGGATAGAGAGAGAGTCAAACTATTGTTTGTCTTGCCCTGTTCTATATAGAGAAAAGGATAAATAGTATAGCCTCATGTGTGAGTGGTTGTGTGTCATAGTCATGTTTTTTAATTGTTTCTGTTGTCTATGTGTGTAGTGATGACGATCACATTCACTCCATCAGCGCGACGAAACTGCCCCCCCCCCCCCCCCTTTTTGTTTTCACATACACGTAATTCACATGAGTAGAGTTGGACTCGATAGTTCAGTGGTTTAGCATTACAGTTAGAATTATCGTTTACCGGCATTAAAAGCTATTTTAGAGGGGAAATTCCACATTTTACTGCTGCTGCTGCTGCTGCTGCTACTACTACTACTACTACTACTACTACTACTACTACTACTACTACTACTACTACTACTACTACTACTACTACTACTAAAGTTATTGAGAGAAAAATCTTTATTTAGAATCCTTGAGCACAGGCGAGCCGCTGTGTGTGTGTGTGTGTGTGTGTGTGTGTGTGTGTGTGTGTGTGTGTGTGTGAGACGTGGCTGTAGTCTAATTTTATCAGAATTAGGAGGCCAAGGAGTTATCTCTTTGGATATTAAGTAGGATTATATTTTTTTCCGTATTAATATTAGTGTAGTGGAAATTACAATGAGATCGTATTAAAAACAAAAGACTAAGAATAACATCAGATCGAGATGATTCTGATAGCAAAAAAGTAGGCTATATATGTGACATATTTAAATTCAGTCACCAAGCATGATAAAAACAAACAAAAAATCAACACAAATAATTTTAACCCTCTCCAGGCAAAAATTTGACGGTAGCATTTAAATATTTTTTAGTCGACTAAAACATAGTTTACTTTACTAAGAACATGCACATTTTTATGTTGATAGGGTTGACTGGTTGAAGATATTGTAATCCTGGATTAGGTCAAAAGAACAAAAGCAGAAGTAAAATAATCAATTTAAAAAACAAAAACAAAAAAAAACTGTCAACTTGGAACAAAACAGCACCAATGTCTAACTCTGGGACTAACCTTTAGATAACAAGTTGTTGGTGATGTTTTCTGGTCAAGTCTTTACAGGTGTTTAAAGAGTATTGTCTTAGTATGCTTTTGACGAACTGAGCATGTGTTGTTGAATATGTGTCTGTCTGTAAATAGTTTGCCGTGGTGATACAACATTGTTCTACAAAATATGGAACAAGCTTCTTTAATAATCTGTGTTACATGATTGTCCTCACTTTCAAAATGACTTTCCATGGCATGCTTATCTAAATCTGTAAAAATTGATGGCCCTAATCTTTCTGTTACTTTTATTATCACTTTACTTATTGTTGTGCTATTGACTGCTCTCAAAGGTCCCTCCTTGTGTGTAGTTAGAATTTCTCTCAAACAAAGGTCAGCTGCTGTAATAACTTTATAAAAATCTTCAGATGGATATAATAATCCCCCCCTGTCTTTTCTTTCGGTAAAACTAGATGATGATGGTTTGCTTGAATCAGGATTGTCTAATGAGGCTAAAAATTCTGAACAAACAGAACATTTGATTTTGTCTCGTAATTTCCTTGCGATAAATCCAGACATATAATACAAAACATCTGAATGGTACTCTGAGGGCTGGCAAAGGGTTTTCGTAAAGATCATAGTTTTTCTGTCCAATTCAGGTTGAAAAGAGTTTGTCGAATTGTCAACAGTAAAAGATGAATTTTCTTGGAAAAGCTTATTTTCGGGGGCAGGTAAGCAATTAGCATTTTTGGAACTCAGCACACCATTCTTCATCAAAAGAGACCTGAGGGCATATTTAAATTGAAGGACATTCGGGTTATTATTCCAGCCACCTCTTCTTCGTATCCTTGAAAACAATGTCTCCAAATGATCTTGAGAGAGTCTGTAAGTAAGTATGTATTTGTAGTTATTGGCCAAAAGTCGCCGAGATATCAATTCTATGGATGTCAGTGTTGCCAAAAATCCAATAAATCCAGTTTTCCTCTTTGATTGTAGTATTGGCTTGTTAGTATTGTCACATAAAGATGATATATAATTTCTGGCAAAATGAATAAACTCTAATTTTTCCTCAAGATTGTAATAGGGCTTTTAAATCCTTTTGTACAGAAACTACTGCTGTTGCATAAATCAAACAATTTATCAAATATACGAATAAATTTACAAGTCGCTTCACTTCCAGCAAATTCAGGCAACTTCAAGTCATCCCGAAGAAACATAATGGCAGAAGCAACAGAAGAGCTTAAAGTTTGGGCAGCAAGAGAAACTTTCATTTTATTTTTCACATAATCAATATGTCTTCCTTTTAGCTTGTTGGCAAGGTTTAAATTACTTTCCAGCTGCAGCTTGTGAAGTGCAACAATATAAGACCAATCAATTCTCTCCTCTCCACGGCGCAAAAATTTCAGGTCACCCAATGCATTTCTAACATTTTTTAACAAATGACAGGCATCAAAAATAAAGGGAATGGTTTTAGATGAATCCAAGGGTGAGGAAACTCAGGATCAATGACATCTGAACTTATAGTGCATCCAATAGCAGTTGCAGTCGCTTGGTTAACATAAGCTCCATCACACACAACCCCTTGAACAGAGAAGCCTGCCTCAGACAGCCAAACTATCCCATCATTAATAATCCGTGCTTGCTGGGCTGCACTAATCTTATCAACAAGAAAATAGCCAATAGGGTGCTTAAAATATCGCTTTTGTCCAACGATGAGAAGAGTAAGACTTTCTGAAGCTAATGTGTCTGGTGATGCAACTTGAAGATGACCATGGTTCACATAGCCAGCATAGGTCTGGGATGCAGGGTCAAACACAACTTGCTTCCGAATAGACATCGAATCAAACATAAGACAAACATCCTTCATCAAATCATCCTTTTTAAGTTGAGCTTGCAAGGTATTAAAAACATCTGTAATAAATCCTGGGGAGACATTGTGGGATGCAGACCACCTACGAATGGTATCCGCATGAGGCAAATGCAAATACTTTCTCACATAATTATAAGCCTGAGCACTATAGAAGTGCAAGGAAACAGCAAAGGATTTTAATTCATCAGAAAAACGCATATTATTTTTGGACATATGGGCAGCTTTTAATTCATTTTCAATTAAAGTGAGGGTTTCCGCAGCAAAATTTTCTTTTAGGATGTCAACATTTTCTTCTTTCAACAACTTTTTCTTCTTCAAATCTTCCAAAAGGGATGAAATTTTTACATCTCGACGGGCCAACTTCTTCCTCATGCTACTGAGTTGTTGTTTTTGATGAAGCATCTTTTCTTGGCAAACAAGCAACTTATTTTGGGTCTCTTCTAAGTGGCTTTCAACTGAAGAATAGGCATAATTATGTTCATCAACTTTAGGGGTCTTACTGGGTGTAGCATCTTCAAATGGAGAATTGGGAGCAGCTCGTTTTCGAGGGGATGATCTTGTCTTTTTAATGGCAGGAGACTGTTTATGTTGGGGATAATTTGGAAATACAGATGGGACAGCATTCTCTCTCAATTTTTTTTGGTCTAAACCGAGATAATAATCTTCTAATAAAAAATGGACACTACAGACCCTATCATTTTTTGTAGGTCTCCACTCTGACCCATCTACATTCTTCCTGCTGATTTTAGTAATCCACTTGGACAACAACTCAGGCTTCTTCCATGGAAAGCTGAAAATAAGTGAGGCATTCTAACTAGGACTATCTTGACAATTGGTGTACTATAGTGAAAAACAATCTATCCAGTTGAATTATTTTCTATTGGCAAGGGAAAGACTCCATGGAAAAAAAAGCAATTAGACGTCTAGTACTATACTTATATATTTGTCTTTATCTAGGTCTTCCTGTCAATATACTTATATACTTGTTGATATTCATCTCGGTTCATGTATCTCAAGTTTTGAAAAATAACCACACTACTCTTACACGCCTAGAGTGGAGTGCTTATACTTTGGCCTTTGCAGTTAATTGCAATCGCAAGCTCTCCTCCTCAATTCGAAAACGCATTATAGTTATAGGTTATTATAATACATGATTACACACATTCTCTAACTTCATTTTTACCTCAGGGGAATAGTTCAGATCAGTATGTAGATTTATTTATAAAAATACTTGGGAGACCTTCCATTCTTGCTCTAGTACTAGGGGTTTGGGAGGGGGGAAACTTTAAAAAAAAAAAAAAAAGTTTTCCCTACTAGAACAAGAATACTTGGGATGTAGTAGCTTATGGAAGGTCTCCCAAATACTTATGAGATATAGACTCTATATCTAAATCTATCTAGATCCTAGAACATTATCAGTCTCCGTCGCAGTCGTCAGTAGCCCAAAATACAATTAGAATTGATTTATTTCTCTTACCTGTGAAACGACAATGATGTGCCTTTGACAGCTTTATTGTGGCATAAATATACGCAGCAGTTCTGAACCATTTTATTGTGAATTTTAATATTGTTGTGGTGTTTGTTGTGTCGTTATGATGACATTAGATACCGAATGAATGGTAATGTTTACATTCTCAGCCAACAACAAAATGGCGCTAAATGCTTTCATTGGTGGACACTTTTTAGACTCCGTACGTATTCTCATTCGTTTAATTCTATGGTTTCAATCAATTTCAATTTCTTGTATTGTCGGGGTGAAGAAGATGACCAAAAGTGAGTTTGACATTAATCTGATCAGATATACCAACTTTCGGTTTCACAGTGTTAGACATGACAGTTTTCTTCTCAGATAATTCATAGAAATCAATTTTCTTACATCGTTGTATATTAACCAGTTAACTGTCGTACTCTGGAAAGACCCGTATTTAAAAATTTGCCAAAAAACAAACGAAAAAAAAAAAAAAAACAAACAAAAAAAAAACAAACAAAAAAACAAAAAAAAAAAACAACAAAAAACAAAAAACAAAACAACAACAACAACAAAAAAACAAAACAAACAAAAACAAACCTCTACAACGTTGGATCTCGCGAGGTCTCAGGTTTGAGAGATATTGCCATATTTGAACGACAAGTTTTTTGGGCAACTTTTTATATACATATCTTTCCGGAGTATGGCAGTTAACAGGTGAATTCGATTCCTAAAATCTAGGTCTTTCCAACATAAGGTATTAATGGTGCTGGTTGAATTAGTGAGAACTGACTGCTGAGGTACCTAAATAGATTTCAAATTCTGAAGTGGTGGATCATATCTTTGACTTGGAGTTGTAGATAAGCTTCAATTATACGAGGACAATCGATATATTTGGAAATTAGCAATGTTTCTCATGTTCACCTCGTTCCTTCTAGGCTTCTAGGTGTCCCAATCTACTCTGCCGTACTCTGGAATAACCCCCAACCCAGTATTTAAACAATTGTGACTAGAAGACTCGGCCTTCAAATAAGATAGATTAAAATGCGCTTATCTTGCGAAAAAACTCTCAAACTGAGACATTCTTTGAATACTTGGATAGGATGATTTGTCTTTGCAGTTTCGTTGTTTCCTATTTTTATTTCATAGATATTTTCGTGAAGTCTTAATGGAGGGATTCAATCATACAAACCTGGCATTGAAACGAGAATTGTGAATCCACTTCGAAAACCGTAGTTGCCCAAATGTTAATTCTAATGCAGGGGAATGAACTGGAGAATCTTGAATTTATTGATTTTATTGATTAAGTTGTGTCCCCTGCTTTGGAGTCTTTCAAAGAATATTGTAAGATGTCTTAACGCAATGGCCAATGGAGAGAGAGAGAGAGAGAGAGAGAGAGAGAGAGAGAGAGAGAGAGAGAGAGAGAGAGAGAGAGAGAGAGAGAGAGAGAGAGAGAGCCGGACAATCATTCTAAAGCTTTGCTGGTGGGATAAGATCGATAACCCGACTTCTATGACACATTAACCAGTCAGTCGCCAGTGAAATTGTGGGACCAAGGGATGGAATGGACAGATTGTGAGAGCGATGTCACTTGTCAAATCATTACCTAGACCTCAAAGGTAAAAAGAAGAGAAATATAGAATTCTTTCGGAGCCCAAATGTAGAGGCAACCTGAGTTTATTCCAGTTACTCGAGTATCAAATGGACAGTACTAAATACTTTCAACCTCTTGGATAGGACACTAGTCTATTGCAAAATGATTAGTTAGCGTCAGATCACGAATAATATTTCTGGGTGAGAGGAGGGATAACCCGAAATCGCTCCCTCCGTCTTTGACTGGAAAGATCTCTTGGGATCATCTCCCATCATTCCCTTTAGAAAAAAAATCATGTTGATTTCAGTTTTTCTCATTTCTACCAAACTTCAAATGCTTTGAATCTTTCTTATAAAAAGTTTGTTCTTGGCTCTACCGTGACCTCTTGTTACTATGCCTGTCAAGCTATTGATGCCCTTTTTTTACCATTATCTTATAGTATGAAAATTATGTTACTTATCGTTTATTTCATTAAAACTAATCGAAGAAACATTTCAGTGGTTTTACTTTTGACTCTAAAATTTAAAATGAAAGTTTATTTTGCCCGTGAAATAAACCGATGAACGTGATCCAAAGACCTATAGCCACATAAAATACTTGCCTATCATCCGGAGCAAACAACCCACAGATCCTGAGCATCACTCACAAATTTAACACAGATGATTGAAAAAAATGTAGTGTTGTCAAACATTGTGTCAAAATAATGTGAGAAATACTCACTTACTGGGCCTGACCTATTTGTGTGTTTGGCACGTCAAAGAGTAGCTCATGCCTTTTGTTAACAGGAAATAAATGTTCATGGGGACGGAACGAGGTAAATGGTAAGACGTATTGGTGAATACTAAATTCTTACTTAGGGGGAAACATCGATGGATAGAACGAAGATGACGTCACTCAGTCCTTTGTTATTGTTTTTGCCTTCCGCGTTTGTGTTTTCTCACTAAACTATATTAACCAGACTAATAAACGTTCATGGTATACACAGAGTTTTTGTTGGTCGTTATACTTCCGGATGCATGTTGTGAACTCCTTGCCAAGCGCATTCTATCTGTATTATGTTTTGTTCAACCTCATGAACTCACTGATTTTTTGCTGTCCAACGATTGACTATTTCTTCAGACATCTAACACACTCTGCTTTGTTTATGAACGTTGTAAACATACCCATGTGTCAACTGAGCAAAATGACAACTTGACTGTTAGATATTCAAAAACCGTAACACTACTACTATACTACTATCACTACTATGGCTAACACTATGAAGCTGCTACGATACTACTACTACTACTATACACTACACTATACTATAACTACTATACTACTACTACATATACTACTACTACTACTACTACTACTATACATACTACTACTACTACTACTACTACTACTACTACTATACTACTACTACTACTACTACTACATACTACTACTACTAACTACTACTACTACTACTACTACTACTACTACTACTACTACTACTAACTACTACTACTACTACTACTACTACTACTACTACTACTACTACTTACTACTACTACTACTACTACTACTACTACTACTACTACTACTACTACTACTACTACTACTACTACTACTACTACTCTACTACTCTACTACTACTCTATACTACTACTACTAAATACTACTACTAATCTACATACACTACTATACTACTACTATTACTACTACTACTACTACTACTACTACTACTACTACTACTACTACTACTACTACTACTATGTGGGTCACTTTGAGCACATTTGGCAATGTGACCAATGACCTCGAACACATGGAAAGGTAATAGAGATCATCCCCATTATAACACTGTTTCATTATGGGAAATCATTTCTTTGTATTTGAAATCATGTTTGTCCATTACTATAATAATTAGCTCTTCCTCCTTCTCCTCCTCCTCCTCTTCCTTCTTTCTCTTTCCAGTTGTGCATTGTCATTCGGCATTGCCTATAATATAAAATATTGTTCTCATTAAATCTCTTGATTTTAGTAATATTGATACTATGCGTTTAGGTAAAATACTCACAACACCCTTACCTTATCTATCGTGGTTCCTTCTCATAGAGGTTGTATGTCATGGTCTTCCACATTTCTCTGTCAAGCGCCATCTCCGAGCAGTCACTCATCATACTCCCAGTCACTTCTTTTCTATTTCCCAACCAGCTCTTTTGTTGTCTCCCTTTCCCTCTTTTCCTATTTGTGTCAGTGCATGACATAATCAGCCGGAAGATGAAAATTTTGGATTTGCATTATTGTATGTATTTTCTGAAATAATAATTATATCCCCAGAGTATTTTAATCTTTTTTTGAAGTAAATCCGGTGATTTTTCATGAAGTTATGTTCAGATGTATGGGAAAGGTATCCAGCAACTTTTCTCAAATTTCATACCTTTTCGACATGACTAGGTAAAAAATATTTAAATGTGAAATTAAGCTTTGATATTTCCCGAAGATGTACATAAAGGGTTGGTTTAATCATTTGTGACAAGAACTCATTTTTGATAAAAAAAATTG